>NC_050573.1:217342035-218022035 GCF_011100635.1 Trichosurus vulpecula | reverse complement strand
GAATTCTTATGATAAATGATCAAATCTGACTAGTGTTTATAATCTTGCCATTGTCATCTTTTCCCTCAACTAAATTCATCTTTTCACAGGTCTTTAGCAAGAGCTTTACTGCTTGCTGGGTTTGGCCATATGTATTGTCTTTCTTTCAATTACTTCAGAATTCAATGAATTATACTTGAGTGCCATAGAGAAAGACTTACTGGGGTTTCTCTTGTTGTAAAGCAATGCCAACTATGAAGGGAAATGAAAATCTCTTATATATGCCCAAAATAAAGCTGGAGGGCTGGAGGTCTTTTAAATACACACACACACACACACACACACATATGTGTGTGTGTGTGTATGTATGTACTTGTGTGTATATGTGTGTATATGTATACACACATAGTCATATATGTGTGTATAATCAAAACCAGACTTATTTTAAAAGATAGTTGTCTTTTAAGAAATTACTATAATTCAGAGCAAAGGGCAATTACAGCATCATTTTCCAAAGCTTATCTTTAATTTGAAATGGATGTTCCATAGGCATCTCATGCCAACATGACCAAAACAGAACCCAAAGCCTACTACTGTTTTGAACTTTTACATTTTTGTCAAGGCCTCTATCATCCATCTACATCCCCTAGTTCTAAAGTATGAGTCAACTTTGACTTCCCCTCTCCCTCACCATGCAAAGAAAGAAAGGAAGGAAGGAAGGAAGGAAAGAAGGAAGGAGGGAGGGAGGGAAGGAAGGAAGGAAGGAAGGAAGGAAGGAAGGAAGGAAGGAAGAAAGGAAGGAAAGAAGGAAGGAAGGAAGGAAGGAAGTAAGGAAGGAAGGAAGGAAGGAAGGAAGGAAGGAAGGAAGGAAGGAAGGAAGGAAGGAAAGAAGGAAGGAAGGAAAGAAGATAGATAGATAGATAGATAGATAGATAGATAGATAGATAGATAGATAGATAGACCTAACATACCTAAAACCCATTGGTTAGTTGTGGGGATGTTTACCCTAAGCATGTGAAGACTTCCCATGTCAGAGTGGGTAAATGAGAAGAATTTGTTCCGATGGTCATGAAGCTGTCTGAAGCAGAAGTTGTGTTGTGTTTGGAGCTTGGTTGGACACATGATGATGCCAAAGTCATCCACTATATCCCCAGATGTTGCCAGTCATCTTGACTTTTGTCTTGCAACTGGACTTGGATTAATCTGGAAAGAGAGAATGAAGCTGATGACTTTGAGCAACTCTGCTTCACCTAAATCCAATACCCATACCCCAATATTGTGATGCCATCTGTCCTCTTCAATATGTGTGTATATATACACACCCACACAGTCAGTTGCCAATGTTGTCCCCCAGTTTCTCTCATATCTGCCTTCTCACTATGCACATAGTCCCCAGACTTGTTCAGTCCTTCATCAACTCTCTTGTCTGAACAAATGAAATAGCTTCCTAAATTGTTTCTCTAGAGAGGGCATTCCAAAACATTTCTCCCTTCTAAATCCATCCTTTACCCACGTCAAATGGATAATCATATAGCACACATGTGACTGAGTCATTTTCCTGTTCAAGAAGTCTCTATTGCTTTTAGGATAACATACAAATACCTCTATTTAGCACTAAAATCCTTTTTCAAATGATCCTTAGTCTACTTTCTAGATGTTTCACCTGACTCTACATTCTATCCAAAATGTCCTCCATTGTTTTCTCATACAAAGTCTTCTAGCTCCTATCTCTGTGCCTTTGCATGTGCTATTCACTGTGCCTCAAATACACATCCTTTCTAACCTCTACCTCTTAAAATCCTTAGCAAACTTTAAGGCTCAGCTCAACCACTACATCCTAAGCCCCCAGTTACTAGCACCTTGTCCTTACAAAATAACTCACATTCATTTTATATCCATTTCATATATCTATATTTCATACACCCATATGTGTGTACCTGCTGTTTCTTCTTTTGAGAGAAATAACCGTTTTTTTTTTCTCAGTTTGTTTTTGTTTTCACTGATGACTTAATTAGAGAATAGAAGAAGACAGGTAAAAAAATAATTCAGTTTAGGGATTTGGCAAGGGGAAACCCCAAACTTTGAATGCATCTGCTATCTACTCTCTTCGCATCTTTTCATATACTGCTGAACAGAGATAGAGGAAATCGCAAACCTGTCCTAATTAGGTCTAATATAAATTTATGCCATCTAACCTCAATCATGTTAAGACTAGTAAGGCAATCATTCCTCACCTCCTTATTTGATTCACTAACCCACTGTAGTGGTAAGAACGGTGTGACTTTTTACTGTTTTCTCTTTTGGAATGCTAAGGTAATCAAGTAACTAACATTGAGTCTTGTCTTTCAAATATAATGGCAAGCAAAGTGGGACTTTTTGCTGTTTTTTGTTTGAGTGCTTCTCAGCACTGAGGTAATCAAGTGCCTTTCATGAGTCTTGCCTTTGTTTCTTTGATTGAATCAAAACTCTTTGATGACCTTCTTAAGTCACAAGAAAGCCTAGGTCACATTGGTTTGAGTTGCACGTTTGAGACTCCCTCTGACTCTGAGAAGGGTATAAATGATCTGAGGTTGACAGTATGTTTTGGGGCTCTCACTCACTGGAAGAGTGTCATGTGATTTGACCAGAAGAAGCTCTGGGTAGCCATCATGGAGCCCCCAGTCTTTGAAAACCCAGATGTTGGTGTTTCTCTTTCTGGTATCTAAATGTGTGATGTCTTCAACAGACAAAAGGCCGTATGTTGATCTGTTTATATTTTCTGTTTATATTTGCTCTGAAGTTCAGGGTGCTGATTTTTCCCCTGAACTAAGTAAATGATATACAAACGTTTAATTAAAGTAAGACTGTTAACCCCTTAAAGTTGCTTTCCTTAGAAAAGTATATCAAAGAACCTGTGTTAGCAGCCCTCTTGTGCGCTGGTGTTACTGGCTTTAGCCTCCTCAGCAGCTGCAAGCAGCATTGTTGTTACACCCACCTCTAGAGAGGGCATTCCAAAACATTTCTTCTCTGCTAAAGCCTCCCACAGAGCTGTTCTAAAAAGTTTATGTATACATGGGTCTTTCCCCTATTTTTGGTATCTTAAAGTATAGATCTACTAGCTGTGTTACTGGGACAAAAGATATATACAGCTTAATAACTATGGGGACATAGTTCTAAATTGATTTCCATAGCAGCTGTACCAATTAACATTACCAACAGTGGATTAGTATACCTGTTTTTTCCCCAAACCCATTTAACAGTAGTCATTTTCCTATTTTTTGTTGTTAATCTGGTATATGAGCTGACCTCCTCCCAAATGTCAGGTGCTTTTGCTTCCTGTGCTCTACTTGGATCCTTTCTCTTGCTATGATTTTGGCTTATACTACTTGGATTTGAGTTGATCCCACCTCCTGATGTTTAGGCATGAGCTGTACAATTCCTGGTCAGGACTAGGCCACCTAGTCTAGACTTGTCTCTAGCTTTATCTAAGCATAAGCTACAAGGGCTCTCTGCTAGTCACTACTCTGGCCATGTTTCTGACTGTTGAACCCTGACAAGTAAATAGTATTATTATCTCTATTTTAGATGAAGAAACTGAGATGCAGAACAATGAAGTGAATTGCCCAGTTAAGTAAATGTCAGAAGGAAGAAAAAAAAACTCAGGCTTCCTGACTCCAAGCACTGAGTTATCTCCATTTTGTATCTCATGAAATATATACATATTTCACAGAAATCTTAACAGATAGGTGCTATGCTAATAGCACTTTTTAATGCTATAGATAGATATGCATGTATATGTACACACACATGCATTTATGTAGATTATTAGTAACTGACATTTCTATAAAGTGTTCTTATACTTTATCTTATTGGATCTTCAAAACCCTTTGAGGTTAGTGAAAGCACTATTATCTTTCCCCTTTTTTTTTGAAAAAAAAAACTGAAGTTCAAAGAAATTAAATGACTTATTCAACATTGTACAGCTACCAAGTAGCAGAATTGAGACTTTAATTCAAGTAGTATGAATTCACATTCAATGATCTTTTCAGTGTTACTATGTCTAGGCTATCACAGGGGCCTATTATTTACCTTAATTTTACCATTTATCATTATTACAGACCATCATTTAAAGGTGTTACAAAATGGATTACCCCTAAAAGTTACTTCAGATGCTTTATCATTATTTTTCATTAGCATAGGTCCATGGAACAAAAAGTGTAGTCCAGAGACCCGGGTCCCTGAGACCATTTCAGAAAGTCCATGTGGTCAAAGCTATTTTCATAAAAATATTAAGAAGTTTTCATTTCCTAGATGATGAATATTAATAGCTATAACTCACATAAACCAAGAGCTTTTGGGGCAATCCACCATAATTTTTAAGAGTGTAAAGGGAGTCCTGAAAGCAGAAAACTTGAGACCCTTCAGCATAAGTATCCAGAGTTGTTTAACTGTGCAATTTTTTATCTCTCTGTGTGGAAAACTAAACTCCAGTCAAAAAGCATAGGGAAGGGGCACATGAATAATGTGTTTTAAATGCCTGTTAACCAATTGAAACTATTTGTTTAACTCTAGTTAAAAGAATATAAAAGAAGAAAAAGCCATTTCAGATACAAGAAACTTTAAATGTTTTAACTCCTTTTAGTGTATGCTTAATATTTTCTTGACACCTCATTTTTAAATTAAATTATGTCATTGGAATGAAGAGCCAAAGCTGGCTTTAACTTCAAAACAGCAGGGCAGCATCCAAATGAGTAATGGGAAAAACTTTAAAGGCAGTGGTGATGAAATTTGATATTTCGATTAAAGATAGTGACAGTGAAATTAATTAGTTATCAACTTAGCATGCAGAAGGCAGTACAAAACTCCAGGGACATTGCAGGTATCAGAGAGAAAATCAAAACTGGAGGATCAGCAGAAAATGGTTACGTGAAATTTTTAGGTAAAAAGAATAATTATGATATTAATACACATTTTGTGGTCCCTAAGATTTAGGAATACTTTATTCATAAAATCCAGTCAGGTAGTTAGTACAATTATTATTGTGCCAGTTTTATAGATATGGAAACTGAGACTCAGAGAAATTAAGTGTCCTGATCTTGGTCATGCAGCTAGTCTGTGTCTGATCCAGAATTCTCTCTGAGAATACTGCTGAATCTGAGATTAGATTTAGTGGTAGATTCAGCATTTGTCCCACTAAAACAAAATTGAAGTTTTCAATATCCTTGGAATGTATTAGTAAGATTAGATAATTGTCTGGTGAACATTCTTATGAATGAATAAAAAAAAATCATTAAATCCTTACAAAGTGACAAAGTTCTGTGTTAATTAGTAGAAATACAAAGAAATTCTAATGAAAGAGACAATGAAGAGGGGTGGCTAAGGAGAAGCACTTAGTTCAGAAAAGTCACAAGGACAGAGAATGTGGCCCTAGGTGAGAAGGTTCCCACATCCCATCCAGAAACAATGATATAATTGATTTGACAAAAGTTCAATGTTACAGAATTGTAGGATAAACAGAAGAAAGGAAGTGAAGTGGTTACTAGAAAACTACGGAAGAGGAAACCAGAGAGGAAGTGAAGCTTATCTAAAGCATTCCTGAATTAGGAGCTTTCATCAATTATTTGGGAAAGTGTGGAATATAGAGTAGATGTTCTTCTAGGAAATGGTTTCTGATGTGGAAGAGATGATTTACAAGGAAGCAGCAGAACAGGCAGGCAAGGAAGAAATATGAAACATTATTTGATTAAACTTAGTGTAATAAAATAAGTAATCTAAACAAGTATTTAACAAACACAAAAAGCTTATCTTTATCAGTTTATAGTCTATAAATGCCTGTAGATACTTTGATGGAGTAAAATGTGTAGGTGAGGTCTACAAAGCATAAACCATAGTTGAAATATTATAATTATTAAAGGCTAGTTATGCTTACTGTAAAAATAACCACTTTAGTGTCTGGAGAAATTTCCAGAATTCCTAAGAAATGTGACAGTTATCTTGCTGTAGTAACAATGCCACAATTCCTTACATGGTAAAGTGAAAAAAAAATTGGAAGAAGTTCCTATCCATTAAAGTTTCTTTGTTGCAAGTGGCTTTTCTATGGCTTTCTGTTAAGTTCAATGTTTTTTAAAGATGATGGGAAACATAGCTCACCTAAGCCAATCCTTTGATTTTTTTTGGAAGGGGAGAAGGCAGGGCAATTGGGGTTAAGGGACTTGCCAAGGTCACACAGCTAGTACCTGTTTCAAGTATCTGAGGCAGAATTTGAACTCAGGTCCTCCTGACTCCAGCGCCAGTGCTCTACTCACTGCACCACATAACTGTCCCCTGTCCTTTGATTTTCAGGATAGGGAAACTGAGGTCCAGAAAGATTAAATAACATGATTTAGTTCTCAAAGTTAAAAATGCCATGAATAAACACAAGTTTCTGACTCTGAGTCCAGAACCTACATCACTACCTTTGTTTTATACTACTGTTCTTATGAGTGGAATAACTCTTAACTTTGGGTTTGAATAATAGTAAATTGTGCCATAAATCACACCATGATTTAAAAAAAACATCCTTTTATCTTGTCTAATTGGTGTGATCCTTCCCTTTGACATCAATGTCCAAATACAAACATCCGCTTTAAGGTGCAGGCATTAGAATACAAGGGGAAGAGATGTGTAGATTTCATTATAAATTTGTGGCACAAAGGCTAGACATGATACTAGACAGGGAGTCAGGGAGAATTGAGTTCAAATCTTGCCTCAAATTCTTGGTAGCTATGTGACCCAAAGCAAATCATTAATGATGGAATCCTAATAAAACTGCCCACAGCCCCAAATATTCTAAATTCCTTTAAGGCCCCCACTGAACAGCAGGCCAATTGCCCCTACCTAGCCACTCATCCCCCTACCACACACAGTATCCTAACTTCTTCATATATGCCTCACAGCTCACTAGAACAATAGGTGTGTCTCTCCAAGAACTCATATTTCTCCCAGAAACAGCAAGTATGTCCATGTGATGGGATCTCAGCCACTGCCTCTAGCTAGCCATTGCCCTCAGACCCATTCCTCATATTTCCCACAGAAACAGCAGATGTATCCATGCACTCCACCACACCACATCCATCTAGGCTCAGACAGGACCACAATACTTGGCAAATCAGAAAGCAGCACCACCAGAATGCAGAAGCAGTATGTAGACCCCCAAACAATAGAAGGGACTTTGGCTAAGCAGGCATCTGCACAATAATAGCAAAAGCTGTCCTTTAGGTAAACTTGTGACATAGAGAGGCTTATTATAATATAATTATCATTCCCACATACATACCATCCCCCTCCAAGGGTTTTTCTGTATGCATTGTGGATAATTGCTTGTACAGTTCCACTGTGGCTGGGACCACCTAATTCCTTAACAAACACTTCCTGTCTTTTTAATATTCATAATTTCTGTTATGTAATTGCATCTTTACCCTATAAATATCCATCTTGCTTTCTCTGAAGTTCCTGGTTCCTCTTAGAATTTAGCCCATTTCATGAGAGGCATCAATCTCAATAAATATGTATACTTGGATTAGAGATGGTCTGACTCAGAATTCTTTAAGACAGATCCACAACAGACCATGAAACCACAACAGCTAAGGCTCTGGTTGCCTCAGTTTCCTCCTCTGTAAAATGGACATAATAGCACTATTTTCCTGGATTTTTATCAGGATAGAATGAGATAATGTATATAAAGCATTTTGCAAAATTTAAAGTGTTACATAAATGTTAACTGTGGTTGACTGTGGTGGTGGTGGTGATGGTACTACCTTAATGTTATTCAGGTATTACATATGAGCAAAACAGACTATTTTAAGAAGCCATAGAAATCAGAATTTTTTTAAAAAACTGGATGGTATAACTTTAACCACATGATTTTTCTTGGAGGAAAAAAAGCCCATAACTTAATTAAACGTTAACAGATTCATTGGCAACAGTGACCAATGCCAAAAGAATGCATTTAGCAATGAATTAGTAGATGACTAATATGTATCTATTCAGTACAATTTACTGAACAATATTAATATCCACAATTATTTTCTGGTATATTATGTATATATACATATGTACATATATATGTACTTCTATGTAAAACATATATGTGTGTATGTGTATATGTATGTGTGTATGTATGTATATATTGATATTTATATGTGTGTGTGTGTGTGTGTGTGTGTAGATAGAGAGACAGAGAGAGAGAGAGAGAGAGAGAGAGAGAGAGAGAGAGAGAGAGAGAGAGAGAATTAAGTTTTGAAATAGGAATATAAATGATTGCCTCTTCTAGGATTTGGGTAAGATATGTAAGCTTGTGTTCAGAGTTTAGTTTACTGCTTAAGAAACAATCCATCATTTTCCCAAATGTCAACAAGTTGCTGAGTTAGTTCTGAGAGACCTCAAGCTCAGATTACAAGAAGGATAATGAATACCTTTACAGAGAGTCATCACAGGATAATGGAATCAAGGGTACACAATGAAAAATCAGACCTAAGAACAGTTGCAATCATAAGTCCGCTACAAATGCTACAAATAGAAAGAATGAAATAATCCCTATTCACAATTGCTTACATTCTAAAAAAGGGAAACCAAAAGTTTGGAAAAAGGCTATACAGAAATTAAAAAAAAAGATTTAATATAAATAAATGCAAAATACTTAAGAATGAGGTACCTTTGGAGAGGTGAGGGAATTGGGAACTACCACACAAAAAGATGATGCTTAATTTTCATTTTAAAGGAAGATAAGGATTCGATGAGGCACAGGTGAGGTGTGAGTGTATTATAGACACTGCGTAAGACCAGTAGCAATGAAAAGACATGGAAGATGAGTTTTTTGCAAGGACAAGAGAAAAGGCAAATTTGCCTTCATTGCATGTGTAGGAAAGGGAGTACTACATTATGAGGCTAGAAAGATTGTCTGGGGCCAGGCTGTGAAGGACTTTAAAGCTAAAAAGAGTTTATGTATTTTCCAATAGACAATAAGGAAACACTGAAGTTGCCTAAGTAGGAGAGTGATATAGTCAGATCTACACTTAAGGAAAATCATTTTCAAAGCAGACTGGGCAATCAAATGAAGGAGCATAAGGCAGGGAGCTCAACTGGGACATCATTGTAACAATTTAGGAAAGAGATAAAAAGGACCTCAAAGTTTGGGCTCCTTGAGTAGAGACAAGAGGTTGGATATGAAAGATGTTATGGAGGTGGAAATGACAGTTTGGCAAATGCTTGGATATTTGGAGTAAGATAGAATGAGGAATTGAGAAAAAGTAATGAGTTGAAAATAATCATGAAGCCATAAATTTGAGAGATTTGAAGATGATGCCCTCTAGAGAAAAAGAGAAGTTTGGAAGGGAGGTCGGGTTGGAAGAAAAGATTGTGATTATATTCAGTTCCATATGACTCCAGGACATTCACTTTAAAATGCCCAAAGAGTAACCAGTTATGCAATATTAAAACTAAGGGAAGATACTGGGGCTAGATGTATAGATCCCTGAATTTTCTGTATAGAGAGGATAATTTAAGCTATGGGACCTGATAAGGTCACAAAGAAAAATAGTATAGAAAGAGGAAAGAGTCGAGACTAAGACAGAACTTCAGAAACCTCCAATTAGGTAGATGATAAGCCAGCAAAGCAGAATTAGAAGAAGCAATTAGAATGGTAGGAGAAATGAGAGAGAACAATTTCTCTAAAAACTCAGAAAAGAGAGAACGTATAAGAGGAGAAGATATTGAAGTGTTAAATGGAAAAGATGACCCATGAAGAATGATAAAAGACTATTAAATCTGACAATTAATAGACTGTCTTTAATCTTGGAAAGACTAGTTTCAGTTGACTGATATCTGATACTGGACTGAAAAGGACTGAGCATTGAGAAGAGATGAATTGTAAACAAAAATAGTATATACCCTTTTCTCGAACTTTGTGTGAGAAAGAGAGGTAAAATATAATACCATTGGAAAAAGGTAATGAAAGGTCTAGTCTAATGAATTTCTGTTTATTTTTTGTAAGAATGGAGAGATTGGGCATGTTTGAATGCAGTAGAGAAGGACTCGGGAGATAGGGAGACAACGAATTTTTCAGATTAGAGAAAAAGGAGAATGTTTGAGGTTTCAATATACTTGAGAAAATGAATGAGGGAAGAATAAATGGTGAACGGCTTGGGCAAGCAGAATGGTCAATACTGTCAGAGACTGGGGGAAAGCAAAAGAAAGTGCTTGAAAATATAGTCAACAATTAATAGAATGTTAATAACCAGAATTGAACTTTTGTGTTTTAGGGAGCCTGGTCACAGAGAAGGCTAGTAGAAGGCACTACTTGTGGTTCTACCATAATTTTAGTTATATATTTTGATTTAAGCCAAGAAAAAAGGAAAATACTTGCTAACAAAAATATACAATAGAAATTGGTAGAAACATTTTATAAAATGTCCCGAGTTAAGGGGATTTTGTTGAGTGGGAGATGGGAATTCCATAGGGGATAATGGGAAGAGTGGAGAGGGTTAAAATGGAACATGGATAAGGTAGCATTAAAGAGAATGTAATCTTCAGAAAAGGATAAGGTCAGGTTATGGAATCGTTTGCTCCTACACAGCCAGTGACTGTCCAGCCTTCTTAGGCCTTACCCTTCTCCAAATATTTTGTGATCTACCTTGACTGTCTTACATACCATTCTATATCATATATCTGTATATTTGAAAAGGCTATACTCCCAAGCCTGAAATTCTCTGCCACTTTACTTCTACCTCTTAGTTTCCATGGCTTCCTTTAAGACTCAACTCAGATTCTATGGCCTCTCTGATGCTAATGCCTTCACATTTTCAGACTACCTTTTCTAATCTGTATGTACAGATTTAGTTATATGTATCTTCTTTCCCTCATAAGAAAGTACGTTCTTGAGAACAGGGAACATGTGTGTTTTTTTTTAATTGCCTTTCTTGGTAACACCCGCACAGAACCATGCTCTGTACATATTAAGTGATAAATAAAAGTTTATTGACTGAAATATAGGGGTGAGAATAATACTAGGTTGTGGCACTTTGTAAACTAGAGTAGTAGCAGTAGGTTGCAGTGGCAGATTTATTATAAAATCTATAGTCACTAAGAATTGTTGTTATTGTGTAAGGACTAGAGGCATAGAGTCTCATTTACTCCTATATGCTCTTTCTGTATGGCAGGGTCTTGGCCAGCAAAGAGTTCTGGTCTGAACACAGGGCTGGGATATTCTTGAACTGTTCCTTCCCTGGTGATTTCTGTTAGCTATTTGGTGTTAACCAATCAATATTATATAATCTCAAATGTCCTTTCAATGCTAAAAACAATGGTTCCCAATTTTTTTCCCTATGAGATATTTTCCAGAGAAACAAAAAACATGTTGAGAACTCCTATGTTAATGTAATATAAGGCTTATAACATTCTCTTACATATATTCATTAAGTGCTTAGAATAACTACAATAACTTTTCTTATAAAAGCTACACATTAAATTTCATATTATATATTAATTATAAAATACATACCTTTATTAAAGATATAAATATGGAAACTTTAAATATAAATTATAAAACTAATTATAAATGACTATGAATATTTTATGTAAAAATTCTATACTAATTAAAAGATGTAATCTAGCAAGACCTCATGCTTACTATTATCATAAGATTTACATTAAATTTCTTTGTTTTTAGAATTTTGTTAAATATAAATAATATTTTAATGATAACTTAGATGATATTTAACATAATTATTTATAAACTTAGATTCTGCATTGGGATTTTTTCATTTGAAGAAAATTTTGTAATATCTGTTTCAACATCAGATAAACACATCCTTAAATCCAATTTCAAAACAAGTGTATTTCTGTGTTTTTATTTAAAACATAAAAAAATATGCTTGCTTATACAAGTTTGTAGAATAAAATGGTAGAATAATTTTACTAGCTCTCCAATGAGAATAACATTTATTAAAAAGTATATATCTACTTAACCAATTAACAAAAATAAATGGTTAGTTATGGTATAAAATATTTACTTTTTTACTGCCTAATGACAAACTGTACTAAATGATAAATGCACTTAATATGTAATTGCATTTATTGCTTCATTTTTAATGTTTATGTGTGAATAAGTTTTTGTAATGAAAAGTATCTTTTCAAATGTAAATTTTGTCTTTTGTTACCACTGGCCCCCCACTCTCACATATTCTACTGGGTGACTATTGAACAGGTAGTGTGGTCAATGAATTCATTAGAAAATGCATCTGATAGAAGAGTAGTAACATAAGCAGGGGATAAGTTTGACTCAGAAAATAGCCTCATTAATGCAAGAGAGGCAACATAAGGATTGTTTCTGCAGTACACTTTTCATGTTCCATGATATTTTCAAGAGTGCTTCCAATGTGCATGCTTACAGATCACGATTTTCAAAAAAGCCTATTTGTGCTGCAAAAACACCAATGACGCACTTAACACAGTGCCTAGAATTTAGTAATTGCTATATTAATAGTTATTCCTTTCCTTTTCCCTTTCCCTTTATAACATGTCAATCACATGATTACGCAGCTGATGCTGTACAATTACAGAGGAACAGAGAGGGAAGAGGAAACTACTCTGATCCAATGAATAAAGCACAAATGAGGTTATGTACATGTATCTGAATGTCTTTTGGGAATAGATTTGTTTATCTGAATGTCTGTTGGGAAGAGATTGGAGCCTTGTGGCAGTTCAGAAGCAATTTGTTAATAGGTTGAGATACATAGATACACATACACATATATACACGTATACACATGTACACATACGAATATATATACACATATACTGTGAGAAATGTGGTTTTGGGGATCACTCAACTTCCTAGGCAGGGCCAAAGTCCTGAGAAAGAACTCCGTGATAATCCCTAAGGAAAGCTGTGCAGACCACAGGACTCCCAGAGGAAGACCAAGTGATAACCCCCCTTTATCTGTGGGGATCACAGGGCTTCCTAGGGTCAGACCCTAAGGAAGACCCAAGTGACGGCCCCTTAGAACAGCAGTAAGATCACAAGGCTCCTGAGACAGGGCCAGAAGACCCAAGTGGTGGCCCCTTAAGAAGGCTGTGCAGACCACAAGGTTCCCCAGTGAATTCCCTAGTGGTAGCCCTCTTAACACTACAGTGGGGATCACAGGACTCCCCAAGGCAGGGTCAGGAAGTTAGCCGGAGACCTGCTTCCGCAGCTCATTGTTTTCCTGGTAGCATAACCTTAAGATGATCCATGTAATTTGCCCATTCTCACCCAAAGAACTCAGGACCAGAGTGGACAGAGGAAAGCATTTATTACACTCTTCCTAGACCACAGGTGCAGTGCTCACTGGGAACATTCACACCGATACAGCAGCAGGAGTGGGGGCAACCATTACCTCCACTCCTGCTTGAGTTATACATTCTTTACTTTTTACATAGTTTTCTTAGGTTATACAGTTTATACAGGTAGGATAATAAGGATACAGAAGATCTTCCTTGTCTGAATTAGGATGAATCTACATTCCTTATTTCCCCTACCTTCCCTCTTTAACATATGCAAATTATACAAATCAGTAGGCCTGGACCCTTGACCAAGACCAGACCCTTGAACTGATATGATAAGCTTGAACTGGTTCAACCGGTTTGACCTCTCTAGTTTCCCTGGCACCAGGATGGCCATTGACCTGAAAAATAAATGTTAACGCAGCTATACGGATAGCTTCTGGGAGAGCAAAACCAGATACCATATTATCTTTTCTTACATATACATATGTGTATGTGTGTGTGTGTGTGTGTGTGTGTGTGTGTGTGTGTGTGTGTAATTGGGCAACTGTTTACTATTTAAGGTTCAATTTTTAAAAGTTACACAAATTCCTTGGAATATCATTGTTAATTCCCAAGGGATTCATAAACCATTAAATGGGAATCACTGATAAATTAGGCCCTTCTTTTATTCTTCCTTAATTGACTGTTGTATCTCATAATCTGTTTGTTTGTTTCTTGTTCTTTCCCAGACTTTCTTTTCTTTCTTCAAACATCCATTGGTTTTCTCCTGAGCAGGATTTCTTTCATACTTTGCTGAAAAAGTAAAGGAGATTCAACATGGTCTCCTCTTCTCCCATATTCTACATTTCAAAACCCCTTGATATCATCACATTCTCTTCTCCTTTACTCCAGTCTCTGATGAGACTGTGACTGTTCTGGGCCTAAAGCCAAAACCTCTACTTAGATCATTGTTCCTATCCTAGTTTTCTCCAGTAAAAGGTTGGTATCCCTGGTTTGTCCTTTGTTCTCAAAGAGGACCCTGACTTCGGAAAGATGATGCCATGACTTGGAAATGAATTGGATTTAGGTGACAGAAGGCTGTGCAAGGTCACCAGCCTCACTCTCTCCTCTGGAGTCATCTGGATCCAGTGGCAAGATATAGATGAGGACAACCAGTGATGGCTTTGCATGCAGTGGGAAACCTGGGCTTTTTAAACTTAAAGTCTTTCAGCTTTCTCACTATGACTTAGGCAAGGAGGTTTAGTGATTAAGATGGAGTAAGAAACAAGTCAAGGAATATCCCCTTTTATCTAAAAACAAACAAACAAACAATCTGGGATGAAAAGGCCCTCAGGGATTCTGGCCAAACCAGAAACAATTACTATGCACATTCACTGTGAGCCATCCAGGCCCAAACAATGACCACTAAGTGATGTTTGTGCTGGGACCTATTGTTGGGCAATCAATGTCAGCCAGAGTGAATTACATTTAAGGCATGATCTTTAAGAAAGAAATGTAGACAGTAAACTCTATGTTGTCTTCCTAGGTTTCAGCCATCAAAATGTATATGCCTTTGGACAGAGGACCAGCTGGGGGACCTAGGGAGAGGGGAGGGGAGGGGAGGAGAGGTCCCCAGGAGAGCAGCTCAGACTACTCTATGTCTGTTGGGCTGTTGTTTGTCCCTTTTCTCCAAGAGTACCATGACATCAGGAAGATGATGCTGTGACTCACAAATGAACTGGATTTAAGTGATGGAGTGCTATGCAAGGTCACCAGCCTCACTTTCTCCTCTGGAGCCATCTGAGTCCAGCAGCAAGATATAGATCAGGAGTAAAAGGTTATCCTTACCATAATCCCCATCATCTCTGTCTAATCTTCAATAACTTTCATTTGATATATTGATTCCTTTCCTACCAACTATAATTATGCTCCACAAATCATTTGTCTGACCCTTGTTGTTGTTCAGTCATCTCAGACATATCTGACTCTTTGTAATCCCATTTGAGGTTTTCTTGGCAAAGATACTGGAATGTTTTGCCATTCCCTTCTCCAGCTCATTTTACAGATGACACAAACATGATTAAATGACTTGCCCAGGATCACACAGCTAGTAAGTGTCAAGTGCTTGAAGTTGGATTTGAACTCAGGTCCTCCTAACTCCAAGGCATGTGCTCTATCCACCGTGCTATCTTGCTGCCCCAAAAATTCTACCTCTTACACACTCTGTGGGACCATGGACAAGTCCTTTGACCTCTCAGTACTATACATGACTCTTTAAGAATTTAAGTTTTGGAGAAGTTGCTCACCTGCTTTTGTCCCCACACAGGAAAAATTAAAACTCCAACAAAAATGAGATTTCACCTTTGAGGTGAAATCACTTCCCTAAAGTCAAAAAAGTACTAAATCTTAGAGTCAGGATTCTAAACCAGGCCTTTCCATTTCAAATCCGATACTCTTCATAATAGTCCACCTGTCATTATGAGTCTTGCTGTATTTCTACATCTAGCTACTTTTGAACTCACTTGACCAAAGTATATATCAACTGTAGCATTCTCAAAATTTTTCCTTCTTTGTACAATCTACCAGACTTTTCACTGTACTGACATAGACTTTGATAAACCAAAATTACATCTACACATAAAGGAAGAATCAAAGAAGCTCTTTACTGGAGACTCAAGCTGTAAATAAAGAACTATTGTGTCATAGCAAAAGATACCTGTGGGTAGCTACCAAATTTTAAAGCATTTTCTGTTGTTGTTATTTCTTTTTTTTTTTTCAAATTCTGGCCTCATGTTCTTATTTGAAGAACTTTGTGTCCATTATTTTATTGCTAGGTAAAGTCTCTAGTTTTATATCATATGGGTTGTCATTATTGTTAAGGTATGGAACTTATTTATTAGCAGATCACATGCTTATGAAATAAAATCTTATAATGTTTCTTCCTTCTGGCTTTTAAAAAATATATCACTTGTTCACTTGTATTTTTACTGTACATCTGTTGAGTTTCAATAGGAAGCTTCTAAATAGCTTTTTATTCTGGTATTGTTTTATGCCTGTGAGTCACAAAACTGTAGTATTTGAATAATAAAAAGTCAGAATTATTCAGAGGGCAATTAAGAGTCACATGGTAGATGTGAAAAGCCTATGACACTGAACACCTAAAGAACTACAAATGAGAAAAGTAGGAAAGGATGTCATCCATGAATTTTATGACAGAAAAAAGAAGTGCTGTGCCACTGGCTAGAAATAATTGATGAAAAGCACACGAATTCTACTTGTACCTTAAGAAATCAGGAAAAAAATTGTAAAGGCCTTCAAGGAATTGTGGGAACTCATGTCCTATGATGGACCTATAGGAGGAAATGGAAAAATGTGCGGCACATTAAGGGCAGACATGGAAAAACATCTACATCAATTAGATCACATGCCATTTTCATATTTGTATATATTATTTTTGTCTGTTTTAACAACACTACTATGTATTTTCAGGAGTTACTTGGTTCAAAGTTATAAATGGGATCTGTGGTTACTTGACTGGAATTTATCATTTTAAATTGAGATTTTGCTTTCTTAAAATAAATAGAAGCAAAAATAAGTGGCACATTAATAGAAAATTTAAAAAAAAAAGTTCTTTCTTCCTGAATATCCCTTCTGGAAGAAAATTTTTAAAACTTCAATTTGCTTGTAATAATTTGGCACACATATGTATTTTACAAATTATAAAAAATGTTTCTGCAACTCCTTATAATTTTTCTCCTACTTCTGCCTAACGCTAAAGAATTTACACACACACACACACACACACACACACACTTTTCAAAAAATATATATTTATTATAGGTTCACAGATTTAAAACAGAAGGAGCCTTAGACATAGATATGTGCTGGAGCAAGTTCAAATTGGTTAAGTAGTGCCAATTATTAAATTTTAAGTGTGAGCATTTACATCTTGAAAATCAACAAGCACTACAAGTCAGGGCTTAATTTATTGTTTTCTTGGTTGTCTAGGATTAAGAAAGTGATTGAGAAAATGTTGAGAATGCAGATTAAGTATAAAAGTGTGTTAAGCATAGGAAAGCTAATTTTAAATATTTAACAATATGCCCCTCCCCAAAAACCATCCATTCTACTACCTCTGTCCATTTTACAGATAACAAAAATAAGAACCAGGGAGTTAAGTAACTTGTCCAAGTTCACCTGAGTTTTCAATATCAGAAATACAACTTAAATCCAGATCCTCTGACTTCAATCAAGAATTTTTCCACTGAATCATACTGTATGTTTAATCAGTATGTTCATATACATATACATACACATGCAAGCTTTTATATTCCTATGATTTCCCATATTTACACAGTATTTTTTCTGAAGTTTCATGATCCAGTCTACCAAATTTAAGTGTCGAAATATGAGGGCTTTAGTCAGATTAATAAAGCGCAGAGAAGAGCATAATATAGTATTATGCCTTTATGACATTCTATCATTTCTTAAATATTTCTAATCTCTTTTCTTCAGAAAGATAAGGTGTTCATACCCACTTCCAAATGTATAAAACACAGGAGACTTTCAGATTTTCTGTCTCTCTCCTTCTCTCTCTCTCTCTCTGTCTCTCTCTCTCTCTCTCCCTTCACATGGAAAAGTTGATTAATGGCATAGATCATTTTAAATTATGTGTAATTTAAATTTATAATATATGAATTGAGAGACTACTAAATATAAGATATATAAGACACAAATTGTTGAATATAGCTTGTATCTTTTAAAAATCACTTGGAAAAAAGAAAATATTGTTTGTTTTTGTCTTGTACACTGTATTCTTAATGAGTGGCCTGAAGGGCTATATAGGATATATATTTCTGCATTCAAACTTAGGAAATTAACTAAAAGTTGGATTTCTTTTCATTCTAAATTTTTCTAACTTTGAAGCATATTCCCATTATCCCAATGTGTATAGATTCATATTAAAATTCCAACCCATTTTAGTCTTTGTAATGAGCCTAAAATAGCTGCCAGCTTGCAGTGCTGGAATTAATGATAATTAAATGTAACACAAAATGTATTTCCATATTTTGTATTGCTCAAATGATTTCATCTCAGATGTAGTATGATTCTTTTTAGAGATGACTACTTCTATTTAATCTCTTTTCCAATTTTAATTTGAATTTCATATTGTTCCTGACTGTTTAATGAATATTTTGGGAGATGGCCATAGTGTTGTTAATTATACTAGAGACTGAGTATAATTAATTCTTTTGGACCCAAAGTCAGCTAGTTAATCGATTTCTGATGAAACTGGAGATTAAACACAGATAGTTCACTTCTTCCTTCATTCATTTTAATTTTTCCCTCTTTCAATTCAGTCAGATTGCTTTGGAAAGTCATTGCTGGCAAATCAATTTGTGGAGGCATTTTGGACACTATCCAGGTGTTAATAGATGGATGATCCTTTTGGTCCAGCCACCTTGCTACTGAGTCATGAAAAAAAGAATAATGTTTAATTTTGGTTCTTAAAAGTAAAGCCTGTTAACACTATTGGTAATTCATATATAAGTGGTTCTTAAGTGCCTGTCAACAACAAGGCCATTAAGTATCAAAGAAAAAGGGAAACTGTGAACTCTTTATAAAGAGAAAGAAAGCCACAAAAGATAGAGGTCAGAGTGATACAGAAGACACCTTTCTTGTAATCAAGGAATGGACCAATGTAGAAAATTTGATTTGGAAAATAACCTACCATTCATAATGTTATAAATGAAAATTCATTAAGATTCAAGACAGCCCTTGTCTTACTTTCAATAATATAAATGATGATATAGCTAAAATCATTCCTATCAATCAAGCCTCTGAGGCTCTAAAAACTGACAAAGAAGACAACAGAGAAATTCTGAGACAGGGAAGGGACTTTTTTTTCCTTCAATTAAAGAAATTTAGGGATTTTTCATTTTTTGCTCACAAGAAAACACTTCTATATTGCAGTTTTAGCATCCTATAACTTAGATCAACTATAGCATTTTTCCAAGGATCCTCTTTATAAAAATAACCATCTATAGTGCTGGACTTGGGTAGGATTGTAATTGTGTCAGTCAAATGATAGGCTTTTAAAATGACATAGGACAGCTTGAGGATATTCATTTAGTGTTATTTGCTACAATAAAAATTGAGGCCTTTTCTAGCATATTTCTCATACAATGGTATTTTCACTATTCAAGAGACATCTGTTAGCTTTGCCATTTTCAGACTGTCAGCATACTCTGGCACAACTGAAATAGCCACGTAATCACCCTCTGATTATTGATACAATCCCCCATAATCTGACCAATGAACTCTAAATCACACCGCTTGCCCTTGCTAATGAGGACATTACTTTAGTAGGGTAAAATACAAGGTGCATTTTCAGCAACTAGTGGTTTTTATACTTAGAAAGCCCATTGGGTAGCACTGTATGAATTCAAACCTCTGTATGTTCAAATGTCATTGCTGTACTTTGCATAAGCATTTAAATATTCAATCCATGAAGCTGTTAAAAGATAATTTTTTTTTATTTTTGACCAAAAAATGGGATCTGGTTAGATAGATAGATAGATAGATAGATGATAGGGATAACTATATAACATATGATTAGATTTTAGAATATAATGCAGAGACTTGAAATTTATTCTTCAAATAAATGCTTTCATAATTGTTCAGTATATAAGAAAATATTTTTCCTAAAAGTAATTTGGCTTAATTTTTATTTACTTAAGTTTAATCAGTTGGTTTAATGCATTAATCTTATCTCTAAGTAGCATTTTAAATTATAATATACTTTGTTTCCCTGCATTCACATAAGACTGGTAATCAAATATATTAGGTAATTATTTTTTGAGGAGTCTTTAAAGGAGATTGCAATTCTGACTCAAAATAAGAGAGGACTTTATGATAATTAAAGCAATACAAAAATGGAAGAGGGTACCTTGGTAGGGAATGAGTGGCTGTTTAGAACTATATCACCACTGTGAATAAACAGAAGCTTCACACATAGTCACTGGTTATGTTGGATGTGAGATTCATGTATCATATAGAGGATTATTAACTAATCCTTATGATCTTGTTTTAACGCCCAAGACTATTTTTCTAGTGTCTAGGACAGTCTCACTTTAAATATACTCTGATCAGACTTAATTTGGATATTACACTCAAAGGTGGATGCCATATTTTTGAAATGACATTGATAATCCAGGAGAGAATAAGTAGGATAGTGAAGAACAATATAAGGATTGGGTAAAGAATAGAATGTTTAATGGGGGATTGATAGCTAGGTCAAAGTATTTGGAAAGCAATCACACGAAAAGAAGATTAGATTTGTTCTACTTGAACCACTGTTATCAAGTGATCTACCATCATCTTTTTTGGTCATATGTTCATCCTTCATTTCTTCTTTGTTATTTTTTGTGAACTACATACATCTTTTATGTGCTTTCTTTTCCATTATTCTCTTTGTGATGCTCATTATTTATTCTTCATAGACCATAGCTTTCCATAATTTTCATGCATTCATATAATAGCACTGTTAGAATATTTCTATAAACATATATAATCCTAGGAGTCATTTGAGGGGGGTCATTAAAGGAATTTTGCGATTTCCAAGGCAACCCAACCCATCTTCCTGGTACTTAACTCTGGGCCCAACATTTTGTTTATTTGCAGTGTCTGTACCACACATACACACACATATACATCTGTGTATATGTTTGTATAGTCTGTTCTGCTATAATGTTTGTTTTAAAAATGCAAATTTCTTCCAATATTATTGATATTTTGCAGAAATATTTGAGTATAACAGGAATTTTGGTTATGTATGAATTTGTCCTTGAGAAACAGTGAGGCAATGCAGAAAAATATATGAGTTCACAAATTACTCACAAGCTGCAACTCTTTCAACCTAGTTCCACAAACAACCTTTAGGTTTTTTCCAGGTAAAATGCCATATTTATTATATATTTTCTAGTGTAATAGGAGTTGTAGGGTTTTACCCTTCCACCTCCTTTACCTTCTACTATGGCCAAAGTCCCCTGCCCAGAATTGGTTAGCTTGTGAAGCATCCCTGGGGAAACTTGGGTAAGAAGCAACTTGAAACCACAATACACCATAATATATTGTAGTATTTATGTATTTCTTTATAATTTAACATGTATAAAACTTACTTTTTTGTTATATTCTTTTTTTAAAATATTCATTTCTGAAGTTTTTTGAGTTTGTGTCCATAACATCATTTTCAAAATAAATTCTACATTTGTTATTGTACAATTTTGCATAGCACAATGATTTTTAGGAACAAATACGTCTTTTAGAATAACTGTAGATATATGAGTTTGTATATGTGTGGCTAAATCATCTGCTATTAGGATCACACTCAGGAGACTAAGCTGTGTTCTTAACTGGATGCAATCAGCATGATGTCATCCTTAAATAGGAGGTCACCCTCAATCTATAGAGAAACCATCTTTAACTTGAATCCTGCAGTGAATCTTTTCCAATGAAAGTGGTGATCACCAGTTTTGAGTTCATTTGATAGGGTCACATAACAAGGTCATCTATATTATTATATTATTCATTGAATTTTGAATAATTTTGATATAAGCATGTATGATTTTTGAGTAGAAAAATTACAGTAGCATTTTGATCTACTGAATCACATGCATTTTTATGATAAAAAATAACAAACAGTGGTATTTTGTATTCTGTACATCTTTAAATCAACTGTGTGATGGTAGGCAGGTTATTTACTGTGGATGTCTCTTTCAAAAGCTAGTTTGTTCCCTACTAGTATCCTCATAAATACCCTATATGAGTGTAAAATGAGTCTCATATCTTTTTATATAGAAATGGGAAAGTAAGCACATAATATTCTTCTTCCTCTGTCATTTTTCTTATCAATAAGATAAGAGATTTTTTGTCATGCCAACACTATCTTTCCCTGCTTCAGATATCCTGAAAATTGTTTAAAATGTGTCATCTCCAGCACAAATCTCTAAATGCAATTTTTCTAATTCAGATGCATTTTCCGCCTGTATGTGCCTCCTTAGGTGAGAAGACCTCAGAGTACAGGATCAGGCCTTGGGTCTATGGTCTTCTGCTGGGTATAACATATCCCCTGAGGTAAGGATAAAAATGGCCAGCCTGGGCATCTTCCATCTACTTGAAAGAACTTCTCCCCTGCACAAAGATTCTACCAATTCCTGTTGCCATTTCAAAGCTAGCCTCCTCAGATAAGATGACCTCAGACTACCTACAAAAGCCTTGTGCCTTCCATCTCCTGATGGGCACTGAGTGTTGTGTCAGGGAAGTTGCAAGGGAACCACTCAGGCTTCTTTTGTCTACTCCAAAACAACGACTTCCATCTGCACCTGTAATACCCAGAGTGAAGCCCACCATTAATCCCCTTTATATTCTTGTCTTTGTCTCTGCCCTACACCCTGAAATGGCTTGAAACAGCTTAAGGCATAGTTCTGGGTAGATTGCCCAAGGCTAGTCCCCTGACTCCCCCCACCCTCCTTCTCCTGATTCAGCATTCTATATATCCTCTCTACATCAGCATTATATGCAAGGAGAAGTTTCAGGGTAGGGTATAAGTTTATCTTAAGGAGAAACCCCCCTGTTACCAAATAGAGTCCCCACCCTGGGTTATGGTGCAACTATTCTGCTGACCAAGCTAGGTCCCCCCACTCAGACCATAGCTGATCAAGTAGGGGTTACTTTCTGGGAAATTCCACCCAGCACCATCCACCCAGTTATAGGAAACTGATCATGACCTAAGATGACCCCCTTGTCACAAGATGGTCGTACCCCTGAATCCTTGCGCCATATTCCCAAATTAGCTCTGAGCTATGGATCCAACCAATAGCTGATCTTTGCTTCTGTACATCATTGCTTCTGCTAGTGACCATCCCTAATTGTGTAATTGTGGTTTTTCCCTTTATGAGCATTGTAGTCCCTCAGTGTGGGACTGCCTGATTTGAGCATACTTTGAGTATGAACTCTAGGTAGTTGAGCACTTGGCCAATAAATCCACACTTAAATTTACCTTGAACCAAGGTCTCGTCTTGCTATTATTTTCTACACAACACACCAACAAAGGCAATGTAAACCTCCCACTGCAAACCCCATCCCACTGGAATACGGAAAACTTCCGGTGCAAAGAGAAGCAACCTACCCTTTGACTTCAAGCCTTCTATCTCCTACTTCATTGTTCTTTGAGGAAAGTGGAAGAGGAAAGCTATTGGGGGATGGACTTTTTTCTTCTGCTTTGCAGGTTCAACTTTGGTCACAAGCTATACCCATTTCTTGTCTGATCTCCAGTCTTTGTAGGGAAGAGGAGTAGAGAAACAAGACCTCTCATACGATCATGTTTCTCCCATCTCCTACTGTCCTTGCCTCCATCCTGGTCTCCAGTCTCTGGTGGAAAGATCAATGGTACCATCCATTTAATGATGAATGTCAGATACCTGGTCATAGGCTTCACATTGTAGTTACTTTGAACTCCTGTTTAATCTTCAGACTCCATTGCTCACCACCCATCATGCCTTTCCTCATTTCCATTCCCTTAATCCCTCCCACCCCAAAGTTTCAACCAAACACCATCCAACACTTCCACCATGCCCTCTGGAATGCCTGTTCCATAGGAAACAAACTTCTCTTTATCTTAAATATGTTCCTTTCCTACTCTTTCCATATTCTACCTATTAGTGAAACCTGTCTTATCTCTAATAATACAGGCTCCCTGGACAACCTTTTGAGTATGGGGTGCTTCTTCATTCTCCTTGGCTTACTGGTCAAAGTGAAAGAGTTGGAATGTTCCTTTCTCCCCGTCACCTTCTTTGAATCCTTCCCCCATCTCTATAATTCAGTAATTTATCTTCCTTTGACATTTATGGCATTCATATCTACCACGCAATCAAAATTCTAGTAGCTGCTGTCTATAGATACCCAGGTCATGTTCCTTCGTTCCTAAATGAGTTCTATACCTGACTCACAATTTTTGTCTCCTCCTCCCCTCTTGACCTCACATTAGGGGACTTCACATACACACACATGCACAAACATTCTAACGATTCAGTGCCTCAACTAAATCTTTCATTTCACTTTAGCCATACACTATTGATATTTGCCAGGGAACATGGTCAAAGGAAAGCACTGGTGAGGAGGGAGAGGGCGAAAGGAGAGAGAAGACAAACAGGAGGAAGAATAGGAAGGAGGGAAATACACAGTTACTGATTATAACTGTGAATTTGAACTGGACAAACTCTTCCACAAAACTGAAGTAGAAAGGTGAGTGGATCAAAAACCTACAGAATTCTACAATATGCTGTTTACAAGAAACACTTGAAGCAGAGAGAGATACACAGAGTAAAGGTAAGGGACTGGAGCAGAATCTATTATGTTTCAGCTAAAGTAAAAAAAAAAAAAAAAAAACAAGGGATCTCAAAGTAAAAGACCTAATTAAAAGAGATAAAAGAAGGAAACTACATCTTGCTAAAAAGTATCATAGACAATGAAGCAATATCAATAATGAATATATATGGACCAAGTGGTATAGCATCCAAATTCTTAAAGGAGAAATTAAGTGAGTTACAGGAAGAAAAAGATAGCAAAATTATACTGGTGGGGGACCTCTCTGAACCTGATAAATTCAACCAAAAAATAAACAAGAAAGAAAATAAGGAGGTAAATAGAATATCATAAAAGTTAGATGTGACAGACCTTTGGAGAAAACTGAATGGGAACAGAAAGTCAATATATCTTTTTTCTCAGTAGCATATGGCATCTACACAAAAACTGACCATATAATAGGGCATTAAAAATCTCAAAATCAAATGTAAAAAGGCAAAAACAGTATATGTATTCTTTTTGGATCATAATGCAATTAAATGATATTCAACAAGAGGCAGTGGAAATATAAACTAAAAATTAATTGGAAACTAAATAATCTAATCTTAAAGAATATGTCAAAGAACAAATCATAGAAACAACCAATAATTTAATTAAAGAGAATGACATCAATGAACAACATAAAAAATTGTGAGATACAGTAATCAGATTAAAATTTATTTCTCTAAATTCTTTACATTAGCAAAATGGGAAAAAAAAGAAAAATCAATGAATTAGGCATGCAACTAAAAATAACTAGAAAAAGAACAAATTAAAAATCCCCAATTGGCACCAAATTGAAAATCCTGAAAATTAAATTTCCCAAATTAAAATTAAATTTCCCAAAGAAAATTATTGATCTAACAAATACATCTAGGAGTTGGTTTTATGAAAAAAAAAAACCCAATAAGATAGAGAAATCATTGGCTAATTTGATTAGAAAGAAAAGAAAGAGAACCAAATAGGCAATATCAAAAATGAAAAGGGTGAAGTCACCACAAATGAAGGAGAAATTAAAGCAATAATTGGGAGCTATTTTGTCCAGTTATATGTCAATAAATCTGACAATCTGAGCAAAATCAAAATGAATACTTACAAAAAATAAAAAAATTATCAAGATCAAAAGATCAGGAAATAGAGCCAAGATGGCGGCTGGAAAGCAGGGACCAGCCTGAGCTCCCTGCCGAGCCCCTCCAAAAACCTATAAAAAATGGCTCTGAACCAATTCTAGAACGGCAGAACCCACAGAACAGCAGAGGGAAGCAGGGCTCCAGCCCAGGACAGCCTGGATGGTCTCTGGGTGAGGTCTATCCCGCACGGAGCTGGGAGCTGGGAACGGAGTGGAGCAGAGCCCAGCCTGAGCGACTTGGACAATCCAGACCAGAAGCCGGGCGGAGGGGGCCCTAGCGCCCTGATTCAGTGAGCTGCGGCAGTTACGAGACTTCTCAACCCACAAACACCAAAGACTGCTGAGAAGGTTAGTGGGAAAAGCTGCGGGAGTGGAAGGAGTTCATGGTTCGGCTTCCAGCCCCGGGGGCAGCGGAGGTGGGGCAGCTAAGGCTGCTGCTGCTTCCAGCTCCAGGCCCACCTGGTGGGAGGAATTAAGTGGCAGATCAGAGCAGGGGTGCACAGCCTGCCGAAGATCTGAACCCAGTTCAGGTTGGGGGTCCTTGGGGAAGGAGCAGTGCTGGTGCAGCAGAGCTGGCACATCCCCCCCAAACGTGGAACATAGAACTCTGTAGTCTACAAGCAGTCATACCCCACTGAAAAACTCAAAGGTCAAGTTAGTGGGCTGGGATTATGGCCAGGCAGCGAAAGCGCACTGAGATTCAGTCTCAGACTCTGCATTCTTTCTTTGCTGACAAAGAAGACCAAAACATACAGACAGAAGAAATTAATAAAGTCAAAGAGCCTACAACAGAAACCTCCAAGAAAAACATGAACTGTTCCCAGGCCATGGAAGAGCTCAAAAAGGATTTGGAAAAGCCAGTGAGAGAAGTAGAGGAAAAATTGGGAAGAGAAATGAGAAGGATGCGAGAAAACCATGAAAAACAAGTCAATGACTTGCTAAAGGAGACCCAAAAAAATACTGAAAAATACACTGAAGAAAACAACACCTTAAAAAACAGATTAACTCAAATGGCAAAAGAGCTCCAAAAAGCCAATGAGGAGAAGAATGCCTTGAAAGGCAGAATTAGCCAAATGGAAAAGGAGGTCCAAAAGACCACTGAAGAAAATACTACTTTAAAAATTAGATTGGAGCAAGTGGAAGCTAGTGACTTTATGAGAAATCAGGATATTATAAAACAGAACCAAAGGAATGAAAAAATGGAAGACAATGTGAAATATCTCCTTGGAAAAACCACTGACCTGGAAAATAGATCCAGGAGAGATAATTTAAAAATAATTGGACTACCTGAAAGCCATGATCAAAAAAAGAGCCTAGATATCATCTTTCAAGAAATTATGAAGGAGAACTGCCCTGATATCCTAGAGCCACAGGGCAAAATAGAAATTGAAAGAATCCATCGATCGCCTCCTCAAATAGATCCAAAAAAGGAATCTCCTAGGAATATTGTCGCCAAATTCCAGAGCTCCCAGATCAAGGAGAAAATACTGCAAGCAGCCAGAAAGAAACAATTTGAGTATTGTGGAAACCCAATCAGAATAACCCAGGATCTGGCAGCTTCTACATTAAGAGATCGAAGGGCTTGGAATGCGATATTCCGGAGGTCAATGGAGCTAGGATTAAAACCTAGAATCACCTACCCAGCAAAACTGAGTATCATGCTCCAAGGCAAAATATGGATTTTCAATAAAATAGAGGACTTTCAAGCTTTCTCAGTGAAAAGACCAGAACTGAATAGAAAATTTGACTTTCAAACATAAGAATCAAGAGAAGCATGAAAAGGTAATCAAGAAACAGAAATTGCAAGGGACTTACTACAGTTGAACTGTTTTGTTTACATTCCTACATGGAAAGATGACATGGATGATTCATGAGACCTCAGTATTAGGGTAGCTGAAAGGAATATGCATATATATATATATATATATATATATATATATATGTTTATGTATATATATATATATAAGTGAATGTGTATGTATGTATATATCTATGTGTATATATATGTGTGACACAGGGTGAGTTGAAGATGAAGGGAAGATAGCTAAAAGAAATAAAATGAAATTAAGGGATGAGAGAGCATCATACTGAGAGAGGGAGATAGGGAGAGATAGAATGGGGTGGATTATCTCACATAAAGGTGGCAAGAGGAAGCAGTTCTGTGGGAGGAGGGGAGAGGGCAGGTGAGGGGGGGATGAGTGAACCTTGCGCTCATCAGATTTGGCATGAGGAGGGAATACCATACATACTCAGTTGTGTATCTTACCCCACAGGAAAGAAGAGGGAGGAAGAAAAAAAAAATAAAAGGGGGGGGCTGATGGAGGGGAGGGCAGATGGGGGTGAAGGTAATCAAAAACAAACACTTTGGAAAGGGGACAGGGTCAAGAGAGAAAACTCAATAAAGCGGGATGGGTTGGGAAGGAGCAAAATGTAGTTAGTCTTTCACAACATGAGTATTATGGAAGGGTTATACACAATGATACACATGTGGCCTAGGTTGAATTGCTCGACTTCTTAGGGAGGGTGGGTGAGAAGGGAAGAGGGGAGAGAATTTGAAACTCAAAGTTTTAAAATCAGATGTTCAAAAACAAACAAAAAAAAGTTTTTGCATGCAATTAAAAAATAAGATACACAGGCAATGGGGCGTAGAAATTTATCTTGCCCTACAAGAAAGGAAGGGAAAAGGAGATGAGAGGGGAGGGGGGTGATAGAGGGGAGGGCTGACTGGGGAACAGGGCAACCAGAATATACACCATCTTGGAGTGGGGGGGGAGGGTAGAAATGGGGAGAAAATTTGTAATTCAAACTATTGTGAAAATCAATGCTGAAAACTAAATATGTCAAATAAATAAATTTAAATTAAAAAAAAAAGGTCAGGAAATAGAAGGCCTAAATAACATTATCTTAGAAAAAGAAATTCAGCAAGCCATTAAAGAACTCCCTAGGAAAAAATATTCATGGCCAGATGCATTCACTGGTGAATTCCACCAAACATTTAAGGAACAATTAATTCAATACTATGTAAATTATTTGGAAAAATAAGTGGAACATTATTGAACTCCTTTTTCTGACACAAATCAGATGCTGATATTTAAACCAGGAAGAGTTAAAATAAAGAAAGAAAATTATAGACCAATTTCACTAGTGAAAATTGATGCAAAAACTTTGAACAAAATAATAGCAATGGGGGGTAGGGGGGAGAAGGGGGGAGCCAAGAAGGCAGAAAAAAGCAGAGACTTGCTTGGGCTTTCCCCCAAATCCCTCCAAATATCTGTAAAAAATTACTCTAAAGAAATTATAAAGCTACAGAACCCACAAAAAGACAGAGTGAAACAAATCTCCAGACCAAAACAACCTGGAAGGCCTACAGGAAGGGACTTTCTCATCAGGCTGAGAGCAGAGCACAGTCCAGCATGGACCAGACTGAAGCATGCCTCAGTGGATTGAATCACTGGCCCCTGTGGTGGTTTCCAGACTTCTCTACCCACAAATACCAAAGACAAAGTAGAAAGTCAGTAAGGAAACTCAGTAAGGAACACCAGCAGCAGCAGTGGCAAAGGCTGCTTCCAGACCTCCAGGGCCACAGACAGTGCGGGCATCAAGTGGCTGATCAGAGGTTAATTGCAGAGATCTCTTTGCTGGCACTGAGGCAGGATTATCTTGCTTTACCCTCCTTGGATCTGGGTCACAGTCCTGAGTGGCGGTCCTGGGGTGATCAGGAGCACTGGCTTGGCAGACCTTGTGGTTGCTGTGAAGAGGGAATTCTCTTCACAATTTCAAAGCAGAAAAGAGTGCTTCTGGTCACTCACAGACCACAGCACAGACCAGGAGAGGAATGAGCACCTCTTCTTTGATGATATCACCTTAGAACTGAAGGTGCCTAGAAGTATCTCTGACAACAGCTGTGCAAAATCCCTGAAACTTGGGACAGAGCACTCTCTACTGTGGAAGCAGAATCCTACCTTGATAAAGAGCTCAAAAATCAAGTACTAAGCTGGGGAAATGAGCATAAAAAATCAGATTGTAGAATCATACTTTGGTGACAAAGAAAATCAAAACATACAACCAGAATAGGACAACAAAATCAAAGCTCCTACATTCAAAGTGCCCAAGAAAAATATAAATTGGTTGCAGTACATGGAAGAGCTCAAAAAGGATTTTGAAAATCAAGTAAGAGAGATAGAGAAAAAATTAGGAAGAAAAATGAGAGTAAGGCAACAAAATTATGGAAAACAAGTCAAAAGCTTGTTAAAAGAGACCCCCCAAAAATACTGAAGAAAATAACACCTTAAAAATAGACTAGCCCAAATGGAAAAAGAGGTCCAAAAAGCCAATGAGAAGAATGCCTTAAAAAGCAGAATTGGCCAAATGGAAAAGGAGATCCAAAAGCTCACTGAAGAAATAATTGCTTAAAAATTAGAATGGAGCAAATGGAACCTAATAACTTTATAAGAAATCAAGAAATTATAAATCAGAACAAAAAGAATGAAAAAAAATAGAAGAGAACATGAGATATGTCATTGTCAAAACCACTGATGTGGAAAATTGATCCAGGAGAGATAATTTTAAAATTATTAGACTACTTGAAAGCCATGATCCAAAGAAAAGCTTAGGCATCATCTTTCAAGATAGTATCAAGGAAAACTACCCTGATATTCTAGATCCAGATGGTAAAATAGAAATTGAAAGAATCCACCAATTGGCTCTTGAAAAAGATCCCAAAAAGAAAACTCCTAGGAATATTGTAGCCAAATTCCAGAGTTCTGAGGTCAAGGAGAAAATATTGCAAGTAGACAGAAAGAAACAATTTGAGTATTGTGGAAACACAATCAGGATAATACAAGATCTAGCAGCTTCTACATTAAGGGATCAGAGAGCTTGGAATATGATATTCTGGAAGTGAAATGAGCCAGTATCAAAACCAAGAAACACCTACCCAGAAAAATTGAGTATAATATTTCAGGGGAAAAATGAATATTCAATGAAAGAGAGGACTTTCAAGAATTCTTGATGAAAAGACCAGAGCTGAACAGAAAATTTGACTTTCAAATCAAGAGAAGCATCAAAAGGTAAAAAGAGAAATCATAAGGGACTTATTAAAGTTGAACTGTTTACATTCCCACATGGAAAGATGATATTTGTAACTCATGAGGCCTTTCTCAGTATTTGGGTAGTCAAAGGGAACAAATATAAATATGTATATATATATATATATATATATATATATATATATATATATATATATATACATATATATATGTGTGTGTGTGTGTGTGTGTGTATACACACACACACATATATATAAATATGTGTGTGTTTATATGTATATATACACATACCTACACACATATACATATATATGTATCTATATGTACGTACATATATACATATACACACACATATACAGAGGGCACAGGGTGAGTTGAATATCAAGGGATGATACCTAAAAAATAAAATTAAGTGGTGAGACAAGAATATATTGGGAGAAAAAATATCTCACACGAAAAAGGCAAGAAAAACCTGTTACAATGGAGAGGAAGAGGGGGGAGGTGAAAAGTAATGAGTCAACCTTACTCTCATCAGATTTGGCTTAAGGAGGGAATAACATACACACTCAGTTGGGTATCTTACCCTTCAGGTAAGTATGGAGAAAGGGGATGTGGGGCGGGGGGTGAGATGGAAGGGAAGGCAGATTGGGACAGAAGCAAACACTTTTGAAAATGGACATTGTCAAAGGAGAAAATAGAATAAATGGGTGGCGGGATAGGATGGAGGGAAATATAGTTAGTCTTTCACAACATGATGATTATGGAAATGTTTTGCATAACTACATATATATATAACCTATATTGAATTGCTTGCCATTTCAATGAGGGTCAATGGGGAGGGAAGAAGGGATAGAATCTGGAACTCAAAGTTTTAAAAACAATTGTTAAAAAATGTTTTTACATACAACTGAGAAATAGTTATACAAGCAATGGGGTATAGAAGTCTTTTTTATCCTACAAGAAAATAACAGGTAAGGGGATAAGGGGACATGAGGTAGTAGAAGGGAGGGCAGACTACACTTGGGGTGGGGGATAGGGGAGAGATGGGGAGAAAATTTGGAACTCAAAAGCTTGTGGAAATGAATGTTGAAAACTAAAAATAAATAACTTTTAAAAATACTAACAAGGCTGTTACACCAATATATCACAAGAATCATATACACTATGACCAGATTGGATTTATACCAGGAATGCAGGACTGGTTCAATATTAGGAAAACTATTAATATAATTTATTGTATTTATACCAAAACCAATAGAAAACATATGGCTATCTAAATAGATGCTGAAAAAGCTTTTGATAAAAATACATTCTTATTAAAAAACACTAGAGAGCATGGAAATTAAGGGAGCATTCCGTAAAATCCTACATAGTATCACTCTAAAACCATCAGCAGGCATTATCTGTATTGGAGATAAGATAGAAGCCTTGCCAATAAGTACAGGGATGAATCAAGGATATCCATTATTACCACTATTATTCAATATACTACTGGAAATGTTAGTATAGCAATAAGAGTAGAAAAAGAAATTGAAGAAATTAGAGTAGGCAGTGAGGAAATAAAACTATACCTCTTTTCAGGTGATATGATGGTATACTTAGAGAACCCTAGAGCATCAATTAAAAAATTACTTGAGATAATTAACAACTTTAGGAAAGTCGCAGGATATAAGATAAATTCACATAAATCATCAATGTTTCTTTATATAACCAATAAAGCCCAGCAACAAGAAATAGAATTTCCATTTAAAATAACTGTAAATAATATAAAATGCTTAGGACTCTACTGCCAGACAAACCCAGGAACTATATAAACACAATTACAAAGCACTTTACACACAGGATGAATCTAAAAAATTGGAAATAATATCAATTACTCCTGTCTAGGCTAAGCCAATAAAATAGAAATGGCATTTCTGCCCAAACTGATTTGCCTATGAGTTATCAGACAAATCAAACTACCAAAATATATTTTATAGAACTTGAAATATAGCAATAAAATTTATCTGGAAGAATAAAAGGTCAAGAATATTAAGGGAATTAATGAAAAATAACACAAAGAAAGGAGGCCTAGCAATAGGAGATCTCAAATTATTTTATAAAGTAGTAATCATCAAAACTTTCTGGTACCAGATTAGTGGAATAGATTAGGTACAGAAGACACAATAGTCAATGACTATAGTAACCTAGTGTTTGAGAAACCCAAAGACACCAACTTTTGGGATAAGAACTCACTATTTGACAAAAGCCGCTAGGAAAACTACAAAACAATAGGACACTAAGGAGGTACACACCAGCATCTCACACCATATATTGAAATAAGGTCAAAATGGGTGCTTGATTTAGATATAAAGGAAATACCATAAGCAAATTAGAAGAATAATCTACCTGTCAGATCTATGGGGAGAGGAAGAATTCATGACCAAACAAGAGAAAGAGAATATTACTGAATGTAAAATAAATAATTTTGATTACATTAAATTTATAAGCTTTTGTACAAATAAAAAATTCGACCAAGATTAGAAGGAAAGCAGAAAGCTGGGAAATAATATTTATAGCAAGTTTCTCTGATAAATATTTTATTCTTCAAATATATAAAGAACTGAGTCAAATTTATTAGCATATAAGTCATTCCCCCACTGATAAACAGTCAAAGGATATGAACTGGCAGTTTTCAGATGAAGAAATCAAAGCTCTACAGAGAGGTATAAAGAAGTGCTCTAAATTACTTTTGATTAGAAAAACGCAAATTGAAACAACTCTGAAGTACCACCTCTCACCTATCAGATTGGCTAATTTGACAAAAAAGCAAAATGGTCAGTGTTGGAGAGGATGTGGAAAAAGGGACACTAATGCACAATTCATGGAGTTGAGAACTGATCCAACAATTTTGGACAGCAATTTTGAATTATGCCCAAAGGGCTAGAAAACTGTGCATACCATTTGATCCAGCAATAACACTTCTAGGTCTGTGTCCCAAAGAGATTGTTAACAAAGGGAAAAGTACCTACACCTGCAAAAACATTTAAAGCAGCCCTTTTCATAGTGGCAAAATATTGGAAACTTAGGAGAGGTCCATCAATTTGGGAATGTCTGTACAAACTGTGGTGTATGAATATAATGGAACACTATTGTGCAATAATAAATGAACAGGCAAATTTCAGAAAATCCTGAAAAGACTTGTACGAACTGAAGCAAAGTGAAATGAGCAGAACCAGGAAAACATTATACACAGTATCAGCAACATTGAGTGATGATCATCTATGAATGACTCAGCTCTTCTCAGCAACAAAATGTTCCAAGAGAAGTGCAAAGGATTCACAAAAGAAAATACTATCAATATCCAGATAAAAAACTTAGGGAATCTGAATGTAGATTGAAGCATTTTTTTCACTTACTTTGTTTTTCTCTTTTTTTAAAAAATCTGTTTCTTCTTTGATAACTGTGACTAATATGGAAAAAGATTTTTACATATATACATAAACTACATTAAACTACCTAGCATTTTGTGAAAGGGGGAGGGGATGGAGGAAGCAGGAAAATTCGGAACTCAAAATCTTGTAAAAATGAATGCTAAAAATTTTCTTAACATGTTACTGGGGGAAAAATAAAATACTATAAACTGGCTTCACCTTCTATTAAGTCTCCTGCATTGGAGGCAATACCGCTTATAATCAATCTTCTATGGTTTTTCATAAATTAAAAAAAATGCTTTAATTTTCTGAAAGTGTATTACCCTTAGCTGCTTGTTCTCATTGCTTCATAAGTCATTCAAATGTTTGCTGACTAAGGCACTTTAGTTTCTTCATTACAGTAATTGAGGTAAAGAGAAGCTACATTCCAGACATGAGCCCTCTGCAAAGGCACAGAGATGTGGCATTGAATTTCAAGTCCCTACATCACAAATAGAATTCATTATCTTCACTACCTCCCCTAATGCAAAATCTCTACTTTTCTTTATTATTATTGAGGCTCCAATCATCCAGACTCATAGCCACAGTGCCTTTCTGAGACCTTGCTCTCATTCATCCCATTATCCAAGCAGTGGCCCAATCTCATCATTTCTACTTTTACAACATCTCTCCAATATTTACACCCTCCACGCCAATAGCCATTACCCTCATAAAATCTCCCATCATTTCACATATGAATTATTGGTTCTCTTCTTTGTTTCCCCACTGTAATCCATTGTCCTTACTGCTGGAAAAAATGATTTTTGCAAATATCAGGTCTGACTAGGTAACCTTTTTACTCATTAAACTCTAGTCACTCCCTATTAAGTCCAGGATCAAATGTAAAGTCTTCACTTTTGACATGTACATAATTAAAACTCTTCTCAACATGTCCTCTTACTACCTTTTGTAACAACAATGTTGCTAGCAGCTGTTGTGGGGGTGAAAGACCAACAACAAGAGCACACAGAAGGGCGGCTAGCACAGATTCTTTGATCTGCTTTTCTAAGGAAAGCCACTTTTAGGGGTTAACAATTTTACTTTAATTAAACATACATATACAATTCACTTAGTTCAGGGGGGAAAGCCAGCACCCTGAACTTGAGAGCAAATGTGAAAAGAAATTACAAGAAACAATTACAATCAACAGATAGGCTTTTATCTGTCTGACCAAATCACAATACATACATAGTTACCAGAGAGAAGCATCAGCAATTGGGTTTTCAAAGCCAGGGCAGTAGGTGCTGCTTCAATGGCTACCCTGAGTCACATCACCAAAACTCTTTCAATAAGTGTGCCCCCAAAACAAAACCCCAATCTCAGATCCTATAAACACATCTCAGGGCCTTGGGGCACTTGATTACCTCAGTGCTGAGAAGCACTCAAACAAAAAAAACAGCAAAAAGTCCCATTTTGCTTGCCATTACATTTGAAAGGCAAGACTCATCAAAGGTACTTGATTACCTCAGTGCTAAGAAGCACTCCAAAACAAAAGACTAAAGGTCCCACTTTTACCTGCCTCATTCAAACAAAGGTAAGACTCACTAAACACACTTGATGGCCTTAGCATTCCAAAAGAGAACAGTAAAAAAGTTCCACCCTAATTACCATAACACCTTTCTACTCTTACACTTTGCACTCTAACATGCGTTTTATGAAACAGCTACATTGGATTATTTGCAGTTCCTCTCGAAGAACGCTCCATTTCCTATTAACATGACTTTGTACTCCTTTCCTCCATGCCTAGAATAACTTTTATCTATACTTTTGCTTTTTAGTTTCCCATGATTTCTTCAATACTCACCTCAGAGTCCACCTTCTCTGAGAGACCTTTTCAGGGACCAGTTTCTTCCCCTTTAAAACACCTGCCATCTATTTTGCATATATTTTATGTTACCTTAATAGTTGGATATTGTCTCCCCTGTTAATTTATGAGTTCCTTGAAGGAAGGGACATTTTTTTTCCTTTTTATATATTTCTAGTACTTAGGATTGTACCTACCTCTGACAGTCAACCACTTGGTGAAATGTATAAAGTCCTCAGCCATGAGGCAGGAAAACCAGAATTCCATTCTGGAGACAACTCCCTTAATCTGTCTGCCTCAGTTTGCTGAACTGTGAAATGGAGAAAAAAAATAGTATCTGTCCCCCAGAGTTGTCGTGGCTATCAAATGAGATATTTGTAAATTGCATAGAATGTGGCTACTTAGTAGCTACTTAACAAAGGCTGACTGCTCTTTCTAGAACAATAAATTGTTGAATGATTGACATCCACAGTAGTTATATTTCTGCATGAAAATATTGTATTCTGTCTCCATGTCATTCCTTCCATCCACATCACATTTTTCATCATCAATATTATTTGAATAGGTCAAGATGGACCTCTTTTAATTATGAGCTATCTCATTTTCATTTTTATTCATTCTTTCAGCTTCATGTTAATTTTTGGCTTCAATCTATCAATTAAATGATCTGACTACACACAAACGGCTGATTCAGTAAGTGACTAACACATTATTAATGACTTGTTTCATGTTCATTAAAATGTAATCCTTTTCTGATGAGCAGGTTGATTTCAGAAAAACCTGGAAAGACTTACATTAACTGATACTTAGTGAAGTGAGCAGAACCAGGAGAACTTTGTACACAGTGACAGCAACATTGTGCAATGATCAACTGTGATAGACTGAACCCTTCTCTGCAATACAATGATCCAAGACAATTCTAAATGATTTATTATGGAAAATGCTATCCACATCTAGAGAAAGAATTATGGAATCTGAATGCAGATCAAAGCTTACTATTTTCACTTTTTTGTTGTTTTCTTCTTTCTCATGGTTTTTCCATTTTGTTCTGAATATTCTTTCACAACATGACTAATGTGGAAATACACTTTTACATGATTGTACATATATAATCTATATCCTATTGCTTGCTGTGTTGGGGGCAGGACTGAGAAGGAAGGAGGGAGAAAAATTTGGAACTCAAAGTCTTATAAAAAATGAATCTTGAACACCTATCTTTACATGTAATTGGGCAAAAGTAAAGTACTATTAAGTAGAAAGAAAGAAAAAAATAATCATTTTCATTTTGCATTTTATTCTGTATTTGCCGCATCCATTGGCTTCAGGCATTGTTTTTTCACTGAAGTTATACATTATATATAAGCATGATGCCTGCACATTCTGAAAGGATTTGGAAACTCATTCATTGATTCATGTTTTCCTCATTATATCTACTACTTCTCATATTTCATTTAAGTTACTAAGTATCAAAATATATATGATTTTTTTCTATTTCATGTTTAGCAACTAATACTGTTGCATAAGCTACAATTATTTTCATGTCAATCTTTTCATAAATATATATCATGAACATTGTAATATGAACAGCCAAATGCCCCATGAAATTATACTTTTAGTTGATGAGTACATGAAAAAATTGATTCTGTCAACTATTTCCTTCTTCAAGGAGAAACTATGAATGAGTTTTCCATTAAGATGCAAAAAACTTGGGGATCAAAGACAAGATGGTGAAGTGAAAGTAGGGACACAGCTGAGCTCTCTCACAAATTCTTTCAGATACCTCTAAAAAGTGAATCTAAACAAATTTGAGAGTGGTAGAATCCATTAGGAGACAGAGAATGGCAGATTTCCAGCCTAGGAGAGTCCAGAAGATCAACAAGAAGGATCTGTTGCACCAGTCTGGGAAAGTATGCAGAACTCTACCCGACCATACCACAGGAATTGTAGTCTGAATCACTGACAGCAGTGGTGATTACTAAGCCTCTCGGCTCAGGACTCTTACAGGGCTGGGTGACAGAAGCATAGGGCCTGCAACAGCAGTAGCAGCTACTCCTGGGCCTATCACACCACAGACTAAAGGTTTGAAACTCACCTACTTGAACTTCTGGGAGCCATGACAATGGATTAATCTGTAAGTGTTCTCATTCTCCCCTTGTTGGCCATGAAAAACCCAGAGAATATTGTCACAGGAAAAAATTCTGGAACACTAGAGCCAGAAGTAGGGGTACAGCAGTCTTTTAGCTTGGGAAGCTAGGGAGATGTGCCCCTCTTGTGGTGGCTAAAGGGGACCAGTGCAGGTTCCCAGAAAGCCCCACTTCACCAGACCAGAAGGAGTTCCTGAACCCCACGGCCTTGGAGCCAGCAAGCACCAACATCAGGACTCCAGGTATGCCTTCCCAAAGACAGGGGAATTGGCATACACCAGCCCAAATGACAGCTGAGGCTAACCATACTACAGCACAGGCTGAGGGGAAGAGGAGACTTCAAGCAGCCTGACCACCACTTCCCCACACCTCACTCTGTGAGCTTCAGTGTAACCCCAATGAAACTCAGGAAGACTTCGCTAGGCCTCGATCCTTGGCACACACCAGGCAGCACCAGCTCAGCATCAGGGGAGCAACAGCATTATATAGAATCTAGCTGACAAAACCCGAACCCATAACACACAAAGCCAGTAACCAGGGCCCTAGTTTCCAGCACAGGAAGCATGGCACAGGGTTCGCTGTGCCCTAGAAGCATAGATCTACTTTAAAAGTCAGGAAAAAGGCAACCACCATGAATAAGCAAGATAGAAAAGTTAAAAAGAAAAAAAGACCATTGAACTGTATTATGGGGACAGCAATCAAAATACGAATTCAGAAGACAGCATTGACACTATACCCACATCTGAAACCTCAAAAGGGAATATGAACTGGTCTCAAGCCCAAAAAGCACTCTTGGAAGACCTCAAGGAGAATTTTAAAAGCCAAATTAGAGAGGTAAAAGAAAAATTGACCAATTCTTTTAAAAATACAAGGGACAAAATGGAAAAAAAAATCACTCAAGTACAAATGTTTAAAAAGTAAAATTGATGGAATGGATAAGGAGGTACAGAAATTAAGGGGAGAAAATAACACCCTGAAAAGTAAAATTAGCCAAATGGAAAAGGAGGTACAGAAGCTAACTGAATAAAACAATTCCTTAAAAATTAGAATTGGCAAATAGAAGATAATGACTCTATGAGGCATCAAGAACCAGTTAAACAGGGGCAGAGCCAAGATGTCAGCAGGAAAGCAGGGACTTGCTAAAGCTCTCCTCCAAAACCCTCCAAACACCTGTAAAAAATGTCTCTGAACAAATTCTAGAGCTGCAGAACCCACGAAATAGCAGAGGGAAACAGATCTCCAACCCAGGAGAACCTGGATGGCTGCTGGGAAAGATGTATCTCATGGTGCTGAGAACCGAGGGGAGCGCAGCATGGGCCACACCAGGACAGACCAAACCCAGAGTCAACCAGCTGGAAGAGGCCTTGGGGCCATGAAACAGTGAGCTGTGGCAGTTATCAGACTTCTCAACCCACAAATGCCAAAGAGCAGGTTAGGGGGAAACTGTAGGATTGAGTTCAGAGTAGTCTGTCCACCAGCTCAGGGGGTGGAGGAGGTTGTGCAGCAGTGGTGGTAGCAACAGCAGGAATCCCCTGAGGCTGCCTCTAGAGCACCAGTGTCAGCAGCTTCCTGAGTTCCTGGCTCACAGATTGGGAGGAATCTAGCAGCAGACCACAGAGGGAACAAAAGGAGCACTTTGTGGGAATAAAGGCAGATTCTTTTGCTGTGCCCTGCTTGGATCTGTATTGTGGTCCTGGTTGTTAGTTTTTGGTAAGGAAGATCACTGTTGTGACAGAGCCTGGGGTGATGGTGGAGTAGAAGTAGCTCTGAAAACTGCAGTGCTTGGACCCTAAAGCTTGGGACAAAGTACTCTTCTATACAAGAAGTCATATTCTGACAAAAAGCTCAAGGGTCAAGTAGTTGGCTAGGAACATGAACAGGCTGTGAAAACGAACTCAGACTCAAACTCAGAGTCAAACTCAAACCATAGATTGCTTTTTTGGTGACAAAGAAGTTCAAATCATACAGCCAGAAGAAGTCAACAAAGTCAGAGAGCCTACATTGAAAGCCTCCAAGAAAGATATGAATTGGGCTCAGGCAATGGAAGAGCTCAGAAAGCATTTGGAAAAGCAAGTAAGAGAAGTAGAGGGAAAATTGGGAAGAGAAATGAGAGTGATGCAAGAAAGCCATGAAAACCAAGTCAATGACTTGCTAAAGGAGACCCAAAAAAAATTGAAAAAAAATACCACCATAAAGAGTAGACTAACCCAAATGGCAAAAGAGTTCCAAAAATCCAATGAGGACAAGAATACCTTGAAAGACAGAATTACCCAAATGGAAAAGGAGGTCCAAAAGACCACTGAAGAAAATACCACATTAATAATTAGATTGGAGCAAATGGAAGCTACTGACTTTATGAGAAACCAAGATTTATAAAACAGAACCAAAGGAATGAAAAAATAGAAGACAATGTGAACTATCTCACTGGTAAAACCACTGACCTGGAAAATAGATCCAGGAGAGATAATTTTAAAATTATTGGACTACCTGAAAACCGTGATCAAAAAAAGACCCTAGACGTCATCTTTCAAGAAATCATCAAGGAAAACTCCCCTGAAATTCTAGAACCAGAGGGTAAAATAGAAATTCAAAGAATCCACGAATAGCCTCTTAAAAAAAATACCAAAAAGAAAACTCTTAGAAATATTGTCACCAAATTCCAGAGTTTCCATGTCAAGGAGAAAATACTGCAAGCAGCCAGAAAGAAACAACTTGAATATTGTAGAAACACAATCAGAATAGCACAAGATCTAGCAGCTTTTACATTAAGGGATGGAAGGGCTTGGAATATGGCATTCCAGAGGTCAAAGGAGCTAGGATTAAAACCAAGAATCACCTACCCAGCAAAACTGAGTATAATACTCCAAGGCAAATTATGGATTTTCAATAAAATAGAGGATTTTCAAGCTTTCTCAGTGAAAAGATCAGAGCTGAATAGAAAATTTGACTTTCAAAAACAAGAATCAAAGAAGCATGAAAAGGTAAACAAGAAAGAGAATTCATAAGGGACTTACAAAAGTTGAATAGTTAGTTCCTACATGGAAAGATGATGTGTGTAATTCAGGAGACCTTTCTCAGTATTAAGCGAGTTGAAGGGAATATAAACAGAGGGCACAGGATGAGTTGAATGTGAAGGGATGATATCTAAAAAAATGAAACAAATTGAAGGAGTGACAGAGGAATATACTGAGAAAGGGAGAAAGGGAGAGATAGAATGGGGTAAATTATCTCACATAAAAGTGGCAAGAAAAAGCCATTCTGTTGGAAGGGCAGAGGGGGCAGAGGAGGGGAAATGAGTGAATCTTGCTCTCATCAGATTCAACTTGAGGAGGGAATAACATACACACCCAACTGGGTATCTTACTCCACAGGAAAGTAAGGGGAAGGGGATAGAAAAGGGCAGTGATAGAGGGGAGGGCAGATGGGGGAGTAGGTAATCAAAAGCAAACACTTTTGAAAAGGGACAGGGTCAAGGGAGAAAATTGGATAAAGGAGGACAGGATAGGATGGAAGGAAATATATTTAGCCTTTCACAACACGAGAATTGTGAAAGTGTTTTGCGCAATGATACATGTGTGATCCATGTTGAATTGCTTGCCTTCCTAGGGAGGGTCTGTGGGAAGAGAAGAGGGGAGAGAATTTGGAACTCAAAGTTTTAAAATCAGATGCTTAAAAAATTTTAAAAATTGCATGCAGCTGGGAAACAAGATATATAGGGAGTGGGGCATAGAAATCTATCCTGCCCTACCAGAAAGTATGGGGAAAGGGGATGGGGGGGGATGGGATGAAAGAGGGGAGGGCTGATTGGGGCATGAGGCAATCAGAATATATGCCATCTTGGAAAGGGGGGGTAAAAATGGACAGAAAATTTGTAACTCAAAATCTTGTGGAAATCAATGTTGAAAACTAAAGTATTAAATAAATAAAAATAATAAAACAAAAAAGTATCAATCAAACAAAATCTAAAGAATGAAAAAATATAAGAAATTGCAAAATATCTCATTGGAGAAAGAACTGATCTGGAAAATAGATCCAATGGAGACAATCTAAAACCTATTGGTTTGTAGGAAAGCCATGATGAAAAAAAGAGCCTGGACAGTATCTTCCAAGAAATCAGCAAGGAAAACTGCTCCAGAGTCCTAGAACCAGAGGACAAAATAGTCTTCAAAAGAATCCACTGATCACCTGCTGAAAGATATCCCAAATTGTAAACCTCAAAGAATATTGTAGCCAAATTCCAGAATTATCAGGTCAAGGAGAGAATACTGCAAACATCTAGAAAGAAATAATTCAAATATCACAGAACTACAGTCAGGATCACACAAGACCTTGCAGCTTCTATGTTAAAAGGTTGGAGGGATTGGAATGTAATATCATGTAAAGCAAAGGAGCTTGGGCTACAATCAAGGATCAACTACCCAGCAAAATTGAGCATAATCTTTCAGGCAAGGAGATGTATATTCAATGAAATAAAGGATTTCCAGATCCCCCTGATGAAAAGGCCAGACCTCAATGGAAAATCTGATCTTCAAATACAAGACTCAAGGGAGGCATAAAAAAGTAAACTGGGAAAAAAGAAAAAGAAAAGAAAACCTTGTTATTTAATAAGGGCAAATTTTTACATCCCTATATGGGAGGATCATCCTTGTTAATCTTGAAAATGGTATATTTATTTTGACATTTAAAAGGGATATATATACATATATATACATATTATATACATACATACATATACATATATATATATATATATGAAGGTGTGGGTATAAATTAACTGATGTTTTGATAAAAAGCCTAATTAAACGGTGAAAAGGGATTGTAATGGGAGAAGAGGTAAGGAGGAGGCAGAAGAGGGTAATTTATATCACATATTATAATAGAGAGAAAGAAGGGAACAAGAAGAACATTATTTGAGGTTTACTCTCATCAGATATGGTTCAAGGAGGGAATAGCATACTACATTAAGCACAGAAGTCTAACTTGCCCTACAGTCAGTATAAAGGGAAAGGGGAAAGAAAAGGGGAGGGGGTTAGAAGGGAGGGAAGAAATAGTAAATGAAAAGTGTAAGATAACCTAGGGGGCTGATGTGAAAGGAAAACTGAGGGAGGCAGTGGTGAAAAGCAAAACTCTTTTGAGGAGGGGAAGGGAGAAGGGAGAAATAAAAGCAGAAACAGGAAAGGAAATAGAATGGAGAGAAAGACAAAGATAGTGAGCATAACTGTAAATGTGAATGGGATGAACTCTCTCATAAAACAGAGGTGGATAGCAGAACAGATTAAAAACCACAATCCTACGATATGTTGTTTGCAAGAAACACATTTGAAACAGGGGGATACACACAGGGTAAAGGTAAAAGACTGGCATAGAATATATTATGCTTCATCTGAGATGAGAAAAGCAGGGGTAGCAATCTTAATCTCAGGCAAAGCAAAAGCAAAGATAGATCTAATTAAAAGAGATAAGAAAGGAAACTATATCCTGTTAAAATGCACCATAATGCAGAAAAAAGCTTTTGACAAAATGCAGCACCCATTTCTTTTAAAAACACTAAAAAGCATAGGAATAAATGGAGTCTTTCTTAAAACGACAAGTAGCATCTACCTAAAACCATCAGCAAGCATTATATGTAATGAGGATAAGCTGGATGTATTTCCAATAAGATTGCGGGTGAAACAAAAATGACCATTATCACCCCTATTATTCAATTTGGTACTAGAAGTGTTAGCTTTAGCAATAAGAGAAGAAAAAGAAATTGAATGAATTAGAATAGGCAAAGAAAAACTAAGTTGTGACTCTTTGCAGATGATATGATGATTTACTTAGAGAATCCTAGAGAATCAAGTAAAAAACTACTTGAAATAATAAAAAACTGTATCAAAGTTGCAGGATATAAAATAAATCCACATAAATCCTCAGTATTCCTATATATTACTAACAAAGCCCAACAGCAAGAGATAGAAAGAGAAATTCCATTTCATATTACTTTAGGCTCTGTAAAATATTTGGGAGTCTACCTGCCAAAACAAGCCCAGGAATTATATGAACACAATTACAAAACACTTTATTATAATTACACAATTACAAAACACTAATTAAATGGGAAAACATCACTTGCTCATAGTTAAGCTGAGATGATGTAATAAAAATGATTATTTTACCTAAATTAAATTACTTATTTAGTGCCATACCAATCAAACAACCAAAAAATTACTTTATATAGAGAAAAAGTAGTAACAACATTCATCTGGAATAACAAAAAGTCCAGAATATCTAGGGAATTAATGAAAAGAAACTCTAGGGAAGGTGGCCTAGTGATACCAGATCTTAAACTGCATTATAAAGCAGCAATCTTCAAAACTACTTGGTACTGGCTAAGAAATAGAGGGGAAGATCAGTGGAAAAAGTTAGGTACACAAGACACAGTAGTCAATGACTATAGTAATCTACTGTTTGGTAAACCCAAAGAATCCAGCTTCTGTGGTAAGAACTGACTATTTCACAAAAACTGCTGGGAAAACTGGAAAATAGTGCAGCAGAAACTGGGCATGGACCAATATCTTACACCATAGACCAAAATAAAGTCAAAATGGTTTCACGATTTAGATATGAGCAATTTAGATGTAAGCAATTTGGGAGAGCAAGGAGTAGTTTACTTATCTGATTTATAGAGAAGAGGAGAATTCATGACTAAGCACGAAGAGATAGAGAGCATTACAAAGTGAAAAATGGACAATTTTGATTCCATTAAATTGAAAAGTTTTTGTACAAACAAAGCCAATGCAACAATGATTAGGAGGGAAGCAGAATATTGGGAAAGAATTTTTACAGCTAGTGTCTCTGACAAAGGCTTCATTTCTAAAATATTTGGGGAACTAAGTCAAATTTATAAGAATACAAGTCATTCCAGAATTGATAAATGGTCAAAGGATATGAACAGGCAGTTTTCAGAGGAAGAAATTAAAGGTATCTATAGTCTTATGAAAAAATGCTCTAAATCACTATTGATTAGAGAAATGCAAATGAAAACAACTCTTAAGCACCACATCTCACCTGTCAGATTGGCTAATATGACAAAACAGGAGAATTATAAATGCTGGAGAAGACGTGGGAAAATTGGAACACTAATGCATCATTGGTGGAGTATGTATATATATATATATATATATATATATATACATATATATATGTATATATATATATGAATATTCCCTTCATCTACCCTAATACTGAGGTCTCATGAATCATACACGTCATCCTTCCAAGTAGGCATGTAAACAAAACAGTTCAACTTTGGTAAGTCCCTTGCAATTTCTTTTTCTTGATTACCTTTTCGTGCTTCTCTTGATTCTTGTGTTTGAAAGTCAAATTTTCTATTCAGCTCTGGTCTCTTCTCTGAGAAAGCTTGAAAGTCCTCTATTTTATTGAAAATCTGTATTTTGCCTTCAAGCATGATACTCAAATTTGCTGGGTAGGTGATTCTTGGTTTTAATCCTAGCTCCACTGACCTCCAGAATATCATATCCCAAGCCCTTCGATCTCTTAATGTAGAAGCTGCCAGATTTTGTGTTACTCTGATTATGTTTCCACAATACTCAAATTGTTTCTTTCTGGCTGCTTGCAATATTTTCTCCTTGATCTGGGAGCTCTGGAATTTGGCGACAATATTCCTAGGAGATTTCTTTTTGGGATCTATTTGAGGAGGCGATCTGTGGATTCTTTCAATTTCTATTTTGCCCTGTGGCTCTAGAATATCAGGGCAGTTCTCCTTGATAATTTCTTGAAAGATGATATCTAGGCTCTTTTTTTTTTGATCATTGCTTTCAGTTAGTCCAATAATTTTTAAATTATCTCTCCTGGATCTCTTCTACGTCAGTGGTTTTTCTAATGAGATATTTCACATTGTCTTCCACTTTTTCATTCCTTTGATTCTGTTTTATAATATCTTGATTTCTCATAAAGTCACTAGCTTCCACTTGCTCCAATCTAATTTTTAAGGTAGTATTTTCTTCAGTGGTCTTTTGGACCTCCTTTTCCATTTGGCTAATTCTGCCTTTCAAGGCATTCTTCTCCTCATTGGCTTTTTGGAGCTCTTTTCCCATTTGAGTTAGTCTATTTTTTAAGGTGTTGTTTTCTTCAGTATATTTTTCAGTATTTTTTGGAGTCTCCTTTAGCAAATCATTGACTTGTTTTTCATGGTTTTCTTGCATCCTCCTCATTTCTCTTCCCAATTTTTGCTCTACTTCTCTAACTTGCTTTTCCAAATCCTTTTTGAGTTCTTCCATGGCCTGAGACCAGTTCATGTTTTCCTTGGAGGCTTTTGTTGTAGGCTCTTTGACTTTGTTGACTTCTTCTGGCTGTATGTTTTGGTCTTCTCTGTCACCAAACAAAGATTCCAAAGTCTGAGACTGAATATGGGTGCATTTTCACTTCCTGGCCATGTTCCCAGCCAACTTACTTGACCCTTGAGTTTTTCAGCAAGGTTGTAGAGTAAAGAGTACTTTGTCCCAAGCTTGAGGGGATGTGCCATTGTTTTCAGAGCTATTACAGCCAGCTCTGCCCTGCCAGCACTCTTCCTAGCCCAAGAACCCCCTATCCAGACTGGACTCAGATCTTCAGCAGGCTCTGCACTCCTGCTCTGATCTGCCACTTAATTCCTCCCACCAGGTGGGCCTGGGGCAGGAAGTAACTGCAGCTGTAGTTCTGTAGCTGCCCCACCTCCAGTGCCCCTGGTTGGTGGCTGAACCACAAGCTCTATTACCCTGTCCCCACCATCTTTTCCCACTATCCTTCTCTATTGTCTTTGGTGTTTGTGGGTTGAGAAGTCTGGTAACTGCCACAGCTCACTGATTCAGGGCGCTAGGGCCCGCTCCACCTGGTTCCTGGTCTGGTTGCTCCGCGCAGCCCATGCCGGGCTGTGCCCCACTCCGCTCTGCTCCACTCTCAGCTCCATGAGTGATAGACCTCACCCAGCAACCATCCAGGCTATCCTGGGCTGGAGTCCTGCTTCCCTCTGTTATTTTGTGGGTTCTGCAGTTCTAGAATTGGTTCAGAGCCATTTTTTATAGGTTTTTGGAGGGACTTGGGGCGGGGGAAGCTCATGGTAGTCCCTGCTTTCCAGCCTCCATCTTGGCTCCACCCCCGTAGGTCCTGTAATCTCTTTCTGACCAGTTGTCTGAAGCCCTATCCATTTCTGGGCTGAGAGCTCCTGAAGATGCTGCTGCTGTTGCTGCTACTGCCACCTCCAAGGCCTACGACCGGTGCTGCCACAGTGTGTATTTGATCCTTCAGGCATCCACCCTGGTGTCATAAACCTTTCCTACTGACTTCTTAAGATGTCTTAGGCTGGAAAATATGTCTTACTCTGATCTTTTGTTGTTTTTCCTGCTCCAAAATCTGATTTGATATGTTATTAAAGTTGTTTGGAGAACAATGATAGGAGAGTTCAGATGGGTTGCTGCTTTTAACCCTCCATCTTGGCTCTACCCTTCTCCCAGTAAATGCTTCTCATTGGGCCTATAATATTTGAGTAACTCACTGGTTTTCCTCTCAAAGTATGATGTTACCAAGAATCCATTTGAATTATGATTCTTGTTCTCCAAGGTGTGTACTGCATCAGGAAATCTCTCTTTAAAAGGTCCATTGCCTGAATTCTCAAACTGAAGAATTCTTTCACTTTGGGGGTACTCATAAGCATTTTTCAAATCTTGGACTACCTCAGAAAATATATTTTCTTTTTAGAAGACTATAAGAAACTTGCTGCCTATGGTATTCAGCAACCCATTGCATTCCACCCCAGGATGTTCATGGACTTGAATTTCTCCCTCAGACAATGTGAACACCCCCCTTTTTTTAAGTTGCCACGTATTTCTGCTGCACATTACCATTGATCCTCCTGGTGGTAATGATGGAAGAGAGAAATCCTTTGCCTTCTCCCCTCCCTCTCCCACCACATTGACATACTTTGAAAGGAGGAATGGTTAATCTCCAGACAACCAATCACAACCTTAGGTCCTATCAGTCAAGGACCAATGAATTCTATTACCAAAAATTTAGAATTATTTAGAGAATACTTCAGTTTACTCATCATCTCCCTTGTTCCACCTCCTCTTACCACCCATAAAAAATAAATCAATTTTAGTTGAATCAAGAGCAACAGTTAAAGATTTAATTTAACTGACTTGTATCATCAGTCCTTCTATAACACATTTTGAAAAAGTGAGTTTGTTGCAGTACAACTGATATATTAGAGAACATTTTTGCCCAATTTAGATCTTGAAATGGTTTCTTTGGGATTTCTCCAAGAAATAGCAAGAATACAGAAAATTACACTACTTCAAAATAATTCATGAGCTGTGACCCTTCCAATGCCCATTTAGGCAAGAAAATTTCAAGTCTTGGACAAGGTAAAATGTCATATTAATTGTATATCTTCTGATGAATTAGGAGCTTTGAGTAGAGAAGTGGTGATCTATACCACCTGTACCTCTACTCCTAATTCATCTACAGCCTTTGGTCATGAGGCCTGGAGTGGCACCCAAGGCCCTGAACTTGGTCAATATTTATTGTGGTATTTATATAGTATTTTTAACATGTATAAACCTGTGCTGCTGGTTTTTTTAATAGATTTCTATCATTTTTCATGTGTCACTAAGGAAGTTGTGATGTTTTACAAGTGCTTCTCTCCAAGGAATTGCAACCCACAACTGTGCATGGGCAAGAGAGTTGCCAATCTGTACCAGCTGTGCACAATGCACACAAAAGGTATCCTGTATTCTCTCTCTGACCAACTGTTTGACACTTTTATTATCTCTGAACTGAGAGTTCCTGAAGCTGATGCTACAGACACCTGCAAGGCCCACTACTGGCACTGACACAGTGTGTTTACTCAGTCAGGCCTCCATCCTGATGCAACAAACCACACCTGTTGTCCTCCTAAATTGCCTTAGGCTAGAAAAAATGTTTCACCCTGACCTTTGCTGGGTGTGCTGCTCCAAGTTTTGATTTGAGGCATTAATTTAAAGTTGTTTCAAGGGAAATATTTTGTTATAACAAAACATCCTCTATATTAAAAAAGTAATAATGCTTCCAGTTGCCAAAAAGTATATATAGATATATTTTCTGCTGATAGCATATTTAAAGTTTTCCAAATTCCACTGGACCAGTAAGAATTGTTCCTTTGAGACAAAATAATATAAGTGAATATATTCTTTTGGTTAATCCAATTGAAAATGTATAAAAAACCATTGCTATATAGAGGCTACAACAAGGAATAGATAAATTGATTGATTAAAAAGGATTTATTTCTGTCTCTATAGTGAAAATGGGGAGAATATACATTAGTCAATAAGGACAAGAGAAATGTAGACTGACTTATATCAAAGATCTGGCTTGATAGATCTACCTTTCCACTACCTACTGGTAACATATTCTGAGTGGCAAATAGATTGATTCTGGATCCATTATGGACTAAACTGTAAAATAAGGAAAGTTTTGCTTTATACTTACCAATTCAAACACACTACACAAAGAGCTTTTTGTCCTACCAACTCTCCTTGCCTTCCATATGTATAAAATTGTGTGTATGACAGTAAGAATTGTTGATAAACATAGAGAGGGCACATACAATGATGTTGTGTTAGAAGATTAAGATTTTTTTTGTATAATATTTCTTCAAAATATGAAACCCATCTGCATAGTTTTAGATTCTTCTGTACTGTTTTTTCTTTATTTATCTCGTGTAATATAATGATATTCATAATGACTATGATCACTATAACAGCTGGGATTGTTTAACTCTTGGGAAGCTAAATTAGCTACTGTTATTTAAAAACCCTTCAATTTATCATAGTCATAGAAGAATGTGGTCATTCACAGCACATGAATTAAATATGTGTGTACTGCACACAGATATTATAAAGAGGATGAGCATTTCAGTGTAAGGATAGTTGAGTACACATAAATTATGATTCCTCAGTGCTTATTTAATTCCTGGCTCTCATATTGCAAAGTAAAATATTTTGAAAATGAAGATGCTAACTGTGCCAGTCTCTGACTTGATGTTTGGAGGCGGTCATTTCAAATGACTGTTAGTATTCAGCAGCAAATGATGTTCCTATGGGTACAAGAAAATAAACTACCAGTCTGAGAAGACAACCAGAAAGTCAAACAAACTAAGATATTGCAAAGAATATGTGAAGCTATCAGCAGATTACATGATCACATGCAATGACATTTATGGATATATACATATATGTATATAAATGCATATGTATACATATGCATGTATATATGTGTGTGTACATATATGTGATTGATATATATATGTACATATATATATATATATATATATATATATATATATATTTCCCTTAAATTTTTCTTTTAACTTCACATTAATTTTTCCTACCACCACACAATTAATTGGATGTTACTTACTTTGGCCCAACCCTTCAAGATTTAGCTTATGCAGCCATCTTCTCCATGGAGCCTATTTTGAATTCCCAAGATTTTAGTACTCCCTGCTTCAAATTACCTTTTGTTTGTCCAATTGTGTACATTTCATGTCCTCCAGGAGAACATAAGTTATTTGAAAGTGAAGATTATCTTTTTTTAATGTTGCCTGTTAAGTGTAGTATTTTACTTATAACAAACACAGTTGTTTGTTTTAAACTACATCTCCCTGTTTTTGCAAGGCTAGAAGTATAGCAAGCCACCAGGATAATGCTACTTCTGATCAGCATCGGAGTTTTAACATATTTTGTTTCGTATCTGGTCTGCTTTGCCTGTCCTTGGACAGCCTGGTGATCCTTAGCCTTCTGAAACTCAGAACTCTAGAATTCAAGTCATATACTAGTCTCAGCCCCTGCTAATAGTGGGGATTACAGTCATGTGCCATCATGACTGGCTAACAGCCAATATTGTGTGTTAAAATAAATTGAATTGCATCTTCCACCACATGACTTAAACTGAAGAGTCATTAAGAATCATGATTACAATATTTAGCTAAGAAATTTCCATAAATATGCTAACAAATAAAAATTCATAGCGTGAATACTGCACCCTCTGCTCAAGGCATCTTCAAAGGGCAAAGGGAGATCATGGAAGTAAGCATTCTTGGGGCTATTATTCTCTTACAATTTTGCTTGTTATTAATAATAGATGTTTACATTTATATTCTATTAACATATATAAATATAAATGGAATCCTACAATTTGTAAAAGGCAAGACCCTAGAATACCATCAAGTTTGCTTGCTCCCTGTAGCAGTGTTTGCTTTTTAACTTGGTTCAAATCATAATCCCAACTCTCAATAGCATCTGACAAAGGAGGTAGCCACTTCATACCTAATACGAAATGATTCTGTTCACTTTAGTATAGATGCAGCAAACTGTTAGTGGCATCTCTTGTGTAAGGACATATTAACTTTAATTAAGGTCATTACTAAGATTTATTGACTCACATTTTCTAATGCTGGAATTTAAAGGTCAAGAAGTCAGGATAGTGACACAAAATTTCCAGCTGTAAAGATTTGCTGCCAAGCTTATGTCCATTATGAAAACATTTTAATTCACCCATATTATTCATGTTCATTCCTCCTGAATAGTTATTTTCCTACCATTAAAAAGCAATCAGCATTATAATGCATGTTGCTGTATCATGAACTTAGGGGATATAATAAGATATGCCTATGAAATGAATCAGGAATGACTTACTTCCTACCCTGCCCAAGAAACAAGGAGGAAGATAATGACCAAGTCAAAGACACTTTTAAAGTTTTGCAGAAGTCTTTCACCAATCAATTGATTGTAGGCACATCCAATAAAAGCAAACATTCAAGAACAAATGTGCTTCCTTGCAATGTTGTGAATTGATCTGCCAGATAGTTGATTAGGTATCACCTGACCCAAGGTCTCTTTGCTTTCCAAAGTCAGGATCTGTGGTCTTCATTTTATTTAAAAAAGAAAGATAACAAAAGGCACATACATTCAGCAGCAAAAATTATATTCCTTTAATGAACAAAGAGAAAACTAGTGTAATTTGTGCAATATTTATGTTTTATACTGAAGTGAATCCTTTTTAAAATGACTTAGACCGACTTTTTAACAGTATTTATAAACTAATAAACTGAGATATTTTAAAATTAATAAAATGTGAATCAGGTAATAACTCTGCTTATTCTTCACTATATCTTTCAATCCTTGACCCAAACACCTACTTTATCTTCTCCCTATACTCTTTTATAAAACTGTACTTTTAGATCTTTCATTTATACTGAGGTGTAAATGGATAATAATGGCTTAAAGTGTCATTTCTTCCACAGGAAATTATTTGCATTTTAGTACAAAAAATAATCTATTAATGACAAAAATTTCTAATACTAGAATTTCAGACATTTGTGGATTGTTTTAGGCATTATTCTACCTTTACTACCCATGAAATCAAACCCTGTTGCCTAGGCCACCCCAGCCCAGCTAGATCACTTAATTAGCTTACTTGACAATCCTTTCACTGTAACTCTCGACCCACCCCATACTACTTAACATTCCTGGCACTATTTCACTTGGCCCACCCCAGACTATTTACCACCTCCTAATCCCATCCAGATCCTTTCACCATCCCTTTTATATAAGTACCAGTCTCACTCTTTAAGTTGCAGATTCCCTAAGAATCTCACCTTACACTATAAGCAACCCCAAAATGTGTCAGGTCAAATGGCATACTCTAGGAGAAAGTGCTTATAACTGTCCCATTATGTTTAAACAATGCAATTATTTCATGTAAGTGGTTAAATATAAAGTAGTAAAAATGGGAAAGATAAAATCTTTAAATATGAAGACATTTGTATGTATAAAAAAGAACTCACATTTTAACATTCAATATTAAGCTTTCACAAAGCGATTAATACTGAGCTATTTTCTTATTGTGTTAATCAGATGAGAAAGGAGAGAAACCAATCAATGATAACAATTGATATGTGTCATATATGGCAGTAGCTGATCTAAAAGCCTTGGCTAAAGTATTACTAAAAGGAAATTCTAACACAAGGAATTAACCAAGTGTTAAAGTAACCTCAGGGAAAATTAGGTAAAGTAAGTCAAATCTATGGGCAGCTAGGTTTTGCAGTGGACAGAATGCAGGGCCTGGAGTCAGGAAGACTATACTTCCTGAGTTCAAATGTGGCCTCTGACACTTAACTAGCTGGGTGACCCTGGGCAAATCGCTAAACCCTATTTCCCTCAGTTTTCTATCTATAAAATAATCTAGAGAAAGAAATAACAAACTACTCCAGTATCTCTTCCAAGAAAAACTCCAATGGGATGAGAAAGAGTACTACAGGACTGAAAGGACTGAACAACCTTAACAATAACAAAGGTTAAATCTGCCTTTAGGGTAATCTTAAATTCCTTTTGGGAGATAAACTTTTTTTTGTCTACTCCCAAAAGTTTTTTCTGCCATCATTCCAGGGAAGTTACATTCTTCTTATCTAGCTGCTCAATAGCATTCCCTGAGATCTCCTATCCAGGCCTGAATTTCATCAGAAGCAGAGAACCATGTTTTGCATCTTTTCATTTCCTCTCCAGATTCAAAACAAAACATACTTGTTCTGTATCCAATTCCCTTAGAATAATTACAGTAGGTGCTAATGTACCCCCTGCTATGACAGGTTTATACATTAATTAAATTATTCTGAAGATACTTTCTTAACCCAAAGGTGTAATTTCATCTTCCTCCTCAAAATTCTCACATACTTGATATGTGCCTATATATATATATATATATATATATATATATATATATATATTTATCATATCTGTTTTGTAATACAAACACATACATATATACAAATACACATCTGTGTGTGTATTCATGTTATCTTTCCTATTAGACTTGGCTTTGAATATCATGTTTTATTAATTTGCCTATAGTCCTGTGTGCCTAAAACCAAGTGTCTTATAATGAGTTAGTGCTAAAGAATTGTTAGCTGAATGAATGAGCAGGTGAAATTGGTCCTTAAAATGATACAACACTAATAGGCATTTGTGCAAAGAATATTATTGAGCTACATTTTCTAATTCTGAAATTTAAAGGTCAAGAAGTCAGGATAGTGGCACAATAAAACCTTGTTAAGTTCTTTACACCAACCTCTTCAACTCTTCAAGAAAACTTCAACATTGAGATTATAATTACATAAATCTTTTGTCATTATAATAGCTCTTTGTTTCAGAGAAAAGGAAGGAAAAGTTATTTCAATGGACAAGATCCACTTAACCCCATTCACAGTTGCTTCTAAGGTTATTTGCATGGACCTGGTTCAGATACTAGTGATGGTAGAATTCAGTCTTGAGGATTACTTTCCACAGTTCCTTCATAGTCTTTTCAAGGAGGGCATAAAAGGAGAAACAGGGACCTTTCTGATCATAATTCATAAGAGTTTAGACATAGAGTACTAATTGTGGAAGACAAAAAGAGTTCAAAATGCTTACTTAAATATCAAAGAATTTATCTAGAAAAGGGGCCAAGTATAGCTATTTAAAGTATGAAATTACTCCCAGAGGCTATGAGATAATAAGGCAGAAACACCTAGAAGCTGCTGTTATAATGCATCTAAGAAGGGCCCAATAGCTTACCATAGAAGAAAAAAGCAAAGAAGAGTTCAGAGGAGATTTAAGAAAATAACTGTGCAGTAGATAAAATAGATTAACAGATATTTCATTTGTCTCCTAGTCTCTCTGCCTCCTAGAGCCTTCTCAGGGAGTCCTGAACCAGACCACTTGCCTCCAGGTCTATCTACACCTCAGTGTCTTTTCCATTAAGATAGAATTTGTCTTTGGTACAGATACATCTGGAACTAATAGATTTTGCCTTTTCCCCAAATTCCCTCAGATAATACCTTCACCTACTCCTGCCTGCGATGAGGTGTGATGTCCTGGCCTCACAAGATGCATCATTATTTGCTGTGAATTTGAACCTTTAGGCAGGATCTTTAACAGTCTAATCACCTATCTCCTTCATATCCAGCCACTGATATTCTCCCTGGAATCATTCTTCAATGTTGAGTATACTCCTGCCCCTTCAAATTCATCCCATCCCAGTGATTCTAAACTTCCAAATGCTATTCTCCAATTGCCATTCCACATTCCATAATATCACTTCTTTTTTCACTGCCCCTCAACCCTACTACTGTTAATATCCCACTACAAATTTATGCCTTGTTCTCTCTGTAACGTCTACTTTATAGACAACAAACTTATGATCTTCTTTAATTAGATAGATGGATGTATTTTAAAGCTCAAAGACTTTTTAAATTATTTTTTTCATTTTCCTTTCCCTCCAAATTCCCCACCCAATGAGAAGTCAAGCAAAACAAAAACAATCGCATGTATGTATAGTCAAACTAAACAGATTTCATTAGCTACCTTCTTTCCTTCTCCAAAGAAAAAAAGGAAGAAATAAAAAGTCTCAATCTGTTCTCTAAGTCCATCAGTTCTCTCTGGACATGGATAACATGTTTCATTCTGAGTCCCTTGGAACTGCAGTGGATCATTGTATTGATCAGAGTTACTACATCGTCCAAAGTTGATTATCTTTACAATATAGCTATTACTGTGTAGATTGTTTCCGTAGTTCTGTTATCAACTTGCATTAGTTCAAAAAAGTCTTGATTTTTTTTTCTGAAACCATCCCTTTGATCATTTCTTACAGCAAATTAGTATTCCATCATATTAATATGCTACAGTTGGTTCAACCATTCCTCAATTGATGGGCATCCCCTCAGTTTCCAATTCTTTGCTACCATATAATTGTCCTTGGAATATTTTTGTACGTATGGATCCTTTTCTTCTTTCTTTGATCTCATTGGTATTATAGTAATAGTAGCAGTATTGTTGGCATATACATAGTTTAAAAGCCTTTTGGCATAGTTCCAAATGGCTTTCCAGAATGGTTGGACTAATTCACAATTCCACTATCAATGCATTAGTGTACCTGTTTTCCCATATCCCCTCCAACATTCGTCAACTTTTTTCTTTTTCATCTTAGTCAATCTGATAGGTATGAGTATGGGTTTTTTTAGTTGTTTTTTTCTTTAGGTTGTTGCAGAGGACATATGTTGGGTGAGTTGAGCAAAAATGCTGAATCATATTCTAACATCTAGACTTTCCTCTACTTGTTTTCTTCTTAAACAATTTCCTTTCTCACTCCCTTCATCTTTTGGCTCTTGTTGAGACCTGGATCCCTCCTGATGACACTGAATAGAGTCACTGGTTGCCCTTCCCAGTACTAGCTGTGTTTTCATGCATCTCATAGCTTAGCAGTTGTGGTAGTCTTGTGGTCTAGGGGTGCTGAAAACCCCAAAATGACAAGGCAAAGGACACAGGTCTGCCTTGAATGCATTCAACCATTCAAGCCTTCTTTCAGTCCAAATAGCTTATTAAAACACTGCTTTGGGTGAGTCAGATTCCTAGTGATTCTGTACTATTTTTGATGCAGGCCAGATTTTAAGAATCTGAGCATATTTGTGACACCAGTGGAGGCAGGTCAGATTTTAAGAATTTGAGAAATTTAATGAGAGAAAGATGAACACTGTTATCCTAAAGACTGTGGGAAGATCTGGATGGGATTGAGGAGTGGGGAATAGCCTGGGGTGGGGCTAGGTGCAATGAGGGCCACAAGGAAAGGGCAATTAAAAAGAATACTGACTGGGATGGCCATTGCCTCAGGCAAACACCAGAGACTTGGTTCAGGTGATTTGGGGTCCCCGTTTCAAAGACATGGTCTTTTCCTTTTAAGGGTCCAGCACAAATCCCATCTCCCATCAGCAGAGTAGACAGAATACTCTTTTCTCCAGACTCTCCAACTCTATCACTCAGCAACCTCTGCTCCTTTGAGGTCCATTCAATCCAAATTTATCACTCAAAGAAGATTCTGGTTTCTGTTATCTCCTGATACTCTAGACATTTTTCTTTCTTCCTCAATGATTTCAGTATCTGGCACACAGTTTTTCATTTTACCCCACCTTGTATCCTCATTCTATAAGTCTTTAACATATGTATTTTTATTTCCTCAAATACAGTAGTTTCTTTGTTCCTCAGTTTACTCAGTCCCCATGATTAATTCCTCCATCTCACTTAGACTACATATAGAGATTACCCTTTATTGCCTTCAATATACTTTACTATGCAGTGAAACTGGCCTTCCTGTAGTTTTTGGAACATAACAATGAATCACCACTCTGGCTGTTCTGGCTTTTCCCCAAGCCTTGAATGTTGTCCCTCTTAAACTTAGGTATCTGGACTTCTCTAACTTTCTTTAAGTTTGATCTCAAATCCTTACTACTGCAGGAGGTCTTTCCCCTCTACTACTCCCCTCATCCTAATGATTCCCATCTAAGATTAATTTCTGTTTACACTACATATGTATGTGGGTATATACACACACATATGTATGTGTGTATGTGTGTATATGTGTACATATACACATGTGGTACGTGTGTATATGTATGTATAGATTTTGTGTGTGTGTGTGTATCTTATATGTATAAAAGTTTGCATGCTTTCTCTGCCATCAGAATGTGAATTCCTTGAGAGTAGGCACTTTCTTCCTGTTTTAAAAAAAATTCCAACTGCTTCGCACAGTTCCTGGATCATAGCAAATATTTAATAGTCTTTCTTTACTGATTGACTTACTAACAATGGAAAAAAGAAAAGAATTAATAGCTTAAAGATAATTCCTAAAAGATATAAGCATCTCTGGTTGGGCAAACAGTAAAAATCAGGGGCAAAAAAAGATTCCAGTGAGGATATTACCATGCAAAAATGAATTGTCCTGGTTACATGTGTTATTTAGTCAAATTTGTTTACCCTGTGTACTTGGTCTCCACTCCTGTTTCCTGGCCTCTGTCAGTGACCCCTCCCATTGACAGTAGTCGAACTTGTCACTCTTCTTTCTGCTATGCTGCTTAATTAAATGGATTTTGCTATGAACTAATATGACCTCAGATTTGCTGGTTCAAGAAGAACAATGGTAGAAACTCATAAGCTCTGGGTTTGGGTAAATTCTTGGCCACAACATGCTGCAAAACTGGGGTAAGATCCAGGGAACTCAAATGAGAAGAGGACTCTGGGTTCTACACTAAAATATTATTCTAAAGCCTTTGATGAGTTGGAAGAACCATATCAAAGTCTTGAAAAATATATAGTATATGTGTCATGTAGATGTAAGGGAAAATAATCAATTTTTTCTAGCATAGTAGAATAGCATTAATAACATTTTTTAGATAGCACTTTGATATCTTTGAACGAAACCTAATATGAAAACATGTTCAATCTGTAAGAATGCTTAGTGTCATAGCTTTCAGTACTTAACTTTGGAATTTTTAAGATACCATGAAACTTGAAAGGAGTTACACTGAACTTTTGGATCATTTGAAAAGATAAAGCAGAATTTTAAAATTACTTATATATGTATATATATGCATATGTACATATGTGCACGCATATGTATAAGAATGTATATGTATGTATATACACAGAGACATATAAACACAGATATTGACATGCATAAACACAAACACCTAAATGTGTGTTTATGTGTGTTATAAGATGGAAAGTTTTTTAAACTATTTTTCAGCTTTTTGTAATGTTATAAAGCATATATTTGGAGGAATATGTTTTAAAATTCAGAAGGAAAGGAAATAAAAGAACAAAAAAGGGTCTTGTTGGTCAAGCTAATACAATTTTGATTAATCTGCTCATGTACAATGCAGGGAACATGAATTGCCTACAAATTAAAAAGAGAAAAAATATCACGAGAAAGGAATCCCAAATGTTCACAGCTGTAGTATAAGCAACTAGAATTTGGAGAAAATTAACTTTGTTAACTGAAATGGAGAAAACAGCCAAAATCTTAGGCTTGTCATCTGACATCCATAAGGTATAGGTTTACCCATGTATTCAGATATCTTTAGTCAATTTATGTGACATCATACATTTAAAGTGTAAAATGAAGAATCTTAACATTAGACAGGCTAAAGAAGCCTGTAGTGTAATATAACTTTCTTCAGATCTCCTGGTAACGGATATTTTGTTTTGCTCTTTTTGAATGTTTGCTGGCAGTTTGTTTTTTCCTTCTGTCTCCTCAGTCGATAATTTAATCTTGATAAGAGGCATGGAAGATTTTTATAATCAGAATTGTGTCTGAGTTTTTCTTCAATTTTTTTAGGGTATCTAGTGTATGGTAGCTCTTTGGAGATTTACTATTGCCAGCACAATGAATAGATCATTGTGTTCTATGCTGTGACATTACTGACTTGGAATTCAATTATGTTTTCCCTCATGTCAGGCAACATTAAATGATAGTTTGAATAGCTATCCTTTGACATCAGTAATAGTTAAAATTCATCGGCAATGTCAAGAGACTTGGCCAATGGGAAAAACTTAATATATTTCATGTAAATAAAAACAGACAGTGAAGATGATTCAGTAATGCCTATTATTTGGAGAATGGTATTCATCTGTTCTCTAACTCCAACATAACTGAGATTCAAAAGATTCATTATATTCTTTGTATATTAAATTTTTAAACTAAGTTCCCAATTTTAATGTACATCTTGTTTTCCAAATTATTCAGTTTTAAAAATGAAGAAGAGGAGGGGTAGCCAAGATGGCAACTGGAAAGCAGGGACTTGCTTAAGCTCCCCTGCCCCAGGTCCCTCCAAACACCTACAAAAAATGGCTCAGAACAAATGCTAGAGCTACAGAACCCAAAAAATACCAAAGGGAAGCAGGCCTCCAGCCCAAGACACCCTGCATGGTCTCTGGGAAGGGTCTATAGCAAAGGAGCTGGGAGTGGAGTGGAGCAGAGTCCAGTGTGTGCCACACCAGGACCAACCAGACCAGGAGCCAGGTGGAACAGACTATAAGGCCCTGAATCATTGAGCTGTGGCAGTAACCAGACTTCTCAACCCACAAAAGCCAAAGACAACAGAGAGGGTTAGTGGGAAAAGCTGCTGGGACAGAGTGAAAAGAGTTTAAAGTGGGCTACTGCCCCAGGGGCAGGGAGGTGGTGCCTCTCGGAGGCTGCTTCCAGAGCTACAGCTACAGTTGCTTCTGGCCCCAGGCCCACCAGGCAGGAGGAATTAAGCTGCAGATTAGAGCTGGAGTGCAAAGCCTGCTTTGCCCTTCCTGGATCTGGGCCACAGTCCTGGTTGGCAGTTCTTGGGGGAGGACCACGGTTGGTGTGGCAGAGCTTGTTGTGTAGAAGTAGCTCTGAAAACAACAGCACAACCCCTCAAGCTTGGGACAAAGTGCTCTCTACTCTACCAGCAGTCATACCCTGACGAAAAGATCAAGGGTCAAGTAGTTGGCTGGGAATATGAACAGGCAGCAAAATGGTCTCAGACTCAGGCTCAGACTTTAGAATCTTTCTGTGGTGACAAAAAAGACCACAGCATACAGCCAGAAGAAGTCAACAAAGTCGAAGAGCCTACATCAAAAGCCTCCAAGAAAAACGTGAATTGGTCTTAAGCCAGAGAAGAGCTCAAAAAAGATTTGGAAAAGTAAGTAAGAGAAGCAGAAGAAAAATTGGGAAGAGAAATTATATGCAAGAAAACCATGAAAAACAAGTCAATGACTGGCTAAAGGAGACCCCAAAAATATTGAAGAAAACAACACCTTAAAAGATAGACTAACTCAAATGGCAAAAGAGCTCCAAAAAGCCAATGAGGAGAAGAATGCCTTGAAAGGCAGAATTAGCCAAATGGAAAAGGAGGTCCAAAAGACCACTAAAGAAAATACCACCTTAAAAATTAGGCTGGAGGAAGTGGAAGCTAGTGACTTTATCAGAAATCAAGATATTATAAAACAGAACCAAAGGAATGGAAAAATGGAAGACAAGGTGAAATATCTCATTGGAAAAACCATTGACCTAGAAAATAGATCCAGGAGAGATAATTGAAAAATTATTGGACTACCTGAAAGCCATGATCAAAAGGAGACCCTAGATATCATCTTTCAAGAAGTTATCGAGGAGAACTGCCCTGATATTCTAGAGCCACAGGGCAAAAGAGAAATTGAAAGAATCCACCAATCACCTCTTAAAAAAGATCCCAAAAAGAAAACTCCTAGGAATATTGTTGCCAAATTCCAGAGCTCCCAGATCAAGGAGAAAATACTGCAAGCAGCCAGAAAGAAACAATTTGAGTATTGTGGAAACATAATCAGAATAATACAAGATCTAGCAGCTTCTACATTAAGGGATGGAAGGGCTTGGAATATGCTATTCTGAAGGTCAATGGAGCTAGGATTAAAACCAAGAATCACCTACCCAGCAAAACTGAGTATCATGTGAGTATCATGCTCCAAGGCAAAATATGGATTTTCAATAAAATAGAGAACTTTCAAGCTTTCTCAGTGAAAAGACCAAAGCTGAATAGAAAATTTGACTTTCAAACACAAGAATCAAGAGAAGCATGAAAAGGTTAATAAGAAAGAGAAATCATAAGGCATTTACTAAATTTGAACTGTTTTGTTTACATTCCTACATGGAAAGATGATGTGTGTAATTCATGAGACCTCAGTATTGGGGTCCTGAAGGAAATATACATATACATACATACATACACACACACATATACATACATATATAGATATAGATATATATGTATATATATAGACAGAGGGCACAGGGTAAGTTGAATATGAAGGGATGATATCTAAAACAATCAAATTAAGGGATGAAAGAGGAATATATTTAGAGAGAGAGAAAGGGAGAGATAGAATGGGGTAAATTATCTCATACAAAAGTAGCAAGAAAAAGAAGTTTGTTGGAAGGGAAGAGGGGGCAGGTGAGAGGGAATGAGTGAATCTTGCTCTCATTGGATTTGACTCGAGGAGGGAATAACATACACACTCAATTGGGTAGCTTACCCCACAGGAAAGAAGGAGGAAGGAGATAAAAAGCAGGGGACGATAGAAGGGAGGGCAGATGGGGGAGGAGGTAATCAAAATCAAACACTTTTGAAAAGGGACAGGGTCAAGGGAGAAAATTGGATAAAGGGGGACAGGATAGGAGGGAGCAAAATATAGTTAGTCTTTCACAACATGAGTATTGTGGAAGGGTTTTACATACTGATAGATGGGTGGCCTATATTGAATTGCTTGCCTTCTTAGGGAGGGTGGGTGGGGAGGGAAGAGGGGAGAGAATTTGGAACTCGAAGTTTTAAAAGCAGATGTTCATAAAAAAAGGGGGGTTTTTTGCATGCAGCTAGGAAATAAAATATACAGGCATTGGGTCAAAGAAATCTATCTTGCCCTAAAAGAAAATAAGAGAAAAGGAGATAGGGGGGAGTGGGGTGACAGAAGGGAGGTCTGACTGGGGAACGGGGCAATCAGAATATATGCCATCTTGGAATGGCGGGGAGGGTAGAAATGTGGAGAAAATTTGTAATTCAAAATCTTGTGCAAATCAATGCTAAAAACTAAAAATATTTAATAAATAAAAAATTCAACTAAAAAATGAAGAAGAGTAATCCACTACCAAAAAGAATAACTAAATGTTTTGCTCCCAAGAACATATCTCAGAGGGCTAGCATTTGATTCAGTTTTCCTGAAGCTGAGTTAGAATTTTCTAAGTAATCTTTAACAATTCTGATATGTCCTAAGAATGCCTGGATTAGACTATAACAATATGATTTGAAATATTTATTATAATCATATATTACTTTTGGCATCAAATGCTTACCCAGTTTGGTAATTCAATGACTGCACTGAGAAGCAGAGAAAGGAGGAAGCCCAAGCTGAAATGTTAGATATACAAAATATATTTATTTTAGGATATTCTGTACAAACACCTGAGACTTCAAAAGGTCTGAAGACAGGACTAAGATACTGAGTTTCTTTGAAATTTCCATCAGATTGTAGTGATAGTGTGGCAGCTCTAAAGTAAACTTCCCATATTTCCCTTTTTGTATAGGAAGAATCCCATTTCTTATGTATTAGAGAAATTGGCTTATTTTCCCCCAGGGGGAGGTAGAGTTCCAACTTGATTATTGATGGAGAACAAAGTGTTTTTACTTGTTTTGCAGCTATTTTGCTTCCATATTTATATTTTGGAATTTTTGAGTGTGATAATTTATTCAGGGGCATGAGTATGCCAGATTGGAATTTCCCATTTTACACAATATTCATCAACAAAGGTGAAATAGAAGATTTTTTTCTATTGTGTCAAGTCTTTGGGGATGTTGATGGTCAGGTAAATGCTCAGCTATGAAATTTTAGATGAGCAAAAAGTAGGATGCCTTCTCAGATGGTTTCAGGCATAGAAGGCAAAGAAAGGAAAATGTAATTAAGATTTATAAACATATAGGATAGTAATTAATTAAATAATGTTGAAATTTTTCCAGGGATTTCTGCCTTTAGATTTCCTGTCCAGGACCATCAGAATGGACCTAAAAATGTTTACATAATGCACTGATGTTCTTTCTCTGCTTCTTCTATTTATCTACTTACCTACCTACCTATCTATCTATTTAGATAGATAGATATAGATATTTATGTATAAATGTGTGCGTGCGCGCGTGCGCGCGCGTGTGTGTGTGTGTATATTTCACTTAAATATATTCATCCCTTGGGCAGTCAATTTGTCATTTATCCGGTGTACTACATTACCAGCACACCTTTCTTGTTGCTTTTGATAGCGTTTTTATTTAACTTCCAGTGTTTATGACACTTGTTTTAGGAGTTTGGGTTATGATTTTACACCGCATACCAAAATAAAGTACAAATGACTATATGATTTAGATATAAAGGCTGATATTATAAGCAAATTAGGAGAGCAAGGGATAGTTTACCTGCCTGATATATGGAGAAAGAAAGGAAGGAAGGAAGGAAGGAAGGAAGGAAGGAAGGAAGGAAGGAAGGAAGGAAGGAAAGAAAAAAGGAAGGAAGGAAAATCAGAAAGAGAGAGAGAGAGAAAGAGAGAGAGAGAGAGAGAGAGAGAGAGAGAGAGAGAGAGAGAGAGAGAGGAAGGAAGGAAGGAAGGAAGGAAGGAAGGAAGGAAGGAAGGAAGGAAGGAAAGACATGAAAGAAAAAGAAAGAAAGAAAGGAAGGAAGGAAGGAAGGAAGGAAGGAAGGAAGGAAGGAAGGAAGGAAAGACATGAAAGAAAAAGAAAGAAAGAAAGGAAGGAAGGAAGGAAGGAAGGAAGGAAGGAAAGACAGAAAGAAAGAAAGAAAAAGAAAAAGAAAGAAAGAAAGAAGAAGAAAGAAAGAAAGGAGGGAAGGAAGGAAGGAAGAAAGGAAAGAAGGAAGAAAGAAAAGAAAGGGAGAAAGGAAGGAAGGAAGGAGGGAAGGAAGGAAAAGAAAGAAAGAAAGAGAGAGAGAGGAAGATCGAAAGAAAGAAATTTTAAAAACTGTCCTCAAAATCATTGGGAAATAATTAAGCTTTTCCCCTACTTCACAGGTACTTAACCCTTTTATACCATGGATGCCATTTTGTCAAGTGTATGGTGGTACAATGGATACAGCACGCAGTCTGGAATCAGGAAGACCTAAGTTCAAGTGCTGCCTCAGACACAATAGCTGTGTGACCCTGGACAAGTCATTTAACCTCTGTTTGCCTCCATTTCCTCAACTGGAAAATGGTGACCATAATGGTATTTACTTAGCAGGGTTATTGTGAAAAACAATGGTGAAAGTGTCTTAGTGATTTTACACACAGCTAATGTACGCAAAAATTAAAATTGACACTAGACACATACACACACATGTGCGCGCGCGCGCACACACACAAACAACAAAAAACAAACAAAAAAATAAAACCAGGACTGCTTGTGTCTTGAAGGATCTTAAATTCAATCTTTCTTGATATAATGATTTGTTGACTAGAACTATCAAAGGATAGCTAAATATTTCTGGGAAAACTTCTTCTCTACTAGCAAATGGTTAATAAAAAAGGGAAAAAAGGAAAAAATGTACAATGAGGTCCACTATTTGCCCAAAATAACATAGCATCAAATTTCCTTTAGTTGTCAAAGTTCCTGATGAATATGGACCTGATATTTTTGAAAAATGACTTCCAAAAATTCAAGAGCTTAAACTTTTTGAAACATTTTCCAAGTTGTCTTCCTATAAATATTAGCGAATCTATTTGCACCTTCAAATCCTCAAAGCTTTGTGAAGATAATTACATTTGTGTTCAGTTGTGGGTATAACAATAAGCAATCATTCAGCTCCATTACATCCAGGACAATACGGGAAGGGCTTTACCAATGTCATTTGTTTTTTCTCAAACACTTGCAAAACACATTTAGTCCCAGTGTTTTCTTGTTATTATATTTTAAATCATGCAGCTAACCATACATTTATGGAGATTTTGAAGCATGTCTACTATGAATAGAAATATCATGAGACCAATAATTTTGTTGTTGTAAACTGGGAATTTTATTTCAGAAGTAAGATACAGAAATCTATTCTTGACATTTGATTTGTGCCTATAATCATATGGACAATAATGAAAATAACTTTATAATAAGGAAATTTTGTCTCAAAGATCAAATCTTTCATTTAACTGTTGTGTTCATCTATATGTTTATATCTACCTATTTATCTCTCCATCCATATATAGCAGGCAGAGTTCTGATATTGAAATTTTATGATATATGTATTAAATAAGAATTGAAGTGTCCATTGCCACCCCAACTTTAAGGCTTAAAAGCAAGTTTAAAAATATTTTGTAAAACCATATAGGCTTTATTAGAATGAACTATTAAGATTATTTATGACTCAATTTTGAATTCAAAGTTTTTTTTTCTTTTTTAAAACTCAAGTAAAATGTCAGACGATTAGCTGTTAAGTTGAGGACCAATCTTTTCAGAAAATAATTCTCTAGGAATAAAGAAAAGAATAAAAATAAAAGCCTAGATTCAAACAGGGTTATTTAGGTTCTGCTTTAATTCTCTTTATGGGTAACTCAGCAGCTCTTTGTCCCATACCTAATATGTCCAGTTTTTCATGAAATTGGACAAGAAATGTAATTTGCTGAACTAGAACTCAATAAGTCACACACACAATTGAAACATTACAGTCATAGAAGCATCACTATTATCACTAAAATCATTATGCATTGTGTCATTTTAGCTGTGAGTGAAAAATTCTGCTTTTGTCTCTGCAGGAGCAAAGTACTTTGTCCACTAAGAAAGAAACCTTATAGAAAAGAGAAAGATGCTTTTACCAATATATTGTTCTTTGAGTGTGTCAACTCTCTTTGCTATAATGGGAAGAAAAAAAAGATAAAGACAACTTTTCTTTTACTAACAAGAACTGTCATCGACAGGTGCCTGAGATTAAGATAGATTTTTTTTTGCATTGTTTATGCTAACAAAAAGCAAAAGGAAAAAAAAATGATTGAATTAAAGACAATATTTTTCAGGAAATTTAAATTGATGGTTACAGAGGACCTCTGATGAAACATACTAACTTCATGAGAGAGGGAATAGATTCAGAGAGCTTTTTCAAACATTTGTCTTGGACATGATTCATGTTGGAATTTACTTTCTTGACTTAAATATTTGTTATGAAGATTTATTTATTTATTTTTTAATTGGGCAGTTGGTGATGGAAAGTAGTTTTTTTGTTGTTATTCACTGAAAAATTAACTTTAAAATAAAATAAAAACAATGAGAAAAAATTAAATTTGAGTGGAAAATTGGCAGTTATGAGTATCTCTCCTGTGGTGCGACCTCTCTGGCAACACGCTGCCCTTGTCCTGCCACTGCAGCCATGCCCTGAAAAATCAAGGAAATAAAAGACTTCCTGCTCACAGACAGAGGAAAAGATGCTAAATCTGTCAAGATCAAGAAAAACAAGGAAAATGTGAAGTTTAATGTTCGACGCAGCAAATACCTGTACACATTGGTCATCACAAAGAAAAGGCAGAGAAACTTAAACAGTCCTGCCTCCTGGTTTTGCTGTGAAAGAGCTGAAGTAAAGGAATCACTCAATGTTCCACTTGTATTAAAATGTAGGGGGAAAAAAGAAAAAGAAAGAAAATATATTTTTATGATACCATTTATGTAATCAATGTAAGGACTTTCCCATGATGATGTTCCCTTATCGATATAAATCTGCTACTTTTCTAAATTTTATAGCCTTGAAGAATTTCCTGGAACACTAAGGAATCCAAGTGACATGTCCAAGGTCACAATGTCAGTATGTGTCAGAGGTGGAAATTGAAATGAGGTCTCCCTATTCTAGAGACCATTTCTCTCTGCCCCTGGTTATATTGCTGGTAAGAAAAGGATTTTGGTAGAAATTATATTGTTTTCAATAAATCAATTCATAAACATTTATTAAGTACCTACTATATGTCAGATGCTGTAATAAACTTCAAAATCCTTGTTTATAATGCAGTTGAATGGAGAAACTATCCCCTAACTAAAAAGTGTTGAATTATGGTTTATTAACAAAACATAATTCTCATTGTCATTTTCTTAATTTGTCTGTAATACAAAGTAATACTTACTGTCCAGATCATCCCATATGCAAAAAAAACCCATGATTTTTAATCACAATAATTTTATATCCTCTTATCAAAAATAATGACATAAATGCTTCTGAAATTAGCTTTCATATATATATACACCCATTCATACATACACATATACATATATACATACACATACTCACATATATATGTACATATGTATGTATGTATAGTACCTTCTATATGAGTCCTTTCTACAATGTACCTAGTAAGAAAACAGCCCAATTTTCCTTAAACACCTCCATTAAAAGATATTTTTCTTTCTTATCAGGAAGGTCATTCCATTTTTGGACATGTCATTTTAAAGTAGTTTTTACTTGTTGAATTTCTCTTATTGTGTTATACATATTGGCATGCAAATATTTAATAACTTCAACCTTGTCTTTCCTAAGAATTTCACTTAGTCAAAAAGTAAGGAAGCTAAACATCCCCTTTGATTACAGACTATCCACTGTGAACAGCTCTTTCAAGCATGAAAAATCAGGAGTAAATTTAGTTGTTACAGTTCCAATAGGTAGCTCTTGACTGGAACTTAAAATAGCTTTTATTATCACTGACTTCTCTGGTTCTTGTATAAACTGTGTGCATGCTTTGGAGCTGTATGAGCCATAGACAGACATTATGAATATCCAAGATGCATTTTAATTACAAGAATAAAAGATGAAAACAAGCACCAAACATCAAAGGCACCAAAGCTTTATTATGCCTCCAGGTCTCAAAAAGTTTCTTTACTTCAGTTGGTCCCATTCATTCCCCATGAAGACCAAGAAAATATTGGCTGTGAGAGATTCTGCTTTCTTCAAAGACTGCATGAATCACGAATTGATTCTCTGTGCCACAAGTCCCAATGTTCCTCTAAGGTTTCCACATCTTCATATGAGGACTAACTGTTCTGGAAGAATGTGTTGAATGTTTTATGGAAACTATTGTTTACATTATTCTTTTTTTGCCAACTGAAAGGAATATGCAAATCAATCATTTCTTTATACTGTCTCATGCCTTCTGGAATCTAGGAGAGTGCCAAGCATGTAATTCCTCTGTAGGTGTCATTTTACACATTATTTCCTTGTTTCTACAGTGTGTGTTATTGTTTCTTGTATTCTAGGCCTGAAATAAAACTATTGTTTTCAGTTAAATTTATCTGCTGTTTTGGAAAGCGAGTCCTATTACAACATGGATGTGTGAGTGGATCTCATTGAAATTTAGGAAGTTCAGAAAAGAGGCATAGTTTGTTTGAATGGGGCTTAGAAAAATTGGATATAATCATAACTTCAAAAATGCCTTGATAATAAGACAGTGGTGCCTCCCAAAGAGAGGCATAGAAAGTCACTAGCTCTCCCATAAAGAACTTATCGCTTATCACAACACTTACTTCCACTTCACATAACTGCCAGGGTAATCTTAGACTGTCTAAGTTAAAATGCTTTTTGGCTAATCAGTATCAGGTGAATGGCAAGCAGTGTCATCTAGTAATAAGAGTTTCTTATCACTTAGTAGAAGTGATCTTAATTGAAGACATGCTTCCACCCTTTTCATCTTTCTAGCTACCATTAATTTTCAGTAAAATATAAGATCTCCAAGGTTAAACACTTTTTTTCCCCTTTGTGTCCCCAGTGCATGGTGTAGTGTCTTTCACATAGTAGATGATAAATATTTGTTGAATTGAATAAATAACACATCAGAAGTTCCATTGTACTTAGATCCTATTTATTCCAACAATTCTGTGAAGCCTTGATACTATAAGTAGCATCCCAGGGGCATCTCATGTGCTCATCACAAGGTGCTTTATTCTGCCTTTATGTGACCCTAACCCTAAAGTAGCCTATTTTCCATAACCACCTCCTTAAATAGGGCACCAAGAAATGAAGACAGTAATTGAGGTATGCTTTATTTTTTTACCAGCAAAGAGGTGATAGAAACCACATTCTTCTCTACATTATATTTTTATTAATACAGCCAAGTACACATAATTGTATTTTTGTCAGTCATATCACAATTGACCCATATTGGATTTTCAGTCAACTAATACTCTTAATTCTTTATCATGAAAACTTTTTTCTTCCTCAATCTCGACACCATCTAATACCTATAGAGTTGAACTTTTGACCTTGTTTGGTATTTGCATTTATGTCTATTAACTCCCATTTTGTAATCCAGATTAACATCCCAGCCTATCCAACTTTTCCTCCCATTTTGTCCATTAGTCACCATATTTACTACTTCTATCAACTTCATGTTATAAAGAATGACATTTACATTTATATCTTTAGTTTAATCAGTGGAAAATATGTATAACAGAAGAGGGTTGAGAATAAAGTCAAATGGTATGCTGCTTCATATTTCTTTACAGGTTATATTGGTTTGTGAAATCAACAAAAATTCAAATATACTATGTTTTTTACATTCTTTTGACCTCCAACATTAAGCCTTGGAATTACAGCAAAACAAATAAGATAGTCTTGTACTGATCTGTTTTCACTGGATTCTTAAATGATCTAGGTTGATAATTCTAGTGTCTCCTAGTGATTACTGATTCATTTTCTAAATTCTCGTAAAATGTGTTTATATTTTTTTGTTTGCGTCATCATTCTAGGTTTTTTTTTTCTTGGAATTAATGTCCGACTCACAAACTATTATTTGGAGAATACACCTTACAGACATTTTTGAAAACAAAACATCCCTTTCATTCTTCACAATTTCTCAGACTGCCTGACATAATTCTGAAATCACACCTGTAAGTTGCTTCACTACCTTAGGGTGTATTTATCTATGACATGAAAGCTGAACTAATTTAGAACACCTAGATGTTCCCTTACTGTCTCCTGCAGGGCTTCAATTTCCCAAACCATGTTTTACTGAGGTTGCCAGCCTAGAGTTCATTCTCTTTAGCAGACTAGGTAAGCAAAATAGCAACCATTCTGTCTGCTATTTGTTAACATGGTGGTACCTACCCCTAATTAACCAGCCTCTCCATTCCTTGTTCATCTTCTTGCCTCAAACATGACTTTACAGAAACAAAAACAAAACAAAACCTCTCCCTCCCAAAGCAAGATCTCCCCGCCCACCGCCAAAACTCAGATTCTTCTGAGCTTTCACAGAGTACACTTTATTGTCCACATACTTCTGTGCCACATTTATTTGTTCTTAGTTATGTATCTTTGCTTTCATCCTTCCTATATGGGCACTTTAAAAATCTGAGCTCATTAGATAGCTCCCTATGGCCTCCTTAGCTGTCTGCCTTTTTTCTTTCTTACTCAGATTAGTGGCAGAACTAGCATATCAGAATATGTTTTTTGAGAAACACCTGCCTCTCTTGAGGCAACATATTTTTTAGAGAGGCAAAATGTGACATTACATCTATCTTTTCTGTAACCTTTTTGAAAGCAACTTTCCTAAAGTCTCAGATATATGCTTGACTAGGTCCCACATGATTCTTTTTGGCAATCATTAACTCTCAATGACAGAGACACTTTCTCTCAAGGTTTCCATCATTTCTACTTCATCAACCAGTTCTTCTCTGCTGGTCACTCAAGTCCAGTGAAATAGTTCCATTCATTGCTCCCTTGATCTTCTGAGAGATGGAAATGTCTGCAAGTGGAAACAAGAATTTATCAGATTTAGTTTTTTATAGAATGAGACTTCTAACATATCAGCTTAGATGAAATACTCTAACCTCGTAATTGCTATAGCTTGGCCTTCTATCAGTTTTGTAATTTATATTAATGATATCATCCATTTACTCTGTATATCCCAGGAAGCCTACAATATAGACCATATTATTATTATTTCTTTTGATCCCTCCTGTTTGCTTCCTTCTAATGTTCTATATAATATTTCCCCTTCAACTTCATAGAATTTTAATATCTTTTCCTTAGGTCTATTCTTTTCTACTTACCCAGAAATTTTTTAACTTCCGGGCTTCTATGAGGTCATTTCTACCCAGGCAGAGCATATCATAAGCAGAGCATACCTTCTTTTATTTTTATTTCTATTAACTTTTTATATTTTTTCTTTTTTTTTATTTTATTTTAGACTCAAGGGCCAGAATACAAATACAGAATAAAGAAACAAAACATATCAAAAATTTAAATATTGAAACTTAAATAACAAAGTAAGAAAGAAAGAAAAAGCATGTTGTGTGCATAGCAGAACATAAGAGAGGATTCAAAATATGTAACAATAAATTTTCATTTCAAGAAAGTCAGTATGATAAATAAGACATGTTGTGTTGAGAATTGTCCATCTTTTCTTTGCTTCCTTGTGAGTTTTCTTTTGTTCCCTGCTATACGCTTTTACTTTGTTCTTTTCCCCCTCCTCTCACCCCAGAAGGCTACAATAAAGTTTAGATATGTTTCTCTATAGCTATAGATATATACATACACATATACTTTCCCAAACACACTCTACTCCTGACCTTTCTTTTTGTGTTTGTGCATATCTATTTTTCCTATCCTTCCTGTCTCCTCTACTTTACTTCTACTCATTACCTTGCCCTTCTATTACTTGCCCACCCACCTCCAAGGATCCCTCCACTATCCTCCAAGTCCCTCATATCTAAACACCCTTCTATATCCCCTTTTTACCTATTCCCTCATTCTCCCCTGTAAAAATCCCTTCCTTGTCCTCTCTCCCCTCCCTAAGCCCCTACCATTTTATTTCTTCTAAATTTAGAAGACTTTTATACTTTTCTAAATATGTATGTATTGTTCCCTCTTAAATCCATTCCTGATGAAAGTAGAACTACCAGCTCTCCTCTCCCATCTAATTCCTCTGTATCCATTCTTCCTCTTGCACCTCATTCGTGTAAAATAATTACCATTTTAGCTGATCCTAAACGGTTTTACTTTTTAAATTCATATCATAGTCAGGTATACCCCAACCTTTCTTATGAGCTCGCCAATTATTTATAAGCACTTTAGACATACATTTTACATATATAAAAGGAAAACAATCTGTGCTTATGAATACCTTATAATCAGTCTTTGGTATATACCTTATGTTTCTTTTGGTTCTGGTATGTGGAATCTTCTATTAAGTTCAGGACATTTTTTTGGAGGGGGGGAAGCTGGGAAATTAGGGGTAAGTGACTTGGCCAAGGTCACACAGTTAGTAAATGTGTCAAGTGTCTGAGGCTGGATTTGAAGTCAGGTCCTCCTGACTCTAGGGTTGATGCTCAACTCACTGCACCAGCTAACTGTCCCCAGGATTTTTAACAAGGTCTTGAAAGTCTGAGAATTTATCAAATGTCCATTTTTTTCCATTCATGATAATACTTAACTTTGCAGGGTATGATATCTTCTGCTCTTCATTATATTGTGTTCCAAGACCTGCCATCTTTAAATATCTCTGCCAGTAGGTCTTGTGCAATTCTAATTGTGGGACCATCTTATTTAAATTGTTTTAATCTTGATGCTTTTAGTATTTTATCCTTGAGCTGGAGGTTTTAGAATTTTGCTATGATATTCCTATGAGTTTTCCTTATAGGATCTCTTTTAAGTGGTGATCGACGGATTTTTTCTATTTCTAATTCCCCACCTTGTTTTAATACTTCAGGGCAATTTTCTTTAATTATATCTTGTATTATTGTATCAAGATTCTTTTTTTGATCATAACTTTCAGTTAGTCTGATTGTTTTTATATTATCACTTCTTGATCTGGTCTCCAAATCTGTTGGGTTTTTTTTTTCCTTATAAGATGTTTCACTTACTGTTCTATTTTTTCATTATTCATATTTAATTTAATTATTTCTTGATCTCTTATAATTTTGCTGGCTTCACTTTGCTCAAGTCTAATTTTCAAGATGTCATTTTCCTCCTTAAGATTCTAGATCTCCTTTTCTAATTGGTTGATTTTCCTTTCATAGCCTTCTTGTTTTACTTGGATTATTTTTTTTAGCTTTTCTTCCATCTCTGTCATTTGGTTTTTAAAGTCTTTTATAAGATCTATAAATTCTTTTGGGCAGGTCACCATTTGATGTTGCTCTTTGGAGGTTTCTTTACTTCAATATCCTTCTCTGAAGATGAACCCCGGTCATCTCTATTCCTGCAATACCTTTCTATGGTTGGATTCTCTCTCCTTTGCCTGTGAACTTTTTGGTGGTAATAGCTTGATTTTGTAATCACCTCTAACCCTGGAGTATGGGAAATGATGCCTCTTGCCCTAGATCTTCAGTTCTCTCCAGCCTGGAACCAAAGCCAAATCTCCAACCTTCTCTGAGTACCCACAGCCTGCAGCTTTCTGCCCCACTGCTTCTGCACTCACCAGGTGTGTGCTGGTTTCTTTCTTACCCCCACTGCTCTTCCCAGCACAGCTGGTGTTCCTCTTCAAATGAGGCTCCCTCAATCTTCCTGGGCTTAAACACCCAATTCCTCTCACTATCCTGAGGGGAAAAGTTCCTGTTGCTAGTGCTGAGGCAGCCTCTCAAACCAACTAACCCCAGGACTTGTGGCTTATTGTTAAAAGGGAACCTAGCCTGGAGGTGCTCACTCTAAGCAGGGACCAAACCTTGTCCTGGGATTTTTCTTCAGATCTTCTCAAATTGTCCCAGGAAGACCCTGATTGTGCTCCTATTTTTCATCTCCACCCACACTTTGTTCACCCTAAGGTGTTATTTTAACTCTTTTGTGGGGAAAATCTTGAGAGCTTGGAATTTTCTGACCTACTCCTTCATCGTCCCAGAATCCTCTCCATACTTTCTTTAAAAAGAGAGATAACATTGCATTTGATATACATTGTTGGTGATTGCTGCACATATGGGAAAAAATTCTATAAGTAACATAATTCTGTCAGTATCTAAAAGAGATATGCCAGTTTCCATAACTGGAAAATAAGGGTACCTGTTCTGAATTTGGGCACATATCACTTTTGGGTTTTCCATACAAACAGTAATTGCTGCCTCTCCTGTAAAACTTGCACTATATCTAGTTAGTGTTGGCTCAAGTCTTATGGTTCAAATTTTAAGCAAACCCCTCTACCATTTTTTGCACAATTGAAGATATCCTATACCTACCTGATCTAATGTAAATAATTACTAATTCATACAAATTTGCTAATTAATAGACCCAGAAACTCCATCATGGTCAAACATATAAAGGCTATTGACACGTAGTGAGAGTAATAGATTCCTTGAAGCTTCTGACGCTTATAGATATTTCCTAGCCTTCATTACAGCATATATATATGTATATATATATATATATATACATAATATACATATATAATATATACATATGTTGGTACTTTGAGGAAAGTCTATATTGCTCTATATGTACAAGGTCCAACACCTTTAGAATACTTGAAATAATTCATTTTTGTTTTTCCTCACTTTCTGATTCATTAGAATATGCTAACAAAGGGTTCTATGGATTTCAACTACTAGTTAAGAGGAAAACAAACTTTTATTAAATAATGCGGTTCATGCCCTGGATATTACCATTCAATAATCTCTTTGAAATGATCGTAAGACTAATAAAATGTGGTGATGGTGATGGGGGCAGTGAGTAGGGAAACTAGTCGAATTTTAGTGAAAGAACACATATTGATTTGATCAATAGTAAATATTACTAAGGAATAACACCAACCAAAATGGAAAGCAATTGGTCTACAAATGTAGTAGCTGCTTTAAAATTCCAGAATTCTGAATTTAGTCTGAGTCATATTCTTAAATCTTCATAAAATGGTGGCACTGATCAATATCACAGGAGATGGGATCAAAAATTTCATATTTGCTCCAATAACCTCGTCTTATCTCAGCACAGAGCCATTTCACCATGAATTGGAATTTTCAGAGGTTGATGGGCAGCATAAATCAAAAATCTAATTAAAATTTTCTGGTCTTTATAGTTTTCAAAGCTCTAAAATGTCCAGTTCTACTCCAAAATAACAATTCTTTCTCCTGCCTTACCACATAAATCAGATCATGCACTTGCAGTAAGATCAGCATGCTCTGAATGGTGGCATTAAACCTGATAGTATTTTAAGAATAATCAGTTAAAAGCCTATCTGCATCCATTTGTGATTAAGTGTAAGGCATATCTTTATAGAAAACAAATATTTTAGAACCTAGCAAATATGAAAAAAATTAAATTTGTAAAGATGTTCATTTAAATATTTGGCAAAGAAAAAGGATATATCAATGAAAGCTGCAGGAGCTGATTAAAAAATTATTCTTCATCAAAAGGATTGAAAAAGAGTCTTTAAATAGGTATCAATATAGGTCAGTTATTTCAGTGCACCTTAGAAAGAAAGGAACATATGTCATGGTAGTTCAGTTTATTGAACAGTATAAACATGTGAAAACAATTTGATAAAACAAAAATAAAACTTGGTAGTACTTTTGAGCTAGAAAGAAGTTTAGATACCACTAAATAGACACCCAATCCAACCCACTCCTCATTAAAAATTTCCAAATTGGTGGGCAGAAACAATATGGCAGAGAAAAGGCAAAAACTTTCCTGAGCTAAACCTTTAAATAATGACCCAAAACAAACTCTGGAGGGTCAGAACCCACAAAAGGGTGAGGTGAAATAATTTTCTAGCCCAAGACAACTTAGGTCAGTATAAAAGGCGTGTCACAATGGAGTGAGAGTGGAATGCAGTCCAGCACAGCCTGTACCAGTACAGACTGCCCCCCCCATCTTAGGCTCCCAACAAAGCATCAGCAGGATTTGGGGGCAGTTGAATCAGCAGCTGTAGTGGCTTCCAGAGTGCTCAGCCTACAAACTGTAAGGGAGCTGGACAACTGATCAGAAGGAGATTAAAGGAGTCCCTTGCTGGAACTGGGTGCAGGACTCTGTTTAATTGCCCTTAAAGAGATCTATTCTGATTTGCAATCCTAATTCACAATCCCTGGGCAAGAAACAGCACTAGCATGCCAGAGTTTATAGCCACAGGGGAGCAGAGTTCTTGATCACAGTTCTAGGACAAAAAGGAATGTCAATGGTTTCTTACAGACCAGAGTACAGACCAGGAGAGAAGTCAACATCACTCTCCTTAGATCATACAACCTTGGAAGAGCTGAAAACTTATGGACCTCCAGAGGTAGCTTAAAAAAAAAAACCCACAGCTGCACATAGAACCTGCAGCTTGGGACAGTGACCCTCTACTCCAGAAGTATAGTTCAACTTTAACATAAAGTTAAAAGTCAAGATATGAGATAGAAAAATAAAGAAAACAACAACAGTGAAGAACAATCATGGAACATTACTATGATGACAGGGAAGATCAAAACACAAACTTAAAAGAAGACTACGAAGTCAAAACTGCTATATCCAAAGCCTCAAAGAAAAAGTGTGAATTGGTCTCAGGTTCACAAAGAATCCCTAGAAAAGTTCAAAAAGGATTTAAAAAATCAAATAAGAAAGCCAGAAGATAAATTGGAGAAAGAATTTAGAGTGATACAAGAATATCATTTGTAAAAGTGCTAATAGCTTGGTAAGGGAAGCATAAAAATACTGAAGAAAATATCATCTTAAAAACAGAATAGGCTAAATGGTAAAAGACATATTAACATTCACTGAAGAGAAGAACTCTTTCAAAATTCAGAACTGGCTAAATGGAAAAAAAAAGATGTACAAAAATTCACTGAAGAAAAGAACTCGTTAAAAATGGAAAGAAGAAAGGACAAAAATGGAAAAGGAAAGACAAAAACTCATTGAAGAAAATTCCTTAATAATTAGAACTGGGTTGAAGTGAACTATTTGTGCCACCCCCCCCCCTTCCGTGTCTCTCTCTCTCTCTCTCTCTCTCTCTCTCTCTCTCTCTCTCTCTCTCTCTCTCTCTCTCTCTCATCTCTGTCTCTCTTTTGGTTTTGTTTCTTCTTTCTCATGGTTCATTCCATTGGTTATAATTCTTCTTTACAACTTGACTATTGTGAAAATACATTTAATGCAAAGGTATAGGTAGAACTTATATTGGATTGCATGCTGTTGTGGGAGGGGGGAGGGGGAAGGAGGAGGGGGAGAAAATTTGGAAATCAAAAACTGGTAGAACTTAGTGTTTTAAACTTAAAATTAAAAAAATAGATTAAATAATTAGAATTGGGTAAGTAGAAGCTAATGACTCTGCAAGACATCAAAAGACAAAATAAAAACATAAAAAATTAAGAAAATATTAAATATCTTATTGGGGAAAAACTGACCCCAAAAAAGATTGATAGATAATTTAGGAATTATTGAACTACTTGAGAGCCGTGATGGAAAAAAAGAGCCTAGACATCATCTTTCAAGACATTATCAAGGAAAGCTGCCCTGTTATTCTAGCACTAGAGGGTAAAATAGAATTTGAAAGAATCTATCAATCACCTCCTGAAAGAGATGCTAAAGTAAAAACTCCCAGGAATATTAAAACTAAATTCCAGAGCTTCTGGGTCAAGGAGAAAATATTTCCAACAGCGAGAAAGAAACAGTTTAAATATCATAGAGCTATGGTCAGGATAACCCAAGATTTAGCACCTTCTACTTTAAAGAATTGGAAGGCTGAGAATATGATATTCTAGAAGCCAACAGTGCTGAGTTTACAATCAAGAATCACCTATCCAACAAAACTACATATAATCCTTTAGGGGAAAATGGATATTCAATGAAATGGAGGATTATCAAGCATTCCTGATGAAAAGACCAGAGCTGAACAGCAAAATTTACTTTCAAATATGACTCAAGAGAAGCATAAAAAGGTAGACAAGAAAGAAATCTTAACGATTGAGTAAGTTTAAACTGTTTACATTGCAACATGGGAAGATTTAAAGTTGTAAGAATTTCCTTATTATTAGAGCAATTAAAAAGAGTATACATAGATAGAAGGCACAGATGTGAGCTGAATATGATTGAATTATATCTAACCAAAAACAAATAAGGGGTGAGAAAGAGGAATTCATTGGGAGAAGGGAAAAGGGGGAGGCACAATGGGATAAATTATAAAAGAGCCACAGAAATGGGTTTTTGTTTGTTTGTTTGTTTTACAATGGAGGGGAAGATTGAACCTTGCTCTCATTAGAATTGGCTCAAAGAAGAAATAACATTAACACTCAGTAGGAGGATAAAAATCTATCTTACCCCACAGGAATGTAGAAGAAGAGGATAAGAAAAGAGGTGTGCTGATAGAAGGGAGGGCCAATTAGGGGAGGTGGTAGTTAGGAGGAAACCACTTTTGATGTTGGACATGGTGAATTGAGTGAGAGAATAGGGCAAACACGAGGAAAAATAGGATGGGAAGGAAAGACACAATTAGTAATTATACCTATAGAAAAAAATTACAGCAAGTTTCTCTGAAAGTGTTGTCATTTCTCAAATAAATAAAAGAAAAATGAGCCATTCTCCAATTGATAAATGGTCGAAGTATATGAACAGGAAGTTTTCAGATAAAATAATCAAAGTGATCTATAGTCCTATGGAAAAAAATGCCCTAAATCACTATTAATTAGAGAAATGCAAATTAAAACAACTCTGTGGCACTATCACAAATCTATCAGATTGTCATATATGACAGAAAAAGAAAATGACAAATGTTGGGAGGAATGTGGGAAAATTAAGATACTAAGGAACTGTTGGTGGAGTTATGAACTAATTTAACCATTCTAGAGAACAATTTGGAATTATATCCCAAAAGCTATAAAACCATGCTTACCCTTTTTTGAAATTTCACTTCATTTTCTTTTCTTTTAATTAATGTATTTTTTAGTTTTCAACATTCATTTCCACAAGATTTTGAGTACCAAATTTTCTCCCCATCTCTCCCCTCCCCCAAACTCTCAAGATGACATGCATTCTGATTACCCCTTCCCCAGTCTGCCTTCCCTTCTGTAACACCCCCCCCACATTATCCCCCTCCCTCCTACTTTCCTGTAGGGCAAGATAGATTTCTATGCCCTATTGCCTATATATCTTATTTCCCAGTTGCATGCAAAAACAATTTTTTTCATTTTTAAAACTTTAAGTTCCAAATTCTCTCCCTTCTTCCCTTCCCACCCACCCTTATTGAGAAGGCAAACAATTTGATATAGGTTATACTTGTGTAGTTATGCAAAACAATTTCATAATATTCATATTGTGAAAGACTAACTACATTTCCTTCTACCCTATCCTGCCCCTCATTTACTCTATTCTCTCTTTTCACCCTGTATCTTTTCAAAAGTGATTGCTTCTAAATACCTCCTCTCCCAATTTGCCTTCTCTTCTATCTCTTCCTCTCTTATCCCCTTCCTCTTTACTTTCCTGTAGGATAAGACAGAATTCCATACCCAACTGAGTGTGTGTGTTATTCCCCCCTTAAGACAAACCAAATGAGAGTAAGCTTCACTCATTCCCTCTCACCTCCCCCCTCTTTCACTCCAAAGTAAAAGCTTTTTCTTGCCTTTTTATGTGAAGTAATTTACCGCATTCTACCCCTCCCTTTCTCCATCTCCCAATATACTCCCCACTCACCCCTTAATTTTATTTTTTAGATATAAGCCCTTCATATTCAACTTACCCTGTGCCCTCTGAGAAAGGTCTCATGAGTTATAAATGTTATGCTTCCATGTAGGAATGTAAATAGTTCAATTTTAACAAGTCCCTTATAATTTCTCTTTCCTGTTGACCTCTGTTTCTCTTGAGTCTTGCATTTGAAAGTTAAACTTTCTATTCAGCTCTGGTCTTTTCATCAAGAATGATTGAAAGTCCTCTATTTCATTGAATATCCTTTATTCCCCTGAAGTATTATAATCAGTTTTGCTGAGTAGGTGATTCTTGGTTTTAATCCTAGCTCTTTTGACCTCCAGAATATAATATTCCCAGCCCTTCAATCTCTTAATTTAGAAGTCCTAAATCTGAGGTTATCCTGATTGTATTTCCACAATACTTGAATTGTTTCTTTATGACTGTTTGAAATATTTTCTCCTTGACCTGAGAACTCTGGAATTAAGCTACAATATTCCTAGAAGTTTCCCTTTTGGCATCTTTTACAAGAGGTGATCAGTGGATTCTTTCCATTTCTATTTTACCTTCTGGTTCTAGAATATCAGAACAGTTTTCCTTGATAATTTCTTGAAAGATGATGTCTAGGCTTTTTTTTGATCATAGATATCAGGTAGTCCAACAGTTTTTAAATTATATCTCCTAGATGAATTTTCCAGGTCAGTGGTTTTTCCTATGAGATATATTTCACAATGCCTTCTATTTTTTCATTCTTTTGGTTCTGTTTGATAATTTTTTGATTTCTCATAAAGTCATTAGCTTCCATTTGCTCCATTCTGATTTTTAAGGAATTATTTCCTTCAGTAATCTTTTGGACATCCTTTTCCACTTGGTCAGTTTGGCTTTTTAAGCTATTCTTCTCCTCATTGGCTTTTTTGATGTCTTTTGCCATTTGTGTTAGTCTATTTTTAAGGTATTATTTTCTTCAGTATTTTTTGGGCCTCCTTTGGCAAGCTGTTGACTCATTTTTCATGATTTCCTTGCATCACTTTCAGTTCTCTTCCCAATTTTTCCTGTACTTCTCTTATTTGATTTTCAAAATCCTTTTTGAGCTCTTCCATGGCCTGCAAACAATTCATATTTTTCTTGGAGGCTTTTGATGTAGGAGCTTTTACTTTGTTGTCTTCTTCTGGTTGTTAGTTTTGATATTCTTTGTCACCAAATAAGATTCTACAGTCTGAGTTGTTTTTACAGTTTGCTCATTTTCCCAGCCAAATATTTGACTTTTAGGTCTTTGTTAAGGCAGGGCTTTGCTTCCAGTGTGGATGGTGTATAGTCCCAAGCTTCAGAGGTTTTGTGCAGCTGCTTTCAGAGATATTTCTAGGGGCCTGCAAATTTTCAGTTCTTTCAAGGCGGTATGATCAAAGGAGAAGTATTTACATCTTTCCCAGCCTGTGCTCTGGTCATGAGTGACCACAAGCACTCTTTTATTTCTTGGAACTGTGAGCAGGATTCCCTGTCCACTGCTGCCACAAGCTCTACCAGGCCAGTGTTCCTCCTCACCCCAGGACTGGCCCCCAAGACTGTGACCCACATCCAAGCAGAGCAAAGCAAGAGAATGCTGCCTCGGCACAAGCAAAGAGATCCCTGCAATCCCCCTCTGATCAGCCACTTGATCCCACCACTGTCTGTGGGCTGAGAGCTCTGGAAGCAGCCACTGCTGCTTCTGTTGCCACTGCCTCCCCAACTCCTCTCTCACCTAGGTTTGGGCAGACCTTTCCCACTGACCTTCTAAGTTGTCTTTGGCTTTTGTGAGGTGAGAAGTCTGGAAACTGACACAGCTGGCAGTGATTCACTTCCCTAAGGCCTGTTCCACCCTGTCTGTGCTGGCACGGCCCATACTGGACTGTGCTCCTCTCCCGGTCTGGTGCAATAAGTCTTTCCTGTCAACCTTCCAGATTGTCTTGGGTTGGAAATTTGTTTCACCCTGTCATTTTGTAGCTTCTATGGCTCTAGAATTTGTTTAGAGTCATTTTCACAGGTATTTGGAGGGGTTTGGGGGAGAGCACAAGTGAGTCCCTGCTTTTACTCTGCCATCTTGGCTCCACCCTACCATGCTTACCCTTTTACCCAGTAATACAACTATTAGGTTGATATCTCAAAGAGATTAAAATAAAAGGAAAAGTATTTATGTGTACAAAAGTATTCATAGCAGCTCTTTTAGTAGTGGCAAAGAATTGGAAATTGAGGTGATATTTATCATTAGGAATGGCTGAACAATTCATGGCAAATAATTTTGATGACATACTATAAGAAATAACAAGCAACACGCTCTTAGAAAATCCTGGATAGACCTATATGAACCAATGCAAAGTTAAATGAGTAGGCCCAGAGAACATCATACACAGTAATAGCAATAGTTATGATGACCAACTATGAATGACTTAGCTATTCTCAGATATAAGACCATTCCAAAGGACTTATGATAAGGAATGCTATTCATCTCCAGAGAAAGAACTGATGGAGTCTAAATTCAGATCAATTTAAATTTTTTTCTTCATTTTTCTTGTTTGGTTTTATTTTGGTCTATATTTTCTTTCATATCATGAGTAATATGGAAATATGTTTTGTATGGTTGCACATGCGTAACTTATAAATTGCTTGTGTTCTCAGTGAGTGGCAAGGGGAGGGAGCAAGAGAAAATTTGGAACTCAAAACTTTGTTGAATATTGTTTTTCCATGTAATGGGGAAAAATAAAATATTAAACAAATCTATTAAAATAAACAAAAAGAGAAATTCCCAAGTTATCAATCAGCCTCTAATTTCAGACCTCCATTAATGGTGAAACCCTAACTCTTCTCCAAGATGCTCATAAATCATGATGTCAAATCCCCTCACCATACTGGTTACTCTTCTCTGGATACTTTCCAAATATTCTTTTTAAGTTGTGATACCCAGAAATGAACTAATAATGAAGTAAGTATGGAACTATTATTTCCTTTTTTTTAGTTATTATGCCTCTGTGGCATAAGTTGTATTCAACTTTTTGGCTACCTTTTCATAATGTTGTGATATGTTGATCTTAAGTTTCATTCAGTTTCCTCAAACTGGTTTTTCCCCGTCTTACTCATCTTATAGTTGTGGAGTTGATTTAATTTATGAAAACTAAGCTGGTCCCTTCATGTAGCCATTAGGGTCTTTTAAAATATTTGTGTTGTTTAGTCATGTATGATTCTTCTTGACCCCATTTGGGGTTTTCTTGGCAAAGCTACTGGAGTGGTTTGCCGTTTACTTCTCCAGCTCAAGATACAGATGAGGAAACTGAGGCGAAGCAGGTTAAGTGGCTTGCTCAGGGTCACACACCTAATAAATATCTGGGGCCAGATTTGAACTCAGGGAGATGAATCATACTGACTTCTGACCTGGCACTCTATCCACTATAGTAGCTGCTTATCTCTCTTAGCTTTGAGTCTTTTTGAAAATGTTACAACCATACCATGTGGGCAGCTAGATGGTACAATACAATGCGGGAACTAGAGACAGAAAAAGCCTGACCAGTTTTTGCTGTTGCTGCTGCTCCTCCTCCTCCACCTCCACCTCCTTCTCCTCCTCGACCTCTTCCCCTCCTCCTTTTCCTCTCTCACTTTCTCCTCCTTCTTTGTCTTCATCTTCAATAGCAGCAGCCTGGTAAGATTGTTGAAAGGATCAAATGAGATAAATATCAACTTCTTTGCAAATCTTAAAGAACACTATGGAGGCTATTATTAGTATCAATATTATTATGTCTTAGGCTGCTCCATGCTAGATTCTGTGATTCTATTCCCTCACATTTTTTTTAATTTTTCCATTTCCAAACTGCATGTGATCTGTTGAGTTATAATGTGATAATGCTAGCTCTCCTTCTGTACTTATCTTGTTCTGGTCTTTGGCAAATCCTTTCTCTTTCAGTTTAGTTTCCAAATATTACAAATACTTAAATTGCCTTTACATAATCCCCTACATGTGATCAAGTTCTACCTGAACTCCCTCACTGACAGGGAACCCACATTTCCTGGAGACACATTACAATGATTTTGAAAATTTCTAATTGTTAGGAACTTTTCTTAAACTTAAAACCTAAAGTTGATGTTTTCTAATTTCTATCCTGGTCTCTGTTTTCCTTTTTTGGAAGCATATGATACAAGCTTAATTTGTCTTCCACAAGACAGCCCATCACTTTTATGGGTCACCTTTGTGAGCTCAAATATATCCATTTAAATGGAAAGACATGTCAATGACACCATTTTTATACACCTTTTGTGTAGCTTCAAGCACCGTAACATGGCCATGGATAGGTAAGAAATAACTCAAGCCAGCAGACCAAGTTTTATGTACTTAAAATATTGAATTTCCTGTTTTGGCAGGAAGGCACAGGAGATTCCTTTTTTTGCAAGAAAGGAGCAGAAGGCTTCAAGCCACTTTTGAACGTAAAAAAGAAGGAGAATATTGATAATAAAGATGAATATTGATAATAAAGAAGAAGATGATGAAGAAGATCATGATCATAGCTAACAGCTAACATTTATTTAGCACTTATGTGCCAGGCACTGTGCTAAGTATATTACAATTATTATTTTATTTTATCCTCATAACACCCTAGGAGTTAATTGGTATTATTATCCCTATTTTACAGATGAGGAAACAGAAGCAAACAGAGGTTAAGTGATTTGCTCAGGGTCACAGAGTTGTAAGTGTCTAAAGCCAGATTGCAATTTAGATCACCCTGACTCCAAGACCTGTGATTTATCCACTATACCATGCACCAGCCAATTTTCTTATAAAAAATCTTATTCATTTCAGAAAAAAAATGAAATTTTGTTCCTCTTTATCCTATTGGTCTGAGGAAGTTATGCTACCTAATCTGGCAGTGGATATAAGTTAGGTACTACAAAGGACATATGCACAATGTTCATTTTGAAAGCTTTTTTTTTTCAGTCACATTCCCATGCTCAAATTAAAATGCACTTTTCAAGTGGCATCATTTTCTAAAGGAATTATCATGTGTACAAACACAAATCCTAGTCATGTCTTTTGATCCAAGAGTTGAAACTTGTCTGTGGCCCTTCCTTCCCAATTATTCACAGAGAGACCTGTTTCAGCCCCAGTCAAGGATGGCTGGTTGTGCTCTCTGTCTTTGATCCAGGGCCTTCTCTAATTCACTTGAGATCTTTCAAAAAACCAGACTCACTTCAGATCATTAGCTTCTGCTTCCTGTCCTAGGTTGGATATTTGTCTCATCCTTTCTACTGTAAGGTGATCCCTTGTACCTCATAATACTCAGTATCTCTACATACTATGAGGTTGATATTTGAGAGGGGGCCATGAAGAAAATAAGTAGACCTCTTTCTAGTCATTGATACTTTTTACACTTATTCTTCAGTGGTCATCATACGCTCAGAATCCCAGTGATTCTGAATGCCCAGATATTATTATACAGTTTGCATTCTCCTTCCACTGCCCACTTTCTCACACCCATCCACCTCAACCCTACCTTCTAAATGACCCACATCAGATGTACCCATCCTACCCACCGCTCTGGAATATTTGCTTTATAATAAACAAAACTCCTTTGCCTTAAATTTTTACAACCTGGTTGTATTAGGAGGGCAGAGTTTATAATCTCAAAGAGGATCATATATATGTCTGAAAGGTTCGGAACCGCCGGATATAAGAAACTCTCAAAGTAGGAGGCAGAAGAATCAAAGCATATATTTAGGCTCCACAGTAACCAACCCATGAACCAGCATCCCCATTTTGACATATTGATCAAAAGCTTCCAGGCCCAATAAGTACGCTTTACAAAAGTAACCAGGAGGCTACAGAGAAGCATGATGGTGTAAAACAAAATCATGCTTCCCCCTCTATAGTAAAAAGATTACCCACTGGCTTCAAGTCCTTGTTCAGCTTCCTCCCGTAGGTCAGCTCTGCTACTGGCAGCTCCTGATTCAGCTTCGGCTGTGGCTGTAGCTATAGCAGCCTCTGGCTCCAACGGAAGATGTTTTTAACCATCCGGCTTCTGCGGGGGTGTAAGGTACGCAGGGGAAAGCACAGGTTCTTTCAATCTGCTTGAGCAAGGTGAAGGGGTTGACCAGGAAAGTACAGGTTCTTTCGATCAGCTTAAGCAAGGTGAAGGGGTTGACTGGGAAAGCACAGGTTCTTTCCATCAGCTTAAGCAAGGGAAGCAAGGTGAAGGGGCCAACAAGCTTACTCCAGTCCAACATACAAACAGCATTCAGTTCAGGGGAAAAAGCCAAACTAGTCAAGGGCACTTGTTGACTAAGTGCTAAGGAGCCCATTTTTGGTTGCCAAACACACTGGTCCATTCTTAATCTTATATTCTTCTTATTCCTTACTCTTCTTGCACTCTACAATCCAGCAATGTTGTCTTGCTATTTTTTGAGTTGACACCAATAATTTAGTACCTTTACACTGGATGTCTCCCATTACTAGAATACTCTCCCTACTCATCTCTACCTTCTAATTTCCCTGCTTCAAGAAAGTTCAAATTTTACCCTCTACAAAAGGGCTTTCATGCTCCCTTCTATGGCTAATGCCTTCACTCAGAATTTACCTTCCATTTACATAGAATATAGCGTGTATATACATGGGTATTTGCATGTTGTCTTCCCCTAATTATAATGAATGTGAGCTCCTTGAGGGCAGGTGCTGTTTTGTCTCTGTTTTTATTTTTAGTGTTTAGCACAGTGCCTGACACATAGTAAACTCCTAATCAACACTTCTTGACTGAGGCTGACTAATGTATTATTCCCAATGATCCTCTATCTTTATGTTGTAATTTACCTATTTAAACATGTGTGTATATGTCTGTGTTTATTCTTTTAGAACATTGATATCCCAGAGAATGCCTCAGAGGTGTAGACCTTTGAACCTTCAACACTGATATTGATAACCATTGAAATATTTAGCATGTAATAGCCCACTTGATATTGACATTTCCTTTCTTTGTCTTAAGCCTGATAAATAATAAATAGCATGATATAAATCTAACAAGGATACTCTAATAGAAGGTTGTAACCTCCTCCACTTGTATGTTCACTTCTAAGTTAAAGCCATGTAGCTTACTACATGTTTAGGGCAATTATTGGAGGATTGGCTAAAAGCATACAGTCCTATTTTTGTCAAGAGCCAGTGATAAAGCAGATCAATCTTTTTAAAAGATCTGGCAGCTAAAGAAAATGTAAGTAATTTATACTTTGAATATGGGAAAGAAGCATAACAATTTTCCCTTTTGATTCTATGTACTTATACATAAAACCTGAAAGTTTAACTATTATTATATTTGAGTTCTACTATTTCTCTCAATGACATAGGAAGTATTAAACACGAGCAAGAAAATTTATTCTAAAATTTTTCCTTTTATTAACATGTAAAATATATTAACCTTTTGTTAATATAAACCTGAAAATGCTTCTCCGATTTTTAAGTCAGAAGTGATTTCTCATTGTTTCAGAGTATTTTGTACTTCACTTATGCATTTATGACATTCTCCTACACACATATATACACATATTATATATTTGTATAAAATACACATATATACATATACATATGTATACATACATGCACACATACATACATATGTATATGTGTGTATATGTATGTATATACATGCAGAGAGAGAGAGAAAGAAAGACAGAGCATGCACTATCTACTATATTCCACACTAGATTATAATCTTCTCAAGGACAGAGACCTAGGTTATAGTAATCTTTATATCTGACTGGAGTGTCTAGTCAGTCAATAAATGATCCTGGCACAATGCCTTGCAAAAAAAAATAAAAAAACATCCAATAAACATTTAAGTGAATTGAATTGGACCATCATGCCAGCAGAATGTAACAAAGATTTTTCGATTGAATTCAATTCAACAGGCATTCATTAAATAACTATTTTGTGCAATGCAATGAGCTTGGCATTGGGGATACTAAACAAAACCAAACAATCTGCTTTCAAGGAGCTTGTGTCCTATTGAAATGATACAATGGATTAGTAAATTCAAAATACAGAATGAATACAAACAAATTTCTTGGGGGTTGAGGGAGTACATTAGCCACTCAATAGCTTTAGGAAAGATTTGTCATTTCTGTCTTCATATGAAAGTAAACATTTATTTCATTTTCTCCTGGGGGTTGCTCCCTTTAGAACCAGTGAGTTTATTGCACACACAAGACAAAAGAAATATATTATGGTACTGCAGCTCTGCATCAAGGAGAAAAAAAAAATCAGAAAGCTCCACAGCACTCCTTTATTTTTCTCTCTTTTGCACATCTGTAAGGAAGGTGTTGGAAGGGGAAAGTGGAATAAATACTGGGAAAGAAAATATATTTGGATGATTAGTAAAGGAAAAAAAGCTATTCTTTTGAGCTACTATATTGAGAAATCAACTGTCAAGTATTTTTTTCTGTTTTGGAGGTTATTCTTTTCTTACTCCATTGGTTTACTGTGTTTTGAATTATTTGATAGCATTTTTTCATATGTCTAGATTAAGTAATACTGATGGTCAGCATGTCTTTATAAGACTGTACAAAATATTCTATCATGGTCCTTTCAATGGTACCCTCTTTTCTATTTTAGGCATACAGGCCTTTCTTCTGACTGAACTAACTCATTTATTTACCTCCATAGACTAGACTTCATGAAATGCTATTGAAGTTATTCTTTATAAGGAATTTGATTTAGTTGAATTTAGTTATCCAAAATTAAAAAAACACATATTTTCAATAAAAATTACTGTATGATATCTAAGAATCTCAAAGACCTGTTTCTCTACTATTTCTTGTATATTGAGCTATATATGACAGAAATTCTAGAATTCCATATTTGACAGTGAAGAGTTAATGTGACATTTTTTCAGGTCTCTTGCAGAATACATGGACATTAGTTCGTCTTTGTGTGTATCAGGTTATTTCCTTTAACTTTCATGAAATATTATTGTTTTTAATACTTTGATAAATTTCAGATTTCATCAATGTGGGCACTGCTTTCAAAGAAGGAGATTGTAAGTCATTCACTCCATATCCTGTGAGACTTTAACTTTACCTCAGCTAAGAATGGTTTTTGGATTTTAAAGTTTTATTGTATCTAAAATGTTAAAAAACATCTTAGTTCTCTGGAAGAACAAAAATGGTTAGCAGGCCAGATTTGGTCCACAGGCTATAATTTGCTGACCCCTGATATAGATGATAAAGTTATATACAGAAGTTCAAATATATCTGGCAAAGAAAGATTCCCTGCAACAGATGATGAAATTTTTGGCCATGCCAATACATATCATTTTTAAAGGGTTAAGGGCAAATGCTTCACCATGTATTAAAACTTTCCATACTGAGTCTTAGAAAGCAGTTATAATCTGCCCTGGAACAACATACAGAAGCTTTTTCACACAGACCCTGCCAGAATTTCAGATCTATTATCATTGTCCTAGAAAACCCCAGGTCACATTCATACAAGGATAAAGATTGGAGTAGGAGTTAAGAAAAATAATTAAGAATGCTTTGTAATTGCATCTATTGTCATCCACTTGCCAATGTTGAGACTGCTGAAAACACAATGATAATGCTGCTGCTCATGATTCATTTGTAACAATCTATAACAATAAATATCCCTGTATTTAGAGTTTTTGTCAGTTTGAAAGGAGAGCAAACTAGCTTGAAGTCAGACTTCAGATGGGAGGGAAGAAGTTTTTGTTGTTGTTGTTCTTTGGTTTTGTTTTGTGTTGTTTTGTTTTTTCCATATTAATTTCAGTAGTTTTGGAACTCTGGAATAAAAGGAGAGGTGACTGTCATTCCAAAGCAGTAGCATCACCATGGTAGCTGGTGTTTATTGTATCAGCTATTCCTTTTTCCAAACCATAAGGGATAATTTCTAAATGGATGAGTTGAAAGGTATATGATGGTGTTTTTGGTTTTGTTTTTATTTGTTACTTTAGAACACTCCTTCCAGTAGAAGATGTACTTAGTTAACCTGAATAAGCAAAAGCTAGGTGACACAGTGAATAGAGTGCAAGAGCACATAGTCCTATTTGCCTCAGTGTCCTCATCTGTAAATTGAGCTGGAGAGGAAATGGTAAATCACTTTAGTTTCTCTGCCAAGAAAACCCCAAATGGGGTCACAAAGAATTGGAGATAACTGAAATACCTGAAAAAAAGAAAAACGAAAGAAAAAAAAGAAAAGAAAAAGAAAAAACCAAAAATACAACACAACAAAACAAAACCCTCTGGCTTATTTCTACTAAATTATGATGTTTTTGTAATTGTTAAAAATACATACATTTGCTAGATATGATATTATTTCTCATAAATCATTTTGTTTGACAATGTCCTCATATTGCCTAGTGTCTCTTTTTTGTGTCACAATGGGAGCGACACAAGTGAAAGGGATGTTCTCAATTATAGAACTGGGAGCTAATCCCTAGCCCATTGTGAGAAAGTTTTGATCTCTAACAATGACCATAAATGTAAGCCATTTATAAATACACCTCCTGGTATAGAATTACTATGAGGATGGACAATATTTCATGACATTTCCCCATAGATATGAGCCTAAACGTAATTGGATGTTACACTTGATTTTAATGTATTTATAATTTAAATAAAATTTTAAAATGACTTTACAATTTGATTACATTAACAATTGTCTGCTATGATTAATGGAGCAGTGTAGATATTGTCTGGGCTCCACTGTCAACCAATGGCAACATGCATTGAAGACTGAAGATGTGCTGGTTTTCAGGAGACATTACTAAGTAATAAGACCCACTCAAGCAGAATAAAATGTTTGAATGCTAATTGTCCCCTCATATTATCAGATACCATATTATGAACACCTATAATTTTCTCATGTATGATTTCTTGTCTCTGACTTCTGCATTTTTATTTCACTCAATTTCCTTCATCAGTTATTGTGAATTCATCTGTAACTTCCTCCCTGTGTCTAGATTATCTATGTTACAGTTTTTGGTTGTTAGCTATCCTTTTTAGAACGCTTATCTTCATCTGATTCTTTCTGCCCTACCTTGAAAGAATAGTAGTGCCTACCACTTGATGTTCTCTCCTTTGTCCCATGATTACTTCTTGACCAATCTTCTACATTCCAGTTGCAACCCTTCCAAACTTGAAATCTTGTGATTCTATAAGTCTCTATAAACATAAATATATTATGTTCATAAGAAATAATTGTTACACTTAAGAAAACTAGCATGTAACACTAGTAATAGTCTTCAGATGAAGAAATTGAATTTTGGCTACCACACATAACTGAAATAGAAAGAAATGAGTCTTTTATGCATTCACACTTTATTTCCTCCCCAACTCCCAATATTATTAGAGAAATGTAAGCCTAGAAATAAACCTGGGACTTTCATGTAGCTGGAGTGAGGGATACCTGATGGATTCCCATATGCTCAACTGGAATTTGCAATGTCAGGAGAATGTAAGTGCCCCATTCCTAACATATTGTGTGAATGAGAATCACACAGAATGGTCCAGGGTAGCTAGGTTGTGATTGGCATAATTAGAGGGGATATCTGTGTCAGAAAGATGGCCTTTGGGGATCTATGCTTTTCAAAGAGGTGACAGAGTGGAGATGAAGTCATTTTCAAAGATACCTTTCCAAACTACTCTCTGAACCCTTGCACAAATATTATCAAATGACATCAAATATCAAAGTGTGGTTGCGAGCATTATTGATTCAAAATTTCTTAGATAACTGGCTCAATTGCCGGATTTTATTAGTATTAATATTTATTACAGGAAACACATAGGTCCGATCTTCTAATATAGCATAATATTGACTAAATATTGTTTCCTGATTTTTCCAATAGTTATACTATCGGTTGTGAGGGCCTGTGAAAGATCATGGCAAAATCTGGCTGTTCAGAGAAGTTCATCAGTATTGTTCACCAGCTTTAAGATGGCATGCTTACATATGATGTTCTTTTGCTTGCTCCCATGCTTTTTAGCATAATGTTTTCAGTAATGTTATCAGAAATCTTCAGCAAGGATGATCATGACTTCAAGGTCAAGTATTGCACTGATGGTAAATTATTTAATTTGAAAAGGCTACAAGCCAAGACTAAAATGGAAGAACAGTTGGTGCATAACTTTTTATTTGCAGATGATTGTGCACCTGATATAGTCTCTGAGGCTGAGATTCAACGAAGTATGAATTGATTCTCTGTCTTTTGGGCTAATTTTGGCCTAACAATTAACACCAAGAAAACAGGTGTTCTCCATCAGCCAGCACCATATCATTGAAATATGGAATCCTAGGTTTTAGCAAATGGAGAAATGTTGAATGCCATGGATAAGTTCACTTACCTTAACAGTGTATTTTTCAGGGATGTCCATATAGATGCGTTGCTAGAATTAGCTCAGTGTCTGGAGGCCCAAAATAATGTGTGGGAGAGAAGAGGTATTAGGCCTACCAAACTGAAGGTTCGCAGAGGCACTGTGCTGATCTCATCGTTTGCCTGCGAAACCTGGACAGTCTGCCACCAGCATGTCAGGAAATTGAACTGCTTCCATTTGAATTGTCTTAGAAAGATTCCGAAGGTCACCTGGCATGATAAGGTGCTGCACACTGAGATCCCTTCTCAAGTTGAACTGCCAAGCATTCAAATATTAATGCACATAGTGCAACCTCAATGGCCCAGTCATGTTGCTCAAATGCTAAACATACATTTGCCTAAAAGACTGCTTTATGAAGAACTCACTCAAGGTAAACACTTACGTAGTAGTCAGAAGAGAAGCAAGAATACATTCAACATCTCTCTGAAGAATTTTGGAGTAAATTGTGAGACATGGGAAACAGTGGCACAGGACTGTCCAGCATGGCATTCCTACAACAAAGAAGGATTGGTGTAGTGGAAATGTGAGATGCACAGATTTAGAGGTATTTCACTCCCAAATGGTCATATGGACTGTTTGTTCCCAACTGACTTTCTGAGCTCGTATTGGTTTGATCAGCCACAGCTGGACACACTGCATGTACTTTGGCCCAGACATTATGATGTCATTTTCGTCCTCCTTGAGCATGAAGGACAAACAACCAAATCTCTGCCTATGCTGCCATCACATCCTAGTCATCCTCCTTCAAGGTCTAGTTCAGGCCTTGATTCTTCCATAAAAATTCTTTCTTGACTAATGTAACACATGATATGTCTCTCCTCTGAATTCCCAAAGCACTTCATTTACATAAGGCTTATTTAGAACATGCATGCTTCTTTAAGTTAATTATCTTTTTGTGTCTATGCTTTGTCTGCCACATTATTTCCTCATGGAAAGAAGAGAATAGATCTAGGCTTGTTTATAGTTGAGAAACTGAGGCAGGGGTTGAGTGACTTATGGTTAATAAAGTGTCAGAGGCCAGATTTGAACTTAGGTCTTCATGACTACAGGCCCAGTGTTCTAGTCAATATACCATTTAGCTCCCTATGATATCTAGATAGACGATTGACAGAAACATAGAAAGATAATCAGAATCTGAGAGCTACATCTATATAATATAGGCATTCAGAGTCAATTAGTCAAATTAATGTTTGATTCATTAACTAAGGAAGTTGAGGTTGATGCTAAAACATACTTTATCATTTAAGCAATTATTGTATATAGAATAAGGTCTTTCATTAATATTCTTATTCTGGTAAAGTGGTGATTCCAGTTGTTTGAAAATAATAATTCAGAGCATAACTCTTAAAAGGCTGTATCAACCTAAAAATTTTTTTTAGCATATCAGCCTAATGACAGTTTACATTGCCTGGGGATTAGCCTATATAATTTCATCGCACTCATCTTTAGAAGCCTGGCTACCAGGTGAGAAAGTGTCTGGCTTGCAAAAATCCATTAAATAGACTAAATTGCAAAATGAACCTCAATCCTGTGTGGATCCTATCTACTTTGACACTGGCAGAAAAGCAGAAAGGGGTGTAAGGAGTACTAAGAATCACACAGTTTATACATTAATGCATTGACCCACTTTGGGAAGAGGTCAAGAGAGTCCCCAGGCTACTGACTTCAAGTGCAATGTTACCATGGAATAAGATGATGAAACATTTTGAGCAGTATCACCTCACAAAACTGAAAATAATCAAAAAATTGGAGGAAAAAGTAACCTGTAGATAGCTTGGGCTGAGATCCCATTAAGCCAGATTATCCCCAAAGTATTTGTATCATAGATGGCTCCAGAAGGAAGAAACAAACCCAGAATTTATCAAAATATGTATCAGGGTTTGCCTAGAGGCCTGACCTCAATCATTAACCTGACACAAAAATACATTCACAAAAAATCTATGAACAAAACATCATTTGCAGATCAGTATATCCTGTTTTAGACCTTAGAACATCTTAATAGCACTGCATCTACTGTAGGAAGGCAGCGAAATAACAATATCCATTTCAAACTTGATACCATCTACAATCTTTTTTGTAATAATATATCTTCTTTATTGGGATACCAAAATAATTTTTTTAAAATGAAATAGTAAATTGGTGTGACTGATTTTTTTAAACAAACATACCAGCATTTCCTCCATTAAAGTCTCAATCTAATACTGTCTTGTGGCATGGAGGTGGGTGATTCTGGGTTCTTAAAAGCTATCACAGTGATGTCCAAGGTCTAGTAAGACTTACCAAACTTGAAAGGGCTGGAATAGGGGTTGGTGCAAGACTTTGTGCCTTTCATCTGAAAGTAATTTAGCTGGACTTAGAAAGGCTCCAACAATGGAGCGGTAGCTACCAGAAAATGAAAATCTGCAGCCAAAGCCTTTGGAAAGATATGCTATCACATGCATCAAGCTGAATTCAATCACAGAATTTAGCATAACATGACATACATATGCAAATGTATTTCTAATAATAACCTCTGCAAACTTGGGAGTTTATGCAATTAATATGACTATTGTGTTGTTGACTAAATTGGAATTCCTCTTTCAAATTCTTTAACAGGTTAAAGAAAGCGGTAACTAATCTGATCATAAGTTCATAGACTCACAGATTTAGAGTTACAATAGCTTAGAGACCATTTATTCCAACCCTCTCACATTATAGATAAGGAAACTAAAGCACAGAAACGTTCTGTGATAGAGCTATTAGTATTTGGAGCAGAATGAGAACCATGTCTTCCTTACTCAAAGCCCAGTACCGTATTGATTACCACGTGCTGCCTGCCTCTCACATTTGAGGTTGGCTTTGACTCCTTGAAAACAGTCAAAAGATAGTTGTAGCCAATTATAGTAAATAAGATGGGATATCAAGCTGGGTATATTTTCTGGGGTCAAGTTACACAGTATATTTTGGGAAGTAAAGTAGGTATATAATTAATTGTCCCAAATAATCATAAAAAAGCTAAATTCACCACCAGTTATAGGCAGTTTTTCTTCAAAGTGAACTAAAGCTAGCCTTATAAATAGAATGTGTACAGGTGTTTCTCTCACAGTAAATGACTATATTTAATGAACAGATGCATTCTATGTGCCCCAAATTAAATGTTTTTGTTGTCATTTTATAAATATATATGATAAACTTTCAAAATTAGACTATTTACTCAAATAAATATCTCCTCCAACATACTATTATCCAAGGCATATCACTCATTTCCTCATTACCCATTGTTGCTTCTTTCAGCACTTTTTATTTATGATCCAAATTCCCTTCATTTGATACTTTTGAAATAATTGTCTGCAGTGAGTAAAGATGTAACAGTATCTTCATTCAAGTGATTTTTTAGTCTCATTATTCTGATTTATTTTGGGAATTTTTCACATACTATGAGTGGGTAAAATTCCACAATAAGTGGCTTCAAACTTATCATTCTTGATTCCTTTTTGCACAGTAACCATAACTACTAATAAAACATTAGGAAATTGCTATTGGGTATGAGTCAAAACAAAAGAGACCCAGGAATTTATAGAACAGGCAGATAATTATATTTTATAAAGAGTCATAGGAAATCAATCCAGGCCTGTTAGAATGTCATATGGATAATTATACATCCATTTAGTTCTCTTTGCAAGATTATATTTCTTTATATAACATCACATGCATTGTCTATATTTGTGTGCATATAGACACAGGCATATACACACTACATACATGCATGCATACATACATATTCCCTCATGTGAATTAGTAAATAAAATAAAATGAACATAAACTCTGTTTGAATGCCAAATAAATATAAATGATGGATGGGCAGCGAAAATGTGTTTGAACGGTTTGGTGAAAATATGCATGTGATTACCACCAATTATAATGGTATGTGTCAACCCACTTGGAACACTAATTACTCCTTACTTGTACAGATCACATTCATGTCCTGGAAGTAAGGAGAAAGACAGTCAATCAACACTTCTCTAGTCCCAGAGGATAGATACCTTTGGATATGTCTATCTATCATTTTGCTAGAGTATCATAAGAAAATGGGCAGGGAGGAGAAACTCTTTCGATTTCAACAAGATTTTCTCCCCTTCTTTCTGCTGCTTCTCTTAACCTTCTCATAAGAAAAGCCACAGGCATGGAAGGATTGTCATGCCATAAACTGTCACTACAAAGTAATTGAAGGTATTTTATATGTAAATGGCTCTGTGGTAGAATGGCATAATGAGAGTTTTTTATTGTGTACAACCCCTCCTACCTAGCACCTTTCAGTCTCTGTGATAGGAATAATTAGCTAAAAATTCTGAGAGCTGAGTAAAATGGGAGTTCTGAAAGAAATGAGGAGAAGAGCATGTCAGATTTTATCCTGGACATGAAGTTCTCATTAAGAAGTCTAAGTAATCCAAACATGTCTGATCAAATCTAATTACAAATCTTTTATAGAAGTAGGCAACATAGGTTCAGCAAGTAGTTCAAAAGTTTCCAAACCTAGTTCTTCCTCTTTGTGGTCCTTATCAGCTTTACCTCCATGCCTCAGCAGAGAATGCAGCTATTCTCTTCCTATGTTGCTGAAATCATTCCTGTCCAACTTTGTATTCCATTCTATTTCTTTTTTTTTTTTTTTGGTTTTCTCACATTTATTTTATTTTAGCAAAGCTATATAAAGTAGGTTGGTTTCTTTTTTTTAAGAAAAAATAGAACTGACTGAGCAACCTAGAAGGCTTCATTCTCTAGCATGTTAATGGGCTTACTGTATTTCCTTTTTTTTAATTTAAATTTATTTATTTAACATATTTGGTTTTCAGCATTGATTTTCACAACAGTCTGAATTACAAATTTTCTCCCCATTTCTACCCTCCCCCCCACTCCAAGGGAAAAGGGGATGAGAGGGGAGGGGGGTGATAGAGGGGAGGGCTGGCTGGGGAACCAGAATATATTCCATTCTATTTCAAGATAAAAGATGGCCACCATATAACTGAAGCAGCCATCCTCACTACTCTATTGTGCTCAAAAGTGAAATTCATTTCCATTTCTGGGGAAAATTTTTGCTTGCATTCAATATATGATAGATGTCTATTTGTGAATACTTAAAACATTTGTTCAATTTGTTGATATGACCTTGTATTTTTATCTGAATACATATTCTCTATCAGGGATTGAAATCACTACTCCTAGTAGTCAATAGCTAGGCAAAGGGGATCCTTAAATAAGGGTTAGGGCTGAGGTCCCTTCAAACTGATTAGATTAAATTACTATATGGTGTCATGCATAAAGAAGCATTCAAATATCATTGATGGTCATGGTGTAAAAACACATGTTGAGGGGTTTTGTGTGTTTTTCTTTTTTTCTTTTTCCCAGCATGGTAAGAACATTTACTATGTAACTATGACTTTATAATTACAAAATCATAATTTGTCATTAGAGCTGGAAGCCACCTTGTCTAAAATATATAGTGATCTAGGGGGAATGTTTTGACCTATTAGTCATGAGACCTACATTCAAAGTCCAGCTCTATGACTTGAACTCATCCCTTAAAAACCAAAGCTTCAGTTTCTTCATCTGCAAAATCAGGTAAATAAAACTACTTACTCTACAGAGTTGTCATGAAGATTAAATGAGATAATCTGTAAAAATGCAATTCTTCTGTATGAATTATTATTGTTTCCCTACCTCATTTTTATAGATGAATAAGGAAATTACTCTGACCTATAAGAAATCAACTCTATCTCCACTTTAAATTTAAAACAAGATTTATCAGGTGGATGTTATATGCCTAGTACTATATATTGACTGTTATAAAGGATTCAGAAGAATAATTCAATAGAATTCAACAAGCATTTCTTATATTTCAATGGTTTTTTGATCTCAACAATATGATTCATGAGCTCTCTGAAACGGTTCACTCATTCTATCTCATCCTGTTCAATTCCTGATCACAGACATCAGATATCTTCTCTATAGAGGATACACCCAATGTAAGAGAGGCCCTCTTCTGTATACAGTATCTGCGAGCAAGTGGTCGCGACCTAGTCTACTTTAATATGTGCTGCACAACACGGTAAATAGAGATTTCTTCTTTTTAAAATTCTTTTGCACTTTTTTTAACTGTACCTGTTATTTCGTTGAGATAGGCAACTCCTTATAGGGAAATTTTCTTTGCAATCAGTACTCACTTTGATACTTTTAGACTTTAGATACTTTAGACCAAGTTTTCTTGGTCATGAGAAGCTAAATGACTGGCCCAGGGTCATACAGACAGTATGTGTCAGAGGTCACATTTAAACTCAGTTCTTCCTGATTCCAGTATCAGCTCTATATTTACTGTATCAGACAACCTCTAAAATATTTTGTACATTACCCTATTAACATTAGGAACCCAGCTTAGAAAAACAGGGGAGCATTTGGCTAGGAATTGAGCTTAGGAATTTTAGACTCAATTCCTATCTCTGACACTAGCTGTGTGACCACGGACAGGTTACTTGATCCCTTAAAAATTCAGTTCCCTAATTTCCTACATAGAGAAATTGACACAAAATAGCTACCTTATAGGGTTGTTATGAGACCAAAATGAAATGAGGTATTTAAAGTGCTTTGCTATGTCAGTTATTCTAATATCTCTTCATTTGATTTTTCAAGCCACCAAAAGATATTAACTTTCATGTCTAATAGGGTTGCCTTACCTAATCTGTTGCCCAAGATAATAATACATAGTACAGTGGAAAGGTCTGCATTTAATTTCTTTCATTTTTTCTCTCCTATAATTATTAGTGAATTGTTTTAATTCATTGAATCCATATTTTAATAACTCTTGATGGTTCTTTATTAATGCTATTTTAAATTGTAGCATAGCCTATGATATATGAGAAAAGCAAAGTACATCTCCAATTAGATAAACATTATATTTGTCAGTTGTATTTTTAAAAATGTGGTAGAAATAGGCAGATTAGCTAAAAATGGATGATATTCCACTTACATTAGATGGTTTTACACACACTATTTCTTTGGTTAAATACTCATCACTTCTGATAAAATTGGTAATTGCCAGAATATAACCCACAGATAATGTGGTTTTTTTGTATTGGTATAAAGCAAGTTTCTTTCTGCAAAAGTGGTGCCTTATGTTTGTCTGTGGAGCAGGATATGGGGAAAAGCCCCACCATCAATCCCTTGCTTCTGTTGGGGAATCCAGACAGTCAGACACCAGCAGCAGAGGCTCATGATCTTTCCCGGGGTCCAAAGATGCTGGGGTCAAGAAGAGTCAGGGAAGTCACTAGGCTTTCAAAGTCAGCCAGGGTCCAGGGTGGGAGGTATTGGGCTTCATGGCCTTCGAGTGGCCTACTCCCGGAGAGAGGCTCGTTCAAGGTCAGCAGGAGGTCAGAACCATATTGGGGCAATCAGAACAGGGCGAGGTGTAAGGTCACATCCTCTTCATTCACCTCATTCTCCTTGGCCATACGCTGCCACCCGCAAAGGACTCAGGCATCCCGGCAGCCCCGAAGGGACAGAGTGTGGGAGGCCAGGGGCTCCACAGCCTCTACTTGCTCGCCCCTTGTCCCTTGCACCCGTCCCAGAGCCTCGAAGTGGTACCGCGCTGCCGCTTCTCCTTGCACGTGTGCTTGCACCTATAGGAGTTCCACGATAAGACTCTGCTCCCTCCCGCAGTGGCAGAAAACTTCCTGGTTGTCTGATACCGGCCGGAAATCACTCACATCCATAGCCCCTGGGGGAAGGATGATGGAGAATGCTCCCCCGAGTAGCGGATGGTTTCGTTTGGACTCCATAGACGTGTCTGGTTCTTCCCACAGAATGTTTTTGACCTATTCTTCACACTGTTGAGAGAACTGGAGGAACTTCTAAACTGTGATTTTGCTTCTAATATTTCTGAGAATTTGTGCCTCTACCGGCTTAACACATCTTAGTTGTACTGTCATTCAGCCAAGATAAATAAAATAAATGTTTTTCAATAAAAAAAAATTTCATGATTTCACTTACAGGAAGGCTGATTCTATTTTAAACTCATTTGATTTCATCTTGGCCAGCAGATGGCTCAATGAATGAGATAAAATGACTAAAATAGACTATAATAAAATTACCCCCTCAAAAGCAAAAGTATCCTTAAAAAATTGCTCCAAATTTTTTTCAATAAAGGATTTTTATCAAGATAATATTTCCTTTAGAAAGCTTCTTAGATTTTTAAAAATTTTACTGGATGAAGATTAGAATAAAAATTAAACTAAATATGTATGTTCTTGTAGAAATTCATTATTAAAATAAATCTCACTAGCTGAATGGAGATATTGTTGAAAATAAATTTATATTTTTTTCTATTTGGAAGATCATGTTAATAAGAGAATTATCCTTGAGAGACAGATTATAATTTTTCTTGTAATAAATAGACAATTCCTTAGGGTTACATTTCAATGGAGTGTTTCAATGTTTGTTTAGATTTACATAATAGATATTTAAATTTAGGATTTTGGTTTTGTGGTCACAATTAGTTTATTAACAAAATAGACTCCTGATAATGAGGTCAGCATCATTAGTCCCATTTTGTGGGTTATAAGAATAAGACACAAAGAGGTCCAGTGATTTTCTTACAAGTACATGACAATCTCATTAAAATTCAGAGTTCCTCCCAGTAACCAATATACTTTTTCAAAATAAGAGACATTTGACTTAAAGAAACATCAAAAATGAACCCAGCCCATGCACAACATTTATTGAACACTCATCATTCTCTATAGAACAGTTTATAATATGTACCCTATGTAATTATTTTATAGGAACCAGCTTTCCATTGTCTGCCCCAGGACCTTGGGATCTTGGAGTACCCGTAGTAAATCATAACTTTTCAATCCCCGCCAGGCACAATGATGCTTTTGAGATCCCTCCTATTTTTTTCAGTCATTCAAACCTTAAAGAAAACACCTAATTTAGGTGATTAAAATCTAACATGGTTGATTCTGGCCCTACTCTCTGAATGCTAGACTTATACACTTTCCTGTTCTCTTGGTTCTCAAGCACTGAGAAATTTGGTGTTGCCTTTTAAAAAAATCGATTCTTTTCCTTGAGCTGTGATTCTCCCGTTTTAGAGGTCCAGTAACTAGCATCTCAGTTCCTTTTAACGATTTAACATAAGGTAGCTTTTATAAGTATTTATGTTACAGATATAGCTAGAACAAAGAACAAACTTTTCTTAATATCTCAAAGACATAATCCCTCTACACCACCTGGAATTTGGGGAAAGAATTAGGCTCACAATCTATTAAAGCCAGTGAATATACATGCATCACATCAGATATTAAGATATGGACAGCTTGTTCTCCTTTATTGGAAGAAATATCCACATCAGGAAAAAAAAATATCAAAGAACTTTAAAAAAAATTTTCCCCAAGGTATGGAGAAAAATGATGAAGGAGATAAAGTCAAGGACCAGTTTCTATTGCCTGTCACTGGAGATCTCCCTCCAACTTGACCTCCATTCAATAACCATGGCTTTTGGGGTATGTTGTTCAAATAATAATCAGCCAGATTATATTGTCATCTAGAAGCATTTCTTCATTTTCTCTACAAGAAAAACAGGAGAAAAACCATCAAGATTCTTTGCAGAAATAAATATAGAACTGTTTTTCCTGTTACTACACCAGTTTTATTCTCTTTCAACTGACCCCTTCCTTGTACTCCTCACAATATTTTGTGCTTCTTCTACTCAGACCAATTATAGAACCAGGCAAAACATGACAGTAACAGATAATCTGGAAAACACTTAGAGTTTGGGATTGGAGATATGTACATAGAAATCACTTGGAAGGCAGATTCAACATGCATAAATGAGTAAAAATGTAAAAAAAGGCATAAAATCCCCAAATCAGCACTAAGAAGTGAAAATCCATGCCTAATAACTGTACCCCAGAACCACTAGAGGGGGAAGAGAATTGAAGAATGGATTGAAATGATTTTATTCCTATGAAAAAGACAGAGACAAAGACAGAGACAGACATACAGATGGTCCACAAATTAAGACATTTTAAAAAGTAAATAGACAAAACAGAATAGCAATAGGGTTCATCTATGGATAGTAATTTTTTCCATAAATAACAACTCACTTCACACTGGAAAGTAGTAAAATGCAGGTAAAATAAATAATTTAAAATATAATTAATCTTTTCAAAACAGAAGATAGAATAAACAAAGGCAAAACAGATTTTCACATATCAAGTATTCACATCATTGTAGTGAAAACTGAAGCCCATAGAAAATTACCAATAGGGATAGGTGATATTGGTACATGTAGACACCTCTTTAAGATATGTTGTATGTTCCTAATTTCCAAAGTGGGATTGGAGGTAAGGAGTAATCCAAGTACAGTCCCTGGAAAAAGGTCAGATGTTTAAATCTGACAGTCACTTAGGGGATGTTACTAGAAATTTGACCTATGCTCAGAACTTACTAGATGTTACTTAAACTCTGTGAATCCACCCTAAAAATGTATAATTTAAGGTAAATAAACTTGTACTAGTAACTAGTAACTAGTAGAATTCCTGATTTCTTCCACAAACCTCAATTATAAGGGGAGGGGGGGAAGTAAATAAGTAAATGAACTCAATTTATTTCTTTATTAGATAGATTTTAGAAGTACCCTTTTTTCAGGATCAGTCATCAGGTCACCTAGTTTGATACTGAACTTTAATTCCTATCATTTGTATACTTATGTCTGCTTTTGTTCTTCACATGAAAACTATTACATTACCAATATATGATTTAACACTTTTACAATCTATCTCCTCAATGAATTACATCCCCTAGAATTCCTTTGCTCTCCCCTCCCCATTCTATTTAACAGTCCATTAATATTATTTTGACTTTAATTCATATATCCTATATATGCTGATCCACAATATTTCAATCTTAGTATACAAAACTAGAAGGACACTTAAGGAGATTTTTCAGCTTATTTCCTCTTCCCTCAGATCTAGAAATACTTCACCTAAAATATTCAAGAAATCTAATTGTCTACTAAAAGTATTCTGGGAAGCATATATATGATCTCCTCCTGAAAAAATATTTATTTATTGTTTTATTTTCCCTCTTTTATATGTAAAAACAATTTTTACATTCATTTTTAAAACTTTGAATTGCAAATTCTGTCCCTTCCTCTCAACCCACCCCATCACCATTGAGAAGGCAAGTGATTGGGGTGGGTGTGGTGGAACCAAGATGGTGGCATGAAAACAGGGACTCACTTGAGCTCTCCCCCAAATCCATCCAAACACCTATAAAAAATGACTCTAAACAAATTCTAGAGCTACAGAACCCACAAAATGACGGAGTGAAAGAAGTCTCCAGCCCAAGACAGCCTGGATGGTCGCTGGAAAGAGTCTATCACATGGTACTGGGAGCAGAGCACAGCCCAGCATGGGCCACACCAGGACAGATCAGGCCTGAGCAGACCTAGTGGAGCAGGCCTCAGGGCACTGATTCACTGGCAGCTGTAGCAATTTCCAGACTTCTTAACCCACAAACCCCAAAGACAATGTAGGAGGTCAAGTGGAAAACTGTTAGACCTCGGTGAGAGAGGGGACGGGGTCTGGCCTCATCCCTGGGGTGATAGAGGTGACTGTGGCTGCAGCAGCAGCAGCAGTGGTGGTGGCAGCTGTTTCTGGAGCTCCAGACCCACAGACTCTGGGTGAAATCAAGCAGCTGATCAGAGTGGGACAACAGGGATCTCCTTGCTGGCACTGGGGCAGCTTTCTCTTGCTTTGCTCTGCTTGGTTCTGGGTCACAGTCCTGGTTGGCAGTTCTTGGGGGAGAAGAGTGCTGGTGCGGCAGAGCTTGTCATGGTTGTAGAGAGGGGGTCCTCCTGGTAGTTACATGGCACAAAGGAGTGCTTGCACTCACAGACCAGAGTATAGGCCAGGAGAGGAGTATCATACCGCCTAAGAATAGAAGCTCTAAAAACAGCAGCACAAACCCCTGAAGCTTATGAAAAAGCACTCCGCACTCTGAAAGCAGTCATATCCTGACAAAGAGTTCAAAAGTCAAGTAATTGGCTGGGAAAATGAGCAAGCAAACTAAAAGGACTCAGACCACAGAATTTTACTTTGGTGACAAAGAAAATCAAAACATAGAGTCAGAAGGTGTCAACGAAGTCAAAGATCCTACCTCAAAAGCCTCCAAGAAAAATATGAATTGGTCTCAGGCCATGGAAGAGCTCAAAAAGAATTTGGAAAATCAAGTAAGGAAAGGAGAGGAAAAATTAGGAAGAGAAATGAAAGCACTGCAAGGAAATCATGAAAAACGAGTCAACAGCTTGCTAAAGGAGACCACCCCAAAAATACTGAAGAAAATAACACCTTAAGAAATAGACTAACTCAAATGGCAAAAGAGGTCCAAAAAGTCAATAAGGAGAAGAATGCCTTAAAAGGCAGAATTAGCCAAATGGAAAAGGAGGTCCAAAAGATCACTGAAGAAAATAATGCCTTAAAAATTAGAGTGAAGCAAGTGGAAGCTAGCGACTTTATGAGAAATCAAGAAATCATTAAATAGAACCAAAAGAATGAAAAAATAGAAGGCAATGTGAAATATCTCATTGGAAAAACCACTGACCTGGAGAATAGATCCAGGAGAGATAATTTTAAAATTATTGGACTACCTGAAAGCTATGATCAAAAAAGAGCTTAATTATCATCTTTCAAGAAATTATCAAGAAAAACTGCCCTGATATTCTAGAACCAGAGGGCAAAATATAAATTGAAAGAATCCAGAAATTGCCTCTTGAAAAAGATCCCAAAAAGAAAACTTCTAGGAATATTGTAGCCAAATTCCAGACTTCCCAGGTCAAGGAGAAAATACTGCAAGCAGCCAGAAAAAAACAATTCAAGTATTATGGAAACACAATCAGGTAACAGAAGATCTAGCAGCTTCTACACTAAGGGATCGATGGGCTTACAATATGATATTCTGAAGGTCAAAAGAGCTAGGATTAAAACCAAGAATCACCTACCCAACAAAAATGAGCACAATACTTCAGGGCAAAATATGGATTTTCAATGAAATAGAGGACTTTCAAGCATTCTTGATGAAAAGACCAGAGCTGAATCGAAAATTTGGCTTTCAAATACAAGAATCAAGAGAACTAGGAAAGGTAAACAGGAAAGAGAAATCACAAGGGACTTACTAAAGTTGAATTGTTTACATCCCTACATGGAAAAATGATATTTGTAACTCATGAGACCTTTCTTCAGTATTAGGGCAGTTGAAGGTAATATACACTTATATAGACAGAGGGCACAAGGTGAGTTGAATATGAAAAGATGATATCTAAAAAAATAAAATTAAAGGGGAGAGAGGAATATATTGGGAGAAGGAGAAAGGGAAAGATAGAATGGGGTAAATTATCTCACATAAAAGTGGCAAGAAAAAAGCTGTCATAATGGAAGGGAAGAGGGGGTAGGTGAAAGGGAATGAGTGAACCTTGTTCTAATCGGATTTGGCTTAAGAAGGGAATAACATACACACTCTCATACAGGAATGTAGGGGGGAAAGGGATAAGAGGGGAAAGATGATAGAAGGGAGGGCAGATTGAAGGAGGAGGTACTAAAGCAAACACTTTTGAAGAGGGACAGGGTCAAAGGACAAAACTGAATAAAGGGGGACAGGATTAGATGGTTGGAAATATAGTTAGTTTTTCACAACATGACCATTATGGAAGTGTTTTGCATGAGGATACATGTATAACCTATATTGAATTGCTTGCCTTCTCAAGGAGGGTGGGTGAGGAAGAAAGAAGGGAGAGAATCTGGAACTCAATGTTCTAAAATCAAATGTTAAAATAATTGTTTTTACATGCAACTGGGAAATAAGATATACAGGCAATGGGATATAGAAATCTATCTTGCCCTACAAGAAAGTAAGGGGGTGGAGTGGGGTGAAAAAAGTGAGGGCAGACTGGGGAAAGGTGCAATCAGAATACATGCCATCTTGGGATGTGGGGGAAGGTAGAGGTGGATAGAAAATTTGTAACTCAAAATCTTGTAATACTGTGGAAATGAATGTTGAAAACTAAAAATAAACTAGAAAAAGAGAAGGCAAGTGATTCTATATAAGTTGTTCATGTGTAGTCATGCAAGACATTTCCATAATAATCATGTTGTGAAAGAAAGCATAGACAAAAAAAAGCCATCCATGAAGATAATGAAATTTAAAAAGTATGATTTCAATCTGTATTCAGCCACCAACAGTTCTCTCTCTGGAGATGCATAGCATTTTTTCATCATAGGTACTTCAAAGTTGTCCTCGATCATGGTATTGCTAAAATAACTAAGTCATTCACAGCTGATCATCTTAAAATATTGCTGTTACTTTGTAAACAGTGCATTTCACTTTGTATCAGCTCAAGTAAGTCTTTCCAGGTTTTTCTGAGAGTATCTTGCTCATCATTTCTTGTAGCACAATAGTATGGCATCATAATCAAATACTATAATTTGTTCAGCCATTCCCCAATTGATGGGCATCCTCTCGATTTCTAATTCTTTGCCCCAGAGAAGAGCCGCTATAGATATTTTAGTACATAAAGCTCCTTTTCCTTTTTAAAAAATATCTCTTTTGGGATACAGACCTAGTAGTGTTATTGCTAGGTCAAAGTGTACGCATGGTTTTGTAGGCCTTTGGGCATAGTTCCAAAGTGCTCTACAGAATGGTTGAATCAGTTCACAATTCTACCAACAGTGTGTTTATGTCTCATTTCTCTCACATTCCCTCAATCATTTGTTATTTTCCTTTTCTGTCCTATTAACTGATCAAATAGGTATGAAGTAGTACCTCAGAGCTGTCTTAATTTCCATTTCTCCAAACAATAGAGCATTTTATATGTCTATAGATCACTTTACTTCATCAGAATTTCATATCTTTAGATCATTTATCACTTGGGGAATGACTCTCATTTTATAAACTTGACTCAGTTCTCTACATTTTTTGAGAAATGAGGCCTTTATCAGAGACACTTGCTTCGAATTTTTTTCACAGTTACTAAGGCTAACTATATGTCTCTCCATCCTATTCCCTCCCTCCCCAGTTTATTCTATTGTCTCTCTATCTTCACCCTGTCCCTCTTCAAAAGTCTTTTGCTTCTGACTACTCCCTCTCCAAATCTGCCCTTCCTTGTACCACCCCACCTTTTCTTATCCCCTTCCCCCTTACTTTCTTTTAGGATGAGATTTCTACACCCAATTGAATGTTTATGTTATTTCAGCCAATTCTGATGAGATTAAAGTTCACTCACTCTCCATCACTTCCCCCTTCTTCTCCTCCACTGTAAAAACTTTTTCTCACCTCTTTTATGAGAGACAATTTACCACATTCTTCCTCTCCCTTTCCCTTTCCCCCAGTACATTCCTCTCTCACCCTGTACTTTTATTTTCATAAATATCACCCCCTTCATATTCAACTCATACTTGTGCCTGCTGTCTATATATACTCCTTCTAACTGCCCTGATACTGCAAAAGGTCTCATGAGTTACAAGTATCATTTTCCCATGTAGGAATGTAAACACTTTAACCTTATTAAGTCCCTTATGATTTCCTTTTGCCATTGACCTCTTTATGTTTCTCTTGAGTCTTATATCAGAATGTCTAATTTTCTATTCAGCTCTGGTCTTTTCATCAAGAATATCCTCTATCTCACTGAATGTTCATTTTTTCACCTGAAAGATTATACTCAGTTTTACTGGGTAGGTGATTCTTGCTTATAATCCTAGCTCCTTTGCCCTCCAGAATATCATATTCTAAGCCCTTCTATCCTTTAAGGTATAAGCTGTTAAATCTTGTGTTATCCTGACTGTGGCTCCACCATACTTGAATTGTTTCTTTCTGGTTGCTTATAATATTTTCTACTTGACCTGGGAGCTCTGGAGTTTAGCTACAATATTCCTAGGAGTTTTTATTTTGGGATTTCTTTCGGGTGGAGATTGGTGGATTCTTTCAATTTAAATTTTACCCTCTGGTTCTAGAATATCATGGCAGTTTTCCTTGATAATTTCTTGAAAGATGAAGTCTAGGCTCTTTTTTGATCATGTGTTTTAGATAGTCCAATAATTTTTAAATTCTCTCCTGAATCTATTTTCCAGGTCAGTTATATTTCCAATGAGATATTTCACATTACCCTCTATTTTTCATTCTTTTGGTTTCGCTTTATTGTTTCTTGATTTTTCATAAAGTCATTAGCTTCTATTTGCTCAATTCTAATTTTTAAGGAATTATATTCTACGGTAAGCTTTTGGACCTCCTTTATCCTTCGGTCAATTATCCCTTTAAAGGAGTGATTTTTTAGTAAATTGTCTTGCCTCTTTTTCCAATTGGCTAGTTCTGCTTTTTAAGGCATTCTTTTCCTCAATGGCTTTTTGTACCTCTTTTACAATTTGGTCTGGTTTGCTTTTTTAGTGTTATTTTTCCTCATTGATTTTTTGTTTGTGTTTCTTTAGCTGTTAACTCATTTTCCATGATTTTCTTGCATCACTCTCATTTCTTTTCTCATTTTTTCTTCTGCCTCTCTTATTTGATTTTCACAATCCTTTTTGAGATCTTTCATGTGCTGAGAACAATTCACATCTTTTGGAGGCTTTGGATTTGCAGCTTTGACATTACTGTCTTCCTCTGAGTATCTGTTTTGATCTTCCTTGTCACTATAGTATTATTTTATGTTCAGAATTTTCTTTCAGTTGTGCAGCTTTTTTCAGAAATGCTTCTAGGGACTTGCAAGTTTCTAGTTCTTCCAAGGTGGTATGATCCAAGGATAGGTGTGTACTACTGTCCTGGCCTGTACTCTGTGAATGAACATAAGCACTCTTTCCTGTCCTGGAACTGTGAGACAGGTCCCCACTGCTCTGTGGCTCCAATATGTGGTGTACTAGTGCTCCTCCTTGCCCTGGGACTGTGCCCCAGGACTGTGACTTGGATCTGTATATGGGCAAAGCAACAGAGTCCTGCCTCAGTTTTAGCAGAGAGAGCCATGTAGTCTTCTGACCAGTTGTTTGAACCCCGTACTATCTGTGGGCTGAGAGTTCTGGAGACAGCAGCTGCTGCTGCTGATTCAGTGGCTTCCAAGGCCCACTCCTGGTTTGCTGTGGCCTGGGCTATGGTGGTGGGGCGTTGCCTGGACTATGTTCCACTCTCATCCCAGTGCAATAAACTTTTTGTACCAACTAAGTTATCTTGGGCTGAAAAATTGTTTCACTGAATCTTTTTGTGGCTCCTGGCAGTCCAGAATTTGCTTAGAGTTATTATTGAAAGGTATTTGAAGGGATTGGGGGGAGAGAGTCCCTGTCTTTACTACAACATCTTGGCTTTGCAACCCCACAACTTCCTTCTTATAATGTGTTTTAATCTTTTGTTTCGTTTACATTGTGGTCCAAAAATACTTTGTGTGTGTTTGAAGTGGGGTGTGTGTGTGTGTGTGTGTGTGTGTGTGTGTGTGTGTTGAGGGGTGGGTCTGCATTTAATGGTCATTCATAAAGGCAATATTTTCACTGCAGTATCTACTTTTAGTAGATACTGAAAAACTACTATGTTGATACAAAACAATCGAATTGGTTATCAAATAGGACAAAGCCACCTGGAGTAACTCTTTGTAGACAGGAAGTTAGTTCAACATGATTTAGTTTTTAAACTAAATTAGGAAAGTCATTTTAAGGGATATTTTTGAATAAAAATTCCCCAAGTTTCTCAGAACATCATGCTGCAGTACAGTCATTAGTGAACCTTTCAAAATCTAACTTTTACACAAATAAGATAAGTTTATTTATTGTCTTTGGTCAACTGTAATTGATATTTATGGAAGAAATCAGGAATTTAGCTTCTGTGGCAATAGGATTTCACAGCTGGATTGATGTGAAATTTTGCAAAGGCTATAGAAGCTGGAAGCACCAAGGTTAAGACACAAAAGAGATAGGCATGGAGAAGAAAAATGTCATGGTATGTCAGCAGTTTGAGGAACCTTCTGATTCCCCACACTCTCCTGCAGATCTGATGTTGGGTCATGACACAGCAGCACCAGTACAGTGCCAAGAGGTTTCATTGCTGCAGTGAATAGCTGTCTCTTCCAGGCACAGCAGGCTCAATGTTCCTCTGCTGAGCAGTTTTGGATTTTAGATATACAGGTTCTAGCCCTCCTGTGGTGATGTGCAAGTTGTTATAAACATGTTTCTTGCTTTCTGAATTTGAATGAATGGCTGTGCCTTCATTCACCAACCAGGAGGCAACGGATTGAGATTAAAACATTCTTTTCCTGGGAGAGATGGGAAGTAGTGAAAAGATTTGCCTGTGAACACAAGTGCTGTCCATCAGTCAACTAATTTTTATGTGAGAGGCACTGTGTTAAGCACTGTGAATACAAAGAAAGGGGGGAAAATAGTCCCTCTTCTCGAGGACTTCATAATTTAATGGGAGAGACAATGTGCAAATGTAACCTTGTCTTATGTTTATCAAGCAGATTTATAATATATGCTCCACATTAATAGTAATTTTGTACTTAGAAGACTGGTTATGAAACGGCTCATTCCTCTAGTTGGAGAGCAAAACCTTATAACATTGGGCTGGGGGTGGATCTCCCAGACCTGGGCTCAGAAAGGTCCCTATCCCCTGTGTTCCTTACATTGTTCCTTCATGCAAAGCAAACAAAAGAATAACTGGCAACATAAAGACAGATTCTGTAATAGGAATTTATAAGGAATAATGTCAAATAAGGCAAATATACTCTTTAATGGAATAAAATTTTAAAACACAAGTAAAAATAATGTTGAAGTGGGGTAGGGTGCACTTTTGTTCTTTCCTCTGGTTGTTTTGTTTCTCTGAGTTCTCACGCTGCCTTCTACCAGAGCAAATGCCCATGATAAATATATATGCTCCTGCCCCCTTGTTCATTTAAAAGTATCTTGTATGTTTTGCAAATGTAGCAATTGACAGTTGCTATCACAGCACAACCATGAATTCTCCCTTCTTGCCTCATTCTTCTAAATAGTTCCAAAACTCCTTCTGTCTCCCTACTACATCTTCATCTCCCCTTTTCCTTATCTGGAAAGCTGATCTTAGGTTAGTTTCTTCTCTTCACAAAATGGGAAAAGCTATAAATATTAGAGGGTTTTGTCACTAGCCAATCTCTTGTTGAGAGTTGTTACCCAAACAACTAAGCATAAAGAGCTATACTGGATAAACTCAAAGAGGAAATAAAATAAGACTAAGGAGGATAAAGAAAGACTTCTTGACAGAAGGTGGGAATTTTTCTGTGATCTGAGGGAAACTATGAGATCAAGATGATGAGGAAGAGCAGTCAAGGAATGCATAGCAGCTATTAAAAGATTGAGAGTTAAAAGACAGAATGTCATGTATGAGAAGCAGCAATGGAGCCAGTGTCACTGGATCAGAGTACATGTAGAGGAAGAGTAAAGTGTAAGAAAAGTGGGAAGGTAAGAAGGGGACAAGTCATGAAATAGAAGATTTTACATGTGATCTTGGAGATAATAGGGAGCCACTAGAGTTGATTGATTAGGGCAGTGATATTGTCAGACCTGAAATTTGGGAGACCAGCTTGATAGCTGAATGGAGAATGGACTGGAGTGGGGAGAGAATGGGGCAGGAAGACTAACCAATAGACTATTTCAAGAGTCCAATCATGAAGTTTTGAGGGCCTGTATAAGGGTGGTGGCAGAAGAGAGATGGGAGCATATACAAAAGATATTGTAAAAGTGGAAGCAATAGGACTTGACCAGTGATAGAATGTGGGGATGAGATTAAGTGAGAAGTTTTTACATCTAAGTTTTTAGCCTGGATGACTGGGATACTGTTGGTTCCCTTGACAGTAATAGGGAAGTTAGGAAGAGGTGAAGATTTGTGGAGGAAAGATAATGAGATCACTATTGGACATGTTGAGTATAAGATGTCTATGAGATATTCTGTTTGGAATATCTAAAAGGCAGTTAATAATGCAAGTCTGGAGTTTTGGAGAGAGATTAGGGCTATACAAGTAGATTGGAGAAACACTAGTACAGAGATGATAATTAAATATATGTGAGCTGAGTGAAATAACATAGAGGGAGGAAAGAAGAGGGTCAAGGAAAAAGCCCTGGACTATCCATTGTTAAAGGGCAGCGTTTGTTAATTTATCTTCGATATCACATATATGCTTGATACTACAAAATGTTCTATTTGAATGAACTATTCTTTCTTTTCAGTATGAGTATATTAAGTGCCTACTCTATACCAGGTACTGTGCTCAGTGATGGGACCACAATAGTAACAGCAAAACAACCATTTCCAAACAGGAGCTTTCACTATAATAGGGGGGACAACATGGTCATACAAAGGTACACACACACATATGTGTGTATCCACATGTGTATAATTACAAAGTTGATATGAAGTAACCTTAGAGAAAGAAGAAAGTCACAGCTAGAGAGATTCTGGCTGGAGGGAGAAATTCATTAGGTCAGGGTTTATGAATACTATATTACATAAATTTGAAACCATAGCTGGATAGAGTCTTTTTGGAATTCCTACACTATCATTAAGCAAAAGTTATACAGAATCTATGAAGAGTCATCACCATAAAAGTCAGAGATTCTAGATTTCTTCATGTCCCTCTTGTGGATCATTTTTTTACTCTTATTGTAAGGATGAGGATAAAGTGGTTTTAACTTTAGAATGTAAGACTAAGGATGCTATTATCACTGTCCTTCCTCTTTCAAATGTTGCAGAATATCTCCTTGAGACTTTGTCCAATCCCAAGTTAATTTACTTGAAAGTTGCACTAACGGTCAGAGGCATTATGGGAGTAGAAAGTATTTATTCAAATGAATAAATGAATAATGAATTCAAATGAATAAATATCAAGTGAACCTTGGGCAATTTCTTTTGAGGGGGCAAGATGTGACTGGAAAAGAGATATTGACTCAAAAGGCCCTTTACTCTGCTAGTTGGAAACGGCGGTGGATTGGACTAATAAAAGAGATAAGTGTGTGATAATTCACCCTACAGGTCATTCCACAAAATGATAATAACGTGTCACCTAAAGAAGCAGCCCTGGCAGCCTAATACAACTCCAGTGTATGGCAGACACTCAATGGAAAAGATGAAGGACAGCAGAAGATCTCACATACTTCACTGAAGAAAGGGAAATGGCAACTTCAGGAATCCGAAAGGAATGCCATGGAGAGAGAAGGAACGAATGGTTGTTGGAAGATAGGAACATTGGAAATATTGCAGTCAGAACATTCCCAAAAGAGTATGAGTTGTCTTGGGTAACACTCTCTTTTCCATGACTAGCATGAATTATTGCATCTCTCCATGCATAGAAAGGTAGAGTTTCCCTTACTATTTACTTGGCAATGATGTCTTAACATACAAACAACCCTTTTTGACATTAACCAAGAACAACAAGAAGTTGGCCCCAGTTTAGGTTTCCAGTTTTATTAAACAGTACTCCTCTTCATGCAATCTTTGATTCAACAAAATGTTACTCTTGCTGTTCCTCACACACATTGCATCTAGCATCTTCATGTATTTTCATAGGCTATCCTCTATACTTATAATACCTTCCTCATCTCCATCTCTCAGGATCACTAGTTCCCCTCAAGCTTAGCTCAAACTCCACCTCCTCTGGGAGGCTCTTTCTGATACTTTGTACCTACTGTCTGGTATTTGTGTAATCTCCACTGGTAGAATGTTGGATGCATGAGGACAGGTAATTAATTTCTAACTTTGTATCCCCAGGATCCAGAAAATAACAGCTGTGTAATATATGCTTATTTAATAATAATAATAGCTGTTATTATTGTTGCTATCATCATCATCATCATCAGAATCATCATCATCATCTTCACTTATAGTTCCTGGGGATGGATGCATTGAATGGAGTTCTGAGTTACATTCATATAACTATGACTGTCAAAAAACCAATCCAAACTGAACCTGGAGGATAGAAACTTCTGCTGCATTGTATCATCTGGACATTTTCATATAACTGTTTTGTGACACTTAATAACCAATGAAATATATTCACACCTGTCCAACTTACAAGACAATATTTTAATTCCTTTCTATTCAATTTCTTTGCTAATGAATCTATTCATCTCCTTTCAGTTTTGAATTGCAAGCAAAAAAAAAAACAGCACTATAAATTTGACATTGAGGGTTAGTAGAGAAAATTTCAACTTGTACAACTTAACAGAAGCTAAAATAGAGCAATAGCAGAAAAAACTAAGGTGTCAGCATCCTTTTGTTAAATTTAGTGCAAGCAACCTTGGGGGTAACAAGTAAGGGTTATTGCCTGCTGGAGGAAAACTATATTAAATACTGTCCACCTGATTACAAATTGGTATTGAAGTTGGCACTGAAAAGTGAAAGTAGAAGAACCATTTTAGACCCTGCATTCTAAGGGACAGTTCAAGCTCCTGTGATGAATGAATAAAGGAGAGAGGCAAGCAATTGGGTTTGATACCCAGAAGTGTATTGAAAGAGCTGGTGTTTAATGATTCAATTATCAGAAGGGCTTTGAAAATCAGGTTACAAAAGAAGCCAAGAGTGAAATTGGGAATAAGGATGCATAAAATAAAAGGTTTTGCAAGATGTTAAAAGTGAACAGGGAGATTTTAGTTTCTGGGCTCCAGCTAGGTATTTCTGATTCTAGGAAGGCACAGTGGGACTACACCAAAGATCAGTTTGAAAATTGACTGGTGGTTACAGAAGATGAATACAAGAGCTGTTGGCAATCATTGTTTATTTGTTTTATTTTTCTAGAATGGATGAGGGATGCCAGTCAATTACCACTGATTTATTGAGAAACCATTTAATAAGCACCTACTACATGACCGATACTCTCTTAGGTGCTGGATATGAAAATGAAAAAGTCCTTGGGCTTATGGAAGTTAGAAATCTATGGAGAAAAAACAGCATGTATACAGTAATAAATAAAAATTGAAAATATATTTTAAAATGCAAAATAATTTCTGGTAGATGGAGAACATCTAAATCTGTGGATATCATACTTATATGGAAGGTAGCATTTGAACCAAATGTTGAAGGAAGGTAGAGATTCTAAAAGGGGGAGAAAACATACTCCAGACACGGGGACAATCTCATCAAGGTGGAGGCACCTGATCTGACAGCAAGTATATCATAGTGATTACAATGCTGACCTTGGGCTAGGGAAGATTTGGGTTCAAATCCTGCCTCAGATACTTACTAGCAGGGTAGCCATGGACAAACCACTTAACTTTTCTTATACTTAGTGCCTCATCTGTACAATGAAAGAGTTGTACTTGATGGCATTGAACATCCCTTCCACCTCTAAACCCATCATCCTATGAACTGACATGGACCTCAAAGAAAACAAGGAATTTCAACCAAGTAGAAAACTGGACAAGTTTGTTACAGGAGAGGGTAAGTACACAAATACAAAATGAGTATAACAAGGTCACAGAATAGTGAAAAAAGCTGGTTAGGCTGCAAGAGGGATAGAATGCCATAAGGCTGGAAAGGCAGATTAGAGCGAGTCCATGGGGACTTTGAATGACAGAATATGAAGTTTTTATTTTGTCCTGGAAGTAATGGGGATGCGCTGAAGACTTTTGAACACTACCTTAACATGTTTAGATTTGTGTTTTAACAATCATGTGAAAGATACAAAATTGTAATATTATTGCTACTACTCCTACAATCTTTAAATAAAAAAGACAGCTAAGTCAATAATGGGTAATAGCTAATAAGGTATTGATTTTGATAGAAGGAAATACAATGTGAATATAAACTACATGCCCCTTACTCTTCGATTTTTCTGCTTATATCTTTCTTGCCTTTGAAGCATAGAATGAAGTGATACAGATAATAAACTATTCTTGAATGCAGCAAACATGTACATGGTAGAAGGCATCTTTTGGGCATCTTACCATTCATTTATGGCTTTGGCAGCTTCATTGTTAAAAGTATTTGAAAACCTGTGGAACATGGTGCATAAGAATTATAATAAATCTCTCTAACTGCAAGGTTGCTCTGACACTTTTAAAGACTATTTTGTACTTTGTACTACTGTACAATTTTCCTAAGATATTATTTAATTTTCATGCATAAAAGTCAGAAACAATGGAGGGTACTACAGTAACTAAACTATTTCCTGTGCCATGAGTTAATCGTAAAAGGAAAACAGCAGGAGATTTTAAAAAGTAAATCATAATTACTCTAAAAGATAAGTCCTAATTTTCATTTAAAAAATCAAGTAAGTATTTGTTTATTCAATGCCTACTATATGCCACACTCTAAATGAGATGCTGGGAGTAGATAGAAAAAATGGAAATACCTCCTGTCTTCAAGGTGTTGAAATAGAGGGAGAAAAAATACAAATAATGGACATATACCATGTTGAAAGATCTAGAGGACTGAAACATATTGGTTGGATCTTCCTATGGAGAATGTACAGGAAAACATAGGCAATAGTTACAGTTGGTGAGAAGAGAGTACTCACAATGATGGGAATGTAGATCTATGAAACTGTTAATGTATGCAGGTCCACTGAAGTCCCCACTATCATAGCAACCCTAGCACAATTGCTATTACCATTAAATTATATTTCTGATAGTCAAATCCAATCTTTCCAGATTTTAAGTATAAAAGTAAAAAATGCATTAGGAAACTTGGATCATTCACACATTTTTTAGAAAAGTTAAGGCACTCAGGTGTCTTTTTTCTGGATATATCTCTATTTAAACTTATTATAGTTCTATTGCATTATATATTTGAGTGAAAAATAAATGGGTCTGAAGAGTTAAGTTGTCTAATTATAGGCCAGCTTTTAATTTATGAAAGAATAATGAACTCTTACTATAATCCTTTCAATAATTTTCCTCCAATTAATAAGTGGGTTGGTGCATTTGCTTTTGAAATGACAATATGACTGTATCATTAACCCTAGTAGCTGATCATCTTACATGCTTTCTTTCTTCAAATTACTTTATTTTTATTTATCTATGCACATGCTATATTACTTCAGTAAAATGTAAGCCACGTGAGGAGAATGATTAGAAAATGAGATGGATTGGTCATGTAATGAAAATCAGTGGTGGACTGATTCATTAGTCATTACTCTCCCCCACCTGTTAAGAGAACCAGAGGGAGACTACCAACATGTTGAGTAGGTCCTCTTTAAGGGATTTTTTAGACTGCATGGAAAACAATCTCATTTGACGAGGAATTTCTATTCCCTACTTGTAAAATCAATACCCATGCTGAAGATATTCATGAATCCATTGAATCAATCCAATTTTTTGCGATGAATAAGTAGACAGTATATACATATATACATATATATATATATAAACACACATATGTGTGTATATACATACACACACACACACACACACACACATATATATATTCATGCAGAGTGCATTTTCATATATGGTAAATGTTGTATTAGGAAAATAACATATTTTTCACCATTAAAGCTCCTCTGCTTGTGTTTGAGTCTTATAACTTAGAAAATGCACTACAAAAAAAATAAAAAAGGACAACTCATCATCCTGGCTTTATTGTGTCTATAATTTTAATTTTCCTGACTGTTTGCCTGCACTTGAAGCTCAGTAAATTTATATAGGAAAGAATAAGTGGATCATTATGACATAAATAACTGTTGTAAAGAACAGTTTTTTAAAATTATTCATAATGTATCATCTTTATATTGTCAGGTTTAAATTGGTAGTTCTGTTTAATTACAGTATTAAGTCTATACATACACGTAGGACAGGTTAAATTGGACAACCTTTTCTGAAACCTGATATAAAATGATTGTTTTAACCCTGGCGTATTTCCTATGGTTTGCTTCTCTTATCTAATAATCCACATTAACTGTGTTTCCAGTAGCTTGTCTATTGAATCTCGGCCCCTGTTTCCAGAAGTCCTGGAGGCCATTTTGAGAGGGGACCAGGTAAATTGGGCTACTGAGACACAGTCTAAGACCTTAATAGACAAACAACAGTTTTCTAAGTATTGAAGTTTCAGTCATTTCAGCCATCTGATGCAAAAATATCCAGTAGTTACCTTTAACTTAGGACTGAAAATGGACAAATTGGAAGAGTAAGGTTGGGGTGTGAATATACAAATTTCATGTGCAAAATACAATGAAGCCAACCTGTTTAAATAAAGTTATTGTTCTTATCTATCCACTTTCAGCCTTTCTGAGTTTACTCTCCCAATTCTCACTGACATTGAAAGGCTGACTACTCCCTTCAGGTTTCTCATTCTAAGGGTAACCCTAAGGGTTTGAGGCTTCTAGTTCTGTTGCTCACAAGCCCATCCGGAGAGTTCTCAACAGTGTTCAACCAGTTGACATCAATAACCCTTTACAAAAGAGTACTTACTTAGTAAGAAGGTATAGTAAGAATAGTAGCTATAAAACATCACCCAAACTGATATCTTGCTTTCCCCTCTGCATATACAGAGTCCATGGAAAAGGAGTCTCAAACTTAAAATTACAAAAACAAAAGGTAACATATAGAGAACATTGGACTGATTGGGAATCCCTGCCATGGGAAACCTTTCCACTCTTTGCAAAGTCCCTACTAAGTTAATTTCATTATCAAGCATTACCAAGGAATAAATCACAACTCTGAATACCTAGGCTGATTCCTAACAGGGTAGTCTATATAAATTGATCAGGCAATCAATTTCTGGGTCTAGGAGATCACATGAGTCCTATTCTGGCTTTGTCACTGGACTTGGCTACTGCTGCTACCAGTTCTAGTTGCCAGTGAAACCTCTGGGAAAATTGGATGGATGCCTCAGTCTCATTGGTCACTAGTGATCATTCATCTTAGAATACTCATTTGTCTACAATTAGGAAAGAATAAATACAAAAGAAATGAAGGTTCCATATATGTAAATATGGCCGCATGAGCAGAAAATAGGAAAGCTACTGCCATTCCCCCTACCAAGAAGATCAAGGTAGTTCTTGACTCATTAGCTTCCAGGAAGGAAAGGTGCAAAAAAAGTCAAGGTATGAACCTTTTAATCACTTTATACAAGAATGCAGTTTTAATTCTTTGGCCAACAAGATAGGATTACTTGTTACTTCATAGCATAAGCCTTCTAATTAAGCATGGCTAGAATTAGGCGGACCAAACTTCTATCTTGCTTAAAATCAGTCAGTCAACAAACATTTTTTAAGCACCTACTTTGTATCAGGCACTGTGCTAAGTGCTGGGGATACAAAAAAGGCAAAAATCTAGCTTCTGCCTTCAAGGACTTCACAGTCTAATGGGAGAGAGAATATGAAAATAACTTAGGTACATATAAGGCATACAGCATAAAGGCAATTAATCTCAGGGGGAAGACTCTAGCAGTGGGGGAATGTGTTGTTGATGTATTTTTGCTTAATTTGAAGATCTTCCCATCCATTAATATGCCCATGTGACCTGCTTAAGTTGCATGAAACCCTAAGTCACATAAAACCTGTGGTGGGAGGAGCTTGCTGAACAGGTGGAACAGGAAGGGTGGAAGTTGGTCCGAGCAGTTAGAACTGAGGGAGAGAGAAGAAGCAGGCAGGCAGCTGTGCTGTGAGTGTTTGTTTGTGGGAAGGCCCTAGCAGGGGGAGGACTTGGGAATGGTGGTGCCCCCTGCAGTGATAATGTATATAAACTTCTTTGTTGCTGTATTGGGAATCAAGATGGGCTCTTAGCACATATTCAACCAAGTGCCCCTGAAGAGCTTGGCCTTTGTTTTCTTGATTAAATTAGGAGTCCTTGATGACCTCCTGGCCTCAATGGAAAGCCTAGTTTACATGGGTTTGAGTGACATGTTTGTGACATCAGAGGCTTTTAGACCACGTGGGTTTAAGTCGCATTTTTGTGAGGATTTTAGGTCACATGAATGAGTCACATGTGTGACTCACCTTTGACCCTGAACAAGATATATAAACCCAGAGTCTGGCTTTCTCTTTTAGAGCTCTGAGCTACAGCAGGAGTGGTATGTGACTCTAGGCAAGCCGTTGTTATGAGCTCCCCGGCTTTGAAGAAAACCCAGATGTTGATGCTTCTCTGGTAACTGTATATTGTGATTTTGTCAGACAGAAATCTATCGGTTGATTTGTGTTTATTTGCTCTGTTTGTATTTGCTCTGAAGCTCAGGGTGCTGGCTTTTCCCCCTGAGCTAAGCGAATATTTGTATGTTCAATTAAATTGAGATTGTTAATCCCTTAATGCTACTTTCCTTAGTAAAGCAGATCCAAAGAACCTGTGTTGTCAACTTTCTGTGTGTTGGTTGTTGGTGGGTCTTACACGCCTTCAGCAGCCGCTAGCAAATTGTTGCAACAGTTGCTATGCTGGATTTGGCTTCCTGGTGTTGGGATTTGTCATCTGGTGTTTAAATAAATGTTTTGGTTTTGTCTTCCATATAGAGAGCCTGTTTTATTTTGGAATTTAGAGCTATTCCAGCATATTCAGAGTCACCTTCAGAGCTGTGAGTATTGCGTTGGTGATACAGGGAAGAGGAATTCAGAGAAAAGGTCAGGATGGGGAAAGATCTCTTGTAGAAGATGGGATTTAAACTAAGTCTTGAAGGAAACCAGAGAAGCCAGGAGGCAAAGCTGAGGATAGAGATCAGGAAATAACACATATGCTCAAAGGAATAGGGTTTCATGAGTACTGTGTACACTTTCTAGCTTTATGATTTTGCTCAGTTAGGTAACTAGTCAATACATATTTTTGTGTGTTCTCTGTGCCAGGTACTATAGCAATTGCCAGCAATAAAAAGAAAGTAAAAGAAAAGATAATACTCTCCCTTCATTCAATTGACACACATTCTAATGAGAGACATAACATATAAATAATTAAACAACTATAAGGGTAGATGGGAAGCAATCTCAGAGGGAAGGCACTCCAGCACGGAGTCAGGAAAAGGTATCCTGTAGAAGGCAGGATTTGAGCTAAGTCTTAAAGAAAGCCAGGGAAAGTAAGAGGGAGATGGTACATATAACAACATTATAAACATGGGGAAAAGCTCAAGCAAAGACCTATGGCTGTGTATGAGGAACACTAAGCCAGTATAACTAAATAGTAGAGTACCTGGAAGGGAGTAAATCGTAAAAAGATAGGAAAGGACTGTCAAAGGTTTTACATGACAAGCAGAGGACTTCATATTTGATGCAGGAGGTAATGGGGAACCCAGAATTAGGGTAAGGCTCATGTCAAAACAATTTAATCTATATAGGTTACATAAAAACTATTAATAACTATTTTATATAACATAGAATCTATATATCTATTTAAGTATATACCTATAATTCTATCTATCCACATCCATATTTATAATTATTGCCTCACACACATATGAACATACTCATAGATGCATATATGTGTATGTATGTATACATACATGTATGTATGCATGTTCGTATGTTCGTATACATATATAGGACAACTAGGTGGTTCAGGAGATAGAGTGCTGATCCTGGAGTCAGGAAGACTCATTTTCCTGAGTTCAAATTCAACCTCAAACACCTACTAGCGGTGTGATCTTGGGCAACTTATTAAACCCTGTTTGCCTCACTTTCTATAAAATGAGATGGAGAAGGAGATAGCAAACCACTTCAATATCTTTGCGAAGGAAAACCCCAAAAAGGGTCATGAAGAGTGGGGCACAACTGAAATGACTGAATAACAACAATGCATATATGTCTCCCAAAATGTTTGTATTTTTATACGCCTATATACGTATAAGAATGATACCTATATACATGAATATGTATGTATATATTTATGTTTATATATGTATAAATATGTCATATATTCCTTTGCACATATGCATATGTATCATATAGTGTAATATCAATTAAGTTAGGACTTTCTTACTGTTTTAAAATGATTAATTGAGTGTCTTTGATTGAGTCTCGCTAGGTGCAAAGCCCCAGGCCGAAACCCCTATCTACTAGGTGCTAAGCTATGTGGACATGAAGCCCTCAGGGTCCTAAGGGGAGTTGCTAAGACCAGAGCCAACAGTAGGAGACTGAGTTCTGGTGGCTCAGATGACGTTTGATGATGGCTAAATAATGTATGAAAAGAGAGAACAGAGTTATTTGCTGGGGGCTCTCACTCTTGGAGGCATGCTGATATGGAGACTCTGGGCAGCTGTAGTTAAGAGCCCCCCAGCTTGTAAACCCAGATGTTTGGACTTTGTTAAAACCCTGGTAACTATTCATTGACATTTGAATCAGACAAGGTCTAAGTTTTGTCTGTTGATGCTTGTAATTTGTTTTTATTTGCTCTGAAGTTCAGGGTGCTGGCTTTTTCTCCTAACTAAGTGAATGATATTTGTATGCTGGATTAAAGTAAGATTGTTAACCCCTTAACATTGCTTTCCTTAGTAAAGCAGATCAAAAGAACCTGTGCTTGCAGTGTTCTTGCTCTTGGGCTTGTGTTGGTTTTTCACCCCCACAGCAGCTGCTAGCCAAATTGTTGCAACATATAAACACATATGCATATGTGTATTGTGTATTTACATGCATGCATGTTCTTCATATATGTTATATACATATGGATTGGATGGCATCATCTCCCTGATGTCACGGTCCTCTTCAAGAATGGAGGACAAACAACAACCTCTGTGAGTAGTAGTAGGAGCTGCCTCACCGAAACTGGCAATTTGAGCAATTGATTTCCTTCCTTCCTTCTTTCCTTCCTTCCTTCCTTCCTTCCTTCCTTCCTTCCTTCCTTCCTTCCTTCCTTCCTTTCTTCTTTCCCTCCCTCCTCTCTCTGTCTGTCTCTGTCTCTCTTTCTCTGTCTCTCTGTCTCTCTCTCTCCCTCTCTCTCTCTCCCTCTCTCTCTCCATCTCTGTATCTGTCTCTGTCTCTGTTTCTCCCTCTCTCTGTCTCTCTCTCTTTGTCTGTCTGTCTGTCTCTCTCTGTCTGTCTATCTGTCTGTCTCTCTCTCTCTCATTTGTTCCCTTCCCTTCCCTCTGTCCACATAGGGTATGATACCCTTACCTGCAGATACTCTGCCCAGAGAAATGTAAATTTTAATCACTGAATTCTAGTAAGATATCTTTGTGTTTATGGACTAGATATTTTCTTAGGGACCTTACCTTGAACCAAAATCACTGTAGCTCTCATTGATTGTCCAACAATAGGTCTCAGGCCAAGCCCCACTTGGTCATTGTTTGGACCCTGATTGGCTAACAGTGGATGTAGACAGCAATTGTTTCTGTTTTGGCCAGAAACCCTGAAGGTCTTCCCCTCTCAAATTGAATTTTTTTTGAATAGGTTATAGAGACCATTCTTGGCCTCATTTCTTATCTAGCCTTAATCTCTGAATGGCTGTTGCCTCAAACTGAGAGTTGTTAAAGACCTTAGCTTAAAAAGGCCCAGGTCTCCCACTGTATTCAGGGCCATCTCCAGTTGTTCTCATCTATATCTTGCCATTGGACCCAGATGGTTCCAGAGGAGAAAGTCAGGCTGCTGACTTTGCCCAGTCCTCCTTCACATAAATACAAATTCACTCACATGTCATGGCATCACTTTCCTGATGACACTGTCCTCTGAGTACAAAGAACAAAACAACAACAACCACCACACCATATATATATACACATCTATTTGTATATGCATTTTCACCTGATTCTGTGATGCTTTTCAAATTGCTAAGCTAGCAAGTTCTCTTTCGGACAAAAGTGTGTTCCTGGTATTCAGATTGATTTTACTATAGGCTGTATATAAAAGTCTGTAAATAAGATGACAGCATTATAAAAGATGTCTTTTGTCACATCTCTTAGGAAACCATCTGCTTACATTGTCTCAATGATTTCCCTCTCTACAGTGCTTCTGACATTCATCAGAAAAACTGTGGCACTGTTTCTGATAACTTTTTAAAGGACATGTTATGTCCAAAATTTCCTAAAGTACAATTTTATTTAAAGTATTTTATATACATAACTTGTTAGCAATCACACTTCACAGAAGCTAGAGGAAAAGTTGAGCTAAATGTTAATTTTTTTTGGAGGGGAGAAGGGAAGGCAATTGGGGTTAAGTGACTTGCCCAAAGTCACACAGCTATTAAGTGTCTAAAGTCTGAGGCCAGATTTAAACTCAGGTCCTCCTGACTCCAGGGCTGGTTCTCTACTCACTGCACCACCTAGCTGCCCCATAAATGTTATTTTTAACAAACCTCTACTCAATAACCATTCAAAAAAATTTAGAGATGGAAGGAACTGTTGACAAGCTTGTCCAATTTACACACCTAAATGAACTGCATGGCATCACATCTGATCATTGAAAACCTTCTAATGAAGAGAAACTACTACCCTCAAGGCAGCCATCCAACTGACAGTCCTCATTGTCAGGCATTTCCCCCAAAAATAATGCCTAAAATTTCCTTTTGACAACTCTTACCCATTACTTCTTGTTGTCCCCCACTGTGATCAGTCAGAATGTATTTAATATTTCTACATTCACAGTGCAACCCCTCAAATACTTGATGTTTGTAGGGTTTAGAAAGTCATATTGTCAAAGTTCCCAGAAATGTAGGTAACATATAGCTCCATAAACAAAAATTAAGATTAAGAAGGAGAGATAACAGCTATCTTCAAAAAAAATTTACCTATAACAACACAAATAATCCTGTGAGGAATTAAAAAAAGCAATCTAAGAAAACCAAGTTTGTTTTCTTTGCACTAGAATTCCCTTATATATTCAGATTTCAAAAAAGACAAGTATGAAAGAGAGGAGGAGAGATTCTTCACTAAAGATGAATAGAAAATATTTAGGAATTTTAACTACGACTTCAGGAAGATTAAAACTAGGAATGAGAGAAACCTGAGGGAATATTCTAAACATAAGAAAAAGGCTTTTTTGGCCTTTTTATTGTTATTATTATTAAGAGCATGGAAGGGATAGACCCAGTGCTTGGGAAAAAATGGAGTAATCAGAATATGACACTCCTTATGTCTATATTCTAAGGATCTTTGTTTTCATTGGACTAAATAAATCCTTCTAAATCTTCATAGATGGTCTTAAAAACTTTCTACATCAAAAATAATAAAAACAACAATAATAAATTATTGTTAATTAGCTGTCCTGGGAGTAAGCCTCTCTAAACATACATAGGCCTTTGTTTCTATGATAAGAAACATGAATTCCTATTCAAAGCAGTGCTAACTTGACAGAAACTTCCAGAGCTTATATTCCCCTGGAATAGCTTTAAGACTCCTAAGGTAAGACTGGACCATTCTCAGTATTTGAGGAGTATTGTAGTGAAGGACCTAGAACCTACTGAAAGAGAGAAAACAACTATGCCATTCTTATTCTACTTTTTTCTTCCCTACCAAGAAGAAGGTCATATTCAATCATGGATATTTGGGACACATTTGAGCTCTATAAGAATGTAGTAAAAATATATAACTACTTTAAATGATTGGAAATATTCAGACTTAACAAAATTGCACATCAATATACAGAAAAAATCCTGAAACAGAAAAGAAAAACAGATAATAGTAAAACCACTGTCAGTAATCATTGAGAAATAATAGAAGATAGAAGTGGTATTCGAATACTTTTAACAGGTCAACAGTAGCATAATGAAAAATGTGTGGACTTGAATTTCATAAACACTTGTATTAGGCCTTTCTCTTTGGCATTTAATTACTATGTGACCAAAGTCTTATGCAGTACGTATAAATTTGAGAACTACTTTCCCAACCCACACTCTGAAGAGCAGGTCAGGATTGGGGATTGTTTTCTCTAATACTATCACTCATGGGCACCCATCCAGTGTATCCCCAGTATCAACGACCAGTTACCATCTGCCTGATATCAAATACTATTTCATATCTCTCCTATCAATAGCTCTCAATATGAACTAGTTAATTAGCTTACACAATGATATTTACTGAAAAAAATTAGCAAAGAAAAAACTGTAAAAACATATCTCTGAATTGTAGTACATTCACCTACATAGGAAAACCACTGAAATGGTTGTTGTCAGCATGGATCAAACTTAAAGTTGTTGCTATAAGACATCTCCATTCTACAAGAAGCTAATTTCTGGCTTTTCGAACAGCCAATGGGGTTGTGAAGTCTGTGGCCATATCAATTCACTGATCATCGATGCAGATTGCTCTACAAGATCGGCTCAGTAGCTATGGATAAAAACACATTCTACTAGGGATTTCAGCAGCTAGACCTATGATAATTCTTTTTTTTTTAAAGATTTACATCTTTAATTTTCTTTTTTTGAGGGGGGAAGACAAGGCAACTGGGGGTAAGTTGCTCAAGGTAACACAGCTAGTAAGTGTCTGAGGCCAGTTTTTAACTCAGGTCCTCCTGACTCCAGGACCGATGCTCTCCTCACTGTGACACCTAGCTGCTCCTATGACCTTTGCAAGCTTTGAAGGTCAAGACAATCCAAACAGGATAGAAAAAAGACAATAGAGAACAAATGTGCATCACATGATGTGAATGGTGGGGAAAGGCCTCCCTCACCTAGAAGCTTACAATATTTATTTTTCCTTACTCAAAATACTCAGGGGAGGTTGAAAAACAGAGAGAATGCATACTTTTCTGTTTATGCCTTTTGTAACTATGTTCAGTTATGGTTCAGTAGATAAGTAAAAGGCTTTCCATCACCACTCAGTAAGCTGACAGAAAACAGTAAAAATCAAAATACAATAAAAACCTCTCTATACTCTGAATTGGAGGCATTATACATCATCCATTAAACTCCATCAGTATTTTTTGGAAACAGATTCATCAAGCCTCAAATCACATTGCCAGAAAAAAGAGCATAGTACATTTGGTCCTAAAACTGGTCTCCCATCCACCAGCCCCTCATTACAATCATAACTCAAGTTGCCTGTGTTTCCATTTCACCATCTTTAAGATAAGTGAAATTCTAACTATAGAACTCACCTCATAGGGTTTATTGAGAAACAACTGATACCACAAATATATGACTACTTCTCACCAAGCCAACAATCCAGGCTACTTTGCCACCTGACTCTTGTTACTATCCCATTTTCTTTACCTGGTCCAGCCAAACTTCTAGACCTATGTTCCTGGTACCTTGAGAAATTGATTCCTTTTTGTAGGTAACTGAGTGTGTACAAACTTACCTAGTTCACTATATCTAGCTGGCCCCAGGTCTCAGATCATATTTCTTCACCTTCTGATTTTCTTCAGCCATCCACACAGACCTTCTTGCCAACTACCTGCTCACTTCTGCTCTCCATCTCTTGCTATAGGCATAGTTATCAAAGAAATAGTACCATTGTTTCTGGAAATAATGTGACAATTGACTGCCGAATTGATCAACTCGCCATCACTTTGTGTTCTGAGACCAGAACTTTTTTGTGTGACACAGAGCCTAGAGCTCAGAACTATAGCAGAGCTGAAGAATCGTTTAGTGTAGCAGCAGAAATGTCTGTCGCATATCCATTAGAGTTCTAGTAGACAGGAAAAAAGCATCTTCCAAAATGACATTTTTGAGATATTGGTCCAGTTTTATTCAGATTATTCTGTTACTTTCAAGGGACTTTTCACTTAATGTTCCCCATTGACATGAAATTTCTCTCATTATACACTCTCATTGTCACTCAAGTGCCATTAATGAACTTAAATTTACTGTCCTTTAATTAAATCAGAGCAGAAATCGTTGATTTTGTAGTCAGTATGTCAAAGATATGCTCATGGTATAATGTAGTTCAGAATCATGATGCACCATTTTCCAGAAAAGATCCATGTAACATTAAAAATGACAAGCTATTGCTTATATTAAAGGTTCCCAGTCATAATAGACAGATGATCTTTAAATGCATGAACGACGTTAATATTGCAATGGACTCTGCTGACTTCTGAAGTTAGCTGTCACCAATTTATTCTGTTTTCATTCTCCCAATTAGCATAGTCTAGCTAAATGTTCTGTGAATGTTTATGTCTGAGTTCTGAAAATGTTTCCATAGTCCTTGAAAGAAAGAAAACAATAATTAATCTTGATCTTAGAAACTTCATTTCTTAAACATTTTACGGGTAGGAAAGTATGCTAGGAGCTAGATATTTAAAAAGTACATAAAAGCATATAATAAATGATAATAAAAACTTATTTCATTATCTATGTCATCTGAAGAGTTAAAGGTTATTAACTTTTGTAGAGATCACAAAAAAGAGCTTCTGGAGGAGTTATCCTTTGAATTGGGCTTAAAAGGCAGAATCAGGGCATGTATTAGTAAATTACTTGAAAACAACGCATTTTTACTACAGTAGTCTATACAGTCCTTTCCCCTAATTGCATTCTCTTATGTTTACTTCCTCCTACTATGTCTCAGCACACCAGCAAAGCATGACATTTGTCAAGTATTACCGAGTCTAAAAATTGACCGTATTTTCTTTCTTTATCTCTTTTTCTTTCTCTCTCTCTTTACTTCTCTCTTTTTAAAGTAACATTTTATTTTCCCCAATTACATGTAAAAACAATTTTTAACATTCTTTTAAAAGTTTGGAGTTCCAAATTTTATCCTTCCTTCCTTCCCTCTTCCCTGAGATGGTAAGCTATGAGACATAGGTATACATGTGCAATCACATAAAATATTTCTGTATTAGTAATTTTGTGCAAGAAGACTTGAAAAGGAAAAAAGAAAATGGAAGGAAGGAAGGAAGGAAAGAAAGAAAGAAAGAAAGAAAGAAAGAAAGAAAGAAAGAAAGAAAGAAAGAAAGAAAGAAAAGAAGGAAGAAAGAGAAAGAAAGGAAGGAAGGAAGAAAGAAAGGAAGGAGGGAAGGAAGGAAGGAAGGAAGGAAGGAAGGAAGGAAGGAAGGAAGGAAGGAAGGAGAAAGGAAAGGAAAAGAAAGAAGGGAAGGAAGGAAGAATTTTTTTCAGATACAGAAATAAAGACCCAGACAGAATACTTTTCTTGACTACTCACATAATAAATTAGAGGAAGGGCTGGAAGTAGAACCCAGTTGCCTACATACCTAAATTTTCTGATTTAACACCCTGGCTATGATACATAAGCACCATTTTGAATAACCAAGGTCAGTTTTTTTTTTCTTAAGATGTTCCCGCAACTGTCTACTCAGTAGGAAACCAATCAGTATTTTCTTTATTAATGACTTCAAGCACATTGAAGAGATAGATATGGAACAAGGGCATGGCCTGATTTGTTTGTTTTAAATTGCAATAGCTCCAACCACTTGCAATCTCCTGTTGAAGAAGTAGGGATGAGGGTGGAAGAAAAGAAAAAAAAAACTAATACTTTGTTTACACAGGAACACATTGTGAAGAACATTTATCACTTCTACCTTTCTAAAGTTTCCATCACGGAAGTGAGTTGTGTCAAAAAATTGTCTCTTGAATAGTTTCGTTTTAAGATGAGTTTGAACAGGCACTTTGATAATGAGTATATTACTGAAATTCAAAATAACAAATTAAAAATTTGAAATGGGAATCTGTAAACTGAAATTCTAAGAAAGAACATCCCAGCAATATCAGCAAGCTCCAGCAGAGAGGAGTGATATCCTACAGAAAATATTTAGAAGCTGAAAATTAATAGGGAATAAAAAAGAGAAGGTCTGTTAGATAAAGTTCTCATAAAGGTAATATCTGATGTGATTAAAACATCATATAGGATATGTAACAGGGTAACTGAATACCCTGAAGTTTCCTTTTGTTGTGCTATCTTCTACTATTTCACCCTTTTGTCCTATCTTTCTTAATAGAAATGAGTGACAAATTCTAAAATCATAGCTCCATGTAGTTTCTCTTGCCATTTTTGCTATTTTGAATCAAGGTTACATGGTCCTGAATAAAGAGTGAATCACAGTTATCATTAATTATTGTGGGTAAAAATTTAGTATATCTATTAATTGTGCTTTGGTTTGACCTTTTATTACTATGGTTTAATATTTATCATTATGTTAATATATCAGGGATCTTTATTTCCTGAATGTGGGCATCCTCTTATCAGATAGCAGATGATCTTTAAACATTTCTCTGACTAAAAGATTCATCATCCAATGGCCAATGTGTAGATAAGAACATTCAAGCATAATTAAGTTGTTTCTTAGGCAAACATACCTGCCATCCATCAGCGGGACCATATCTGAAAACTTTTCAGCTTTGTGACACTAGACCTTGATCTCTACTGGCATAGATTCAGAGAATCCAAAGGGTTTTTTTGTTTGTTTGTTTTTTGTTTTGTTTTGTTTTGTTTTTCTCTATGCTGCTGAGGAAAACTCCAGAGAGGATCTTGAATAAAGGATTATTTATATGAGCATAACTAGAGGGTGGACTGGGTTGGCAACCATAACTGGCCTCAGTTTTTTAGATATTGTTGTTGTTGGGAGGCAGGTAGGTGGCATAGTGGATAGAGTGTTGGCCTGGAGTGAGAAAATCTCTTCTTCCTGAGTTCAAATCTGGCCTCAGACAATTAGTAGTTCTTATGACCCTGGACAAACCACTTAACCCTATTTGCCTCAGTTTCCTCATCTATAAAATGAGCTGGAGAAGGAAATGGCAAACCACTCCAGTATCTTTGCCAAGAAAACACCAAATGGAGTCATGAAGAATCAGATATGAGTGAAAAAGACTGAACAACTAGCCTAAGCTCTTTACATACTCATGATTATTTCACATTTACATTGTCATCATCATCATGATTTCACCATAGCACCTTCTTCATCATCATGGATATTATTATTATTATTTTAAGTAATAGATATGTACAAAAAGATCTTTCGTTCAAATACTTGTGGTAAAAGTAAAATATTCTCAACAGAATAGAATTTAATTTTTGAATAATTGGTCATGAATATTAATTTGTCTGGATATTGAAATTGTTTCAAGTGATTATTTTAAATTTCAAATTAAATTTCATATAATGTAGGAACCTCAGATACTAACAAAATTAAATTTTGAATTTTGTATTACCTACACCTTTTTTTAGTAAATTATCTTTTGAAGAATTAATCCACACATAATTATTTTTGCATAGTACTTTTACATAATAGGTTCTATAAAAGACAAATTCAACTGATGTTTAGCACATATAAATACTAGTAAATTAAACCTTTTCTGACATTTAGACATCTTATTATTTCATTTTTTACTGAATACTTGCTTTCTTTTTGTATCTTTTTAAGTTATGATGAGAAAAGTCTGCCAATAGGTTCCTAATTTTTAAAAGTCAGAAGGTATCACTGCAATATTTGATTTCTTTTTTTTAAGCCTTCCTTAGCTTGTGTGTCTCTTTTACTAAGTATGTGAACTTGAAGAAGTCACAACTTTTATGTTCTAAATTTCCTCAATTATAACATAAAAATAATTAAACAATCTATCTAGTGGGTTTACTATGAGATACATAGGTAAAACACTTTATAACCAGAAAATATTATATAAATGTCACTAGTACTTTTGCTAGTTATTATTCCAATGTTTTATTTATGCAAAAGATACATAATAAAGCTCAAAAGAAGAATAAAATATTGTGCATTATGATTTCAGAAATATAATCATTATACTAACTAATCTTAACTAGTAATCATTTCACCCATTCATTCAAGAAACATTTATTTGGCATTTACTATATGTCTAGTTATATACTGCTGGGCAGTAAAAGATCAATCAAAACAGTCCATGGCCTCAAGGAGTATGAAATAAGTAATGTTCACATACTATTTTTCGTACTATCCTAAGTAATAGAAGTCCATTCAAAATAAGAAGTGAAGGATTTGAGCTCTGTCACTTACTTGACATATGACCTTAACATCTTTAAACCTTAGTTTCATCATCTTTAAAGGGAGTCAATAAAATTCTGATCCTCAAAGAGTTATTATGAATATTTAACAAGTGTACTGTCTGTGCTTTGTAAAGTATAAATAAAACACTAAACAAATGCAAATTATTATTATTAAAGAAATAACATCAATAAATAGGTTCACATTAACCATTTTCATTTCACAGAATCTCCAAAGTGAAAAGGACCTCAAACACATCTAGACTAATCTATATGCAAATAAAAATACCCTAAACCATATACCAGGTAAATGGCCATTAAGTTTCAGGCACCCAGCTAGTCAATAAGCATTTATTAATTGCCAACTCTGTTGCAGGTCTTGTGCTAAGCCTCTGCTTGAAGATAACTAGTAGATAACCTGCTGCTTCCCAAGGTAATCCATTCTACATTTGGATAGCTATAATTTTTGGAAAAGTTTTCCTTACATCAAATAAAAAATTGTTTCTCCTCAGCTTCCTTCTGTTATACTTATTTCTATCCTTTGAGCAAAGAAGAGGGAAAAGCATCTGTCTTCCAAAGACCCACCTTTATATACTTACAGTATATTGTATATAAGTAAGTAGATAGGTAGAGAGGTAGGTAGGTAAGTATGAAGATGTAAAATATTATTCTTTCTCCATGATCTAGCCCCTTTTTCAGCAGGAAAAATAATTGTGCTAGTGGGGACCCTTGACACATGTGCTTTGCGTATAATAACCTCTGCACATAAAAGCATTCTGATATGTTCTTACTATTTTTGTTAATTATTGTTGGTGCTTTCCTTTACTTTTAGATGCATATTTTTACTGTTTTGTTTTACTTCTAGATGCATATTCCAGAGGCAACAAATTGGAACTCTGGTGAAGCATGGTGAAGCATTTTAGCAAATGGCAAGTGATGAGGGCAACATGGATGGCCAGAACAGACTTAGAGAATTATAGTCATGGCAAACATAAGTGAATGATAAATGTCATTTCTGCCTCTCTTCCAACAGAAGCAAAAGGTTAACAACATGAGAAATTTATGTGCAGGAGTACAGAATATATCCTAGTACTCACAAAGCCTTGTCCTATAAACTGAATTAATAGGCCAGATTGCAGCAATTGTCGAACGGTATACAGTGGGTTGGCACTGCAGATGGTACCCTCAAAATGTGCATCCTTATTTTCACTGGAGCTGGAAGGATAAAGCTATAGATCAAACCATGAAAATTCTGATCACTCCAGGCATTTTTCATGTGAGTTCCGTTGAGGAGAGATGACTGACATTTCATGGAATAAGGAAGCTAGATAATATTTTTTTGATGATAATATAAGTCCCTTCAAGGCATGTGTCACATTTTATTCTTTGGACCCTCCACATGGAGAACAAGTTTCGAAATGTAGCAGTTTCTCTGTAAATATTTGTTGCTAATCAATAAGTTATAAAAAACATAGTTCAAAGTTAATAGTGTGCTACTTAATGTCACCTTTCAGTTATCAGATATTAGGATGGAATGGTAGATAATATAAGTATACCCTACCTAATGTTTTTAATTCATTCTATGAAAACATGATGCTTAGATGAAATGGCAATACAGGAGGCAATTCTACAGGAGGAAATTCTCTGGATGGATGAGTAGACAAAAAAAATCTGTAATCTTATAGCAGGTTTTCACAAAATTACAATGGAGTTTGGCTGCTCTACATTACAATGTTTATATATGCTTGTGTGCATATGTATGTATTTGCATACATATATATGCATGCTTCTATACATACATACACATATCAACTGCAATCAACTACAAAGGACCTTTGAAGGAAAATGCTATTCACCTCCAGAGAAACAACTGATAAATAGACTTAGACATAGTATTGTTTTACGTATATTGATAACTCTGTGTCAAATGGTGGCCTTTTCTTGTGTGGGGTGAGGAGAGAGAGAGGAAGACAGTTCAGAACTTAAAATGGAACAAAAAAAGAAATTTAATTTAATTTGAAAATAATAACCATAAAGAAAAGAAAGAAAAAATATTCTTCTGCTGTTTTTTTCTCTGTGATGAATGCTGCAGGTCTTGGGTTCAAGAGAACCTGTGGCATTCACATGGGATGACAGAATTGCTGTGAAGCTGCCACATATACTCTTGGTGTTGGACAAAGGCACAAACACACATACATGTCGGCAAGGGACAGTGCATGTAAACAGCTATCACACTGCTCAATGACGGTCTAGTTTCCCTTGATAAAGACGATGGAGGCTAAGGAGACCAATAGGAAGAATGCTTCTGGGTCACCGTGTGCCCTGATCTAAGATGGGGAAAAAGGCCACCGGTCTGTTGTGTCCAAGATCCCAGTGCTGAAAGCGAGTGCCACCCATGGGATTGAGAGTTGTGGGTGCAATGACTCAAGGAGGTGTATCGGACTCTTATCTGGTACAAGGAAAATAAAAAGAATACTGAGAATTACTGGTTTTGACTAGAGTCCAACAATGAAGGGACCCCATGGTTTGGAAAATGCTGGTACATCCATGATCTACTTATTATGAGTTTGATCTAGAATTTGATATCCCTGTTACATATCCCCCGACTGCACCAGAGATTGCCGTCCCTGAACTGGATGGAAAGATGGGAAAGATGTATAGAGATAGCAAAATATACTCACCTGAACACTTCAGACCCTGGTTTAGGAATGTACCAAAGTTTGGACTGGATCATCTCATGGCTCCAGGGTTGGGCCTTTGATTGGCAGTAGAGATCCCAGACCTGATCCAGAAGGGGGTGATCCACCACCAAGAGAAGTAATCTCTCTGTCTGAACTTCTGATGTACTTGGCTCCTGCCTCCTTCAGCCATCACCACCTTCATCTACCCAATTGATACAATGGGCCTTCTCTGCCTTTTGCCTTTAAGTTACAGTGATTGGGCCTTTGGGTTGCGTTGCTACAGATAAGCTTTCCCACTACTCTGGCATCACCTGGGGAAAGGGCTGAGAGCAACTGGCAGACATTGGATCATGATTCCACCACTTCCCAGCTACTTGGAAAGGTGTGAGGATCCTGGAGAGACTCAACATGAAATGTGTGTCACCTCCTCTGCTGGAGGCAGTATGTAAGTCCTCCTTGAATAAAAGCTACTTCCCTTGGTGGGAAGGATTTTTTTTCTCCTTCCCCTACCTGATGAATTAGAGTTTGAAAATAGACTTTCTAGTATGTGTATTTCCCTTTACTGTGTGTTTTGTAGTGAATCTCATAGCTATCCCATCTTTTTGTGGTTAAAGCTTGTTTGTTTTTATTTAATGAACAGGTTCCTAAACTCCTTTTCTCTAGTCACTACACCACTACACACTCCAAGTTTCCAGAGTGCTTTTTTTTGTCTTTGGCTAACCAGTGACCTTTAATCTAGTTTAAGGTTCTCTTCTAATCTTATAGATGTTACTCTGATATTTTTAAAATAGACAACTTAATATAAAAACTGTTAAATGAAATCTAATAATGATTAGGAATATGATTCTAGTAAATCAAAATCCTAAAATGGCTTCTTCTAAAGTAGCTTTCATGGGGCTTTTGTCACTTATTAGCTTGCCCTTCCATTCTCTCCTAAGTACTCTTTCTTCTAGTTAATTTCTTATTTCTGAAGATTGGTAGCTCCCATAAGAAATTTGTCCCCATGGGGAAAATTTTGTGTATATACCTAGAGATGGGCTCTAGCAGTGATCAGACTCATCCTCTTCTTATAAAAAGTTATATTGTTTATTTGGAGTAAAGGTTCTATACACACCTGTAATACCACTTGTCTTCACTAATGAGAGTTTTCACTCCAACTGGAGTAAGACAAATGAAGAAATGTAGTTTGTTACAATTTACTTAATGGATTATAGAGAGAACTTTGTTGATTAAGTGAGAGGATAATCCCATTTTATTCTAGATTTGGGGAAGAAATGTAATGTTTTTATAAATAAAGAATGTTGTCACATTGGAAAAGTCTTCTATTTATTTTTGCAGACCCCTCACCATAGCACAACTCTTTGCAAAGCCTGTCCCTCCCATTCTCCCATTGATGAAATCTTTCTGGAGCTTCCATTTTGTAGAGGGGCTCATGCGGGCCTGCATTCATTCTCCTCCACTCTCTGTTCCTGAGTTACTTTAGACTTCAAATAATGTCTCTGTACCAGGTACCTTCTTCCCAACCCCACCCCCAACTCCCAGGCTGCCTCCTCCCAGCTTTCTTTTGTATGTTGCCTTTCCTGCATGTACTCATTGCTTAGCACAGTGCCTGGCACATAGTGCCAATAAATAGTGGATACTTAATGAATGTTTGCCTCCTTCTTTGATTCCATTCAAATGTAACTTATTTCTCTATATTTTGGCTTCTTCAAATTCTCTCCCTCTAGGACTCTCCCTGAAAAGAACCTGATCTATCTCAAAACTGGAAGCCAGAAGAACTAAGATCACTACTCTACCACACTCCCACCAAATCCATTACTCACCTAGGCACAGAGAGTCCAATGTTTTCCACCAATTTTAAGAGTATTGTACAAGTAAGCCTAAGCCTCAGATTACACAAGAAAAGACAAAATTCTGTACCAAGTACTTACAAGGAAAAGGGATCAACCAGGCTTTATCACATTAAAAAGCTTTACACCAGTGGTCACATTCAAAGGGAAATAGGAGCCTCTAAACTATAGAAAAGTATCTCTGTGGGCTGCATGTTGATTTTATTTTAAGATGTAATGTTATTTATATTTTATTGTAATCTTATTTATTTTATCTTTATATTCATATGATTTAAATGTTTTCCCTTTTTTATCTGGTCAGAGCAACATATACTGGCAATGTGTATGTGGAGGGGGAGGATCCTCTGACCATGTGTCTGACACCTCTTGTTTATTATGTGCATCATTTAAAACATTTATTAAAATGCAAGTTAATAAATTATTTTCAAACCCTAGATAAGGTTCAAAGTCCTTGACTTCAGGAGGCTGTCAGATATTCTAAACTGATCATGCTTTTTCTTGTATTTTCATACCATCTTATTGTGAATATTTTGAAAATTTGATTTTTTGAAGACTATGATTTGTTTCTTCAGCAATTTAAACTATTTATTATTTTTATACACACGTATAATTCCTCAAACATCAGCAAACTAATAGAACATACCTATGCTGATATTTTTAACATAAATTTTCATTGCTATCTCTTGTTTCTAAGACACCTAAATTTCCTTCAGCATCCTTTCCTCTACTCTCTCCTAGAGAACAATCCTATATTACGACCACAAATGATAATATTTAAAAGGAAGATCAAAAGTCATCAAAACCAAACTATACATTGAAACAATTTAAAAATATATGCAATGAATATGTGTTTAAAAATTAGCAGAGATTTTTTTCTTCCCATTCATCACATGCTTTATCGTAAATTTAGAAGAAGCTGTTCCTATAGGAGAGAGAGAGTGATTATAGAAATATTGCCTGATGATAGAAATTTCACTGTATTCCTTAATTATATTATAGGCCAAGTTCTGCACTCAGTCCTCCTCCCCATTATCATCTTCTTTCCCATTTACCATGAAATCTCTCTATGCCCATGTCCTCACACCCTTCTACATGCTGGTTGCCTGTGTGTAGCTCTGGCTTCACTTCTCCTAAGGCAGGATGCTTTCCATGGAACTATGACACCCTCTCAGAGGTGGTAGTTGCTATAAATGATCCTTGAGGATTGTACCCATTATAATGGGTACAATGATCCTATCTCCCATTAGAAAATATATATTTCCCCCTTCCCGCCACTGAATCAAGATTTCCACCCCCCTTATTTTTCCCTTCTTTTTCCACATCGCTTATCCTGAAGCCCTTCTTCCTGGGAGACCGTAGGAGTTATTTTTCCTTCATATTTACCATTAAATTGATTAAGATTTATTCCTTTCCATCTTCTATCTTCCCTGTCCTCTTTTATGTACCTTCCATTCTGCAAATTAGTCCCACAAAGTACAGTGATTCATATATAAGGTTTGGGAGAATATTGTGAGGTTTATGCATGTTTCATGCAGTTTCAAGACTGTTCCTTCATTATCACTTTACCTACTTCTTTAAGTTCCAATTTCATCTTTATCCCTTTGTGTATTTTTTAAAAAGAAATAGCTTAATTGTGCCTTGTTATTTTTTAACCCTATAGATGCTTTTATCCTTCTAGTTTTCTTCTTCTTTTCTTTTTAATAGTCATTAGAGATGGAGTAGTTTTTTAAAAATTTCTCCTTTTTTGTGTAGTTGTATGTCTTTCTTTTTCTCCTGTTTGAGTTTTCTTTTTGCAAATATGATCTTTTTTTACAGGAAAGTTTCAAAAGTGTCATAGAATTTTGATATGGAATATATCTTATAGGACATTGGGCACAAATGTCTCACTTTACAAAATTGGAACATCATTCCTCATTCATTCATTCATTCAGTGAACATTTATGGAACATTTACTATGTACCAAACATAATGCTAGACTCTGAGGGTTGAAAGACAAAAATTAAATCATTCCTGAGCTCAAGGAACTTAGAGTGAGGAGGGGAAATGTGGATATACATAGAAAATGAAATTAAAAAATATAAACAAAGTAAGCATAAAGAGCATTGTTTGGGTAACACTGCCTCCATGAGGTCAGGGATGGTTTATATTAAAAACTAGATTGACTGGAGTCCAAATATGACATGTCAGGGTGCTTTAAGTAAGTATAAGAACTAACTATGGTTATTATTTAGGACCTGGTCATGTGTACCTTAAGAGATCTAAAGAGGAGGATTGTCACTTGGTTTAAAAGCTTATGCTCATATATAACTTATGTTGAAAATTAAGAGACAATATGAGGTCCCAGTTTGTTTCCAAGGAGTAAAACACAGTTTTGTGGGAAAATAATGGGAAAAATTAAAAATCAGTTGAGGATATCAGAATTGAAGAAAAAAAAATGAAAATCAGGTGCACAAAATCCTAATGCAACCAGGAATACAAATGACACATTAAAAGTAGCTGCTGTGTTGAAAGGAAAATTAAATGATATTTCAGAAACCAGTACACTGAAGATTAACAAAAGATTATTAAGAGCCATTGTATTTTAGAATCAATAAATATAATTATCAAGAAAGATATTGCTGTGAAAGCAAAACAAAACAAAAATTGTTTCAAGAACTAAGGATCCCATTCAAATTTTGATAATTTAATTGCACATGCATGCTGGTACTCTCCAGAAATTAAGACATATCCCCCAGTTGCATCTCAATTAAAAGCAAAAAGAAAATCAAAGGGGAATAAAAGTTCCTAAAGTAACAAGTAAGGACTGAACCTCAAAGCAACATCTTTTTACCATGATGAAAGTGGAAAGAAAAAGAGAGAGAGAGAGAGAGAGAGAGAAAGAGAGAGAGAGAGAGAGGGAGGGAGAGAGAGAGAGTATATAATAGGGGAGTATAACAAGCAGCATAAGTTAATAAAGAGTGTTGTTACAATTACTTGATACTAAAATAGCTAGAAAATTATAAATTAAGGTGAAGAGTATAAGAAATATTAAGCTATTAGTTTTACTATATATTAGGCACAGCACCAAGAAAATTTGGAGAGATAATTATTTCTATAATCAAACATAAATTCTATACTGGCAAATATGTGATATATGTTTTTTGCACAATTACCATATGACACTGTATTTTATGCTATTCCCTAAGGTTTGCAAAATATACATATACATACACACATTGTGTTATTGTATTGTATTAATGTAGTATTACTGTATTTGCACATAGAGGATTTTACATGTGAAATATATCTGTCTATTTGCTAATATAACTGTCTGTGCTAATATACATGGTTAAAAGGCCATATTGACTTTTCTCTATGTATTAATTGTCTGCAATAAGAATATCATCTAAGGGGAAAAATGTTTTGTGTAAATCAAGGCATTTATATTGATAGTCAAATGATGTGGTATATTGTTAGTGTTGTGGATGAATATTTTTATTCCTAACACAATTAGGAAAAAAAATTTTGTTTTGATGTACAGTATGTGAATGAAGAAACACAGCTTTTGGGTTGGGTTTTGGGTCGTTCAGGAGAGAAAATGATCTGTAATATCGACATGATGACTCAAAACCCACTGTCAACAATGTTGAATGATGCCTCACTTACGTCAGAACAATTTAGCATTTTAATTAAGTAGAGAAATATCTTTTATTTATCAAAAACTAGAGAAATATGAGTGTAAAGAAACCGTTTCAAGGGCAAAAAAGAGAAGTCTATGTTGGAAACCAGATTTGCAAAATGCAATGTATACCTGAGTTAATTTTAATATACATATGTATGATTAATATCAAATTCTTCTTAAAGGATTATGAATTTGATAAGGAACATTTGAGGAGTTAAGCCTTTTAAAATAAAATAAAATAAAATAAAACCTCTCCTTTAAACTACTGAGGAAAGCACAGCAGCTATAGCAGCTGCAGGAGAGAAAGCAGAATTTCAAGAGATATGTTGGAGACACCTTAGGGACATTGAAAATTTGCTCCATTGGAATTGTGGCAGTTCTGAGCAATTGTCTGAGAAGGCTTTGATTGAGCAATTGCTAATTGGTCAGAGAAAGTGGCAAGTTCATTGGAGAGGAGCTGCAAGGACAGGTATTGCCCTTTACTGCTACCTTGAATTGAAGAAATGTGAAGCATTCGATAACAGATTGTTGCCTTCTGCTACTGCTTCTCACCTGAGGAGGAAAATTGGAGGAGGCTTTGCAATGGTTTTGGTATCCTGTTGTTGTTCAGTCACTTCAATCTTGTTTGACTCCTCATGACCCCACTTGGTGTCATGATTAGCTTTTGAATAGTCCACCTGAGTTTTGTTTCTATGAACTCCATTCTGACTGGCAGCACAGTACCTAAGGAATTATAGATGTTAACTTAGTCTGGAATGTTCTCCATAGTCTAGAGATAGCCAGACTGACAAGCATTGCAGTTCTACAGATTAAAGAAAACTGACATATTCATATTGAGCTCACCCTTTCTAAATACTTTTTAAAGTGTTGTAATTATTTGACAGAGATTGTAAAGGCTATATTCAAGAGGAGAGGAGAGGAACAGTTTCTTAACCAAAGAACAATGAGGATCAATAGTCAAGCAGGGAGAAGAGAAGCAATTTTGAATGGTGGAGTTATTTGTGAATGAACCAATAACAAAAAAGCCTGTGGTCTAGATTTGTGAGATATCCTAAGCACATGAATATCCCTATGCCATGTTCCCCCTTGCAGGTTCCTAAAAATTTATACCCACTCTTTACCATAGCTACTCTGTACGTTGGTGGAAATGTGTGATCCAGATTATGTATTATGATTTTTTTATTATTTTCATATGTATTTTAATATTTTAATATTATATATACATATATGTACATATATAATTTTTGCCTAATTACTAAGTAAATGATAATGTTTCTGATATGTCCTCATTGTAAGTCTGGTTGTATATATTAAAAAATGCATTGGATGGAGGGTCAAAAACTAATGGTGAGTATGGGAATTATATTTCCTCTCAACAGAGTTACCTTCAACATCCTGAGAGAGTTGAAATGTAACCATTTGGCGATACCTCTGTTTTTCTGGGAACTTAAACCTGCTAGTGTAACAGTGGGTTGCAGTAAGTTAGCCAATAACAGGAAAAAAATGGGGATGTTTACTACCTAGAGAAGAAGGGTGAAGCCTCCATGCAAGCAAGAATTAATTCATAGTCTCTACTGTCATAATTCAGATGTCCTTTCATCTACTAATAATCAGTCCATTTTCTGACTCTAGTTTGCATGTACATATACAGAGATATTCCACCATGTCAACTAGGACCACCAGTATCAAGAAATAGTTCTAACACTCTATTGAGATGTGGGAGATGTTAATTCATAACTGTAGAAAAATACATAAGCATTTTCCTTAATATACAGACTTTTTTCTTGAACTTTGAACCATAGGAATAACTCATAGATGTCAATCACAATGCTGATTCTATTGTACAATGAAAAATTAAATGATAATTAGTAGAGAGATGTATAGAAAAATAAGGTAAAAAGTTTAAAATAAACAAAAATTCCACAGGAAATTACAAAGTTTTCTTAAACAAATCTATATACCTATATACACATGCAAATACATACATATATACCTATATACACATACATGTATACATACACACACCCATAGGTATGTGTGTGTATATATGTATATATACACACACATATAGACAGAGAGCACAGGTTGAGTTGAATATGAAGGGATGATATCCAAAAAAATAAAATTAAGGGATGAGAGACGAATGTACTTGGAGAAGGAGAAAGGGAGAGGTAGAATGGGATAAATTATCTCACATAAAAGAGGCAAGAAAAAGCTTTTACATTGAGGGGAAAAGGAGGGAGGTGAGAGGGAATGAGTGAACCTTACTCCCATCAGATTAGGCTGAGGGAGGGAATAACATACATACTCAGTTGGTATGGAAATCTATATTACCCTGCAGGAAAGTAGGGGGAAAGGGGATATGATAGGGGAGGATAAAGAAAAGAGGGCAAATGGGGGAGGAGTAATCAGAAGCAAACACTTTCGAAGTGTGACAGGGTCAAAGGAGAGAATAGACTAAATGTGGGGCAGAATAGGATGGAGAGAAATATAGTTAGTCTTTCACAACATGACTATTATGGAAGTGTTTTGCATGACTAACCATATGTAACCTACATCAAATTTCTTGCTTTCTCAATGAGGGTGGGTGGGGAGGGAGGAATGGAGAGAATGTAGAGCTCAAAAGTTTTAAAAACAAGTGTTAAACATTGCTTTTACATGCAAGTGGGAAAAAAGACATGTAGACAATGGGTTGTAGAAACTTATCTTGCCCTACAGGAAAATAGAAGGGAAGGGGATAAGAGAAGTGGGGGAAAGGTGATAGAAGGAAGGGCAGATTGAGGGAAGGGGTAATCAGAATGCACTCTGTCTTGGGGTGGGGGAGGGGAGAGATGGGGAGAAAATTTGGAACTGAAAATCTTGTGGAAGTGAATGTTTAAATTAATAAATTAATTTAAAAATAGAATAAAATAAAAAGAACTATTCCTCACCCCAGTCTTGTGAGTTTGATCATTATCCCCATCTTACATCTTAGCATATTAAAGACCAGAAAGGTTAGGTGAATATTTCATGGTCTCAAAGCTAGAAAGTGTCAGAATTACACCGCAACTAAGTCTTCTGACTCTAACCCCAGGGCTCCTTCCAATATGCCAGCTTGACTCTTATGGTGTGATAATGATATTAAATAGTGACATGCTTTTCTTCAAATAAAAATTTTATTCAATACACCAACATGTATTATTGCATATCATATTGAACTAGATGAAATGAAGAGGTACCATATGAAAAGAAATTAAGTTTCAAATCTTCATTCAATTGTTACCATGCACGAAAAAAATTGAAGCCCTGTCCTCAAAAATTACTCAACATGTATTACAAATCTTTTCTATTGACTAGTATTATTTGGTAGTACATTAATTTGATTCCTTGATTATTTAGAAAACTTAAAGATTAATTTTAACTATTTTATGATAAAAGAACCATTTTTAACTTAATCAGTGATGTATACTTACTATAGAAATTTGTAACTTTTTACAGTCTTTAAATATGCCAATGTGAACAAAAATTGCTTGGAAAATTGGAAAATAGTAATGCAGAAAATAGGCACAGACCAATATCCCACACTGTATACTATGATAAGGTCAAAATGGGTACATGATTTAGACATAAAGGGCAAATACCATAAGGAAATTAAGAGAGCAAAGAATAGTTTGCCTGTCAGATCTATGGAGAAGAGAAGAATTTATGACCAAAGAAGAGATACAGAACATTATGAAATTCAAAATGGATAATTTGGATTATATTAAAATAAAAAGTTTTTTGCATGAAGTTAATGAAAGCAAGATTAGAAGGAAAACAGGAAGCTGAGAAATAATTTTTATAGGCAGTGTTTCTGATAAAGGCCTCATTTCTCAAATACATAGAGAACTGAGTCAAATTTATAAGAATACAAACTATTCTCCAATTAATAAATGGTTAAATGATGTGAATAGGCAGTTTTCAAATGAAGAAATTAAAGCTATCTATAATCATAAATTTAAAAAAAATGTTCTATCAATAGTGATTAGAGAAATGCAAATTAAAACAACTCTGAGGTACCACATCTCAAATTGGCTAATATGACAGACAGGAAAAAAAAGATAAATGTTGGAGAACATGTGGGAAAATTGGTGGAGTTGTGAAGTGATCCAACCATTCTGGAAAGTAATTTGGAACTATTGCCTAAAGAGCTATAAAACCGTGTATACCCTTTGATCCACTACTAGGTTTGTATCCCCAAAAGATCATAAAATAGAGAAAAGGACCCAAGTGTACAAAAATATTCATAGCAGCTCTTTTTGTGGTGGCAAAGAATTGGAAATTGAGGGGATGCCCATCAATTGAGGAATCACTGCACATGTTGCGGTATTTGAATGTAATGGAATACTCTTGTTCTATAAGAAATGATGAGCAGAAAAACTTGAAAACACTTACATGAGCTGATGCTGAGTGAAGTGAGCAGAACCAGGAGAACATTGTATACAATTACATCAATGTACATTTCACATAGAGCATATTATGCCAGGTCCTGATTACGTATGTCAAGATTAGTGTTCCCTCATTGTATACAATTACATCAATGATCCAAGACAGTTCCAAAAGACTCATGTTGGAAAATGCTATCCAAATCTAGAGAAAGAACTATGGATTATGAAAGTAGATCAAAGCATATTATTTTCACTTTTTTTGCTTTTTCTGATTTTTTTCCCTTTTCTTCTCATTCTCCTATCACAATATGAGTAATGTTGATATATGTTTAACAAGATTACGCATATATAGCCTATGGGGAAAGAAGGGAGGGAGGGAGAAAATTTTGCAACTCCAAATCTTGCAAAAATGAATGTTGATAACTATCATTACGATATAATTGGGAAAAATACTGTTAAGTGTAAAAAAACAAAACAGTTGGAAGGGGAGAAAGAAGGGCATCCATGCTTCAACCCAAGTCCCCTAAGGAATCAAATATATGTTGTTTAGTACAAAGAGACAATATAACACCAATAGGTGACTACTCTTGTATTTAAACAATCAGTAATTCAGGATAATTTCTAAAATACCTAATGAGTAAGGAATGAAGAACAGAAAATTAGACAACTTAACCCTTAAGATACCATTCCAGCAAGAACCTAAAAAAGTTGGTTAGGGGTTGGGAATATACCAGTCAAATAAGTTTTCATTGACCGATACCTAGACACACTTAAAAATTGCCTCAGGGAACACAACTGTTTGTATTTAATATGTGTAACATGTTTATACATATATAACCTATATCATATTGCTTGTTTCCTTGGGAAGGGGGAGGGAAAGAAGGAGGAAGAAAATTTTGAAATTCAAAATCTTACAAAAATTAATGTTGAAAACTATCTTTACATGTAATTGGAAAAATAAAATACTGTTAAGTGGGGGAAAACATGCATATGTGCCTGAAGCCTCAATAATTATTTTGCTGTCATGTAAGCATTATTAACAAAATAAATATAGCTCTTCTGTCATACCTCCAATACAAATGACTTCTAATCTTTTTTTCCAAAAATGTAAAAGAAGAAATTAGGTCTCAAGAAATAAATATACCAAATGCTGTGATTCTCCCTTCCCTTACCCTTTCTGAGTTCTTTACTAGTTTAAGTGATTGGAACAAATAAAGTGTGTTTTTCTTTTCTACCACAAGTGAAAATGTATGGTAAAGGGTGCAACCTGTAAAAGGAAGACAATGGAAAAAAAAACATAGCGAGAGATAATAGTGGCAAGGAAGGGAATAGTGGCTATTGCCCTCATCTTTAATTTGAGATGTCATTGAAAGACTTAGGTACTGTAAAGACTCATCCTAATCTGGCCTGAAAAATAATGGTGGATCAAGCCATGGGGAGTGGCATTATGTGTTGATGGTGTGTGTGTGTTTGTGTGTGTGTGTGTGTGTGTGTGTGTGTGTGTGTGTGTCTAACAGAGACAGACAGAGAGACAGAGACAGACAGAAACAGAGAGACAGAGACAGAGAGAAACAGATGAGACAGAGAGAGGGAAGAGACAGAGACAGAGAGAAACAGAGAAAAAGAGCTAGCCTCTCTATTTCCTATCTTCCATATCCAGCAGTTAAAAAAGAGCAAGATAGAAATTACTGAGAAAAGCCTCAAGCCAGTCACTAAATAAATGATTATCAAGTGTCAATTATGTGCCAAGCACTGTGCTATACGTTGAGGCTAAATAAGTGGTACCTGCTGTTAGGAAGTTTAGTGTCTAATGGGGAAGATAATTTGGAGAAAACTACGCACAGGCAACTTATATACCAGATAAACAGGAAATAATCAACAGAGAGAAGGCACTAGAATTAAGAGGGATTGGAATGTTTCTTGTAGAAGGTGAAGTTGTTGGTGGGACTTGGAGTAAGGCAGGGAAACCAGGAGGCTTCCTCCATTAGAGGAATTCTTCACTTAAGGAATCAAGTGGCTCTGGGGGTTTATAGATTTTGAGGAAATAATGGCTTTTCATTCAGGGATTTTAGTTTTTTTTCATTATTCTTTTAATAAAACTAAAATTGTTCTGAATATTTTGAAATGCATCCTTGCAATTGGGCAACCTATCATTGATTATACATTATCATACACAGCATATTTTATGAGGGTTGGAACATAAGGAATTTATTTTATTTAAAGATCAATATTTATCTAATAATCATAAAGTGTGTTATTTTATTCATCAAATAAATGAAAAATTAAGCAAACAAGTAAAAATATATGTGTATTATGATAATATATGCTTTAAAACTGAAAGAGCATATAACACAATTAATCTTTCATGGGGAGAGAGGAGACATGGAAAGACTAAATATACCTGATCTACTCCTTATGTCTTTGATATTAGGGAATGCTAGGCATATATCCCAGGTTTCCTGGATAGGTTTTATAAGGCCAAAGAATGAGATAGTTCTCCAACATGTACCTGGACCTATTGTATGATGAGATTACCTCTGACACAAGTATTATACATGTAATTAGTTTAATTCAACATATTTATTAAAATACATTTCACATAGAGCATATTATGCTAGGTTCTGATTACTTATGTCAAGATTAGTGTTCCCTCATTCAAGGGCAGGAATTATTTTATGTTTGTGTCAATCACTCAATCAGTCAACAAGCACTTTTAAATGCTTATTATTTAGCAAGCCTCATGCTAAGCAGTGGTGATAGAAGAACAACAAAAAAAAGATCCCTATGCTCAAGGAGGTTACATTCTAATGCATATTACAAATTAATATAAAATAGTTTTGATACATAGGACACTAACCACCGAGAGATCAAGAAAGGCTTCATGTATTGGCTATTACTTGAACTGCATCTTGAAGGAAACCAGGGATTCCATGAGGTAGAGGTAAAGGAGGGAGGGCATTCCAGGTACAGAGTACATTCTAGGTACAGCCAGTACATGTCCCCATCTAAATAGTTCTTTCACTTTTAAGAGGGCTAAGAAAATAGACTAATACCAGGTGTTAGTAGTGGCATATGTCATTTTCATTCCATCTATTCTTAGTACCTTTAGTACCATGAATTTTTTAAATCAACTTTCATTAAATTTCTTTGCCAAACCTGTTTACTGCTGAGGCAAATGTAACAACAAAGCCGGTACTGGGACTTGAGATGTGGGGCCAGAGATTTTAATGGCATGGTCTGTGTAGATGACGTTGGATTCACAAAAGTTTCATCAGTATGGCAAAAGTTCCAAATTATCTTACCAAAATTGAAAACAAACAAGCAACAACAATGGCAGACACTTTGGATGTATGTTGATACCATATTTTGTGTTTGTCCTAGAACAACTAGCAGAGCTAAATTTCAGAAATGCTCACCACCAGAAAGATGGTTAGCAGGTGGTGATTTTGGAAGGTTACAACAACTCCGGAAGAGTCTCATGTTTTGATCCAGAAGTCCTATGTTTGAATTCCACACTATGCCAATTGAGTGAATGAGTAAAAGACTGAATGAATAAAAAAGCATTTTTCCGTGATCACTAAGTGCCAATTAAAAAACAAATATTTATTAAGCATGTACTGTGTGACAGGGACCATACTAAGTGCTGAGGATACAAAAAGAGGCAAAGATCATCTCTAGCCTTGAGAATATCGCAGTCTAATGTGGGAGAAAACAAACAGACAAATATATACAAACAAGCTATGTCAAGGAGAAATAGGAAATAATTAAGAGAGGAAAAGCACTAGAATTAAGAGGGGTTGTTGAAAAATATGCTTTTAGCTGGTACTTGAAGAAAGTCAGGGAAGCAGAAGGAAAAGATGAGAGAAGAGAGTATTCTGGGCATGGCAGGGCAGTCAGAGAAAATGCCCAGAGATGAGTGTCTTGATCATGGACACAGCCAAGAGGCAAGTGTCAATGAATCATGTTGGGAAGTAAGGTGTAAAAAGACTGGAATAGGTAGGAGGGGGCTCAGCTTTGAAAAGCTTCTAATGATGGAGAAGATTAATAGAGTATTTTGTATTAGATTCTAGAGGCAATGGGAAACTTTGGAGTTTACTGAGTGAGGGTAGATGGTAAATGGTCAGACCTGTGCTGTTAGAAAATTGGTTTAATGGCTGAAAGGGGAATGGATTGGAGTAGGGAGTTAATGAGGCATCCAACAAACCAGCAGGTTATTGCAATAATCCAGGTATGAGGTGATGAGGACCTGTAACAGAGCAGTGTTGGTGTCAGAGGAAAGGACATATACTGGAGAGGCATTGCAAAGGCAAAATTGACAAACCTCAGTAAAAGATTGGGCAAAAGGGGTGAAAGATAGTGAGAAATCCAGGATTAGTCCTAGATTGTGAGTCTGGGGGACTAGGAGTGTCAAATTCTGAAAATAAATAACCAAAGGGCTCACAAAGGTTATAGGCAAAAAAGCCTTCTTTATTCCATTAGAGGAGGGAATCCACATTTATGCTGGTATCTACTTTAGGAGGAGGCCCACTGAAGTGAGGCTAAATCTTGCTACATATAGTAGTGGCTAGACAAAGAAACACAGTGAGCTGAAGCTATGGCAATGAGGACGTAACAGTGACAATGAGGCAAGCTCTATTCATAGCAGAGCTTCATGATTAAAATGTGGTTCCTGCAGGTGCTTGTCCAAGTTGAGGTACCACCTGGGGCTGGTGTGAAATAGTTATGAGATTTTGCTGTAGTAGAGTTCATCCAGAGGGTGAGGATGAAAGATTGCTACTATGCCAAGCACAGGGCACAGCTTGCTTGCTAGGTCTTAGCTCTGGAAAACAGGGTGTCTCCTGATAGTAAAAAGAGAAGGATGGTCTTGGCATAGGGATCTTGACAGAAGGTTAGTAATATCCTCTTCAGTAACAGCAAAGTTGTGCATGGAGGCTAGGGTAAAAGATAATGAGTTTTATTTTGAACATTTTGAGTTTAAGATTTCTACTAGCCATTTAAATTGAGTTGTCCAAAAGGAAGATGGAGATGTGAACTTGGAGGTCACTCAAGAGATTGGGCAAGTTAAGTGGATCTGAGAATTATCAGCAAAGAGATGGTAATTAAATCTATGGATAATGATGACAGCATTAAGTAAAGTAGTTTGGAGGGAAAAGAGAAGAGGTTCTAGGACAGAATCCTGAGGGAGACCTATGGTTAGAGGGTGTGGTCTGGAGGAGTATCTAGCAAAGAAGAAAGGAATAGTTAGGTAGAAGGAGAATCAGAAGAATATAGTTTCCCAAAAACCTAAAAGGAAGAGAATATCAAGGGGAAGAAGGTGATCAGCAATGCCAAAGGCTGTTGAGAGGTTGAGGAAAGTGAAGATTGAGAAAGGGCCACTGGATTTAACAAGTAAGAGATCATTGGTAACTTTGGAGAGAGTAATTTCAGGGGAATGATAAGGTTGAAACCCTGATTATAAAGGATTAAGAAGCAAGTAAGAGGAGAGAACATGGAGACATCTATTGTAGATAGTCTTTTCAATGAGTTCAGTAACAAAAGACAGAAAAGGTAAAAGATGATAGTGGGGGTGAAAGGATCAAGTGAGTGTTCTTTTTCAGGATGCGGAAAATATGGAAGTAGAGAATGAGCCAGTAGACAAGAAAAAAGTGAAAATACATGATAAAGTACGAGTGACAGAGATGATAATATGTTGGAGGAGATAGGGTGGTATTGCTTGATCAAGTAGATGAGCTAGCCTTGGTAAGGAGTAAGATGACCCCATCATATAAAACAGGGTGAAGGAAGAGATAGTAGTATAATGCAAGTGATTGTCATGAGATGGGGAAGAGGGGAGAACATGGTACTCATGATAAATGACCTCTTTTTTCTGTAAAATATGTGACAAGTTTCTCCCCTGAGAGTGTGTGAGGATAGATGGATAAGATCTGGATGAGCTATAATGAAGGGTTGGATAATGAGTTAATACTGTCTTGCATCGGTGAGGTCCCCCTTGAGGTTTTGTAACATAAAATTGTAGTAGACCCCTCCAGAATTGTTCTGTGATTTTCTCCACTTTCATTCAGCTGCATGTGCATAGAAGAAAAGGCAGCAGAAAGTTGTGGGAATTATTCAGTGGTGAGACTAGCTAGGACATAATTTGTGAAATTATAGGTGACTAATGATTCATAAGAGAAGGACAGCATAGAGTTGAATTAACAAAGGGATCAAGATGGAGAAGAGAAGAGGGTGGCTAATGCACGAGAGATGACCTAATATATGATAATTAAAATGTCAAGAGACTAGAGGTCTTGGGGTAGATTTAGAGTAGATTTTTGTATGGGAAGACAGAGGAACAGGTGAAAATTTTCTAGACATTATGGTTGGATAAAGGGATCTGAGAATTCTTGAACTTTGGAGGTGGGATATTTATAGGTGAAAGTAAGATCTAGGATATGATCATTACTGTGTGGGCCTGAGATGAAGTGGAGTAGTAGGTCATGGAAAGTGAGTAGGTTGAGGAACTGAGTGATTAGGATCATTGAGAAAGAGTCAATATACATTTTGAAGTGCCATAATATAAGGGCACAAGTTGGGGAAGAGAGAAAAATTGTGAGCCATATGTCAGACCCACTGAGGAAGGAAGGGGAGTAGCCTGGAGTTCTGTAGACAACAGTTACCAGGGTGATAGAAATGGATAGCACTCTGCTAAACACAGAGTATACAGATATAAAAGTAAAAATAGAATTCTCCCTCAAGACCTTACTTCATAATGGTGGAAACAACTCAGATAGGGAAGCAGTGTGAGGGAGTGGTCTTTTGGTTTGGAAAGTTGGAGGTTTGCTAAGAGGAATGATAGGAGAATAAATTTACATACCCTTTTCAGTAGCAATGGCAGTATTGACTTGACTGTGGTTCCAAAATCAGCCAGTGGAGGTGAGAAATTAAGTCTAGACCTAAATGTAATGGCCTACCCAAGGCACTCACCAAGCAGGACTTATGCTTCTAGTGCAAGAGTCTCGTAGATGAAAATTTTAAAAAACCATCCAAGACATGGTCTCTGGTTTGGGAGCTAAGGCAACTGGTGAAAATTTTCATGTCTTAAACCAGCTCACATATGGTTGGCCATGTGAGGTCCTCACCAAATCGTGATATCAGATACCGTGGAGGAGAATTCCAGAACTGAAAGGTTTAATTCCTCTAGGCCATCTGGTCTGGGTGGAAAGGCAGGTGGTGATAGAGGTGGCCTGTGAGACCTCGGGCAAGTCATTTAACATCTATGGGCCTCAGTCTATAAAATGAGATGGTTAGACTTGATTGACTTTGCAGTCCCAGATCTAAATCTTTGTTTTATGAATTAAGGAATCAAGGAGTTACAATCTGTGTTGTTAGAAGAAGAAACCACCCTGATGAATCCATGAATATTTTGAAGTATTCAAGAAGAATGGGCCATCATTTATCATTAATGTCAATAACATTAAATTACATATTTTCTGTCATCCAAATGTGTGCTCTTAAGATCCATAATTATCCTTTAGGGAGAAGGGGAGGAAAAAGTCAGCTTAGTAGTTAGAAAGTATCAAGATTTAAGGCTTGCCTGTTACACATACTAACCATATAACCATGGATGTCAATAAACTTCTGAGTGTCTTGAACAATACTTCAAGATTGCAAGTTTCAAACTACTTTGTCAAAATGCATCGGTGAAGAGTTTCCACAAATGGAGTTTCTCATAAAGGTAAAACTCCAGTTCTAGACCATGGATAGGGAGGAGAGGAGAAGAAAAAAAAGTATGTGACCTTATATTGTATTTTCTTGAGCTCTTAGTGTACCCTTTATTCACTTGGTATATGTCTTATGAATAGACATATATTACCCATTGTCTCCTCCATTAGAATGTAAGCTCCTTGAGAACAGGGACTATTTCCACTTTTTTTTTTATTTCTAGCACTTAGCAGAGAGTCTGGTACATAGCAAGCTCTTGAAATGATTTCTGATTAATGACTTAAGTGAATAAAATATTTAATGAAAATTGGAATAGTAATCCTGAATGAGAGGCATCATTTTTGCCTCAGATACATTAGAATGGTGAATAATTTATTAGTGAAGCACTTTACCATCTTCCTTTGCGATATTGATTTCACCTTTCTTGTCAGGAGGCTCTATATATTCATTTATTATCTATCTATCTATCTGTCTATCTATCTATCTTTCTATCTATCTATGCATGAACACACATATATAAGGTATGCATGCATATATATACACACACACATATATATCTTGCTTAGTTTAGTACATGTATATTTGTATGCACACTCACACTAAACAGTTACTACTTGAATCAATGAAAAAGTCTATCAACACCTGATACATGTGTGTGCATATATACATATACACACAATCACACACATTTTATGTGTGTATGTATACATACACATATACATATACATGCATGCACATGCCTGTATATGTGTGTATATATATATATATATATATATATACGTGTGTGTGTGTGTGTGTGTGTATGATCAGGATAATTATTGAAAAAAAACTTGGTCGGGGGGGAGTCATAAATACTAATTCACTGATTACTGATATATGAAGATTAAAAGAGATATATGAAGATTAAAACATCCCCATCAAAAAAGAAAGGAAAAAATATTAATAGATATTTTTAGAGCACTTGATAAATAAGCTAAAACATCTTTTATGTACCTTTGAAAAAAAAAGTTTTCACTTAAAAAGTAATAGCAAAGGCTGACAATCCCTAGACACCACTCATTTTGTCAAAAGTAATCTGAAGTAGTTTATCAACAGACAAAACCTAGGATATGGCTAAGATTCAAATTAAATGAAAAGGAACTCTATGGACAACATCCACATGAATCCACAACAATTTCCTGACCCTTCTAAATTCCAATGTCTTCCTTTTGTTAATTATTTCCTACTTTTCCTGTATATAGCTTGCTTTGTATGTATTTGTTTCATGTTGTTTCTACCATTAGATTGTAAGGTCCTTGAGGGGAGAAATTGTCTTTTGCCTCTTTTTTGCATCAGGTCATTGGCAAAAGAATTTGTTGTCAGACAGTCAGTCAACTGACAAACATTTATTAAGTACTTTTTATCCTACTAGATGACACAGTGAATAAAGTGCTGGGCCTGGAGTTAGGAAGACTTGTTTTCCGCAGTTCAAATCCAGCCTCAGAAGCTTACTACCTGTGTCACTTAACCCTGTCAGTTTCCTTATCTTTAAAAGGAGTTAGAGAAGGAAATGACAAACCAATATATTATCTTTGCCAAGAAAATCCCAAATGGGTCACTACAAGTTAGACAAAGCTGAAAGGACTGAACAACGAGAACCTTATTACATGCCAGGAACTGGGCTAAACATTGACAATACAAATAGAAGAACTAATAATAGTTCCTGCCATCAAGGCATTTATATTGTAATGAAAGACAATACTATATAAAAAGAAGCTGAAATGGGGAGGGAGAAAGAGAAGGTACTCAACTAGGTTCATGAGAGCCTAGAGAAGAGTAAGACTTGGCTGACCTGGACGCTGTTTTTAAAAGGAATTTCTAAGAAGAGCCATTCAACGAGATTGAATGATTACAGGGAAGGAAGAACACTTAAAATGTGTGCATTCTGAAGTTGGAGAGAATCCAGAGTACAGCATAAAGAGATGTAAGTTTATCCTTAAGTTCCAGAATTATTTTTCAATGCTTATTCAACAAAGTATTGGAAATTGTTCATGTACTGTAGACTGAAAATAAAACTAGAAAACTAGATACCAAGAAAGACATGATAAGGTTGCTTTAATTATATACCCAAAGCTTGCTATCTTTTTATGAAGTAACAGATGACAAATCCCCATACTACAAACACAAACTCCAAAATATCCTTGAGAGTTCAGCAAATAAACCATATTGGCAGTGAAGCACCATTACAGACAAAACTGTTAGATGTTGTGATATCAAATACTCATAATCTCTAAAATACATGGAACAAAAACTTAAAATATAGAAAACAAGCAAGAGAAATTAAAAACATATGGGAATTGGATGAAGTATTTGCCATCTCTGCCATTCTGCTACTATTGGAGTTGTCACAATAATGCTTTCAATGAGTTTATAGAAAATAAGCTTACATTCAAATATTCTTACTCAGTTATAAAAAACACAGTTATTTTATACACATATTCAATGGTCAGTATCCTAGTTTCGTTACATATCTTTCTACCTCTATTTCTAGTCAAACATGTCCTTGGTGATATATTTCATTTCATTTAAGGATTATAAGGTTTGACCTAATTTCCTCTTCCTTTTCAGTCTTTCTGAAGTTATGATCCTTCTGAGATGCTAGTCCTAGAACCACACACAACTATGTCATATAACAGGAAAATATTGGTATTAAAAAGATCATGTTTGTGGCATATAACGTTTGAGAATAACTGAAAGCATTTCACAGTTTCCCAAATAGAACTCAACCTGCTTTGCTTTTCAATTCTGAGCCCAATGTGCATCTGCCATGCCTGTCCAACACAGTAGTACTAATGGACAAATTCAATGGCCTGAACATCCAAGTTCACAAATATAATGATTACATGTAAAAGGATTGGCAATTCCCCCCCACCCTTTTTTTTCCAAACAAAAAGTAATACTTCGATTGAAAACTTATTCAGAGATAAATATAGAGATGAACACAGCACAGATGTGATGGCCTCCGATCACAAGAGACTTGAAATCCAAGCCAATTCAAAGATAAAACTAAATGAACAAAGATACCCAGAGAGAAACCTCAAATAAATAATATCGTTGTACCTGCTACCTTCTGATCACAAGATTTACTTCATTTTTATAAATGATTTTAATTTGCTCTGCTATAGGACTTTCATTCAGTGTGAGCTTGATAAAATATAATGTAATTACAGACAGGTAAACTAGGAAAAAGAAGGTGTGATGGATGCATCATCTCACACACAATCACTCCAAGAACCATTTTATTGAGGGAAGATAAAACTGCCATAGGAATTGTTCATACAGAAATGCTACATACTGGAAATTAATCCACACAGTAACTGATCAAAGTTAACCACCACCTCTGATTCTTCCCATCTGTTATATTGTAAGGATGATTCAGTTCTGTTTTCCAGACTTTGCAGTAGAACATACAGTAGAATTGTAATAGTTCATTGCAGTACTTAGTATGAATGAAGTACTAATGAAGACTTTTGGGACACATTCAAATGACTGGAATGTAAGAGTGAGTTAAGTACATATTAAATAAAATTTCAAGCTCCAGACAAAGCAGACTGAAGTGTTTCTATCTGTCTGTGAAAATGGGTATGCAGGGTAAAGAGCCTAGGGATGGGGAAGGGGGAGTTCAAGGAGCACAATAACTCTGTGGCACAGGCATATGGGCTTAGAATCAAGAATACTCTAGTTCAAATTGTGCCTCTTTTACTATCTGTGTGATCTTATGAGCAGTCATTTACTTTTTGGGCTTCAGTTTGTTCATCTGTAAAATGGGGGTGATAATAGGTCCTCCCTTACAAGGTTTTGTTGTAAGGCATCAAATAAGATAACATATATAAAGCACTTTGCAATTCTTAACATGTATCTTAAATGCAAGTTACAACTATTATTACTAATGCATATGTGGAAATAGTTATGAAATGAAATGAACATGGTGTGGTAGAAAGAGAATCAGAGGACTATCACTTTTGATGTTGGACAAGGCACTTAAGGACTCTGAGTTTATAACATGAGAGAGATAGATCCAATAACCTAGAAAATTCCTTTCATATTTAAAGCTATAATTCTAAATAAATTTAATAAATAGACTAGAAATTTTCTTTCCAACACATGGAATTCCTTGTTAAAAAAACGCATTGCAAATGTATTGACCAACTTCCATATTATAAAACAAATACAGAGGAACAATTTTGAAAGTGAAATTTGATAGATAAGTTAGGCCCTAGCATTCATTAATTGACTACTATGTGCATGTCAGTGATCTAGATACAAGTGAAGTAAAATCATCTATTGTGGTGCTAATGTGATCAAAGATCTTCCGGCCCATTCAATAGGCCTCAGGTGAAACTAGTTAAGGGAAGCTTGATTAGCAGAGGCTTGTTTATAGGCAGGCCCACACTCTTTTGCTATTAGGTGTTATGCACCAGGCCTTCACCCTTTTGCTACTAGGTGCCACAAACAAGGTATATATATCCTGTGGGCAACCATCAAGCTCAGAGTAGAGAGGGCTGCTAAGAAGACAGAACTGAGAGGAGAAGAGAGAACTATGAGAGACACAGAGAACTGGAAGAGACAAAGAGATGGAAGGAGAACTGGAAGGGCTCTGAGAACTGCAAGGGCTTTCAGAACTGTGGGTAGAGAGGACAAAGGCAAGCAGACATGCAGGATTTGTAAGTGAATGTTTGTAGGAAGGCCCCAGCAGAGGGGAAGGTTACAGGATGGCTTGGCTCCTTCCTGTGATATTGTGTTTTAATCTCCTTGTTGTTACATTAAGGTGGACTTAGTGGTTTTGGAATACAATTACTGCTATGTCAAATTGGGGTTATTGGTACTGGGATTTGATCCTCTGGTGTCTGAATAAATGTTTTACTTCTGCCTTCTATACAGACAGTCTCTTATGCTTTGCAATTCTGACCTATACAGGCATATTCATGGTTACCATCAATATCATGAATCTTGCCTTATTGATACATCTATATACTCAAGGAATTTCTATTCTACGTGGGTAAAACAGGTAAATTTAGTTACCAAATTTACAAAGTAAATACATATGTATTTTAAAGGAGAGTACTTGTGTTTGTCCTTTGTTTTCAAAGAAGACCATGACATCAGGAAAATGATGACATGACTTGCAGTTGACTTTGATCTGAGGGAGGGAGGGCTGTGCAAGGTCACCAGCCTCACTTTCTCCTCTAGAACCATCTGAGTCCAATGGCCTGATAGTCATCAGGAGGACTGGAGACGGCCCAGGATGCAATGGGAGACCCTGGCCCTTTTAGGCTAAGGCCTTTTCAGGTTCTCCCTTTGAGTGAGGTAATGCCCTTTCAGTGAATAGGCCTCTTTAAGAAGTGAGTCAAGGGATGGCTACTTTAATTAGAAAAAAACTCAGACTGGAAGGGGAAGATCCTCAAAGTTGCTCCTCAAAGGAGAAACAGTTACCATTGACAGTCACTGAGCCAGGAGTGTCCAAAATATAGCCATTAAGTGGAGCTTGGGCAGGGATCTATTGTGGTCCAAGCTGAATGAGAAAAGAGTATAGGAGGAAAAGTTTTAGCCTAAGCCTTGAATTGAGGAAGTGAATTTAAAAGATAGAGGCAAAGATATTATGACTTGCCATTTTAAAGAGCATGCAGAGGAGTTTGTATCAAATGAATTAACAAATGTAAAATAATTTGCAAAACTCGAAGTGTAATATGAAAGTTGTTGATGTTATTATTATATTCTAGAGGAAATAGAGAAGGAAAAAGGGCCAAGGACAGAATCTTTGGGTATACCAATTAAGAAGGAATTTTCAGATTGAAGAGAAAACTGGGGTGGGGGGGAGAGGGAGAGAGAGAGACAGAGAAAGACAGAGGGAAAGAGAGGGAGAGCAGGGATGAGATGATACCTATGAGAAACAAGGACAAGGTAATCAAGAGATTTATGCTGCATAGAGTCAAAAAAAGAATTCCAGATGGTAAAAAAGGAGTAATAAAGAGATCTATGGCAAAGCAGTTTCAATAGAGGGACATGGTATGAAGTTTTATATTGAAGAGTGAGTGGAAGATGTCTTCATGGAGACAATTACGAATAGCTTAGCTTGAGGGGGTGGCAAGTTCCTGGGAAGGTTTATTTGTTTTCTTAAGGATAGAGTAGATGTAGGCATATTTAATGGAAGCTAGATGTAGCTGGTGGATTAAAAGGAAGTGAAGATTAGAGGGAAGGGATAATTGAAGGATCAAGGGCCAAGTAGAGCCTCGATTAGAAGAGAACTATCTCTTCCTCTGAGAGTACAGGAAAAATGGAGAGAAAAGATGACAATGTTAAGGGGATTTGAGATACAGAATTAAGAAAAAGGAATAACTCAATAAATATTATTTCATTTTTTCCAGTAAATTATAAGGGCTGGTTTTCAAAATATACATATTTACAATGTAATCACCTTTCATTAATGATATTTGAGGAAGAGATAATAGGAAAGCAAATTCGAATCTAAAAGGGACTAAATAAACATTCTCCAGATATGCGCTAGTAAAGTGATTTGTACATTTGAATATTGATTTATTTCTCCAGGCTCCTGCAACTAAGGCTAGGTAGAATATGAATATTCATTATAGCCCTTGGTCATCCCTAAAACTTTGTTGACAAAGCCATTGAAAGTCATTCACTGTATTTGTTTATCTTGCCAAATTTGTCCCAGTTTAGCATCAGCTGGGTTCCTTAACACCAATCCAACTGCCAAGTTTACATCTTGCTTTAATAAACCTCCCACTCATTGTCCTCATTCTCCAGTAATGGGGTGTTAATTTTTCAAATGCATCTTCCCTGTTGTCATACTCACTGCGTATAAATTGCTCCTGGGATTCCAGAGCTATGCGTTCCTTTATTGTGTTAATGTTACCATTAGTTTTGATTGCTTCTTTAAGTGCCTTCTCATGTTCTTCTGCTGAGGGTATTTCAGATTCTCATTGTAGGTTTTTTTGAGCAATTTTACTTTAATGTTTTGTTTGTTTGCAATGTTTTCCTGATTTTGTACAGGAGCATTTGCTTCAATTTTCCTTTGAAGTGGATTCCAGTTGTGCTATGGGTGAAGTAGAAAGTGATTTTCCATCATCATGGACAGCTTTATATTTTCTTAATGGAGCTTGCTTCTCAGTTTCTAGGAGGTAATTTCCCTTATTTAGTAGGGTTTCACAAAAATAGAAAAGAACTCTTTCATTGTCTTCAGTCTTTGGAATTGTGTCATTTCATCCTTCAGATTCTTGTCTCTTGTGACATTATTCAGAACTAATACCAGTCACAGCTGTGACATAGCCCTGGTGAAATCTGGTTTATTTACTTCTCAATCACTATATTAGTTTAGTTTCTTCAAAAGCAAAGTCGCAAAAGTTGTTAAGAAGATTCAGAAGTGAATAAATTTAGAATTATCATTTTCAGAGAACATTATTTCAGGAAGGGTATGGAGGTGACCAGGAAAGCTGCTGATTAACTTGTTGAATTCTCTATTTGTTGAAGAGAATAAAGGATATAACCTTTGGAGTTTGGTGGGTATGAATGCTGTTATGATGCTGAGAGGATTCAAAGACCACCTCTGATCAATTCCTATTGACCGGGGCTATTTTTTACCATAGACTTGCAGATCAGAGCACAGCTAAATAGAACATGTGTGTGTGTGTGTGTGTGTGTGTGTGCGCGCGCGCGTCTGTACGTGTCTGTGTCTGTGTGTGTCTGTGTCTGTGTGTGTCTATGTGTCTGTGTAGGTGTCTAGAGATCCTTCTCCCTAGCCCCCTTCCCAAAAGTAACTTTGTAACTCGCTTCTGATGAAAAATAGAAGACGCACGTGGCAAAAGCTATCCATATGCTTGCCCAAGTGGTTTGAAGCTGACTCTTGGACTTCAAATTGCCATGTTTTGCTTTTGTTTTCTAAGCACAGATCAAAGAGAAAATACATGAATAAAATATATAATATGTATGTATGTTTTATGTATGTATGTATACGTGTATACAACAGTAAATATGAACCAGACACTATGCTATTCATTCAGCAATCATTTATCAAGTGCTTATTAAGCCCTACCCTAGTGTACTGGAGATAGGAATACAAAAGTGAAACATTCCCTTTAAGATGCTTGCATTCTAATAAAAGAATGCAGAACAAATAAGGATCAGGAAATGGAATTTGGGGCTGAGAAGTCATATAAATGGTGAGTTGAACCATAGGTAAATAACCATCACATCCTTTCTAATGGCAACAGTAATATGGATTTGAGTATTGATATCAGAGGAAAAAGCAGAAAAGGGAGGCAAGGAGGAAAATGTTATATGTAATGAGTTTTGAAGCATGTCTGGTCTGCCCAAGAGGGAGTCATTTATGTTTGAGACTGTAAGGCCTGCTTCTTGGAGACAGGAGAACTGGTACTTGCAGGAACATTCTGTGTTGGCCTACAAAGTTGCTTAGGGGCAATCTCTTTCCATTGACTGGATTGTTGTTGCTGTTAAATCACGTCCAGTTCTTTTATGGTGACCCATGTCAAACCATAACAGAGTTTGTTCTAAGAAAGAGACAAATGAATTAGGTTGTGTCCACGTTTTTAATTTCTCTCAAGCTGACAATATGCATTACATGGGAGTTACAGTACAGAATCGGGCCCTCCTAAGGGGGCCAGTCCAGACCAGGCTCAGTTTGGTGGTTGGGGGTACAGTTATATGCCCTTTAAAGAACAGGTTTTCCCAAGGTGTGCCAATCAATTCTGATTGGTCAGAACACTGGGAGATGGACTATATTAAAATGAGGGTCCTGGGGTACTGACTTAGGTCACTTAATCTTAGTCAAAGAGACCTCAATTTCCATATCACCTCTCTTGACAATAGGAAGGAATCAATATTTCCTAGACCTGTCAGGGCAACATAATGAGCAGGAATTGAGCCATTCCATTAGATAAAGGGGGTGGGGAAGCTCTGAGTCTCCACGATAATGATTACTAAGAAAAATCACTTTTCACACCTATTATGGGCTTTTTCTTAACAAAGATACTGGAGTGGTTTGCCATTTCATTTTCCAGTGAATTAAGGCAAACAAATGTTAACTGAGTTATCCAGATCACACAGTGTCTGCTGCCAGATTTGAACTCAGGTCTATCCTGACTCCAGGCCCAGTGTTCTATCTACTGAGCCACGTAACTACATCTTTTCATCAGGTTGTTTCTGGCATTTATGAATCCAGATAAAGGACTCACTAGAAGCAAGTGACACTGTGGAGGGGCTGAGGACCAAACTCCTCTCCTAATAGGTAAGAAGGTTATAAGGCTAATATGAGATAATGCTGTAAAGCACTTTGTAAGACTTAGTCTCTATAAATGCTTATTATCATCATCATCATTAAATTATCCTACAGTCATTATACCTCCAATATGTTATGACTTCACCTGGGTTTTATACTGCTCTTTTGTGTATCTCAAGTACTATTTAGAGAAAACAAACAAATCAAGGGCATTTTGGTAAATATTTAACATTGGGCTGGGGGAGGGAATTTATAGATAAATACATTTAAACTTAATCTGCATTATTAACATATTCTTAAATCTGCAAATCAATAACAACAAATCAAGCCCTGATTTGTAGAGACTGCTGATTTCTCAGATGTAAATGCCAACACTGAAAGTTTAATAATGTGCTGGCTCCTGCATACTCTTGACCTTAAGCCATGTGGACCCTAAAAATGAGGGGACACAAACTGTGGGAGCTTGAACCAGTGACAATAGAACAGAGACTCCTCTAACCCCCTCAGGGTACTAGAGAACTCTTTGTGGGGAGATTAGGGAATGAATATAACAGACTAGATGGTCATATGATTGGGCCAGAGAAAACCTCTGTTGCATACACATGAGGTATCAGAGAAGGCGGGAAGATGCTCTGGGCAGGCCATGGTTTCCTGGTGAATGACTGAAAAGGATGTGAATTATGAAATTTGTTAAGCTAGATATACTGAATTAGATGAACTCACATTCACCAATTAGGACTGCTCAGCCCAAGCATGGAATTCTAGATACAAGACGATTAACTTTCCCAGAGAATAAATTTTCCCTTACCCAAGCAACTGAGACATTGTCAGAGTTCTTGGAGAAGCAAATGGCATTGATAGACACATGTTTCAATGAGATTTACAGAGGGGAGAGCTATTAAAAATATGCTTTTTCAACCTTGGGACTTACCTTGTGAGTAATCTAATGGAGAGGCTTTCCCCAGTTCAAGAGATCAATTCCTATATTTCTAAAGGTACATCGCTTCCATATATTGCTTTTGGAGAAGAAAAATGATTGCCAACATGGGAAACAAATCTAGAAGACTAGAACCATGTTATATATGATAAGCCTGTGGAGGAATTATGGGCCTTTCCACCTCTTTTTGGCCACTCTTTCCACTATTGGCCACACTACCATTCGTTGTCCTCAGCTCACTGATCAAGGGAGTTGAAATACTCCTTGCTACCCATTGCCACTTTCAGGTTCTCCCCCTTCCTCCAACACTCAGTAACCTCTGTTGCTTAGAGGTTCATGTTATTCTTATTTCTGTACTATAATCTCCAATCCCTTGACCTCTCAAGTCTTTCTCCCAAGCCATTTCACCAGCACTAGCCACTTTCTCTTCTTCTCCACATCTTGACTCCTTGGTGAACCAGTTCAACTCTACAATGTCCTCCTTTCTTGAAGTTCTAGCCCTCTTATCCTAACATTGATTATATCCAGGCAAGCTTCAACCTTGGCTCATTCTTTCTACACAATGGTGGAGAAAATCAAGTAACTGTTTTTATTAAGTCCACAGCAAATTTATGTTGTATAAACTCAACTGGGCCATTATTGTTGCTAGGCAATGCTATTATACCTTCCTTATCAATACATTATCCCACTTTCTGTAGCAGCTCTTCCAAATCTTCTCATCCCTCTTCAAACCTCCCATAACTGCCCCTACCCTGACTCTCTTAGCTGAGAACCTTGTCTCATAGTTTACATGAAAAAATGGTAACCCCCCTACATAAAAAATTTCAGTGCTTTCCTATTTTTTCTGAGATTAATTAGAAAATGATCTGTTTGGCATTCAATGTTCTTAATAACCTAAGTCCCTCCTACCATTCCAGAGTGCATATATCTTACTCCCCAACACACTCTCTTTGATACAGTGACACTCACCTCCTGGCTGTTCTACTAATAAGACACTCCATCTGCACTCCAAGCATTTCTCTGGCTGTCCCCTGTGCCTAGAATGCTCCCCATCTTCCATTCTGCAAATTGACTTCCCCAGCTTCCTTTAAGTCTCAACCAAAATCCTACCTTCTATAGGAAGCCTTCCCTAAGCCTCCTTAATTTCCCTGTCTTACTTCTTTTAATTGTTTCTTATTGATCCTATGTATAGCTTACATTCCATTAGATTGTAAGCTCCTTGACATGTTATCTCTTACATTAGATTGTAAGGTCCTTAGTACAGGGACTGTCTTTTGCCTCTTTTTTGCATTCCCACAATGTAACACAATATCTGGCACAAGGTAGGTACATAAGAAATGTTCGCTGATTGATTGTTCAGATTGTAAAGATCTGAGGTGAAATGGGATTGCTAGTTTGACAGAATTTTTCCACCACCTCCACCCTGTTGTGTGTTTATCTTGGGGAGTAAGGGTCTAAGGGGCTATTTAAATGCTTTATGCTCTGATGAGTAAAATAAAGGCTGCCCCCACCCAATAGCGATATTCCGTAGTCAGGCCTGTTTGGGACTTGGGCACATATTGATATTAAGTCCATTAGGGGAAATCTAGCCATAAGCTCCCTTTACCTTTTTTCCCCCGAGATTTTCCTGTTACACTGTAGGTAAGGACAATGAGCCAAGAAGAGATAGTGACCCCTTTGGGGTCACCTCTCAGGATTAGAAGGAGATTGCCTATGATCAGATCTTTGGAAGGCCCTGGACCACAAATTAATTCCTTTAAAAATTTCCAGAGGATAAATTTATTCCGTCAGTTCCTGATAAGTCTTTATCAGAAGACTACTTCATAGTCCACAGGGGATAAGCCTAAGTCAGATACAGTAACCGGAAAGCATTTACTGGGAAGTTCACATAAGATAAACAAGAGGTAAACAAAACCTAGAGAGCAGAAGTAAAATCAATCTTGATGTCAACCAAGGCCAGTGTGGACCTTTGAAGTCATAATGATTTGCAGTCAGCTACTTTAGCCAATTTTACTTGGTTTCAGTCTAAGGATCAAAGAGTTTGCTCTACGCTCTTGTTGAATTTGTTCATTTGAGAGGCTCAGATCTCGATTATCTAAAGTTCTTTAGCAATGCAAGATTTGCTTCTAGCCTGTGAAAGTCAGAACTATTTCTAGTCCATATGAGTAGCTCAAAAGTTATATTCATCTTTTAGTATTGTGCAAGTCTATTTTTTGTGTGTTGTAGGGATGTAGTAGTAGTGGAATTCACCTGTTAGTAAATAATATATTTCTCATATTCCTCTTTGTATATCCACTTATAATGTTATATTTTTTCTCAAGAAAGAGAAAATAAAATGCTACATATGGAGTCTAATTGAACATCAATTCCAAACCATGGGTGTATACACACATACACACACATGCACACACACGCACAAGCACATTCACACAGCATAGATCTTATTACCCACCTACCTCTATTACCACCACCACCCATACCCATACACAAACACTCAAAAATCTCCGTTGGCTCTTATTTTTCTAGAATCAAATAGAAACTCTTCTAAATCCCTACACAAACTAACCTCAACTTATCCTCTCAGCATTATTATTAATTAGTATCCTTCACACACTATAGTACAACCAAATTAACTTTTGTTTTGCCTTCACAATCATTTCTGAATATGCCACCTCATTCCCACTCCTCCCAATAATTGAACTTCCAGTAGTATAAAAGAAAAAGAGCTAAGCAATAACAGCTGATATTATGTTAAATTCAGAGAAACATGGGAAGATTTTTATTCACAGATGTAGTGAAATAAACAAAGGGGAAAAAATATAGCAAAATAACGCTGACCATATATGATGTATGCAATGCTTTGTACTGCCCAGCCTCCCACACTTTGATGAGTGGAGGGAAACATATTTCAGCATTTGTCATCCCAGACTAACAACAGTGATTAAATTACTCAGAATTAGCTTTCTTTTAGTGTACTTTTTTCATTAATCATTATGCTGTATTTTGGTAAATATTTCTTTTCATCTTTAACTTTTATGGCATATATGCCCAAAGTGGGATCACTGGTTCAAAGGTTATAAGCAATTTAATCACATTTCTTTCATAATTGCAATTATTCATTAAAATAAATCTAATTATTTATATTAAATATCATTTAAGATCAGATATAGAATCAAAAGAGTTTGATTCTAAACTTCTTGTCACAATTTTTATTAACAGAATAAATATTTCTATAATTTCTTTGAAATGTCTAACTTCAGAGATTTCAAACTTCTTTAGAAGCAATGTTCTCTGATGTTATCTAAAGATGACATTGTTTCATTGGTTGGTGCACACTTCCAGTGTGGGAAGACATAGTCTCTCATTTTTTTTTTTAGTTCACCAAGGTTTTCCAATTGCTTTTGAGATATTGTTCCCTGTCGCTTTTCATTTTTCCCCCCAATTGAAGCTGAGAAATTCTCAGCATGGGAGACTGCTGCTTATTTGCAGGTTCAGCTGTTTTTCTTTGATAAAAAGTTGTTTTCACTTTGTTGGGTGTTTTTTTTCTTTTTTTCTTTGACCTTTATCTTCCAGGTTTGGGGGGTAGGGGAGCAGACACACAATCTTCACCTTTTTTTTTATTTCATGATCCAGAAGAGAGAGATACACTCTTTTAAGGGAACCATAGTCTTTTTTTACCTGGCTGTCACAAATTCCCATAATTGTAGTGATTGGTACGATTTAGAGTAATTGATATAATTAGAATGGAATTACCAGCTGCTTGGGGGTGTAATTTCCTTATGTTTTACCATTGTTTCTGTTTTCTAAGGGATAACAAAAAAGAAAGTGGAAGAAATGGGAAACATAGAACGTTGTTCTCCCCTCCCCCATTTGGCATAGAAATGTTCTTAGTGTTTTCCTTCACTTGAAGTAAATGAATTCAGCTTCTGTTCCTCCCATTCCTTGCTCAATTCAATTCAACTAACATTCCTTCCATACCTAGAGGATGACAGAAACTGTGCCTAGGTAGTAGAGAAAAATATAAAAAGTAAAAATTAAGTAGGCCCAGCCTACAAGTAACTTCCAATCTACTGGGGGAAAAAAAACAAATACAGAGATGATTGTAAGAAGACTCTATTAGGGGTGAGGGGAGTTTCCCTTGACCAGAGGTTCTTAACCAGAAATTCAAGAATTTGGTTTTTTTTTATTTGGTAACTATTTTGATATAATTGCTTGTTAAAAAATCTTGTGTATTCTATTTTGTGCATTTAAAATATTCTTAGAAGTGGTCCATAGGCTTCACCGGACTAACAAAGGGGTCCATGACACACATAAGAAAAGTTAACAATCCCTGTCCTAAACTTATTTGAACATATTTTTTCCCTTGTAGTACAGGTATAGCCACATCAGTGCCTCCTTGCAAGTCAACAGCAGCTTCTGATTGGTTTTGCAGTAACTGGAACTGCCTCCAAAATTATTGTCTAACTAGGACTCAGTAGACTGGAAAGAAATGCTAGCTCCAGAGACCAAAGACCAGGTTTGCATCTTACCTTTTATGCATACTGCCTCTGTGACCTTGAGCAAGTTCTAAGCTTCAGTTTATTCATCTGTAAAATGAGGAATTGGGGCTAAAAGTCCTCTGAGGATATTTCTACCTCTAAATCTATGACCCTATGGTTCTTATCAGAGGCGCTGTCCCTTTTTCTAATCTATAAATATGAGCTTTAAGGCTCAGTATCTTTTAGTCTTGTACCTTTCACTTCTGTATAAGGTAGAAAGGAACAAAGGAAAATTGATCCAGGTTCTAAGTAAAAGTAAATATTAGTAATGCATGCACATGAGAGTTACATATGCTTACTCACCTCATTCTGTTCACTGGTCAAGAGGGAAGACTGAAATTTCTACAAAAGCAAATAGCAAACTCAGTCATCTGCTTACTAGAAGAGATAGCATAGAAAGTTTAAGAAAGAAGACCTTCAAGTTCAAGAGATGATGGCAGCCAAAATATCAATAGTTGCTGTAAAAGTTGATGGGGCTTGCACTTGACCCAGGAAAAAAATTCATGGATAGTGTTCTTGAACAGCATCATTCCTAGAGAAAAAAACAGAGTGCCCACGTGGCCCCTAAGGTGGGAGAAACAGTGAAGTAGACCTACTTCTTAGAAAACAAAGGATTTGGACTTTGCCATACCCCAAACACACACCCTACACACTATATTACAATTAATAACTTGAACAATATAGGTTCAGTAAGAAATGATGTTCATCGGTCCAAAATATAAATACCATCTTGATGGGGCACTTATGAGGTATTTAAATGTTTTATGTGCTTTACACATTTTTATGGAGTCCTCTGCAATATTTTCATAGATATACATACATATATAGGCGTATACAAAGTCACAGAATCAGGAGACAGAGGAGGGGAGGGGGAGCATTTATTAGGCATATACTATCTCTATTTTCCAAATGAGGAAACTGAGGTAAACATAGATTAATTTACCCAGGATCCCACAGCTCTGAGGACAGATTTGAACTCAGGCCTTCCTGACTCCAGGACCAATGTTCAATCTACTGCGGCACCTGGCTACCTTGAAAACTGTAAGTAGAGTAGTTTGACTGGAATGTAGAGTACATGAAGGGTAATACTGTTAATTGGTTTAGAAGGGTAGATTTGGGCCTGTATTGTGAAGTGTTTTAAATGTCAAGCAGATAATTCCTTTCTTTTTAACCTTAGTTGTAATGTTGCCATTTCACAATGTCTTGTGGAAGAACCATTTCAAAGAATTCAGTCAGACCACTTCTAATCTAAGTATAGGCATTTATTGAGATTGACACCTCTCATGAAGCATGCTAAGTTCCAAGAGGAACCAGCAACTTCAATGAAAGCCAGATGGATTTTATAGGAAAAATATAATTATATAACAGAAATTATGAATATTAAAAAGGTAGGAGAGGTTTGTTAAGACATTAGATAACAGGGGAAAAAGGTCAGTGGGAATATGCAACTACCCACAATGCATACAGGAAAAAACCCATTTGAGAGGGATTGTATGTATAATGATATTATAATAATCCTCTCTATGTCATAGATTCACCTAAAGGACAGCTTTTTCTATTACTGCACAGGTGCCTACTTACGCAAAGTCCCTTCTATTATTTTGGGGTACACATCCTGCTTGGGCATCCTGGTGGTGCTGCTTTCTGTGGGAAATATGAGGAATGGGTCTGGGAACAGTGGCTAGACAAAATGCAGTGGTTGGGATCCCATCACATGGACACACCTGCTGTTCTGTGAGAAATATGAATTCATGGATACACCTATTGTTCTAGTGATCAGTGCAGCATATATGAGGAAGTTAGGATATTGAGTCCTGGGGGATGGAGGTTGGCTAAGTAGGGGAAGTGGCCATATTAAGTCTGGAGGCCTGTGGTGTGGTTAAAGCCAGATTGTGTGGTTAAATCAGGACATGCCTGCTGTTCAGTGAAGCCCATAAGGAAATTAGAGTATTGGAGCTGGTGGTCAGCTTTATTAGGATTCCATCAGGTAATAGAGAGTCATGAAACTTTTTGAGCAGGAGAGTGACAGCCTGCTTATGCTTTATAAATATCAATCTGGCAAGTGGGTGTATGTTGAATTGGAGAGAGGAGACATCTGAGACAGAGGCTTGTCCTTTTCTTCCTATCCTCATTATCATCGGTTAGAATTCCTTTTGCCCTTTGCGTACTGAGGCACATATTTATTGTGCTTTACTTACCCATGCAGAAGAACCAGACAGTCCAGAATGGATTTTTTTTGACCATCATTTTATTGGCTTTTATAGAGGAAGAGCAATGGGGAAGGCCTTACCAGATATACTAATTCTTTACAGAAAATACTTTTTCCTATACTTTAGACAATAAATGCCTGAGTTTTTGCCAGTGTTGTGGTAGTTTCATGGCATGGGGCTGTAGGGATCTGAAGGGCTCAGGTGTATTTTTCTCCTAATTATCATAAAAGGAAAACCCAAAGCATTTCATGAAATTCTAAAATATGACTCTCAAATTTTTACTTGCTTTATTCATAGTTTGGCATGGATGATAATGTGTCAGCATCAAAAGACCTAGGTTCCCATCTCCACTCTGTCATTTTTTAGCTGCTTGACTTGGGGAGGGGAGAGCAGTAACTTATCTTTATCACTTTCCTTAACTCTAAAATAGGGATAATAGTAATAACTATCCTAAGTTACAAAATTTTATGAGCAATACACATGAAAATGCTCCATAAATTCTACCATACTATACCAAAAAATATGGCAAGACGTGGAAGAACTAGAAATTATACTATCTTCATTCACATCCTCACACATACTCTAGTGCTCCTTATAGTTACCAAGCTCACAATATTTAAGAAGGAAAAATTGATGCTTTCTCTATGTACATATTTCCCACATGTTATTTTTTCTTCCTCCCTTTTGCTTCATACTTATATTCCTTACCAGACTCTTCTAAGAAGGAAATACTGTTTTGTTCAAGAGTCAACAAAATTATATTGTTGAATCATAGAAGTCCTTTGCAGTTAGACTCCCAAACCTCTATTAATAACCCTCCTCCCCCAATGCCTTTGAACTTTAATGGAATCTGGACTCAAATAATGAGTGTATTCTACAATGATTCATATTCTATTTCCTGACAATTTTGTCCCTGTCTTTCCATGATATCCTTACTCTTTGCAAAGTTTCCTTACAAATTTTTATCTGACATCTTCATTTTCTAGGGTCACAGGGATATTGCATACCATGACAGTGAATTTGGAGGGACAGTCCTAACCTTTGTACTTTCAAATTTTGTTACCAACCTTACTCCTTCCATCTGAAGTGACTATATGTTCGAGTTAACTTGTGTGTGTAGCTGAATCCTGAATTTTAAAGTATGGTATCTATTAGGAACTAACAAAACCTTACCTATTAGCCTTGGTGTTATAAAAAATCTTCGTGTGTTAAAACATAATTTTTGCAGTTCAAATAAATAACTGTTAAAACTGTGTTCTTTTTCCAAAGGAAAACCAATTCTCACTTTTTAGAGTTTTATTGTAAGCCCAGCAAGGAGCCAATACTCATCACTTTTCTTCATGGTATAAAACACCTCACACAGCTCAAAATTTAATGTAAGTAATTCAACTAACTCAAGTTTCTAATAAGTATATTTAACAAAAATGTTCTGAAGCAGGTTTACTGCTAACACAATCCGTCTTGAAGCTTTCCAAGTCTTATTTACAAATGGAGCATGAGAAATAAGTCATTATTTAATTACTTTTTATCATTAACTTATACAGGATCACGCCAATTATATTATTTAACTACAGTGTTGGAGTTTCTCAAACATGCCACCAATGAAAAATGATAGGGAAGGACATTGGAATTGATTAGTCTGCAGTTAAGTAAGTCATTTCCTATTTGGGAAATAAACTAAGAGGGAAAAATTTATTGCTGATCAATCATATATTTTTCACCATGCCTATATATTTCTTCAGTAGTTGTCCCTTTTAAAATTATCCCATTATTTTAGCAATAATTTCCCTTAAAACAGCTCATTTGGGGATCTTTTATTTTGTATAGTTTATGATGATGAATATGTTTATAGTAAGTGAATAAATAATTAAATAAAAATGTACATTGAAGTAAGGTAAAGATTGATTAAAATCAGTATTCAGGAATTAAATCACCTTTACCTTTCCAAGGAACATGTAACTATCATTAATTTGGGTTTATGTGGATTTAAATTTGGCTCTCTTTTACCTCCTTACCATTATGTTCTCTAAAACAGATTTTTGACAATATAAACTCCTCAAAGACCAGATATTCTGTATTTACCTAATTCTTTCTCTTTACTTTGCCTATTTTACTCTAAAAAGGCATTTATGACTGAACTAGGGGCAAGGAGATAAATTATAAGCAGTGGAGGAGCAGAGAGTTATAAATGGAATACTTGACCTTGAAACTTGCATACCAATTCAGACTCATGCTTAGCCATTGTGTGACTGGGTAAGTCATTTAATTAATCAACCAACTTCAATAAAATACCATTATATGTGCTTAGGTTCTATAAATACAAAGACAAAAATGAAAAAAGTGCCTTCCCTCTAGATTACATTATATTAAAATAGACACCATGTAAACATTAATAATATACTAAACAAATACATCAAAATTTAGGGGAAGATTTTTTTCTTGTACATATCTACTTGGCACTCCTTGAGAGGAGAGATTGTTTTTATTTATTTGTTTGTTTTGTCTTTCTTTGTATGTCCGGTAGCAGGGCATTTATGCCTGGTGCATAGTAAAAGCTTAACGACTGTTAGTTTAATGACTGATGTTCTTTAAAGTTCTGTATTTGTCATATGTTGAAAGGTGCTTATTCACCTCTCCATAACCTCTGTGTGAGATTCATTTTCACTTCTTTGGAGATATGTTTCATGGTCATAGATTAATACTGGTAGGATATTGGTATTTTAAAAAATAGACCTTTGTGGGAGAAGTTTAAGGAGTTCTGCAATTCCCTAAAGGTAATCCAATCTGCTCTATGTGTTTAATTTTTAAGACAATTTATTACCCATTTCTTTGTTTTTCCTAGTATATATGTATGTGTGCATTTGTGTGTTTGTTTGCATAGGTATATGGATATACACATATCTCTCTCTATATATATATATTATATATATATATAATATATATATCTGTATATATGTGTATAAATGCTGTAATGGAGCAGCAGATATGAGTGTATATAAATATATATACATATATACATACATATACATGTACATACGTGTGTGAGTGCACACATGGATTTTCTATATCTTATCTCAATTACACATGAAGTACTTTATTTTTTATTTTTTTTGTTTTTTCATTTAATATTTTTAGTTTTCAACATTGATTTTCACAAGATTTTGAGTTACAAATTTTCTCCCCACCCTCTCACCCTAAGATGGCATAAATTCAGATTGCCCCTTTCCCCAGTCCGCCTTCCCTTCTATCACCCCACTTCCCTCCACCCATCCCATTTCCCCTTACTTTCTTGTAGGGCAAAAATAGATTTCTATGTCCCATTGCCTGTATATCTTATTTCCCATTTGCATGTAAAAACAACTTTTTTTTTTAAACATTTGTTTTCAGGACTTTGCATTCCAAATTCTCTCCCTTCTTCCAACCAAGACTATGGCTCCAATCCAAGCAGGGCAAAGCAAGAGAACACTGTCTTAATGCCAGCAAAGAGATCCCTGATCTCTTGCTCTCATCAGCCACTTGATTCCCCCCACTCTGTGGGCCTGGGCCCTGAAGCAGCCACCTGCTGCTGCTGTTGCTGCTGCTGCTGCTGCCACTTCCACTGCAGCCACCTTCGCTGCCCTGGGGCTGCAGGCAGGGCACACACTTCCCTCATCCAGATCCAGCAGTTTTCCCACTGACCTGCTTAGTTGTCTTTGGTGTCTGTGGGTTGAGAAGTCTGGTAACTGCCACAGTTCAGTGATTCAGTTCCATGAGACCTCCTCTATCCGGTCTACTCTGGCCTGGTCTGTCCTGGAGTGGCCCAAATTGGGCTGCACTCTGCTCCCAACATGGAGCAATAGACCCTTCCCAGAGACCATGCAGGCTGTCTTGGGCTGCAGACTTGTTTCCCTCTGTCGTTACATGAGTTCTGTAGCTCTAGAATTTTAGTCATTTTTTACTGGTGTTTGGAGGAATTTGGGAGAGAGCTTAAATGAGCCCATGTTTTCAAGCCTCTATCTTGACTCTGCTCCCATGAAGTATTTTTTTGTTCCCTCTTTTAGAAAGAACCTACACATGAGGCAAACCTAAATTTCCCTTGTGTATTGGTACATGGGCTGTAAAGAGTCATGGAATGTTGATTTTAACTCAGAGAGAATCAATAAGAGTCTAGAACTTATATTTGATGACAAATTTTATGATAAATACTAGAAGGTAGGGTGCATTAAGAGCCAAAAAAGAAAACAAGTGAAGATCCATGTCTTCAAATATTTGAAGGCTTGTCTTGTAGAATAATAATGATAGCTGAAATTTCTAAAGGACTTTACAATTTAAAAAACACTATTGTATATATTATTTTGTAATTTATTTGCATTTTCTCATATATGTTATTTTATGTATGTAATCATCTTACTCTTTTAACAACACTTTGAAATAAAAGAGTATCTCCTTTTTTTATATATTGAGAAATCAAAACTGAGAATTTAACTTTTCCAAAGTTCCATGATTAGTAGAGGTAGTACACTATCTAATTCTGACACTTGTGACAAGTTGTGTGACCGTTGTAAATCACCTCTTTTCTTAAGATTGAAGAAATCCCCAGATCAGGAGTTCTCAACACTGACAAAGTCACAGATTTTTGCATATATGGCTAGTAAGTGGTTGAGCCAAAAATAGCACTCAATTCTTATTCTACCTAGCTATAGTAAGCAAAACTAAGATGCGTGTGGGGAGATTAAAGTGAGGCAGAATTTGTTTTACTGTAAGAAAAAACTTTCCAAATATTGGAGTTCTCCAATAATGGATATGATTGCCTGGAGATGTAGTAAGATATTAGCGGAAATGTTCAAGCAGAGATTGAATGATTATATTCAATTATCAGGAATATCGTAAGAGTATTTCTTCATTTGGTGGGATATTAGATTATATGTCATTACTGCTGTTTCTATTTTAAGATTCTATTTTATTTTTATTGCAATTAATAACTATCACAGCTTCAATTTTAATTATAAACATTTTAAACAGACATCTTTATGCAAATAGTTCTAGTTATGTAAATTACAAAGCAATCCCTTTGTTACTTTTAGTATTTCCACTCCTTAAAATCATTTCTTGTTATGTTGTTTGCTTTTTTTCTTTCCCCCTGATGAGTATATCCACTTTTCATTAGTCCTGAAATATCGTTAACATTTTTATTAGCCTCTTTAGTTTTGATTTTTTTCCTGAATCAATTTGAAGAATTTTTTGACAAAATAAAACTCCTATTTATTTCAAGTTAGAGAGCTAAAGTTTTAAATAAATTAAATAATGTGTTGTGAAGTATATTTTTACATTGTCAAGAAAAGGGGTAAACATAAACCATGACATTGGTATCCCAAGTACAAATTATTTACACATGATATTTTCATATGCTGAAGTTATATAATTGTAATAGCTGAGAGTTAAATAGCAATTTAAAACATGCTGGTCTCTTTAAAGGGGAATTATAAGGTCTTATGATGAAATTATGCTCCTAGTATGTTTGTGGCTGCTTGTCTTAGTGCTTTTAAGAATATTGTAAAAGGTCTTTCTGCTTACGTGTAGCAAAATTATATCACATAGAAAAATGACTTTAAATGTAAAAAATACTCTTGTAGTCCATGCTTAGTTAATTATTTTTAGATAATATACAAAATTTTTGCATAATATTCCTCTTATGTAGATCTCTATGTTTATTTTTTTAAACTGAGGCAAGAATCTCAATTGTATGTGATTTTCTCAATACTTGTAATTATAATCTCTGAGCTGGATTTTGGCAATATTTTCCTTCTTGTCACCCACATCTAAATGTAATGTCTAAAAATATTGTTACATTAATCTAAAAATCATTTGATGTAGGGTTATTTAAAATGTCATCATGTTTTAGGTCTGAAAGGTCAGATGCTATTAAGAATGATATAAACCTTCAAGTCCAAAGCATTTACTAGTAGGTCATATTGTTTATTCTCCTTTGAAAGAATATTTTGTTTGGCAGAGGTACTCATAAAAAGGTAAACTCAAGCCCAGCTCAAACTGTTAATGACACATACAAATTCAATATAACTTCCCAGAAATGTTGTTTTCATTGCAATGAAGGATTCTCCCATACACACCTATCAAAGGTGAGACAATCATGATATTTTAAAAAGATTGCTCATCCAAATACATTACAAATTAGCAGTTACCATTTCCAGTTCTCTTAGCATGCACCAAATATAACTGAAGGAATGGTATGGGTCAATGAAAATCCTCCTTGACTAGAGTTTTTAGTCAGTCATTCATCGTAGCTGGCAAGATTTTTGCCAGAATCCACCTTGATAGACTAATCTTTCAGCTGGAAGATGGTCATCTATCTGAGAGTCAGTATGGCTTCAGAAAAGGTTGAGGAATGATCAGCATGATGTTTGCTATCCAACAAATCTAGGGAAAATACCAGATGCAGAACAGAGGTCTGTCTGTACACAACATTCATTGATCTGACCAAGGACTTTGATACTGACAATTGTAACGGTTTTTGGAAGATCATGATGAAATTTGGTTGCCTTGAGAAGTTTATCAGTATCATAAACCAGTTCTGTGATGGAATGCCTGCACGGTTTCTAGATAATAGACATTCCTCTCACACTTTCCCAGTCATCAATGAAGTGAAGCAGGGCTTTGTGCTTGCTCCCATGCATTTTAGCATGATGTTTCCATTAGTGTTGTCAAATACCTTCTATGAGGATAAAAATACTATCAAGGCCAGTTATCACACTAATGGTTAATTATTTAACTTGGAAAGGCTACAAATCAAGACTAAAGTGGAGGGAGAGTTGGTGCTTGACTTTTTGTTTGTAAATCATTGTGCACTCAATGCAGCCTCTGAGACTGAGATGAAACAGAGTATGGATTAATTCTCTGCAAATTGTGTTAGTTTGGGCCTGACAATTAACACCAAAACAAACAAACAAAAACCAAAATAAAACACAGGAGAAGTTCTCCATCAGCTATCATCATGTCATCCATACATGGAACTATCAGTTATTGTAAATGGAGAAATTTTGCATTCTGTGGACAAGTCCACGTACCTTGGCAATATAATTTCGGTGGGTATAAGTATCAATGATGAGGTTGACACACACACATTGCCAGAGCTAGCTCAATGATTGGAAAACTCTAAAAGAAAGTGTGGGAGGGAAGAGGTATTAGGCTGCCTGGCAACATGAAAGTCTACAGAGCTATTGTGTTGACCTTATTGTTATATACCTGTGAAACTTCTACAATTTACCAGCACCATTTCAGGAAACTTAATCACTTCCATTTGAATTGTCTTAGAGAGAGTCTGAAGATCAAATGGCAAGAAAATGTGCTGAACACTGAGATCCTTTCTCCAGCTGCACTGTTAAACATTCAAACTCTATTGCAGAAAGCCCAGCTCTGTTGGACTGGTCCATAAGAATGCCAAATGTATGTTTGTCTAAAAGAATATTTAATAGAGAACACACACAAGTCAAGCACTCACATGGAGGTCAGAAGAAGCAATATAAGAATACTTTTAAGGTCTCTCTGAAGAACTTTGAACTTGATTGTGAGATGTGGGAGACACTGGTGCAGGACTGCCAACCAAGGTGTACCCACATCAAAGAAGATGTTAAATTCTGTGAGCAAAGCAGAATTGAAGTAGCTCCAAAGAAATGTGAGATGTGCAAATTTAGAGACACCTCCACTCCAAATGTTCATATGGACTATTTGTGCTTGACCTGTAGTAGAGTCTTCCAAGCTTGTATTGTTCTGATCAGCCATAGTCAGGCACACTGCACCTTGACCTGGATACAGTGGTGTCATTTTGGTTCTCTTCATACACAAAGGACAGCAACAATAATCAGATTTTCTTTAATGGAATTTTTGTCTAAATGTAGAACCTACATTGGATGGCATGCTATCTTGGGGGGGGAGGGAGGAGGAGAGGGAGGGAGAGAAAATTTGGAACCCAAAAACTTGTGGAACTGAATTTTGTAAACTAAAAATAAAAAAAAATTAAAAATAATTATATCTCACCATTTACTAGTAGCCTTAGGATTTTGCTTTCACCTATAACTTTCACAGACTGAACTTTTTAGGTTGAATTAAATTTGAAGTGCTTCATGATACATCAACATTTTGTAGCCCTTCCTCCAGTCATGTGCTATTTTATGTAGTGTATGATATCTGAAATTTTATTGATAATTATAACAAAACAAAGAAATATGAATGCCCATTAAATGAATGTTTAAATATTTCAATTACAATAAACATGCCATTAGAACAATTATGTCTTTGTCTTATATTCACTTATTTCTCCAAGAATACTACAAATAAACTTGATTTAAATTTTTCTCAATGCTTATTCTGTTTGGTTTGAGAAGCATTTTTAATGATTTGTTTTCCATTATGTTAATAATAACACAAACCAGCCAAGATGGCAGAAAAAAGGTAGGGAGTTGCTTGGGGTCTCCAAAATTCCCTTCCAAACAATGTTAAAATAATGCCTCAAGATGAGTTCTGGTGCAGCAGAACCCACAAAAGGATGAGGGGCAAAAACCTTTCCAAGCCAAGACAACCTAGAAAGTTAGCAGGAAAGGTCTGTCACAGAAGTGTAATAGTGGAACATGGTACAGCATGGACAATGAACCAGCAATCCAGCAGCAGGCCTTGGAGGCAACTCAGTTTGCAAGAGTGGATCCTGGAGATCTCAGCCCACAGAAAGTAAGGAGGTCAAAAAACAGCCAAAAGGAGATTACAGTGGTATCTTTGCTGGACTAGGTGCAGGACTCTATATTTTTGCCAACACATGGATCTAGGTCTCAGTCCCAGGACAAAGAGGAGCTCTAGCACATCAGAGCTTGTGGCTCCAAGGGATTAGGAACCCTGGTCATAGTTCCATGGTGAAAAAGAGTGCTTGTGGTCACTCAGAGACCAGAACATAGATCAGAAGAGAAGCAAACACACCTCTCCTTAGACCACACCACCTTGAAAGAACTGAAAACATACAACCCCTCACAATTGGTTCTGACAACAGCTACACATGCATGCATGTGCATGCGTACACACACACACACACACATAAACCCCTGAAGCTTGGAACAGTGCTTATAGTGCTTCCTCTACCCTGGGAGCAGAGACAAACATGGACATAAAGTTAGAAGTCAAGAAATAAATTGGAAAAATGAACAAACAACAACAAAAGGAAAATGATCATAAAAAGTTACTATGGTGACAGGAAAGATCAAAACACAAAAAGGGTGTTGGTCTGAGGCCCCCAAATAATTCCTAGAACATTTCAAAAAGGAATAAAAACAAATAAGAGAAATAGAGAAAACATTTGAAAAAGAAATGAGAGAGATGGAATAAAATCATCAAAAAAAAAAAAAAAACCAAGTCCCCAGCTTGGTAAAGGAGTCGCAAAAAATACTGAAGAAAACAACACCCTAAACAAGAAAATAGGCCAAATGATAAAAGAGACACAAAAATCCACTTTAGAGAAGAACTCCTTAAATAGCAAAATCGTCCAAATGGAAAAAGATATACAAAAATTCACTGAAGAGAAGAACTCCATGCAAAACAAAATTGATCACCTCAAAAAAAATGTACAAAAATTCACTGAAGAAAAGAACTCCTTAAAAAGTAAAATGGCCTAATGGAAAAGGAGGAACAAAAAATTCCCTGAAAAAAAGAATTGCTTAAAAATTAGAATTGGGTAATGAAAGCTAATGACCCCATGAGACATCAAGAAACAATAAAACAAAATCAAAAGAATGAAAAAATACAAGAAAATATGAAATATATCACTTGAAAAACAACAGACCTGGAAAATAAATTGAGGACAGATAATTCAAGAATTATTGGACTAACTAAAAGCTATGACCAAAAAAAGAATCTGGACATTATCTTTCAAGAAACTATCAAGGAAAACTGTATTGATAGTTTAGAGCCAGTAGGTAAAATAGAAATTGAAAAAAAACATCTACTAATCACCTCCTAAAAAAAATCACAAAAAGAAAACTTTAAGGAATATTAGGGCCAAATTCCAGATTTACTAGGTTAAGGAGATAATATTGCTAACATCCAAAAATAAAAAAATTAACTATTGTGGAGCCATAGTCAAGATAACACAAAATTCAGCAGCTTCCAAATTAAAGGATAGGAGGACTTGGAATATGTCATTCTAGATAGCAAAAGAGCTGGAATTACAACTAAGAATCGCTGACCCAGCAAAACCAAGTATGATCCTTCAGGAGAAAAAAAGAGTGATACCCAATGAAATAGATGACCTTCAAGAATTCCTGATGAAAAGACCAGATCTGAATAGAAAATGTGATTTTCAAATATAAGACTCAAAAAAACCATAAAAACGAAACTGGAAAGATATAATGTAAGGGATTCATTAAGGCTAAAGAGTTTACAGTTATCTCTCCCAAATCACAGGGCTCTAGGGCATGGCACCCCCAGGATCTGGAAAATCCAGGTAAAAATCCACCTTCCCTTCATACCAGAGAAGTCTATTTTTTCTTTTTCTTTTATGGGATGTTTACAGTGTTATTGTAAAATTTCAGTTAAGTATTTGGTCATATATAGTCTCTGGGTTGTCTGCTGGCTTTCATGTGCTGTCTGTGACTTCTGCAAAACTCTGAAAATATTTCCATCTAATTTCTTATGCCTACCCATGATATACTGAAACCATGATGGGGAAGGTCATGGTGCGAAAGTTTACATTCTTAGGTTGGAAAGATGATACTTGGAACTCCTAAGAATTTTATCATTTTTAGTGAAATTAGAAGGTGGCTATGGAGGGTATGAATATTAGTTGAATATGATGAAATGATATAAAATTAAGAGGTGAGAAAGGGGAATGCATGGGAAGAAGTGGAAGGGGGAGGTAGAATAGGGTAAATTAACTCACATGAAAGAGGCAGAAACAGCTTTTATGGTGGAAGGGAAGATGAGAGACTTGGAGGGGGAGCACTTGAACCTTACTCTCATCAAAATTGGCTCAAAGAGGAAACAAGATACACTCTTCAGTATAGGTAAGTAATGTAAGAGGGGAGAGGGAAAAGAGAAGGAATCATGCTAATAAAAAGGAGATTGGATTCGTGGAAGCTATATATAGCCATAGCTTCCATTGCTTTGTCTAAACACCTGCTTATTTACATCCACTGTCCATTTATCAATTGGTGAATGATTTGTATTTTTATAAATTTGACTCAGATCTCTAAATATTTGAGAAATGAGGCCTCAATCAGAGCAGCTTGCTGTAATCATAGTTATGACTACTGTGTATTTCCTTCCATCCTATTTTCCCTCATTTATCCTATTCTCTCTCTTTTTCACACTGTCCATCCTCAAATGTGTTTTGTGTCTCACTACTGCTTCCCCAATTGTGTGTTCTTGCATTCAAATGCTCATTTCTAGATTTTGCAAATATATTTATTGAAACCAAATCCAGAAAAAGAATACAAGTTTTACTAATAAATTTACAACTTGTGGTAACATGATACATATTGCTATTGAGTTACGAGCTTGTGGTAAAAGTTTTCTGAAATTAGTAAACTAATTAGTAAATTAGTAAAAATTCTTTTTCATATTAGAATGGTTAAATTCTTCAAATGCATTGGTAGTAGCTATTGGAGTAAATCCATGAAGATTTTAATGGTGCAGAGAAAATGACTGTACAAATTCGATGAACCCTATTAGCATTGATATGTGTAAGTAAATTAATTTTAATCTAAACATATTTTTATGAGCTTTCAGTGAGTTACAGGCTTGGATTATTTTATGTAAAACTATTTTATGTAAAAGTACAAGTCAGTCAGTTGGTCAATAATCATTTATCAAATGCTTAAGTGATGGAGATAAAAAATAAAGGTAAAAAGAGCCTCCTGCCATCGAGGAGCTCACTTTCTAATGGGTAAGAACATATCCAAACAACTATGTATATATAAGGAAGACTCAGTGACAGCCAGAAGATGGAGTAATAAAGAAAAAAATTGAGAAAGAAAGCAAGTGGTTTTTTTTGTTTTGTTTTAATTATAGAGCCTTTAATCCAGAGAGTACAGCAGAAAGGCTGTGTAGAAATGAAGTGGGACATCATTTGTCATGGTTGGGTTGGGAGTAAGGGAGAAGGTATGGGGGTTGACTGGAAATGGAGTGTTTAGTGTAGCAGTTAGAGGTCCAGGATCACTGCAATGGGGTGATTATGATATGTTGCTATGCTGACTAGCTCCAGTCATGCTGTTATGCTCTTCTACAAAACATATTGATGTATTGTATTTTTCTCCTTGTTCACAGAGTGATTTATTTACAAAAATCCTGCCATAGAGTCTAACATTAAAAAAAAAAACTTAGTTATAGATGTAGGAAATATTGCCCTTCACATGTAGCATAGGAGTGGTGTGTGGCTTAAAGGGAGGTAGAATTGACATCTCTAGCTTTTTCTCTCCCCACCTTTATCCAAGGGAGACTTTAATTCCTGCCAGGAGGGAAAGCAAGAGGTTAGGGCAGGGGACATTCTATTCTCTTTAGGGAGAGAATTTACCAGGTTAGAATTATATTTATTTGCTGTCTTAAATATTACTAGTCTAGCGGACATGATTTTTAGGTTTAATCTAATTTCTTATCATTGTTTCAGTAATTGGGAAGAAACAGGATCATACTTTATATCCATGGCTTGAGTCTCTTTCTACAAATACCAGTTCTACAACAAATACACATAGTAAATAGTCAATAAAAATTTTTATTCAAACAGCAAAATAAAAATCAGAAGAAATAAATTACAGAAAATATATATCAAACAATACAGTGTGAAGGAGTTCTCCCACTGAGAGGGAGGTAATTCAACTCAACCAAGAGAGAATGCTAGATCTCAATAAAGGGGAAGTTCTCCAAAGTGTCTAGTATAACCAACTGGGGAGAGGGACATGACAGAGGCCGTTAACCTAACTATTATGAAATTTGTGCTGTGGTACATGGACTAGATGATGTCAATAATTAGAGACTTACAGTGAGGTAAAACTACAGTTTATTCATTCAAGCTTGTGATACACCATCAGTAGTCAATGAATATATTTGTGTCATAATTCAGCAGGTGATATTTATATATTGTCCCCACTCAAAGCTATGTGAGACAGACAGAGTAATGAAAGAGGAATTGTGTTATGCTCTTTTGTCCTGTAGAAGAGGAAAGAATATCCTTATTAGCATAGTCATTCTCACTAGATCAAAGAGAATTGCCACCCTTTATCATATAAAATATAGAGAAGGTGCAGACTTGTTTCAGCAATCAAAGTCCTCTCAGTCCTCTTTTGCAATCATAAAGCAATTTAGAGGCAAAGGAAGATACTGGAGAAAAGTAGCCTGATTCAAACTGATTCTAAGCTGAGGCAACATAGTAAAGTGGTAAATACAAAATAAAATGGAGTTATCTACATAAACTCTCAACAGATCATTAAGCTCCTAAAATTTCTCTTTGAATATTTTTGAGCTCATCATCCAACAGAAATTTTTCTTTCCAGTTACTCATGATGTCTTAAAGAACCAAAGTGACAGCGTATTCTCAATATTCATCCTCTTCCACTATTATTATCCCCAATTTTATAGAAAAAAGAACACACTCAGAGAATTTAAGTGACTTCATAGTTCTAAAGCAGGAAATGGACTTCAGAAGTCATCTAGTACAATTCTTAGTTGTTTTGGTTTGTTTTTCAATCAATAAGGAAACTGAGGCCCAGGGACATTAATAAATTACTGAAGATCACAGAAGTAACATACACTATAAGTCAGATTTGAACCTAAGAACTCTGACCCCTGAGCCAATATTCTTTCCATTTTCCTTGATATCATAGGAGTATACTGCTTTGTGTGTGAGTAAGGATTTTAATCTAAGTCTTGAGGATTCTAAGTCTAGTTTTGTATCCCCTATGCCAGCTTCCATGGGGAATATTTTGTATTGGTTAATGTAGAATATTTGAGAAATCTAAAGACAAATGAGGAATGAAAGCATGGAATAAGGACATTTACACAAAATTGTAGGGGCTGAGCAGTGGATATTAATCAGGAAAAAGCAAAATAATCAGTAGATGGTGGAAAAATCAAACTATTGTGAGCTCAAGAGGTTTCTGAGAGTCATAGAACCTCTAGTTGTTTTTTTTTTTGATTGTCATAAATAGGGAAATGCATTTTATTCCTTAGCAAAATGGGAATTTAAAAAGACTGGTTGGTTGTTTTCCTTCATTCTTGAGGAAGACCAAAATGCTATCATTATGCTAGAGTCAAGTTTCAATGTGTCCAGCTGTGGCCGATCAACACAATTTGAGCTTGGAGTGCTTTACCACAGGTTGAGCACAAATAGCCCATGTGAACATGTGGAGCGGATATTCTAAATTTGTGCATCCTGCCTTTCCTTTGAGCTGTTTCAATTCTGTTTTTCTCAAAAAGCACAGCTCTTTCTTTGATCTGGGCATGCCATGCTGAGTGGTCCTGTGCCAGTGTCTTCCATGTCACACAATCAATTCTAAAGTTCTTAAGAGAGACCTTGAGAGTGTCTTTGTATTGCTTCTTCTGAACACTATATGAATGCTTGACCAGTGTGAGTTCTCCCTAAAATAGTCTTTTGGGCAATCGTACCTTTTGCATTCAAACAGTGTAGCCAGCACATCTGAGTTGCATCCTCTGAAGCAGAGTTTGAATGCTTGACAGTCAAGCTCAAGAAAGAACCTCAGTGTCTGGTACCTTATTCTGCCAGGTGATCTTCAGAATCTTCCTAAGACAATTCAAATGGAAACTATTCAGTTTCCTGGCATGGCACTGGTAGACTGTCCAGATTTTACAGGCATACAACAATGAGCTCAGCACAAAAACTCTATAGACCTTCAGTTTGGTAATCAGTCTAATATCTCGTCTCCCATACTTTCCTTCGGAGCCTCCCAAACACTAAGCTAGCCCTGGCAATGTGTGTGTCAACCTCATTATGTATGTGTACATCCCTGGAAAGCACACTACAAGGTAAGTGAACTTATCTACAGCATCCACAACTTCTCCATTTGCTATAACTGATGGGTACACTTTTGGATGGTATGGTGTTAGCTGATGGAGCTTGTGTTTTCTTGGTATTAATTGTTAAGCCAAAACGTTTTGATATAAAATGCTCAGCATCAAATAATGTAATCATTTAACAATATATATGTTACATATGTCTATATGCATATATGCTTATATATGTATGTTATATACCTATATGGTCCAAATCTTTCAAGTTTATCATGGAAATCCTAGGTGTTAAGTTATTTAATCACAGTGGACAGTAGTCAAACAGGAACAATAATGTTTCCTAGGAGAGACAAACCTCATGCTAAGCATGTACTGGAGAATATTAAGCCAAGAGGAAATAAACTTCTGTTTTCTTTAGTTTGCCTTGGGGTGTGGCAGAAATGTCTAATTGCCAATTAAGGGAAGCTGAGCTAAGAGCTACTTCTGTGAAAGAAGCTACCGTATATCAAGTTAAATTTGCTTAGCAACCCACAGCAGCTGAGCCCACAGCAGAGGGAACAGGTATGACAAATAGGTAATTCCTATGAACAGTTGGCTAGGAGGTTTGGCCAACTGAGCTATCGAAAAGAATATAAAGGATGAATATCTCACTTTAAAGATAGAGGACAAAAGCAAATTTGCAATTAGCTACAGAGGAGGCAGCTAGGTGGCTTTTTGGATATTCCACTGGACTTGAAATTGAAGGAATCCACTGATTGCTTCTTGAAAAAGATCCCAAAAAGAAAACTCCTAGGAATATTATAGCCAAATTCCAGAGTTCCCAGGTCAAGGAGAAAATATTGCAAGCAGCCAGGAAGAAACAATTCAAGTACTGTGGAAACACAATCAGGATAATACAAGATCTAGCAGCTTCTACCTTAAGGGATTGAAGGGCTTGGAATATGATATTCTGGAAGTCAAAGGACCTAGGATTAAAACCAAGAATCACCTACCCAGCAAAACTGAGTAAAACACTTAAGGGCAAAATATAGACTTTCAATGAAATAGAGGACTTTCAAGCATTCCTGATTTAAAAAAACAGAGTTGAATAGAAAATTTGACTTTCAAGTGCAAGAATCAAGAGAAGCATGAAAAGGTAAATAGGAAGGAGAGATCATAAAGGACTTACTAAAGTTGAACTGTTTTATTTACATTCCTACATGGAAAGATGGTATTTGTAACTCATGAGACCTTTCTCAATATTGGGTTATTTGAAAGTAATATATGTGTAGATAGATAGATAGACAGACAGACGGACGGACGGAACAGGGTGAGTTGAATATGAAGGGACAATATCTAAAAGGATAAAATTAACAGGTGAGAAAGGAATATATTTGGAGAGGGAGAAAGGGAGAGGTAGAATGAGGTAGATTATCTCACCTGAAAGTGGGAGGAAAAAGCTTTTATACTGGAAGGGAAGAGGGGGTAGGTGAGGTGGAATGAGTGAAGCTTGCTCTCATTGGATTTGGCTCAGGGAGGGAATAATGTACACATTCAGTTGGGTATCTTACTTACAGAAAAGTAGAGGAGAAGGGGATAAGAGGGACTGATGACAGAAGGGATGGCAGATTGGGGGAAGAGGTAGTCAAAAGCAAACACTTTTGAAAAGGGATAGGGTCAAAGGAGAAAATTGAATAAAGGGAAACAGGATAGGATGGAGGGAAATATAGTTAGTCTTTCACAACATGACTATTATGGAAGTGTTTTACATAATTATACATGTATAACCTATTTTGAATTGCTTGCCTTCTCAAGGAGGGTAGGTGGGGAGGGAAGAAGGGAGAGAATTTAGAACTCAAAGTTCTAAAAACAAATGTTTAAAAGTTGTTTTTACATGCAACTGGGAAATAAGATATACAGGCAATAGGGTATAGAAATGTATCTTGGCTTCAAGAAGGTAAGGTGAAAAGGGATAGGGGATGGAGTTAGGTGATAGAAGGGAGGGCAGACTGGGGAAAGGGATGATCAGAATGCATGACATCTTGGGGTAGGAAGGAGGGTGGAGATGGGGAGAAAATTTGTGGCTCAAAATAGTGTAGAAATGATTGTTGAAAACCAAAAATAAATTTTAAAAAATCTTTACACACACACAAATAACTGTCAAAATTTATGACCATCACTTTTTTTTCTTCTGCTTATTCATTTGAAAATTGTTTCTCTCCATGGTACTGAAGTTGCAGTTTGTCTTTCTCAAAGAGGACTATGATATCGGGAAGATGATGCCATGACTTGCAACTGAATTGGATTTAAGTGAGGGAGGGCTGTGCAAAGTTACAAGCCTCACTTTCTCCTCCAGATCCATCTGGGTCCAGTGGCCAGATATAGATCAGGACATTTGGAGATGATCCAGGATGCAGAGGGAGACCATGGCCTTTTTAAGCTAAGTTATTTCTGATTTCTCACTTTGAATGAGGCAATGCCCATTCAGTGATTAGGGCTGTTTAAGAAGTCAGTCAGGGGATGGCCCCTTTAATAATTAAAAAAATCAAACTGGGAATGGAAGATCCTCTGAGTTTCTGGCCAAAGGAGAAATAATTACTATTTACATTCATTCTGAGCCATGGGGGCCCAAACGACAACCATTAAATAGTACATTAATGACAGCCAGAGTGAACTGGATTTCAGGCATGGGCTTTAAGAAAGAAATCTACCTAGTAATCCCCAAGATGTCTAGGTAGGTTTCAGCCTTCAAAATGTACCTGCCTTTGGGCAGAGCACCCTTAGGTAAGGGGATGATATCCCATGTGGGGAGAGGAGAGGAGAGGAGAGGAAGAGTTGAGTTGCCCAGCTGGAACTGACCACTTGTGTCCCCAGTGGGGCATCTTGGACTATTCACAGGTTGCTACTTGTCCTTTGTTCTCAAAGAGAACCATGAGATCAGGAATAGGATGCCATGACTGGAGAGTGAATTGGATTTAAGCGATAGAGGGTTGTACAAAGTCTCTAGTCTCACTTTCTCCTCCAGAGTCCATCTGGGTCCAGTGGCTAGATGAAGATCAGGACAACTGGAGAGCCCAGGATACTGAAATAGCTAAAAGTCAGAGGTTTCAAAGCTACTGGATTGGTTCTCCTTAGCCATATCTTATAATTCTTCTCCCGTCTCTCATTATATACATATGCTAGCAACTATTAGTATTAAAGTGTTACCTGGGGCACTGAGAGTTTTAGTGACTCACATAGGCAGCATCTGTCAGTGTCAGGTCTTGAACCTAAGTCTTCTGGGTTCCAAAGCCAGTTCTCTATTCACTGCTCTATGCAGAATCCCTCTTAATACTTAATACTGTCCAAAAAGGCAATAGTCAATATTGAAGAATTATAGAAAGACAAACCCACTAATTCATTGTTGGTCAAGGTGTGAGTTGGTATAACTATCCTGGAAAGTGGTTGGGACTATGCAAATAAGTGACTAAAATCAAAATACCCTTTGGCTTGTTCATTATACTCTTTGAACCATCATTTTCTATATACCCCACAGCGGTTATTGACAAAGAGAAAGGCTCCATATAAAACAAGATACTTATAACAACATGTTTTGTTGTAGCAAACCACTGGAAAGGAAATGCATGACATAAATTGGGGAATATATAAACTAGTAGTGGTAACTGAAAGTAATGGAAGATATTACTGTGCTGTAAGAAATGATGAATGTGATAAATGTAGAGGAGCACTGAAAGACTTAGTTGAACTGACACATAGTGAAGTAAGCATGGCCGATAAAACAATATGCATGACAATGCATAACAATGAAAATGGAAAGAACAATAACACAGAAAATCGAAAGTCAATGTATCAAAATTATAAAGATCAGTCATGACTGTTCTTGGAGCTGAGAGGTCCACAAGTGTTGGACATTGCACATATTTTTGCACCTCTTCAATGTCTCCATTGGTTGTGCTATTTTTTTGTTCTCTTCTTTTTTTTACATATTATTTGTTATAAGGGTTGGAGCTCTGACCAAGAGAGGAAGACAGATTTTGGGGAAACTATGATGATGTAAAAAACAAGACAATGATAGAACAATTTTATAAAAAATAAAAACAACAGATATTGTCCTTTATTCTCAAAGAGGACCAAAATGACATCACTATGCTAGAGTCAAGATTCAGTGTGTAAAATTGTGACCGATAAGACAAATACAAGCTCAAAATGCTCCACCACAGGTTAGGCACACAGTCCATGTTAACATTTGGGGTGGATTCTCTAAATCTGTGCATCCTGTGTGTCTTTGAGCTGTTTCAATTCTGCTTTGCTCACAGAGCACAGCAACTTCTCTGATATGGGCATGGCATGCTAAGTGGTCCTGTGCCAGTGTCTTCCATGTCACATAATCAATTCCAAAGTTCTTAGGAGAGACCTTGAGAGTATCCTTGTATTGCTTCTTCTGAATACTATATGAATGCTTGCCCTGTGTGAGTTCTCCATAAAATAGTCTTTTTGGCAAGTATACATCAGAGTTGCACTCTGAAGCAGTTTGAATGCTTGGCTGTCCAGCTCAAGAAAGGACCTCAGTGTCTGGTATCTTATCCTGTCAGGTGATCTTCAGAATCTTCCTAAGATAATTCACATGGAAGTGATTCAGTTTCTTGGTGCTGGTATATTGGCCAGGTTTCACAGGCATACAATAATGAAGTCAGCACCCGTAGACCTGCAGTTTGATAGTACAATACCTCTTCTCTCCGATGCCTTTCTTTGGAGCTTCCCAGACACTGAGCTAGCTTTGGCAATGTGCACATCAACCTCATTATCAATGTGTACATCCCTGGAAAGTACACTACCAAGGTAAGTTAACTTCCCCCAGAGCATCCAAAACTTTTCCATTTGCTTTAAACAATGGTTCCATATATGGATGGTGTGGTGGTGGCTGATGGAGCACCTCATGCTCTTTTTTTGGTGTTGTTAGGCCAAATTAGCACAAACAGCAGATAATTGATCCATACTTTATTGCATCTCAGCTTCAGAGGCTGCATTGAGTGTGCAATCATCTGCAAACAGAAAACCATGTACCATCACTCCCTCTACTTTTGTCTTGGCTTGTAGCTTTTTCAAGTTTAAGAATTTACTATCATTGTGGAATTTGACCTCAATGCGTTGTTCATCCTTATTGAAAGCATTTGACAACATGACTGAAAACATCATACTAAGAAGCATGGAAGCAAGCACTCAGCCTTGTTTCATTGCACTGGTGACTAGGAAAGCACTAGAGAATTGTCCATTCTCCAGAAGCCAGGCAAGCATGCTGTCATGAAATTGACATACTATGCTAGTAAACTTTCTTGGACAACCAAATTTTGACATAATTTTCCATAAGCCCTCATGACTGACAGTATCAGGGGCCTTGGTCTGATCTACAAACATTGTATACAGATATCTGTTCTGCTCCTGGAATTTCTCCTGGAGTTGTTGGGCAGCAAACATTATATTGACCATTCCTTGGCCCTTTCTGAACCCGTATTGGCTCTTAGATAGATGACCATCTTCCAGGTGAAGGATCAGCCTATTATGGAGGACTCTGAAAAGAATCTTGGCAGCAATGACTAAGAGAGATACCCACCATGATTGTCACAGGACAATCTATTTCCTTTGCCTTTATAGAGATGGACAATGGAAACATCCTGGGGGATAATCTCCTCTTGCTGTATAACCTGGAAAATTTCAGTCAACTTTTGTATGAGCGATGGACCCCCTACCTTGTAAATCTCAGCTGGAATAGAATCAGCACCAGGTGCTTTGCCACACAAAAGGAGCCTAAAAGCATTCAAAACCTCTTCTCCTAGGGAGGGACTGACTTCAACCTGAGCTAAATGGTCAGTGGCCTCAGCATTGATTGATGATAGTCTGTTGAGAACACTATGTAAGTGTTCAGTACATCCCTCTATGTCATGTCCTTATCTCTAATCAATGTGACTCTGTCAGCACTGAGTAGTTGAGATATGTCTTTGGCCCATAAATGCCCTTCAGGGCATCATAAAAGCACTTTGGATTATTGCTATAAGCATAAAACTGAATTTCATTTGCCTTCTAACTGAGCCAAGAATTCTGCATCTTTCTAAGTTTTGCTTGTACTTTACTTTTGATGCAATTAAATGCTACCTTCTTAAAGATGGATGAACTATCCTGATGGTAAGCCCTGTGGAGTTTTCATTTTTCATTTAGCAGCTTCTGAACTTCCCGATCATTTTCATCAAAGCTGTCTCGGTGTTTGTGAATGTTCTGACCCAGATGAGCAAAAGCAGTTCTATATACCAAATCTCTGAAAACTGCCCATCTCTTTTCTCTTCCACTGTTGCCAACTGTGTGTTGGCTCCACATTCCCTCCAAGCTCAAAGAAGAGCTGTAATCTGTTGACATTAATTTTTGTGGTACTCATTTTGCCTTGAGAATACCAATTTTATTGAATGTGAATATTTAGCTTGGAGAGGATAAGTCTATGATCAGTCCAGCACTCTGCACCACACATTGCCTTTGTCATTCTCATATCCTGTCTCTCTCGTCTCCTTACAGTCACATAATCTATTAAATGCCAATGTTTCCTTCAACAGTGCATCCATGAAGTTTTATCATGTTTAGGTAAACAGAAGACAGTATTGGTTATGAGAAGGTCATGAGATACACAAGTCTTCAGTAGTGATTAACCATTGTTGTTGCTGTTTCCAACTCCATTCTTCCCAAGGACTCCCTGCCAAGTCTGACAGTCTGACCCTACTATAGCAATAAAGTCACACAAAATTATGTTTGTCTTCTTTTGGCATATCTATGGTAACGGTCTCTAGATCTTCATAACATCTTTCTTTGACCACATCAGGGTTCATTATGGTAGGAGCATAGGCCCTGATGATGGTGGAATGATGTTTTCCTGCAAGTGTCAATTACATTTTCATGAGCCTGTCATTTACTCCTTTTGGTAGGCACACTTGCTTGTTGATTAGATCAGTTTTCATTACAAAATCTACACCAGCATCACAGTGTTACCATTCACTGTGGCTACTCCAGCTCCAACTTCAGTAAGTTGCCCTTCATTTGCCAGCCTTATTTCACTCAGGGCTGCTATTTGGATGTCATACTTGCTGAGTTCTCTTGCAACAAGAGTTGTTTATCTTTCAGGGCTACTGGATTTTGTGTTTTCTATAAGTGTGAGCACATTCTATGTACAGACTGTAGGTGCAATTGTCTTTCACAGATGTTTTTGTACATTTTTTGGGTGTGTGTGTGTGTGTGTGTGTGTGTGTGTGTGTGTTTCAGCTGCAGAGTTGTATTCCTTGTCTGCTGTGGTTATCATGCCAAGGTTGGGTAAGCAGAGAATTTTTAGGGCACCTTTTCTAGCCCCTTCCCTACACCAGGATATGAGCAGTGTGATCCTATAAAGGCTGCTCAGAAACCTAGGGGATGCTGAATTCCACTGCTGCTTCCAGTGAGAAAAAACCCTATGGCCTCAGCCGCCTGTATGCAGGATTGCAACTTCACCTCCCAGTCTATCCGCACCTGCTGCTTTGTCACTTGCCTTTCACCACAGGACTTGGAGATTCATTTGTAAATGTAACAATAGTGTTCCTAGCAGCTGCTGTGGAGGTGAAAGACTAACATGAGACCAACAATAAGAGCACACAGGTTCTTTGATCTGCTTTTCTAAGGAAAGCAACTTTAAGGGGTTAACTATCTAACTTTAATTAAACATACATATATCATTCCCTTAGTTCAGGGGAAAAATCAGCACCCTGAACTTCAAAGCAAATACAAATAGAAATTACAAGCAGAAATTATATAAACAGAGCGAAATAATACAAATCAGCAGACAGGCTTCTAGCTGTCTGTCCAAGCAATATATAAACAGTTACCAGAGAGAGAAGCACCAACATCTGGATTTTCAAAGTGAGGCGTGTGGGGGGAAGAGGTCTTGATGGCTACCCAGAGTCTCATTTGGTCAAATCACTAACACTCTTGCAATGAGTGAAATCCCCAAAATAAAATGCCAACCTCAGATCCCCTTCTTCAGGATCAGAGAGCATCACAACCATGTGACTCAAACCCATGTGAACTACGTTTTCTTGTTTCTTAAGCTGGTCAACAAAGACTCTTGATTCAATCAAAGAAACAATGGCAACTCCCATCAAAGGCACTTGCTGAGAAGCAGTCAAACAAAAAACACCAAAATGTCCCACTTTGCTTGCCATTACATTTGAAAGGCAAGACTCAAAGGTACTTGGTTACTTTAGCATTCCAAGAGAGAAAAAAGTAAAAAAAAATCCTACTTTTCTTACTATTACAGTAAATTGGATTTAAGCAAGGCAATGTTTCATGAAGTCAGCAGCCTCTCTCCCCTCCAGAATCATCACAATCCAGGGGCAGGACAGAATCAAGATGAGTTAAATGGAACAGGTGGACATGAAATATGGAAAGCAATCCTGAAAAAGGCTCAGCAGTCATCACACAAGAGGTACTAGTCTTCCCTGAACGCACCCTACAGAGATTTTGGGGGAACTATGATGATATAAAAAAAGACAGTGATAAAACGATATTATAAAAAATAGGAAAAAATATGAATGTTGGTATTATCCATAATGAGGTTAAAATTTATCTGTGGAGTCACTCTATAATTTCTAGCAAGAACTATCCTTTTAAAAACTCCATTAACCTTTTTATTTAAAAAAAATGAGAGAACTAAAAAAATGAATGATTCAGAATTAGGAAAAACAAGGTTGTACCCCCAAAAAGCAAAATGAGAAGATAGCTCCCTCTGACTCATTTATAAGGATGGGGAATCCAGAGGTGAGGAACATGGCATATAATGTCAGATTTTTTTCAGTTTTGATTGTTTTTGTTTATTTCCTCTTTTTCTTTTTAAAAATTTTATAAGAAGAAATGGCTCTCTGGGATGATACAGGGAGAATGCCATGTAATGTAAATAAGAAAGTAATTTATTAAAACCATTTAATGCTTTTTAAAAAATAAAAGTTTGGCTTGCTTTGGGAGGTGGGAGGTTTTCTCTGACTAAGGATATTTAAGGGAAAACTCTGTCACCACTTGCAGAATTCCAATTAACCATTGTTCTTCTTAAAATGTGACTATCTTATGAGCCAATATGGTGGCTGGAAAGCAAGGATTTCTGTGAGTTCCCACCCAGGTCCCTCCAAACACCTATAAAAAATGGCTCTGAACAAATTCTAGAACTTCAGAACCCACAAAATAGCAGAGGGAAGCAGGGCTCCAGCCCAGGACAGCCTGGAAGATCATGGGGTAAGGTCTATTGCACTGACCTGGGAGTGGAATAGAGCCCAGCGTGGGCTGTGCCAGGACCAGTCAGACCAGGAGCTGGGGAGAACAGGCCCTAGCGCCCTGAATCAGTGAGCCGTGGCAGTTACCAGACTTTTCAACCCACAAACACCAAAGACAACAGAGAAAGTTAGTGGGAAAAGCTGCTGGGACAGAGTGAAAGGAGTTTGTGGTTTGTCCACCGCCCAGGGGGCGGTAGAGGAGGTGCAGCTACAGAACAGTTGCTTCCGGCCCCAGGCCCACCTGGTAGGAGGAATTAAGTGGCAGATCTGAGTGGGAATGCAGAGCCAGCTTAGATCTGAGTCCGGTCTGGGTTAGCAGTGCTTGGGGGAGGAGGAGCGCTGGTGTGGCAGAGCTCACTGTGTAGCTCTGAAAACAACAGCACATCCCCTCAAGCTTGGAACAAAGTACACTCTACTCCACAAGCAGTCACACCCCGATGAAAAACTCAAAGGTCAAGTAAGTTGGCTGGGAATGTGGCCAGGCAGTGAAAACACACTCATATTCAGGCTCAGACTTTGGAATCTTTCTTTGGTGACAAAGAAGACCAAAACATACAGCAAGAAATAGACAAAGTCAAAGAACCTACATCAAAAGCCTCCAAGAAAAACATGAACTGGTCTCAGGCCATGGAAGAGTTCAAAAAGTATTTGGAAAAGAAAGTTAGAGAAGTAGGCAAAAAATTGGGAAGAGAAATGAGAAGGATGCAAGAAAACCATGAAAAACAAGTCAATGACTTGCTAAAGGAGACCCAAAAAATACTGAAGAAAATAACACCTTAAAAAACAGACTAACTCAAATGGCAAAAGAGCTCCAAAAAGCCAATGAGGAGAAGAATGCCTTTAAAGGCAGAATTAGCCAAATGGAAAAGGAGGTCCAAAAGACCACTGAAGAAAATACAATTTAAAAATTAGACTGGAGCAAGTAGAAGCTGGTGACTTTATGAGAAATCAAGATATTATAAGACAGAAGCAAAGGAATGGAAAAGTGGAAGACAATGTGAACTATCTCATTGGGAAAACCACTGACCTGGAAAATAGATCCAGGAGAGATAATTTAAAAATTATTGGTCTACCTGAAAGCCATGTCCAAAAAAGAGCCTAGACATCATCTTTCAAGAAATTATCAAGGAGAACTGCCCTGATATTCTAGAGCCACAGGGCAAAATAGAAATTGAAAAAACCCACTGATTGCCTCCTGAAAAAGATCCCAAAAAGAAACCTCCTAGGAATATTGTTGCCAAATTCCAGATCTCCCAGATCAAGGAGAAAACACTGCAAGCAGCCAGAAAGAAACAATTTGATTATTGTGCAAACAAGATGAGGATAACACAAGATCTATCGGCTTCTACATCAAGGGATCAAAGGGCTTGGAATATGATATTCTGGAGGTCAATGGAGCTAGGATTAAAACCAAGAATCACCTATCCAGCAAAACTGAATATCATGCTTCAAGGCAAAATATGGATTTTCAATAAAATAGAGGACTTTCAAGGTTTCTCAGTGAAAAGAGCAGAGCTGAATAGAAATTTTGACTTTCAAACACAAGAATCAAGAGAAGCATGAAAAGGTAAACAAGAAAGAGAAATCATAAGGGACTTACTAAAGTGGAACTGTTTTGTTCACATTCCTTCATGGAAAGATGATGTGTATAATTCATGAGACCTCAGTATTAGGGTAGCTGAAGGGAATATACATATATAGAGAGACAGAGGGCACAGGGTGAGTTGAATATGAAGGAATGATATCTTAAAAAATCAAATTAAGGGATGAGAGGAATATATTGAGAGAGGGAGAAGGGGAGAGATAGAATGGGGTAAATTATCTCACATAAAAGTGGAAAGAAAAAGCAATTCTGTAGGAAGGGAAGAGGGAGCAGGTGAGGGGGAATGAGTGAATCTTACTCTCATCAGATTTGACTTGAGGATGGAATAACATACACACTCAATTGGGTATCTTACTCCACAGGAAAGAAGGAGGAAGAAGATAGAAAATGAGGGACAATAGAAGGGAGGGCAGATAAGGGGAGAAGGTAATCAAAAGCAAACACTTTTGAAAAGGGACAGGGTCAAGGGAGAAAATTCAATAAAGGGGGATAGGTTAGGAGGGAGCAAAATGCAGTTAGTCTTTCACAACATGAGTGTTGTGGAAGGGTTTTACATAATGATATGCATGTGGCCTATGTTTAATTGCTTGCCTTCTTAGGGAGGGTAGGTGGGGAGGGAAGAGGGGAGAGAATTTGGAACTCAAAGTTTTTAAAACAGATGTTCAAAAAAAAGTTTTTGCATGCAACTAGGAAATATGATACACAGGCAATGGGGCATAGAAATTTATCTTGCCCTACAAGAAAGTAAGGGAAAAGTGGATGGGAGGGGAGTGGGATAACATAATGGAGGGCTGACTGGGGAATGGGGCAACCAGCACATACGCCATCTTGGAGTGTGGGGGTGGGGTAGAAATGGGGAGAAAATTTGTAATTCAAACTCTTGTGAAAATCAGTGGTGAAAGCTAAAAATACTAAATAAAGAAAGAAAAGAAAGTAAAAAAGAAAAATACGTGACTATCTTTTAATTCCATGCTGCTATATATTGCTAATTATTTTCTATATATAAATCTCACACTTTTCATTAGTCTATAAGATCCTTAGAACATTATACTTGACCCATATTCATTTTACTACAAAACACAATTCTTAAAACTTTGTCAATAGTTGAATAAATGCATTTTAATTGTATTTTTGTTTTTAGCTTTAAATTCATGTGTAATTGGAACACCGAATTGTAAATTGGTCTGTTTTAAAGTTTCTGAGAGACATACTTCTAAGGTATAATGAAGAAGGGAAATAAAAGAAATTAATATGAAATGTTGCCTTATCTGAGCCATTCCATGGGTTGATATTGGATATTGCTAGACAGTCATTTGAAGATAAATTATCTTCCTGCTACATGTTCCTAACTCCTCAGCAGATGCAAAAAAGTAGTATATGGGAAAGAAAGGAGGTAAGGAAGACAGCCCCTGAGCCAATAAAAGTAAATTTTCTTGCTTGGAAGCAATATTGATGCAGTGCTAATAATCCTAAACTATAATTATTTTTTGTGTCATCCCTGAGATTAAGATTAGTGTTCTGACTTCAAAGTGGAAAATTGCTTCCTTATCCTCAGATGAGCAGTGAAGTACTGCGAACATAGTGAATAAAACTGAAAAGGCAAAAATAGTCTATTGTGGCCAATCATATTTTGCCATTTAGGACCTTGTGTCAGAGAAAGAAGGCAGATTGATGGGACATTAGGATACAATAATACAGACACATCACCTAATATCAAAGGTAGAAGTTTGTGTGATGAAAGATTTTTCTCTCACTAATGTTAACTTATTGCATAGCGAGTTCCCTTATGCAAGGCTATGCATGATGTTTCCAATTGCACTGACTTTTAAAATATCATTTATAAAGAAAAGTTTGACCTTAACATTTCAGCAGTGTTAATCAGACTAAATCAAAGAAAATACCAATTCAAGAAAGGCCATACACAAAGGAATGTAAGAAATATTCCCTAAAGTTTTAGAGTATGGATGAAATGAAACTAGCAGTATTTAACAAAGTTCTAAATTATCTTAATAAGGCAAAAAATCAGGACTAAATAAATAACCCATTCTGTCCTTGTCCAAAGTTTTGAAAGTAACTAGAATTAAAATACATTTTCAAAAGACCTACAAATGTCTATATTGATTTGAAAAAGTATTTTCCATTGCTATATCATTTTTCTTTTAATAAAATTCTACCATTTTTCCTCTAATCTCTTATCATTTTCTTGTTTATGATATCCATTTTAAATATTCCGTCTACATGAATGGAGAGTTGTGGTACAAAACAAAATAAAATACCAATATGTTCTCCTATTATATAAGCCAATCATGCAAGGTAGGTAATGTTTATTTTTTAATACAGCTATAAATTATGTCTAGAATTGTGATTCTTAGTGATTCTCATCTGAGTTATTCTTTGCTAATGTTTCAAATTGACATCCATTGATATATTGATCTTATGAACTTGATTACTACTGAAACCTACTATTTTCAGTCATGACTTCATCTATATACAAATCAAAGTGGACTGATGAAAAATTATTTTTTCTTTTCTTCCACAATAATTAACCTAAAATCATTCTTGCAGTTAAAAAAAGAATAAAAAGAGCAAAAGTCAATATACCTATACTTTAAAGGATATCAGACTTTAAGCATAAAAATGAACAATACAGAGTTTTCCTGCTTCAAAATTCTAATTCTTAATTGATTTGAACATATTTTTTCTCTATCTCACTTTTCTTTTCCTTTCTCACTCATATTCCTTTTCATGTCTTAAGCCATATTTTCTTTTAAAAATCAATAATTCTACCTATCCCTTTTTCCCCTTCTTCACTATGTATTTATATTTTCTAATTTATTCCAGCTTGTTTTACTGATAAAGTACCACTGTCTTCTCAGGCTTATAACCTTGGCATCATCTTCAACTTATCACTCTTCCATAACCCCAACCCCCACAACCTAATTTCTTGATAAGATCTGTTGATTTTACCTTCGTAACTTCTCTTACATATTCACCTTTCTCTAATCTTCTTAAAATATAGGTTTAACCATATTACTCCCTCATCATTCAATAAATTACAGTGGCTCCAGGATAAAGGATTAAATACTCTGCCATTCAAAGACCTTTGTAAACTGGTCTCTTCCTACCATTCCAGTCTTATTACATCTTACTTCCCTCCACATACTCTAAAATTTAGTGGCACTGATTTCCATGCTGATCAACAGACATGATACTCCATCTCCTGACGCAGGGTATATTCACTTGCTGTCCACCCCATGCTTAGAACTCACTCACTCTTCATCTCTGGCTCCTAATCTGCCTGGCTTCCTTGAGGTGCCAGCTAAAATCTCACCTTTACAACAAAACTTTTCTGATCTGCCTTAACACTAATGCTTCCTCTATGTTGTTATCTCCAATTGATCCTTATATATCCAATTTGTTTTCATTATGTCTCTCCTCAACAAACTATGAGCTCCTTAGGATCAGGGACTGCTCTTTTCCCTTTGTATCCCCAGAATTTATCACAATGCCTATAATAGTTGGTACTTAATAAATGTTTGTTGGCTAACTGATTGAGTGTTTAGCTTCCCTTTCTTTGATTCCTATAAGAGTGAGATTCACAAGATCTTTCTCCACCAGCCTTCCATGTTTGTATATCCTTCTGTGATGAGAAGTGATGAGAAGAAATTCCCATTGCTTCTTCATTTCTTCTACTTCTACTCCCCTGCCCTTATCATTCCTACTTTAAAATTAAACAATAGCAACTCAGAATAAAACCACAGCAGTGCTCTGTATTTGTCTACCTTCTGTGACCCATGTTGATATAAAGATTCTGAAGAGACAGTCATTTCTTCTTTCACTCTCCCCATAAAATCTAGTGGCTTCATATTACATCCAGGATCACATGTAACATTCTCTCTTTTGTATTTAAAGTTCTTTAAACCTCTTCCCTTACTACCTTCTCAGTCTTATTCCACTTTGTTCCCTTCTATATTCTCTCTACTCTAATGGCTCAGGCCTCCTTGTTATTCCTGGCACTGAACACCCTCCATCTCCTTTAGTCTTTTTTTTGGAGGGGGGAAGGCAGGGCAACTGGGGTTAAGCGACTTGCCCAAGGTCACACAGCTAGTAAGTGTGTCAAGTGTCTGAGGTCAAATTTGAACTCAGGTCCTCCAGGGCCAGTGCTCTATTCTCTGTGCCACCTAACTGCCCCCTCCATCTCTTGAATGTACTATTGCACTGGCTATGCTTCCTTCAAGACATTCCATCTTCTAAAGCACAGATACAAAATTAGTTTCCTTAATCCTCAAATTTGCTATATCTTTTTGGCTTAGATCTCACTTTCAATTAATTAATTAAGTTTTTTTTTGAGGGGTCCAGATCTGTGATTTCATTGGAGCACTCCCTGTTGTGGAAACTCAATCTACTGTTGCTCGTTGACAATTCATCTATATCTCAGTCTTAGGGAGCTGTCTGAGGGTACTTAAAGGTTAAATAGCTTGATCATAGTCATATAGGTTCTATGTGTCAGAGACAGGACTTGAGCTGATGTCCTGCTGACTCCAGTGGTGGTCCTCTAGCTAATATATTGCACCAACACATTCTTATTTTGTAATTTTAACTGAATATTTTGTACTGTTATTTATTGTCATACTTCCTCACTAAAGGGTAAGCTCAATAAGGTCAGATACTATGTTTTATGTAAATGAATTTCCTCTCCTGCCTCATACCATGTTTTGCATGTGAGTTATTTAACAAATTTGTTCAAAAATATCTTATGGCACTTTTCTTTTTTCTCATTCTAAGATCTTTTTGTAAGAAGACTAGACTGTAGAACTGACTGGAAAAGGCTCATAATGGAGAGAAAAAGAGGGTGATCAAAGTCTTGAACCTGGGGTCATGTAATACTAGGGATATTTGAAGAGGAAAGGGAATGCGATAGATGATGCACCATTGATTCTGCCCAGCTAACATGGCTAGCCTTATTTCTTAAACCCTTATTCCAAAAGAGAGGAAAAACACTAACTCTTCATTTTATTAGGCTTCTCCAGGGAACACCATATTTTGATTAACTTTGCAGGGTTATGGATGACAGAAAGGCTCAAAATATATGAACATGAAACTGTAAGTGCTGAGTCAAAAGAAAGTAGTAGGGGGCTTATTTTTAAGATAGACAGGTTTTTCATTTTGGTTGTCTTCGGAATGTCTTGATTCTCATACCCTTAGCAATCTTAGCCCGCATTGCATCAAAGTCTGCAGACAATAGAGACAGTAACAATGAAGAGTATGTTCAGAAAATTAAAATGTTCATGAATATCTAAGTTTCTATGAAGTCTTCATATGCAGTACATATATGTATTCTCATGATTCCAGTGTCAGTTCCTTCCAAATGACACATCCATTTGTCTTTCAGTTTTTCATTGAGATTTGAAATATTGCTTATATACTTTAAGTCTGTATGTGGGTTAGAAATGACTCTCATTGTATTTTTTTATTTCAGTAAAAATATTAGTACTGCATTGCCCAATAAAACTCAAGAACAAAACAATTTTACCTATGCTACATATTTTGGGTGTGCTTTTTAATCAATTAGCTTTTATTTTTGTTCAGATCTGTGATTTTATTTCTAAGGGAATGCCCCAGGTAAGTGAGTCAGTTTAGGTCACTAATTTCTGTTTAATTTTTCATCTTAGACAGTTGCCTCATTTAAGTGACTTGCCCTTGGTGATACAGTAAATATGTGTCAGGCACGACTTGACTCAAATTCTTACTGGCTCCATGACCAGCCTCTTATCTTCTAAATCAGGCTGCATCTTTTATATTATTTAACTTACAAAAATAGATATTTTAACTATAATTAGAAGGCTAAATTTTTTAAAAGCCTCTATATGTAACAGTAGTCATTAAGCACATTGCTTTTTTTAAGTCTTAGTAGTTATGCCACATAATTCCTTTAATATTTTACTCACTGATGTTTTAGGAATCAGGCTGTAATGAAGAGCAGGGCATTACACAGTAAAACCACAAAGTTTAAGTACACCATTGACAGGAGCAACTGACATCATTTTGCAAGTAGAATATGTATGCAAAAAATAAAGCACTCGGTAAGTGTAAAGCTATTACATCAAGCAAATACATTTATAGAGACTTGGAGCCGGTGGGTTGGCTCATTCTATATGAGATATCTGAATTATGTTGACAATCTAATAATGTGCCTGAGTAGCTAAAGGCTGATACAGGTCTTCAGCAGACAGTAATGTTGTTGCAACATTTTATAACATTAAAGGCATCATGGAGATAAATGAGACTAATATAGCTTTAAAATTATCATTCCTCTCCTTTTTAAAGAAAGATTTAAAATATATGAATATTATATATCTGTGTGAATGGAAATCATCATTCAGCCAATATGTGTGTGGATCATAAACACATTCATAGGGTCTGCTTTATACAATACATGCAAGTGAAGCTAATTGCGTCTGCATCAGTAAATGCATATACATATATATTTATGCATATACATATCCCTCACTGGCTGTGAAAACAGAATCATTGTCAGTGACTCCCCAGTGACTACTAAATATAATTTGATCTCCTTGCCTTGGCATTCAAGGCTTCCCATAAATTGGCTCTAATCTACCTATCCTCCTTATCCTGCTTCATATAAACTGTATTCCAGGCAAAGGGGATTTACTACTTACTACTTCCTATCCTTTTATTCATCTCCTTCTCCTTTCTCACAGCAAATAAATAAACAGACAAAAGTGTTAATATACTTGCCTTCCCTTCAAAACTCAACTCAATTGCTACCTCTTTCATGAAGACTTCCTTTACCTTGTAAGGTAACTTGTAACTTTACCTTTCCATGTATGAATTATCTTTCCAGCCTTAAATTTCTCTCAATACTTTATTTGAATCTCCCCTTTGCATATATTTCCTTTTCTCTTATATTTTCATCACTATTAGATTATAAACTTCCCGAGGGTATGTCATAGCTATCTTTGTATACCAGGACCTAGTACAATGGTTTGCATGTAAGAGATGTTTCATTAATATTTGTTGAATTGAATTATATATGAGGTTGTGTTGCAATGCTACTTAATATGCCCTTAATAATGCTAACTAAACTATTATGGATAATAAAGTGTAATTTGAAATTTGAGCATAATTATGAGAAGCAGGGATTCCTATTTTCCTATTGTATTTAAAGCATCATTATAACTTTAAGGAAAATCATAAAAATGACACTATATGACAAAAGTAATGAAGTGTGGGTGGAAGAGTCACTTGAGATGACATGCAAAATGAGGCCTTTCATGAGTCTATGTGATGGGAAATTAAATATTATAAAAATACTGCTCAGGGCAGCATTTTAGAAACTGTTTGAAGAGCTTATTTGATCCTGTTTTGAACAGTTCTAAATACAAGCAGTGATGTTTTCAATGCGAATACTTACATTTAATGAGTTAGGCCTTTTTTTAGTCAGAGACTCTAATAAATAACACATGTCAATATTCAAGACATTGTAATTATTTCAGTGCTGCTAATTATGCCCCATTCTGAAAGACAATGCACTTAGTTAGAATTTTTTCCCCAAACAGGAAGATTCCTTTTATGTCAGTCAAACCATTATAAATATTCACTTAAAATCATATGCATATTAGTTGCTCTGAAAATGCAGGTAAAATAATTTAGTGTAAAATATTGCAGTAGAAAGCACAAAACCTAGGTAGAGGGGACATGTAATGTTGGTTTCTACAATAAATAAAAGGTAACATAAATCAAAACTTGTTCATTTCTCCATCTTATGTTTTCTTAGTTGTTGAGTGTAAACAAAGGAAATGTTCAGGGGAAAAATGATTTAGTCATTTCTTTAATGATTCTTTTTTGACCTATTGTTATTTTGATCCATGTAAGTGGTGCCCTTGGAAAATCTTTTAATTCCATTTTTGCATTTGGCCATTTGATAGTTTTTCCAAAGGCAAACTACTTTTGGTTCCATTAAACAAATCCAATGGCATGTATTCATTGCCAGCCTCAACACTTTCAAATTAAGTTATATCTACTTATTTTAAAAGTATTTCTGCAAGTTTTAACCTGTTTATCATATTCTGTGAAAATATCTACCAATTCCTTTCCTCCTTTTTTTAAAGAATTGTTCATCTTTCCATAGTGGACTTAAGGCCTTGAACTCTACATTTTATTACCATTGCAGTAGTGTTTGTTAGTATAATTTCAAAATTTATTAGTGTTCATTTTACTGATCAGAAAGAGTATGCTAATGCTGGCTAATTACTTTGAATATTTTCTGTCTTTAACTTTGATTCCAGAATGCCAGGAAGTCTCTTCACTTAACATAATAACAGTTTCTCCTTCAAAACTTTATGCTCAGTGGAACTTGCCTGAAAGAGAACAAGGGATCTACAAGTATTAACTTCATTCATTACTTCAATTTGACCTCCAGATTCAAGCTCAAAGCTTTATTTTTCTTTTATCATTAAGTACTTTAAGGATTTTTCAGTTATCTAGTCTAAATATGTTTTGATATAGAAAGATCCAATAATATGATATCACCTATTTAAATCAAGTAGTTCATAATATTTTGGTATGATTCTTCTTTAACTTAGAATCTATAGTATTTAGGAAATGTGATAATGGATTTAAGGCTAGACAGTGTCATAACGGGCTGAAAATGTCTCTGAAAGATTTCACATTTTACATCAAATGATCTTAGGATTATTATTTTAGTGGCATTTTTAAAGAGATAACAATTTTCTTTGTGAATTTAAAGTATTCCAGTAGTCTTATAATACCTGGATCAATTTTTTATATTTATGGCACATGAATAAGCCATGACTTCAGAACTGAGTCAAAGCATTTATGAATACCAATAAAGACATCAGGAATATTGTAGCAGATGGTATGATGGAAGTAATATTTACTTTATGTTCCTGCATTTAATTTTTTTAAACTTCCAGATTTTTATGATTTGAAAGACTTTTGTCTTGGATCGTTTAGAGGTTCTGAATATGCATTATGATAACTTCAATTAAAACCAATTTCTTATATTTAATGAATCAATGATGGTGATTATGAGATATTATTGTTGGTGGTGACATGTCATCATTGTTTTTCTATCATTTTATTAATTTATCTTAATAAAAACAAAGGTATTATTTATCATTTAATTAATAAAATTAAGATATTTTATTTATTAATTTATTAGTTAACTTTGTTAATTTTATATTCTCCAAGACACTTGAATTCCTAGAACATGTATATGAAACCCTCCTAATCCACTGAGTTTCAAAAAGTGGCACGTATGCTGGCAGCTTGCAGACTTGTCCAAAGCCCATTTGTCTTTGTTATTTTATAAGATTGTATTTTAATATAATTTTCTTTATATTTTGTAAAGGAACATTAGCACGGGAAAAGAGTGCCACAGTATATGCTTTAGTGATATTGTAATCAATCTTCAGCTAATTAGTTTCCCTTTCTATATTACAACTCATTTGCAGAGGCATCTCATTAATCATTAAATAGGTATTCCTAATCCCACAGTGCACAAATGTCTCTTTCTTCTCCTTGTGAACTCTCCCTAGATAAAACTATCACTCTATCCTTCATGAAAACTAAGCCAATCTAATTTTTCCTTATTCTTTCCATCATTTACATTTACTGACTGTGCTAAGAAAAATTGTGAAATTACTGAAAAGATACTCCCCAGACTTCTCTTACTCTTTGCATAGTCTCTTTGTTGTTTTTGTTGCTCCTGCTACCGCTGCTGCTGCTAGTAGTAGTAGTGGTAGCAGCAGCAGTAGTAGTAGTAGCTGTAGTCATCATTATCATTGTCATCTCTTCTCCCAAACTTCTGGTACCCTCAGAGAGCTCCCAAGATGTCCAGAATCAATGTCTTTTTTTTTACATTTTCCTAGCAGCAGGTCCACATTCCAGGCCTGCCTCTTCTGTTGCAATCACCAGAACAATTTAGTGGCTAATTACTTTTAATCTATAGAATAATAACATCATAAGACTGCTAAGTTAAAGAAAGTCATCTAGTAAAATCTCTATGTAAAGTCTGAACCCTGTGTACAAATCTCAGAAAAATGGAATATTTGACAATATCCAGGAAAAGATGGAGAATCACTCTTGAGAAAGCCTTTTCCATTTTGGATTGAGCCAGTTATTAATTGTCATCATCATCATCATCATCATCATCATCATCATTGCTCCAAATCTGTATTTATTACTTTGCATTGGTCCTAATATGTTCCCTCACCCTCAAAGAAACTACGTCTAATCTTTTATTAACATGAAAATTCCTCAGGATTTTGCAGATTTTTGCTATTGTCCTGCCTTATTAATCATTAAATAGGCATTCCTGCATGATTTTCACGTTAAAAATGAGAGTTATCTTGCCTCCCATTCCCAACCACTACCATTAAGTCTTATTCTCTAGGATTAATAATCCCTGTAACTGATTCTGAGATGGCATGGTTTTCTTCCACTATGTTAGACTCACTGTAGCTTGCCAATCTCTAGGTCAACAAAGGTAGTACAATGGATAGAACACTACATCTGGAGTGAGGAAGACCCAAGTTCAAATATGAGCTCAGACACTTACTAGTTTTGTGATGCTGGACAAGTCACTTAACCCTATTTGCCTCAGTTTTCTCATCTGAAAAAAGGAGAATAAGTTTTTTTCATTTATTATTTCTAGAGGTTTTTGCTTTCTAATTTATTTCCCCTCTAATTTTTTAGCTTCTATGCTTTTGTGTCTATTTTAGGTTTATTCATTTGTTATCTTTCTAAAAAAAATTAGGGGCAACTAGGCGCCACAGTGGATAGTTACTGGAAATAAAATCAATAAAATAGCAAACCAACAATGTAAAATCACCATGAAACCAAAAGAAATAAAACAAAATAATGAGACATATTGTTCACAGTTATATGCTAACAAAGCTGAGAACACAAAGAAGGAGATTAATATTTAAAGCTATAAAATATACAAATTATTGGAAGACCACATAGAGATTTTAACTTCATCTCAAAAAAGGGGAAATACATCTATTCATAAAGTATTCTGTAAATGCAGTATTAAGTTCTTTATTATTTTATGTCTGTCTGCAATGCCATTGATTCCATTGTCAAAGAAAATCATTTAAACCAATTTGTTTCATATGAGTAAGAGGATATAAACAAGAATGCATATTTCATGAATTAATGAATGCACAAATAGAAAAGCATTTAAACAGTATTTTTTCCAATTATATGTAAAAATATTTTTAACGTTCATTTTCTTAAAAAAAGAAATTAAGTCCCAAATTTTCTCCCTCCCTCCTACCTCTCACCCCCTCTAACATGGTAAGCAATTTGATATAGGGTATATATGTACAATCAGTTAAGACACATTTCCACAATCATCATCTTATGAGAGAAGAAACAAACCAAAAGAAAAAAAACACACATACATGCACAAAAAAATAAAGAAAGTAAAAATTCCTTTGGATGTGGAAAGCCTTTTCTATCCTAAATCCTTTGGAATTGTCTTGGATCACTGTACGGCTAAGAACAGCTAAGTCGTTTATAAAGATCATAATACAATGTTGCTGATACTGCATACAATGTTCTCCTGGATCTGTTCACTTCACTTTGGATCATTTTATGTAAGTCCATGTTTTTTTTAATTTTTTTTGAAGTCTGCCTTATCATCATTTTCATGACCCAATATTATTCCATTATATTCATATAGCACAACTTGTTTAGTCATTCCCCAATTGATGGGAAACCCCTTAATTTCCAATTATTTTCACCACAGAGTTACTACAAATAATTTTGTTGATGTAGATCCTTTTCCCTTTTGATGATCTCTTTGGGATACAGATCGAATAGTGATATTGTGAGATCAAAGAGTATGCACAGCTTTATAGCATTTTGGCCATAGTTCCAAATTGCTGTGCAGAATGATTCGATCAGTTCACAACTCAATCAGGAGTGTATTAGAGTCCTAATTTCCCCACATCCTCTCCCATATTTATTATGTTCTTTTTCTGTCATAATAGTCAATCTGATATGTATGAGGTGGTACCTCAGAGTTCATTTCATTTGCATTTCTGTAATCAATAATCATTTAGAATATTTTTCATATGACTTTGATTTTTTCATATAGTTTTGAATTCATCTGAAAAATGCCTGTTCATATACTTTGACCATTTTATCAACTGAAAAATAACTTGTATTCTTATAAATTTGACTCAGTTGTCTATATATTTGAGAAATAAGGCTTTTAGCAGAAACACTTATTATAAAAATTGTTTCCCAGCATCCTGATTTTTTTAATCCTGGTTTCACTGGTTTTGTTCATGTAAAACTTTTAAAATTACCATAATCAAAATTATCCATTTTACATCTCATAATGCTCTCTATTTCTTATTTATTCATACATTCTCTGCTCCTCCATACAACTGACAAGTAAAACACTCCTCATTCTACTAATTTGCTTATGGTATCCCTCTTTATGTGTAAATCATGTACCTACTTTGATCTCATCTTGGTATAAAGTGTGACATGATTGTGTATACCAAGTTTCTGTCTTCTTTCTGTTTTCCCATTTTGCCAGCAGTTTTGTCAAATAGTGAGTTCTTATCTCAGAAGCTTGGATCTTTGGGTTTATCAAACACTAGACTACTATGGTCATTTACTACTGTGTCTTGTGTACCTAATCTATTCTACTGGTCTATCAATATTCATTAAGGAAGTTGCTCTATAGTTTTCTTTCTGTTTTGGCTGTTTCTGGTTTTGGTATCAGCACCATGTTTATGTCATAAAAGAGATATCTTCATCTATTTTTTCAAGTAGTTTATGTAGTATTGGAATTGTTCTTTAAATGTTTGGTAGAATTGACTCATCAGTCCATCTGGAGCCAGGGATTTTTTCTTAAGGAGTTCATTGATGGCTTGATCAATTTACTTTTTTCTAAAATCAGGTTAAGTATTCCATTTCTTCTTGTGTTAAAATGGGAAATTTATATTTCTGTAAATATTCATCTGTTTTCACTTAGATTATCAGAGTTATTGGCATAGAGTTAGTCAAAAATGCTTCTCATCATTGCTTTAATTTCTTTTTCACTGGTGGTGAATTCACCCTTTTCATTTTTAATGCTGGTAATTTGATTTCTTTCTTTATTTTACCACTGAGAAAAAGGTATATTCCTTTCAAACACCATTTGATTTTCTCCAGAGGTCTATCTTATGTAACTTTTCTAAAATTCTATTCACCTCCTTAACTTCCTTCTTGTGTATTTTGTGGCTAGATTTATCTAGTTCTGAGAGGGGAAAGTTGAGGTCCTCTACTGGTATAGTTTTATTATCTATTTCTTCCTGCAACTCATTTAACTTCTCCTTTAGAAATCTGAATGGTTTTCCATTTGGTGCATATATGTTTAGTATTTATATTACTTCATTGTCTGCAGTACCTTTTAGCAAGTAGTTTCCTTACTTGTCTCTTTTATTTAGATCTATTTTTGCTTTTGCTTTGCCTGGGGTCATGATTGCTACCCCTGGTTTTTTTTTTTTTTATTATTTCAGCTGAAGCAAAATATATTCTGCTCCAGTCTTTTACCTTTACTCTGTGTGTGTCTCTCTGCTTCAAATGTGTTTCTTGTAAACAACATATCATAGGAATTTGTTTTTTAATCCACTCTGCTATCTACTTCCACTTTATGGATGAGCTCATCCCATTCACCTTCACTGTTATGATGACTAACTGTATATTTCCATCCGTCACATTTTTTCCTGTTTATATGCGTTTCTCTCCTTTCACCCTGTCCCTCTTCCCCAGCATTTCTGACCACCACCTCCCTCAATTTCCCTACCTTCTATCAGCACCCCTTTCCTCATCCCCCTCCCCTCCTACTTCCCTACAGAAAAGCATTTCTTAAGCACCATCTAAAAGCAAATCACTGTGGCAAACAAATACAAAAATCTAGACAGACCCTACTCTTGAGGATCTCACATTTTGATAAGGGAGATAAAAAATGGGAGGTTTGTTTTCAGTTCCAAGTCAGATGGAAAGGTCTTTAATATGCCCTGGCAAAGTAGATGGTATTGCACCTTCCATACTAGGATTTCCATTGAATTAAACCCTATCAATTTCTTGTGTTGAAACATTTGACAATGCCACATGTTTTATAAAAAAATTATATTTTGTAGGTTTTTTTGCTTACTATTGATGAAGCTGTCAGAGATTTTGAGTAGTCATAATTAGAATTATATAGAGAACTCTAGTGGTAATCTTTTTTATGCTCACATATTAAATTTTGGTAACATCAATTTTGAATTTAGTGTTGGACGTGCTATAATATATTCATTGTGCTTTCCAGTTTTCTCAGAAAGTTTTATTAAGCAGGAAATTCTTTCCTATATAATAGGTTTTTTACTTTATTGGCCACTAAACTACTGAGTTCCTTTATTTCTGAATCTATCCTATCTAATCTGTTCTATTAACCTACTTTTCAATTTTTTAAGCAGTACCAAATTGTTTTAGTGATTAGTAGTTTACAATATAATGTAAAATCTAGAAATTTTGTTTTTCTTGTAATTCTCCTTTTTTTTTCGACTTTTCTTTTGACAGTCTAAATGGTTTTTTTGTCTAGATCTATAAATTGCCTCTTTCATAGTTTTATAAGTATAGCATTAAACATATAAACTGGTTTAGGTACTATTGTCATTTTTTTTTCTTATTTTTTTATTTTTTAAAAAAATCATTATTTATTTAAGATTTTTAGTTTTCAACATTAATTTCCACAAGAGTTTGAATTACAAATTTTCTCCCCATTTCTACCCTCCCCCCACTCCAGGATGGCATATATTCTGATTGCCCCTTTCCCCAGTCAACCCTCCCTTCTGTCACACCACTCCCCACCCCCATCCCTTTTTCCCTTACTTTCTTGTAGTGCAAGATAGATTTTTATGCCCCATTGCCTGTATATCTTATTTCCTAGTTGCATGCAAATACTTTTTCTTGAACATCTGCTTTTAAAACTTTGAGTTCCAAATTCTCTCCCCTCTTCCCTCCCTAAGAAGGCAAGCAATTCAACATGGACCACATGTGTATCATTATGCAAAACCCTTCCACCATACTCATGTTGTGAAAGATTAACTATATTTTCCTCTTTCCTATCCTATCCCCCTTTATCCAATTTTCTCCCTTGACCCTGTCCCTTTTCAAAAGCGTTTGCTTTTGATTAACTCCTCCCCCTATCTGCCCTCCCTGCTATCATCCCCTGCTTTTTATCTCCTTCCTCCTTTTTTCCTGTGGGATAAGATACACAATTGAGTGTGTATGTTATTCCTTCCTCAGATCAATTATGATGAGAGCAAGATTTACTCATTCCCCCTCACCTGCTCATTCCTCCCTCCCAACAGAACTGCTTTTTCTTGCCACTTTTGTGCAAGATAATTTGCACCCTTCTATCTCTCCCTTTCTCCCTCTCTCAATATATTCCTCTGTCATCCCTTAATTTGATTTTATTTTTTTAGATATCATCCCTTCATATTCAACTCACCCCGTGCCCTCTGTCTATATATATATGCATACATGTATATTCCCTTTGGCTACCTTAATACTGAGATCTCAAGAATTATACACATCATCTTTTCATGTAGGAATGTAAACAAAACAGTTCAACTTTAGTAAGTCCCTTATGATTTCTCGTTCTTGATTACCTTTTCAAACTTCTCTTGATTTTTGTGTTTGAAAGTCAAATTTTCTATTCAGCTCTGGTCTTTTCACTGAGAAAGCTTGAAAGTCATCTGTTTTATTGAAAATCCATATATTTTGTCTTGGAGCATGATACTCAGTTTTGCTGGGTAGGTGATTCTTGGTTTTAATCCTAGTTCCATTGACCTACAGCATATCATATTCCAAGCCCTTTGGTCCTTTAATGTAGAAGCTGCTACATCTTGTGTTATCCTGATTGTGTTTCCACAATACTCAAATTGTTTCTTTCTGGCAGCTTGAAGTATATTCTCCTCAATCTGGGAGCTCCAGAATTTGGCAACAATATTCCTAGGAGTTTTCTTTTTGGGATCTTTCTCAGGAGACAATAGGTGGATTCTTTTGATTTCTATTTTACCCTCTGGCTCTAGAATATCAGGGCAGTTCTCCTTGATAATTTCTTGAAAGATGATATCTAGGTTCTTTTTTTTATCATGGCTGTCAGGTAGTCCAATAATGTTTAAATTATCTCTCCTGGATCTATTTTCCAGGTCAGTGATTTTTCCAATGAGATATTTCACAATGTTTTCCATTTTTTCATTCCTTTGGTTCTTTTATAATATCTTGATTTCTCATAAAGTCATTTGCTTCCACTGGCTCCAATCTAATTTTTAAGGTAGTATTTCCTTCAGTGGACTTTTGGATCTCCTTTTCCATTTGGCTAATTCTGCCTTTCAAGGCATTCTTCTCCTCATTGGCTTTTTGGAGCTCTTTTGCCATTTGAGTTAGTCTATTTTTTAAGTTCTTATTTTCTTAAGTATTTTTTGGTGTGTCCTTTAGCAAGTCATTGACTTGTTTTTCATGGTTTTCTTGCATCGCTCTCATTTCTCTTCCCAATTTTTTCTCTACTTCTCTAAATTGCTTTTCCAGATACTTTTTGAGTTCTTCTGTGGCCTGAGACCAGGTCATGTTTTTCTTGGAGGCTTTTGATGTAGACTCTTTGATTTTGTTGACTTCTTCTGGCTGTATGTTTTGATCTTCTTTGTCACCAAAGAAAGATTCCAAAGTCTGAGACTGAATCTGAGTCTGTGTTCGCTGCCTGGCCATGTTCCCAGCCAACTACTTGACTCTTGAGTTTTTTGTCGAGGTATGACTGCTGGTAGAGTAGAGAGTACTTTGTTCCAAGCTTGAGGGGCTGTGCTGTTGTTTTCAGAGCTATTTCTACACAGCAGGCTCTGCCACACCAGTGCTCCTCCTCCCCCAAGAACCGCCAAACCAGACCGTGACCTAGATCTTAAGCAGGCTCTGCACTCTTGCTCTGATCTGCCACTTAATTCCTCCCACCAGGTGCACCTGGGGCCAGAAGTAACTGCAGCTGTATTTCTGTCCTCAGAGCTGCACCACCTCCATTGTCCCTGGGGCGGTGGCCAAACCTCGAACTCCTTTTATTCCCCGCAGCTTTTCCCACTAACCTTCTCTGTTGTCTTTGGTGTTTGTGGCTTGAGAAGTCTCATAACTGCCACAGCTCACAGTTTCAGAGCCCTACGGCCTGTTCCGCCTGGCTCCCAGTCTGGTTGGTCTGGGCACAGCCCATGCTGGGCTCTGCTCCACTCCACTCCCAGCGCCATGCATGATAGACCTTACCCAGCAACCATCCAGGCTGTCCTGGGCTGGAGCCCTGCTTCCTTCTGCTATTCCATGGGTTCTGCAGTTCTAGAGTTTGTTCACAGCCATTTTTATAGGTTTTTGGAGGTATCTGAGGTGGGGGGGAGCTCAGGCAAGTCCATGCTTTCCAGCCACCATCTTGGGTCCCTATTATCATTCTTATTATATTGACTTGGCCTAGCCATGAGCACTATCAATCATTCCAGTTAAGTTGTTCTTAATTTCTTTAAGAAATATTTTGAAATTGGATCAATAAAATAATTGAGTGTGCTTTGATAGCTATTTTAGATAGATATTTTAAATGGGGCTACTATTTATATTTTCCCCTCCTATATTTTGTTATTCGCTTGTAGATATCATGTTGATTTTTATGGATTTATTTTGTGTCCTGTAAATTTATTGTCTCAATTACTTTCTTTGCTGATTCCCTAGAATTTTCTAATTAAACCATCATACATTCAGTGAATTTTCAGCTTCATTTCTGCTTTGCCTATCTTTTTGCCTTTTCTTTTTTCTCATTTATTGCTTTGCAGGCTTTTGGAAAACCATGACAAATTACCCTTCCCCCCCAAAAAAGTGCATTGTTGATTTGCTCCTATATTTATTGGGAACTCTTAGTATTTCTCCATTGTATATCATGTTTGCTTTTGCTTTTTGAATAGATCTCTTTATTATGTTAAAATAAGATATTTAATGCCTATATTTTGTAGGATTTTTAGCTGAAATGAACAGTGTATTTGCCAAAACTTTTTCTCCATCTATTGTGATAATAATGTGGTTTAGGACCTTTTTTGTTTGTTTTTAGTGGATCAGTTATGTTTACTGTTTTCCTAATGTTGAGTCATCCTTGTAACACTGGTAGAAAATCAATTTGATCATAGTGAATAATTTTTTGAAGAAGAATTCCTAATAGATGATGATGAGGTCCTCTAGTTCCTTCTGTTCAGATTTTCATCAAGCCTTAAATAATATGAGAAAATATCTAAAATGATCTCTGTAATCCCTCAAATATTTGGCTTATTTACACAAGAAAATGAATTGGATAAAAATTTTTATTGTCCAGATAGATAGAAACCCATAAAACTGGCCCCTCAGTATAAAAATTCTGTAATTGGATGGGGGTGGTCATTGAGCTAGTGCCAGAATTTAATGAAGAGGAAAATAAGCTCAAAGAACTTTGGAAATTGTTCAGTACTTTTAATGACCCCAAGCTTCTCCCTGGGGGAGAAACCTGGGGGAAAAACCAAACACTCATTTCTTCATTATCAGGATTCTTCTCATCATGTTGACTGGGTGGGGAATATGTAAGAATAACAAAGTCTCTGAAGTCAAGAGTCAAAGAATTGAAAATAAGAGGTACATGGTAGACAAGTACAACCTGGAAGGAAAGAAGGGAAGGAGGGAAGAAGAAGGAAAAGAAAATAGGAGGAAGGGTGAAAGGAAGGAAAGAAAAAAGTGATTTATTACGCAGCTATTCTATGCCAATTACTTTACAAATATTGTCTCATTTGATATTCACAACAACCCTGGGAGATAGATGTTAGTATTTTCTCCATTTAATAGTTGACAATGTGAAACAAATGATAATTTTTATAATAATCAATATGATATATGTAATGAATATACCAATAGATTAGATTTTTCAGAATTGCCTCTCTTATGAGTCAGAATCTCAAAATACAGCATGAAATGATTAATCAAACATTGACCGTGCTCCCAAAATTACTGGCATTCTTGTGCCTATATACCGTAAGTAAAGCAAATCAAAGACTGTAGAACCTGTTCCCATCACAGAACTCTGGCACTGCAATCCAACAAGTAATGAGTCCCAAAGACTTGAGCAATATTGTTACCACAGGATTCCAGAACTGTTTTATTGTTCTCCACTCATGGTCTTCTCCTGGGAAATTGCTCAAGTCCTTGGAACAATTGTTTGTAATCCACCTTCCCCTCTACCTTCCCATTGTGATTTATGTATTTAATCTCTGTCTTCACTTCAGCAAGGTGGAATTTTGATCTGGAGAATTACTGATTTGCAAATTTGTTCCTCATAATGAAACTAATCAATTAAATGTCTACCTAACTAGTGATACTTCGTGGCCTGCTGTTTTGTCATTTGCAGGTTAGAGACTAACTCAGTAAAATCCTGTTAACAACAAAATAGAGGCAGAAAAAAGGTTGTGACATGCTCATGGTTACATCACTAATAAGTGCCTAAGGCTGGATTTAGAAATCAGGTCTTCCTGATACTGAGCCTAGTGCTCAATCTGCTGTGCCACTTGGCAGCCATTGTAAAACATTGCCAGTGAAGAGTTAACTCATGAAAGAAAAAGGAAGTAGAATTGTCATGCACCAAGTGAAGGGAAAATAGATAGACAGACCTCTTGTTCCAAAGGTTTCAAGGACATGTTAAGAATTCTAGAGAAAAGACAATATGAGTGCCCCATCTTGAAGTAACTACCCACATTTAGATAAAAATATCAAAATTTGTGATTATAAGCTTATTTGTGGGTCAACTGAAAAGAGAATGACAGGGTACTTATGAGAAATAGTGTGTACTTTATAATGAGCTGGATGAATTTTGATTCAGCCTTGTGAACATTCACAGAGATACATGGAGAGTTAAACCAGTAACAGATGAAGTGTTTATCTAAATGAATTTTAGGATATTAGATTAATTCTGAGAGTGATCTAGGCCTTGGGTGGCTCAAGAAATCCTTTGCCAAAATTGAATACATAGAGTAAATGAAGCACAAGGCCACTCTGAATTTTTCTTCTTATTCTGCATATATTTATTTATTTTTGACAAATCCATTAACACATTCATTTGGTTCTCGGCCTCTCCAGATATGCAGGTCTTGGCACCCAACTGTAGCTAGCATCATCACCACTGCCCCACTCCTTGCCGATCATGCTTATAAAGCAAGCACTACCCACTAGCTCCAGCAGCCCTCCAGTCATGTCTACCAGGTACTTTTACTGCTAGATGTTCCCCAGCAGCAGCAGTTGGGGCAGGTGGCTGCCTCAGCTACATGACCTTGAAGACCTTGTACAGCCTGGGCAGTCCCATCTCCCAGAGCACCAGCAGCAGCCTGTACTCCTCCCCTGATGGTGAGTAAGCCAGGCTCTTGCCAAGGAGCTACCAGGTCCCTGGGGTGATATTGCTCTTGGACTTGGTGCTCTTCCCTCTGGCTGATGCCATCAGGAGCTCAAGAACACATCACACCAAAGAGAAGATGGAACTGAAGGAGCTGAACCACCACTTCATCTACTACATTGAGTAGGTGAGCTTTCTGGAGCAGCACAAGACTTTGCAGGCTGAACTTGAGCATCTCAAGGGTCAGGGCATGTCATGCCTGAGGGACCTGCAGGAGGAGGAGATGCGGGAGCTGTGCTGGCCTGTGGACCAGCTCACCAAAGATGAAGCTCAGGTGGAAATGGAACAGGACAACCTGGCCATGGACATCCTGAGACTCCAGGAGAAGTTGCAAGAGGAGATGCTACAGAGAGGGGAAGCTGAGAGTACCTTGCAACTTTTTCAGACAGAATGTTGATGAGGCTTCCTTAGAAAGTCTAGACCTAGAACATAAAGTTGAATCCCTACAAGAAGAGACTATCTTCTTGAAGAAACTTCATGATAAGGAAATCTAAGATCCACAGGCCCAGAATCAAGAATAACATATTCACATCATCGTGGATGTTGTTGAACCCCAATCTCACCGCAGCCCTGTGTGATGTCCATCAGAAGTATAACGTAAAAGCATGGCTGCCAAGAACCATAAGGAGGCTGAGGAATGTACAAGCCAAAATTTACTGACCTCTTTGAAACAGCTAATAGAAACAATGATTCCCTAGGCCAGGCTTTTAAAAAATTATTACTATTATTGTTCAGTAGGCCAGATGAGGGAAAAGGAATAAGACACTATCAGTCACGTGCAGGATGAAATCCAGATGGAAAAGAAATGGTTCCTCACCTTTGTGAATATAAAGACCTGCTGAATGTCAGGATGACTCTTGATATTGAGACAGCTACCTACAGGAAACTGCCAGAGGGAAAGGAGAGCAAAATTACTTTGCTTCTTCCAAATTTTTTCTTTCCTGACTCTGAGGGAAACCAACATACCTAACTAAGACTGTTGAAACTAGAGATGGAAAGGTCATCAATGAAACTTCTCAACACTATGATGATCTGGAATGAAAAGTGCATACTGAGTGCAATAAAATGTTTCTAGCAAGAAGAGCAGAGTTTCCATATATTAAAGAAATAGCTTTTAAGTGCCTTTCTGCAGTTTTCCAAGAACACAAGATAGATTTGGATAGTTATAATGGAAGACTTTTTTAATTCTTATTAACTGACCCTCATAAAAGATTTAGAAAGTTTACAACAAAATCTAGTTTACAATGATATCTTGTACTACAGTTCTTTTTAAGAAGTGTTTTTGAATACCATAAAATTGTCCTTTTTTAAAATTTCCAGCCAGTCTCTGACCCCCCATTACTGCTTCAATAAATTTTTGGAAAATTAAAAAAAATCCTTTGCAATTTTTGTCAAGTTGCTCCATTTACATATGTTTTATTATTTCAAAACAGATAACAAACTTCTTGAGGGTAGCAAATGCCTTCTTTTTCTTATGCATCCATTCACTATGCCTAGTAAAGTGTCTTTAGCAAATGATCAATAAGTAGTCATTAACTAATGTTCATAGTCACTATGAAATACATTTTGATTTAAATGTGCTCATGTTTTATCACACACGACACATTATTTATGGTTTGTTTTTCTTTAGTTGCCTTTAGAGCATAGTTAATTGTAAAAATATTTTATGGGCCATCCTTGCTCCATAACTCATATTTCCCTTCTGGTTTTTGTTTGTAAAGCAATAAAGACATTTGGCTTGATTTCTAACACTAATTATTCCTACTGCAAAATAATCTATGATGGTGATTTAGCTGATATGCACAGGAAAGAGGAGGAAGAAAATATGGGAGGTTTGTGGTTTTGTAATCTGAATATCATGATTAAAACAACAAAGAGGCATTAAATAAGCACATTTTAATATCATTAGCAATGGTTTATAGTAGACTGGAGTATTTTCTAATTAACCCTTTTGTTTTAATTTTAGCTGCATATTAGTTTGTAGGTGTTTGTAATTTTTTAAAAAATTATACATGGTCTATTATAGAGGCCCATAAATTTGAATTTTTTACATTATTACTGGCATATCATCCATTCTTTGAGGCAAATAGGTTGTTTTTCTTTTAGTTTTGTTTTCCCTTCCCTGATCAAGAAGGACTTCTGAGTAAATAGGAAAGTTGATCTTTCTGAATAGGAAGTTTACAAAGTTAGATTGTGAGTTCCTTGAGAACAGGGAGTGTCATTTTCTTTTCTTCATATCCCTAGCACTTAGTACAATACTGGCACATAGTAAGTATTTAATAAATGTTTAGTAACTATATGATTAATACCGAAGAAAAAAATAGGCAGCAAAACAAAGTTAAATAGAATATTTGGTAGTCGGTCCTTTTTGTTTATTATAATCATGTTTACAAATAATTATAATCACCACTTTGGGTCTGCAGTTCTTGGTTTCAGTTTTATGGAACAAGTAATTCCTCCCAGGATAAACTGATTACTTCTAATCTTATCACCAAGCTGCTAACTCAAGCCTTAGATATAGAATATCTTAACATCTTCCTCAATCTCCTCTATTTTCTGATTGGAGGTCTGGGCAGTGGAGCCCTAAGCTGCTCCCAAGCATTTCTTTATAGAAAGAATTGGACTTTCAGCTAACTCCATTGCATCTGCAGCTCTGCTTGGTTTCAACTCCTTGGAACAAGATGTCCCATCTGTGGGCCCCTTGGTCCCCCAACCCCATTTTCAGCTTCCTTTTCTGTGTTGTCTTCCTCCATCAGATTGTAACTCCATGACGTCAGGGAGTGTCTTTCCTTTCCTTATATGTATCCTCAGCACAGTGTCTGGCACATAGTAGGTGCTTAATCATTTTTAAAAATTGAATTGAATCATAAACACGCTTAAAAATAATTCTGTGAAAGTAACTTTGCTTTGTACCTCACTATTACAAGGTGCAAACCCCATTGGCTTTGCAATTAGAACAAATGGGTTTGAGTCCTGCTTTTGCCATTATTTGTTTGAATGTATGTCATGAAAAGAGGAATGAATGTTGAGTCAGAAATCCTGGATTCAAATCTTGACTCTGCCATTTATAACCTGTGTGACCATGGATAAGTCACTAAATGTCTCTGGGAGTTCCTTATCTGTAAAATGAAGGGGCTGGAGCCAATGGAATCTAAAGTGATATCTAGTCTCAGGAGCATATACTCTCACTTCTTATTTGTAAATAGAAAAGAACAAAAAACAACGAGTCCAAAAACATTACAAATGACAGAGGAAAAAGAAATAGTTATCTATGTATGCCACAAGTCACATTCCATGAAAAAAATGACGTAGCTACATTCAAGGTTTAGTTGTAAAAAAAATTCACTTTGATTTCCTCAACAGATTGCTATAAAAATATTTACACCATTAGTAATATCTTCAGATTAAAAAGTGTTTATTATCTCTTATCTTTAGCAAGTGGTAGTTCTATGTTCCTCTTGTGACAATACACTAGCTCTTTACCTGGTGGTTATATCACTGGATTAATGAGGGATGACAAGTATCTTTGCCTCTAGTATCTTTTCAGTTAGTCAGTCTGTCAATAAACATGTTTTAAGTGCTTATTATATGATAAGCAACAACACAACAATGAGGTCAGCACAACGGCATTGTAGACCTTCAATTTGTTAGTCAGTCTAATATCTCTTGTCTCCTATACTTTCCTTTGGAGCCTCCCAAACATTGAGGTAGCTCTGGTAACATGTGTGTCAACCTCATTGTCAATGTGTACATCCCTGGAAATTACACTACCAAGGTGAATGAACTTCTTCACAGCATTCAAAACTTCACCATTTGCTGTAACCAATGGTTCCACATATTGATGGTGTGGTGGTGGCTGAAGGAGTACCTGTGCTTTGTTGTTGGTAATTGTTAGGCCAAAATTAGCACAAGCAGCAGAGAATTGATCCATACTTTGTTGCATCTCAGCTTCAGAGGCTGCACTGACTGTGTAATCATCTGCAAACAGCAAACCATGCACCATCACTCCACTTTGGTCTTTGTTTGTAGCCTTTTCAAGTTGAAGAATTTACCATCAGTGTGGAAGCTAACCTTGATGCCATGTTTATTCTCATTGAAAGCTGAAAACATCATGTTAAAAAGCATGGGGGCAATCAAATAGCCTTGTTTCACTCCATTGGTGACTGGGAAAGGACTAGAGCATTGTGAATTATCCAGAAGCCAGTCAAGCACGCTGTCATGAAATTGATGTACAATGCTGATGAACTTCTACAGGCAACCAACCCACACAACCAGCCATTGTGCCAACCTCATTGTTGTATGCCTGTGAAACCTGGACAATATACCAGTGCCATCCCAGGAAACTGAATCGTTTCCATTTGAATTGTATTAGGAAGATTCTGAAGATCACCTGGCAGGATAAGATACCAGACACTGAGGTCCTTTCTCATACTAAACTGCCAAGCAATCAATGTCTGCTTCAGAGAGTGCAACTCCAATGGTCTTCTCACACTGTTTGCATGCAAAACACATGCTTGCAAAAAGACTATTTTATGGAGAGCTCACACAGGGTAAATGTTCACATAGTGGTCAGAAGAAGAGGTACAAGGACACTCTTAAGGTGCCTCTTAAGAACTTTGGTATTGATGGTGTGACATGGGAGACACTGGCACAGGACCACTCAGCACAGCACACCCACATCAGAGAAGGTGCTATGCTCTATGAGCAAAGTATAATTGAAACAGCTCAAAGGAAATGCAGGATGTGCAAATTTAGAGTATTCAACCCAAATGTTCACACAGACTATTTGTGCCTGATCTGTGGTAGAGCATTCGGAGCTTGTATTGGTCTGATCAACCACAGTTAGTCACACTGAAATTTGAATTTAGCAAAGTGATATCATTTTGGTCCCCTTCAAGAACAGAGGGCAACAACCAACCAACCATACGACAAGCACTTGTTCTTGTCGTTCTTACGACAAGTAAAGTTCTGCCAAAAGACAATTCCTGCCCTCAAACAGGAAAGAATGAGCAACAAACGTGCCAATGAGGACAAGATACAGGATAAATAAATAAGATACTGGATAAATAGGAAATAATTAAAAGATGGAAGCCATTATAATTAAGAGGGCTTGGGAAATGCTTCCTCTAGGAAATGTGATTTTAACTGGGACTTAAATAAAGTGAATAAAGGCAGTATGTGGAGATAAGGAAGGAGAATATTCCAGGGGGGACAGAGAGAGAAAATGCCCAGTCAAGAGATGGAATGTCTTGTTCTTGGAATGGTCACTGTCACTGAATCTGAATAAATGTGGTAAGGAGTAGTAAAGTATAAGAAGACTGAAAAGGTAGGAGAGGGCTAGGTTATAAAAGTCTTTGAATGCCAAACAGGATTTTTCATTTGACTCTGGAGTTAATAGGAAGCCTTTGAAGTATATTGAATAGGGTTGGGGTCAGGGCATTGGCATGGTCAGACATATGCTTTAGGAAAACTACATTAGTAGCTGAATGATGGGTGTATTAAAGTGGAGAAATACTTGAAGCAGGCCGGCCCACTAGCAGGTTATTGCAGTAATCAAGGTGTGAGGTGATAGGGGGCTGCATTAGAGTGATGGAAGCATCAGAGAGGGGAGCATATTTGAGAGGTGTTGCAAAGAGGAAATCAGCAGGCCCTGGTAATAGATTGGGTATGGTGGTGGAGAGTTACTGAGAAATCCAAGATGGCTCCTAGGTTGACAGCCCCAGGGACTGAGAGAATGCCCTCTACAGTAATAGGGAAGGTAGAAGAGAGGGAAAATTTAAGAGGAAAGGTAAGTTATGTTTCAGACATACTGTGTTGAAGATATCTACTAGTCATACAAGTCAAGGTGTCTAAAAAGTAGTTGGAAACTGTCTTTATAATAATTTTATTTTCTCTGGTTATTCTATTTCATTTTTCTTTCTTATTCTGTGGTTCAATACCAAGAATTTATTAATGAAAAGAAGACAAGTTGCAAAAGGGAAGTTGAAAAGGCCAGTCTCTGATGTTTTATAGACATTATACTCTGTGTCTTTAGGATCTTGTTACTTTCGCTGTTGTGTAACTATTGGTGCAACATATCTTTTGATAAAGTAATTGGGATCAGAGACTCAGTCATGCACATGCGCTTATTTGCTTTTTTTCTGCTGTCTCTCTAGTCCCTACAAAAAAGCACTTCGGTTCACTGTGCCCTAGAGTATAAAATAAGAGAGTACTGAATGATTCCTTCTGAAATTTGACTTTTGAATGTCTCCTAGAACTTTGAGTTTTCTAGTCCTCAAGCATCTAGGATGCATTGTGGGAAGCTGCTTTAAAAAGTACCCAGGTTGTGTATGGGAGAAACAAAAATCAAATTAAAGTATAAAATTCCACACAGACAAGCAGAGTTCTTTGAGATGTTGTTAAAGCCACTTAGTTATTCGGCTTTCTCATATAGAGAGGTTAAGCTATCGCCGTGATTTGAGTGACTAGTGGATATTTCATTTCTAAAGCGCTGTAGCTAAGCTGGGTAGTCTATATCTGGGTCAACTCTGAAATACAGCTAAATGAAGTGTATAGATTACAGTTATGACAGGGGCTCTGCTTTAGTCAAAAATTCCATTTTTAATCATTAAAAGGTTGTGTTTTATTTGATGCTAAATAAATTGTAGCAACAGTTCAAAGAATCATAATTTATTTTCCTGTTGGTTCTCATGATGAATTAGAATATCAGCAGATTCCACCAGGTATCTCAACTGTATAGATGCATCTCTATGATGCAGCAGCTACTATACAAAAGAATATAATTTTTTTTCAATTTATGGTCAGATAGTAGCTGGACATAGAGCTAGTGCTTAATACTCATAGGGTTTACTAATTCATTAGCTTTGAAGTATCATTCCATAATACTCTACATCCTGCCCTTCCTCATTATGTGATATTAAGTCATTTGTAAAACGATGTTAGTTATCTCCTCTGACTTTTTAATGGCCTCAGCATAGGATAACAGCAGTAAGATCTGGGATGAAGGAAAAAATAATGTTATAATAATGACAAAGGACATAAATAGATCCCATCTTAAAGACTCCTTTTTTGAAGCAGGGTCCAAGGGAGGGACATAAAATGTCATCTTTGGTGGAATGATGAGAGTTAAGGTTCAAATCCTTAATGACATGAGTAGAAGGTAAGATTTTTATCTTAATGCAATTATTAAGGCAACATGTTGGTGGGGAAAAACATAGCTTGACAGATAATTCAGTAACAAAATACATGTTAATATATATCACTGTATTCATAAATTTTAATGGACCTATTTATCACAGCAAGGACTATTAGAGAATTCAGTAGGCTTTCTGCCATTGTGGCAAGATGAATGATGAATCAGATGCAACAGAGGCTTCCTTAATAATTTATTGGGTCATGAGTTATGGTTTTATTCAATTGAAAATTATTAGATGGGTTTGCCCCAGGCAGAGAGCATGGTATATGGAAGAAGAAAATAGATTAAGCAAACACTCGATGAGTTTAATCATTTCAAACAGGGCAGAGGATAAAGGGCCTGACATATTTGTCATTAGTTCAGCTGACATTTTTACCTCCATACAACATAATCACAAGATGGAAATTGTCAGTGCTCCTCAAAAAACATGGCATTCATAATGAATAATCTGGAAAATTCATCATTTTTACAGAATTTTTTTCTGTAGTGAAATCAAGGTGTGTGTATGGGGGGGCAACTCAAAGGGTTTCCTTACCAATCTCACCTATGCCTCTACTCAAGTTTTCTGGTGCATATCTTCTAGTTCAATGTTTTCTATAACACCGTGCTCAGATTTGACTACTATGAATTTAATTGTTATTGCTACAAGTGCTATGCATTGCATAATAAATAGCCACTAACAGTCCTGATAGAGTCATTTGGCTTATAAAATTATATCAAAATTTACTTAATGTAATAGAACTTACCATTTGTACATATTTAATTTCAAACCCTACAGTGATTCAGGACACTATTTTATATAATGATGAGAAAATTAGAATGTGATAGTTCATGATATAGACATCATTAATAGAATGACTGAATTAAATTATATTGGTCATTAAGTCACTGGGTAATTTATTCCTTTCCTTGTCTTGGATTTAAGGTTATATTGTAAATTCTTTGTGCCTTAGAAGTTTCCTTTTCTTAATTATAGTTTTAATTTCACTTATGAATTAGACAATCAAAATAAGTCTGTATTACTTTTCTTGTTGGTTGATTCAAATTTCATATGGCTTTTATGCAGTTTATTTTCTATATATTCTCTGATTCAATGTATGGTTCTGATTGTTTCTCAAAGAAATAAGAATTGTTTACCTTAAACATGAGTTGAGTTCCCATGTAGTTTACAAGGACATCCATTTTTGAATTCAAAATTTAGAATTTCAACAACATTTACTGTTATAGATCAGTGGAGTAAGGGAGAGGGACAGTGGAGGAGGAATAATGGAGTAATATATTTTGAATATATACTGAAAAATAAACCTGCTGGCTTAGGGTGGCAACATTTCTAAAATTCAAGTCATGTTTGTAATACTGAAGGGTTTGTTTGTTTTTAGTGTTATTGCAGTAGCTTAAAGATAGCACTAGGAAAAATGAAATGATTAGTATGCATCATCCTCCTGAAAACATGATTTAACTGCCAGTATTGAGAGATAATCAAAGAAATAGGAAAGTAGATTAAAAACAAACAACTCTCATTTTACTTTACATCATTAATTACTGAATATTCTGAAGGCAAGAAATCTCATAGTAGATAGGCCCAATATATGTATTAATATGCTATGACAGGTCCAATGGGATTTCCATCTGCATTCTTTTCCCTCTTGGGTCCCCCAATACACATGAGGAATAATATGAGGCAGCAAAAATGGAAATCACATCTTGAAGTGAACTGAAATGTGTGTGTGTGTGCGTGTGTGCATGCATGTGTGTGTGTGTGTGTGTGTGTGTGTGTGTATTTGTTCAGCAGTAGTCTTAGCACTTCCATCCACCTCAGGAGGCTCAACAAACTTTAAGAAAGAATCCAGCTTCTGGGCTAAGAATTCACTATTTCACAAAAACTGCTGGGAAAATTGGGAAATGGCATGGCAGAAACTGGGCACAGATCAATCTTACACCATATACCAAAATAAAGTCAAAATGGGTTCATGATTTAGGAATAAAGGCTGATACTATAAGCAATTTGGGAAAGCAAGGAACAGTTTACCTATCAGATTTATGGGTAAGGGAAGAATTCATGACCAGAGTTACAAAATGCAAAATGGGTAATTTTGATTATGTTAAATGGAAAAGTTTTTGTATGAACAAAACCAGTGCAACCAAGATTAGGAGGGAAGAAATTGGGAGAAAATCTTTACAACCAGTGTCTCTGATAAAGGATTTATATCTAAAATATACAGGGAACTCAGCCAAATTTATAGGAATACAAGTCATTCCCCAATTGATAAACAGTCAAAAGATATGAACAGGCAGTTTTCAAAGGGCAGAATTTAAAGATATCCATAGTCATATGATAAAATGCTCTAAATCACTATTGATTAGAGAAATGCAAATGAAAACTCTTAGGTACTGCATCACTCCTGTCAGATTGGCTAACATGACAAAACAGGAAAATGATAAATGCTGGAGAGGATGTGGGAAAATTGGAACATTGTTACATTGTTGGTGGAGTGGTGAAGTGATCCAGCCGTTCTGGAGAGCAATTTGGAACTATGCCCAAAGGGCTATAAAAATATGCATATCCTTTGACCTAGCAATACCATTTCTAAGGCTATATCCCAAAGAGATCATACGAGTGGGAAAAGAACCCATATGTACAAAATATTTATAGCAACTCTTTTTCGTGGTGACAAAGAAGAAATCAAGGGGATGCCCATTAATTGGGGAATGGCTAAAAGGTTGTAGTATATGAATGTAATGGAAAACTATTGTGCTATAAGAAATGAGGAGCAGACAGACTTTATTATAACCTGGAATGACTTATACAGATGCTGAGTGAGGGGAGCAGAACCAGGAGATGATTATATATGATTACAGACACACAGTATCTGTAAGGACTAACTTCGATAGATTTGACTCCTCTCATCAATGCAAGGTTCAAAGACAGCTCCAAAAGACTCATGAAGGAAAAGGCTATGCACATCCAGAGAAAGAATTATGGTGTCTGAATGCAGACGGAGGGAAACTTTTTGCTCTCTCTCTTTTTTTTCTTTCTTTTTTGGTTTTGTTTCTCCTTTCTCATGATTCATTCCATTGGTTACAATTCTTCATTACAACTGGGCTATTATGTAAATAAGTTCAATGTAAAGGTATATGTAGAACCTACATTGAATTACATGCCATCTTGGAGGGTTGGAGGGAGGAGTCAGAGGGAGAGAAAATTTGGAACCCCAAAACTTGTGGAACTGAATGTTGTAAACAAAAAATAAAAAATAAATTTATTTTAAAAAAAAGACAAAAAAAGAAATGATGCTTCTCTAATGGTTCAGAAAATCTCTCAGCTCACTTGGTTTTTTGGCTGTCTCTGAATTATATATCTGAGTCTGTAAATAGCACGCTAAAAGTATTGGGAGAAAGGGACTTGCTCTTCTATGAAGAAGAAGAAGAAGAAGAAGAAGATGATGATGATGATGATGATGACAATAAAGTAATGTGACAAGTTACATATTTTTGAGGTTTCAGATGGATGCTAATAGTCTTTCTTCTTATGGTTTGGAACTTGTTGAATCAAAGTTCCTCCTTTGTTGAATAAATGAATGAATGAAACAAAAATTATTCAGCATTTCAGGCCTTCTGCTAAGTGCTAGGAATACAGATATAAAAGGAGAAGAAATTCCTGCTCTCAAGGAGCTTACATTCCCAAGAAACCCAGAGTGGCAATACTGGTCACTCTCTTTCCCAAACATTCATCCTGTTTCCAGTAGAGTCTATGTGGACTCATCCTGGGAAGCAAGCTATGTGAAGATGAGACCTTGTAGCTGTCCTGCTTTTTTGTTTGCATCCCCAGTGGTCATCACAATGCTTTGTATATATGAAGCACCTACTGAGCACTTTTTTTCATCCATTCATCCATTCATTTATTGGAGAAGATAATACATAAAGAATGTGACTAGGGGAATGTGGCCAAGATGGCGGCTGGTAAGCAGGAACTAGTATGAGCTCCGTACCGAGTCCCTCCAAAAACCTATAAAAAATGGCTTTGAACCAATTCTAGAACAGCAGAACCCACAAAACAGCAGGGGGAAGCAGGGCTCCAGCCCAGGACAGCCGGGATGGTCTCTGGGTGAGGTCTATCCCACATGGAGCTGGGAGCTGGGAACGGAGTGGAGCAGAGTCCAGCGTGGGCGGCGTGGACCATCCAGACCAGAAGCTGGGCGGAGGGGGCCCTAGCGCCCTGAATCAGTGAGCTGCGGCAGTTACCAGACTCCTTAACCCACAAACACCAAAGACTGCGGAGAAGGTTAGTGGGAAAAGCTGTGGGAGTAGAAAGAGTTCGAGGTTCGGCTTCCAGCCCCGGGGGCTGCGGAGGTGGGGCAGCTACAGCTGTTGTTACTTCTGGCTCCAGGCCCACCTGGTGGGAGGAATTAAGTGGCAGATCAGAGCAGGAGTGCAAGGCCTGCTGAAGATCTAAGCCCAGTCCGGGTTGGGGGTGGTGTAAGGAGCAGTGCTGGTGTGGCAGAGCTGGCACCTCCCCCCGAAACGTGGAATATAGAACTCTCTAGTCTACAAGCAGTCATACCCTGCTGAAAAACTCAAAGGTCAAGTTAGTTGGCTGGGAATATGGCCAGGCAGCAAAAACGCACGGAGATTCAGTCTCAGACTTTGGATTCTTTCTGTGCTGACAAAGAAGACCAAAACATACAGCCTAAAGAAGTCAATAAAGTGCAAGAGCCTACACCAACAGCCTCCAAGAAAAACATGAACTGGTCCCAGGCCATGGAAGAGCTCAAAAAGGATTTGGAAAAGCAAGTTAGAGAAGTAGAGGAAAAATTGGGAAGAGAAATGAGAAGGATGCAAGAAAACCATGAAAAACAAGTCAATGACTTGCTAAAGGAGACCCAAAAAAATACTGAAAAATACACTGAAGAAAACAACACCTTAAAAAACAGACTAACTCAAATGGCAAAAGAGCTCCAAAAAGCCAATGAGGAGAAGAATGCCTTGAAAGGCAGAATTAGCCAAATGGAAAAGGAGGTCCAAAACACCACTGAAGAAAATACTACTTTAAAAATTAGATTGGAGCAAGTGGAAGTTAATAATTTTATGAGAAATCAAGATATTATAAAACAGAACCAAAGGAATGAAAAAATGGAAGATAATGTGAAATATATCATTGGAAAAACCACTGACCTGGAAAATAGATCCAGGAGAGATAATTTAAAAATTATTGGACTACCTGAAAGCCATGATCAAAAAAAGAGCCTAGATATCATCTTTCAAGAAATTATCAAGGAGAACTGCCCTGATATTCTAGAGCCACAGGGCAAAATAGAAATTGAAAGAATCTATCGATCGCCTCCTCAAGTAGATCCCAAAAAGAAATCTCCCAGGAATATTGTCGCCAAATTCCAGAGTTCAAAGGTCAAGGAGAAAATACTGCAAGCAGCCAGAAAGAAACAATTTGAGTATTGTGGAAACCCAATCAGAATAACCCAAGATCTGGCAGCCTCTACATTAAGAGATCGAAGGGCTTGGAATATGATATTCCGGAGGTCAATGGAGCTAGGATTAAAGCCTAGAATCACCTACCCAGCAAAACTGAGTATCATGCTCCAAGGCAAAATATGAACTTTCAATAAAATAGAGGACTTTCAAGCTTTCTCAGTGAAAAGATCAGAACTGAATAGAAAATTTGACTTTCAAACACAAGAATCAAGAGAAGCATGAAAAGGTAATCAAGAAAAAGAACAAGAAAAAGAAATTGCAAGGGACTTACTAAAGGTGAACTGTTTTTTTGACATTCCTACATGGAAAGATGATGTGTATGATTCATGAGACCTCAGTATTAGGGTAGCTGAAGGGAATATGCATACATATATGTTTATGTATATATATGGGTGAATGTGTATGTATATATATATATATATATGTGTGTATGTGTATATATATATATATATATGTAGAGAGAGAGAGAGAGAGAGAGAGAGAGAGAGGGAGGGAGGGAGCAGACACAGGATGAGTTGAAGATGAAGGGAAGATATCTAAAAGAAATAAAATCAAATTAAGGGATGAGAGAGGAACATACTGAGAGAGGGAGATAAGGAGAGATAGAATGGGATGGATTATCTCCCATAAAGGTGGCAAGAGGAAGCAGTTCTGTGGGAGGAGGAGAGAGGGTGGATGAGGGGGGAATGAGTGAACATTGCTCTCATCAGATTTGGCCTAAGGAGGGAATACCATACATACCCAATTGGGAATCTTACCCCACAGGAAAGAAGATAAAAAAAAATGGGGGGGGATGATGGAGCGGAGGGCAGATGGGGGTGGAGGTAGTCAAAAACAAACACTTTCGAAAGGGGACAGGGTCAAGGGAGAAAATTCAATAAAGGGGGATGGGCTGGGAAGGAGCAAAATATAGTTAGTCTTTCACAACATGAGTATTGTGGAAGGGTTATACATAATGATACACATGTGGCCTATGTTGAATTGCTTGACTTCTTAGGGAGGGTGGGTGGGAAGGGAAGAGGGGAGAGAATTTGGAACTCAAAGTTTTAAAAACAGATGTTCAAAAACAAACAAAAATGTTTTTGCATGCAACAAGAAAATAAGATACACAGGCAATGGTGCGTAAAAATTTATCTTGCCCTACAAGAAAGGAAGGGAAAAGGGGATGGGAGGGGAGTGGGGTGACAGAGGGGAGCACTGACTGGGGAACAGGGCAACCAGAATATATGCCATTTTGGAGTGGGGGGGAGGGTAGAAATGGGGAGAAAATTTGTAATCCAAACTCTTGTGAAAATCAATGCTGAAAACTAAATATGTTAAATAAATTTTTAAAAAAATGGAAAAAAAAAGAATGTGACTAGGGAAGATTATTTTGTTCTGAAGAGTCCAATGTTGATAAGTTGATCTATAGGGCAATCAACTGACATACATTTTCCCAGAATTAATGGTATTATTTGACTAATATACTCAGAGCATGAGGTGGTGACTGTGATGGGTTGGGTCGGAGGAGAGTAAAGATGACAAGATGGCTTAGGTGGATTACTGAAAAAGATGTGAAAGTAAAGTATGATTTGATGTGTGAGACCACCTAGTAGAAATAGACTAATTGGGTTAGTTTGTATCCACTCAGACACCAATCAACTGTCCTGCATTTTGGGGTTGAAACTCCAAAGACGAGTATGAAATTTGCCCAGATAATAGGGGTATGGATTCTGGGAGTGTGTAGTCCAGGTCAAGGATGGAGGGCAGTGTCTTAGCTGTAGTAAAGAAGGCAGCTTCAGAAGGCAAATGACAAAATGGCCAGTACAAATGGTTAATTGCTAGATGGTATACGAAGGTGAATTACTGTATGGTTTCTAGGGTCAGACATCTGACAATAGATGGACCATATTAGCTTTCACTCACTCAATCACCAAAAGATCAGGCTTGGTCCTAAGGTGGGAACTAAAAACAAAAAGAACCAAAAAACAGATATTATCATCCTCCAATAAAGGAGCTATTTGGAACAGAGAGAGAGAGAGAAAGAGAGAGAGAGAGAGAGAGAGAGAGAGAGAGAGACAGAGAGAGAGAGACAGAGAGACAGACACAGAGACAGAGACAGAGAGAGCAGCTGACCCTGCCTTGCTCTGATTCTCCTGTAGCTTAGTTTCTTTTGTTTTCTCTTTTTGGACCAGAACCACATGAGGAAGGACATTTCAATAAGTTTAACATCTGATTCTAAGCACATAGTAGGAATATGATATATGTAGTCTTAGAAGACTTGAAATAACCTATGTAATTCTTTCTTGAATCAGCATAGTCCTTAAACACCAAATTTCTGATTAAGCTCTTGAGGACCCTTCAGCCTCTCAAACTTCATGCACTTTAACATTGCTTTGGTAGTCATGAATTCTAACAGTACTAACACTAATGGAAAGATTTGCTTTTCTAAATATAATAGAAGTGCAACATTTAGCTATAAGATCTGTTTTCTTTGTACTTTTTCACTTTGAACTTCAGCTACATTTAAGTTCTTAGATAGCTTGTTAGTCAATTCATATTAACCAAGACTAGTAGTCAATGCCTTTATATTAACTTACATAACAGAGCATATAGTTGAATTAAAAGCAATGATCATAATTCTCCCGCACTACAGCCTTTGCAAAATTATTTTATCCATCTTCCTAACATCTAAAATCTGGTCCATTAACACTTACAAAAGGCAGTGAACTGGTACATTAAAATTAAAAGCTCATATACTGAGCCAAAACTAGCAAAACCATGAATCAGTAACATTTAAGTATAATACTGCTGGTTGTTTTTGAATGAAATTAAGTCATTAGTACATATTGACTTTCTGAAGATTTGTTTTTCTATTCCGCTAAAATAAAATACCTCTTTGGGCTGATCGATAAACAAGAATTGTTTTGTAAGGGAGGGGTCTAGAAATAATCGTTTATGTGACATGGAATTTAAGAAGGCTGTGAGCTTTCTAGCCTGCAGCTATTTTGCCTGAGCTAACTTCATCAAGTTTAGGCAATTATTTATGCACATCTATCTTTCTAGCCTAATCAATTTCTGCACAATTTTTTCAGCTGCAATGGAGCTTGGCTAGGAGAAAATAAAATCTGTTATTTTAGGCCCTGGTGGATTTTCTATTACATCCTTCATTAAAATAAAATTTAAAAAAATAGATGTATATCTATCTCTCACTGTTTTCAAAGAATGTTGTGTCTTCTCTATTAACAATCTTCATATACACTGAGTTACAGTATCTCTAGTTCTTTCTAAGGTGTCATTTGCCTTCTAGATTTTTAGGATGTGCTAATGTTTGACTGCACTTATTTACAATAAGCCCCAAGAAATAGTTTTTCTTTTTTTTTTCTTTTTTTTTTCTTTTTAGTTTACAACACTAATTTCCACAAGGCTTTGAGTTCCAAATTTTCTCTTTCTCCTTCTCTTCCCTCCCCCTTAAGACAGCATGTAATCTGATATAGGTTTTACATATGCCTTTGCATGGAATTTATTTACATAAAAGTCCAGTTGTAAAGAAGAATTATAACCAAAGGAATGAATCATGGGAAAGAAGAAACAAAACCAAAAAAGAGAGCAAATACTTTGCCTCAATCTGCATTCAGACTCCATAATTCTTTCTCTGGATGTGCATAGCTTTTTCCATCATGAGTCTTTTGGAAGCGTCTGAACCTTGCATTGATGAGAAGAGCCAAGTCTATCAAAGGCAGTCCTTATAGATACCATGTGTCCGTAATCATGTACAATGTTCTCCTGGTTCTTCTCCCCTCACTCAGAATCAATTCATATAAGTCTATTCAGGTTGTAATGAAGTCTGTCTGCTCCTCATTTCTTATACCACAATAGTATTCCATTACATTCATACACCACAATTTGTTTAGCCATTCTCCAATTGATGGGCATCATCACTTGATGAGTTCCAATTCTTTGCCACCACAAAAAGAGCTGCTATAAATATTTTTGTACATATTCGTCCATTTCCCAATTGCATGATCTCTTCGGGATACAGCTGTAGAAGTGGTATTACTGGGTCAAAGGGTACTCATATTTGTATAGCCCCTTGGGCATAGTTCCAAATTGCTCTCCAGAATGGCTGGATCAATTCACAACTCCAGAAACAATGTAACAATGTTCCAATTTTCCCACATCCTCTGCAGCATTTATCATTTTCCTGTTTTGTCATGTTAGCCAATCTGACAGGAGAGATGTAGTACCTAAAAGTTGTTTTCATTTGCACTTCTCTAATCAATAGTGACTTGGAGCATTTTTTCATATGAATAGATATCTTTAATTTCTTCCTCTGAAAACTGCCTGTTCATATCTTTTGACTGTTTATCAATTGGGGAATAACTTGTGTTCCTACAAATTTGGCTCAGTTCCCTGTATATTTTAGATATGAGGCCTTTATCAGAGATGCTGGTTGTAAAGATTTTTTCTCAGTTTTCTGCCTCCTTCCTAATCTTTGTTGCATTGGCTTTGTTTGAACAAAAACTTTTCAATTTAACATAATCAAAATTATCTATTTTGCATTTTGTAACACTTTATCTCTGTTTGGTCATAAATTCTTCCCTTCTCCATCAATCTGACAGGTAAACTATTCCTTGCTTTCCCATAGTGCTTATACCATCAGCCTTTACTCCTAAATCATGAACCCATTTTGACTTTATTTTGGTATACCATGTAAGATCTATGCCCAGTTTCTGCCATATTATTTTCCAGTTTTCCCAGCAGTTTTTCTGAAATAGTGAGTTGTTATGCCAGAAGTTGGACTCTTTGAGTGAGGCCCTCATTTCTGAGTGACCTTTCCTAATTTCTCTAACAAAGATGGCATAATAGCTCAAAAAGAACAAAGGATATTTTAGATTGATTTTAGATGGCCCATAAAGATGAACTTGGCTGTTGATATTCTGAATGTGAGACTATGTTCTAATGAAAATCAAGAGATATATTAATGACGGAACATAATCATGTCAATTCTTTATTCTCTCTGCAAATAATGCCTGAAGACAAAAGGAAGTTCGTGACCAGAAAAACACATATAAAGGACAACCAGTCAAGTAACGCATTTATTAAATGCCTACTTGCCAGGCAAAATTATAGGTACTGGGGATACAAAGACATAAAGGAAATAGTCATTATCCTCAAGGAGCTTACATTTGCTTGAGGGTAAATTACATGTGCATATATAGGCATATATGCACAATATCAATACAAGATAATTTGGTGAAGAAGGAATTAGTAACTAGAACAGTTAGAAAAAGGCTTCAAGGAGCATTTAATAATTGAGCTGACCAAAGAAAAGCCTTGAGAGTTGAAGAGGCAGAGTTAAGGAGAGAATATATTCAGGAGAGGGAGATGAATACAAAGTCATGGGGAAGGGAGATGTACTATCAGGAATTGTAAATAGACCAAGTTGATAGGGCAGTGAAGTAAGATAACAACTAGTCCAAGAAGACATTTACATGCAAAAAAGGAATTCGGGTTTTTTTTTTTTATTCTAGAGGTAACAGGCAGCCATTAGAGCTTATTGAGTAGAATGACCTGGTGAGACCTATGGTTCAGGAAAATCACTTTAGCAGTTATATAGTGGATAGATTGGATAAAAGAGGGATTTGAGGTGGGATAGTAATTAAAAGGCTATTTTTAGAGTCTTAAGTGAGAGCCAATGTGGGCCAGAATTAGGGTGGTGAGCAGAAAAAAAAAAAAAAGAGACAGACTTAAGAGATGTTGTAGAGACAGAATTGACAATACTTGAAAATATGTGGGGTGAGGAAGAGGAAGGAGTTCAAGATGAACCTGAGCTCAGGAACTTGGTAACTAGAAGGATGGTAATTCAATCAACAGAGATATGCAAATGTAGGGGAGGGGAGTATTTAGAGTTGAAAGGTATTGAATTGTTATGTGGATATGTTGAGTGAGAAATTCCTCACATACATCAGTATAGAAATGTCTAATAGGCAATCAATGTAGGATTTTTATTCAGGAGAGACTTAAAGGAGGATATGTACATTTGAGGATCACTTGCTTAAGCATAAGGTCAATAAATAGACCTGTGATTTCTTTAGAATAAGGAATACCCAAATGAGGAAATTTCCTCTTCTAATGCAAGTTGGCACTTTCTTTTGTCAAGACTAATTTGTTTATTTTTAGTCTTCAACTTTCATTTCAATAAGATTTTGAGTTGCAAATTTTCTCTCCATCTCTCTCCTCCCTCCCACCTCAAGATGGCATGTATTCTGATTGCCCCTTTCCCCAGTCTGACCTCCCTTCTATCACCCCACTCCCCCTCTCCCTTTTCCCCTTTCCCATTACTTTCTTGTAGGGCAAGATACATTTCTACACCCCATTGCCTGTATATCTTATTTCCCAGTTGCATGTAAAAACAGTTTTAAACATTTGTTTTTAGATCTTTGAGTTACAAAATTTCTCCCTTCTTGCCTCCTCACCCACCTTCCTTGAAAAGGCAAGCAATTCAATATAGGTTATACATGTATCCTTATGCAAAACACTTCAATGATAGTCATGTTGTGAAAGACTAACTATATTTCCCTCCATCTTGTCCTGTCCCATATTTATTCAATTTCTCCTTTGAACTTGTCCCTTTTCAAAAGTGTTGCTCTTGACTACCCTCTCACATCTGTTCTCTCTCCTATCATCTCCCCCTCATAACCCTTCCCCCTTACTTTCCTGTAGGGTAAGATACCTGATTGAGTGTGTATGTTATTCCCTCCTTAAGCCAAATCCACTGAGAGGAAGGTTCACTCATTCCCTTTCACCTCTCCCCTCTTCCCTTCCATTATAACAGCTTTTTTTGCCTCTTTTATGTGAGATAATTTACACCATTCTATCTCTCCTTTTCTCCTCCCAATATATTCCTCTCCCACCCCTTAATTTTATTTTTTAAATATCATCACTTTGTATTCTACTCACCCTGTGCCCTCTGTGTATATATATACATATATATATATGTATATATATATATATATATATATGCATATATATATGTAAATTCCCTTCAACTACCCCAATACTGAGAAAGATCTCATGAGTTACAAATATCATCTCTCCATGTAGGAATGTAAAAGGTTCCACTTTAATAAGTCCCTTATGATTTCCCTTTCCTGTTTACCTTTTCATGCGTCTCTTGATTCTTGTATTTGAAAGTCAAATGTCCTATTCAGCTCTGGTCTTTTTATGAAGAATGCTTGAAAGTCCTCTATTTCATTGAACATCCAATTTTCCCCTGAAGTATTATACTCAGTTTTCCTGGGTAGGTGATTCTTGGTTTTAATGCTAGCTCCTTTGACCTCCAAGATAGTGTATTCCCAGCCCTTCAATCCCTTAATGTAGAAGCTGCTAGATCTTGTGGTATCCTGATCGTGTTTTCACAATACTCAAATTATTTCTTTCTAGCTGCTTGAAATATTTTCTCCTTGACCTGGGAACTGTGGAATTTGCTACAATATTTCAAGAAGTTTTCCTTTGGGTATCTTTTTCAAGAGGCCATCCATGGATTCTTTCTATTTCTATTTTACCCTCTGGTTCAAGAATATCAGGGCAGTTTTCCTCAGTAATTTCTTGAAAGATGATGTGTAGGCTCTTTTTTTGATCATGGTTTTCAGGTAGTCCAATAATTTTTAAATTCTCTCTCCTGCATCTATTTTCCAGGACAGTTGTTTTTCTGATGATATATTTTACATTGTCTTCTATTTTTCATTCTTTGGATTCTGTTTTATAATTTCTTGATTTCTCATAAAGTCATTAGCTTCCATTTGCTCCATTCTAATTTTTAAGGAATTATTTTCTTCAGTGAGCTTTTGGGCCTCCTTTTCCATTTGGTCAATTCTGCTTTTTAAGGAATTCTTCTCCTCATTGGCTTTTTGGACCTCTTTTGCCATTTGGGTTAGTCTAATTTTTTAAGGTGTTATTTTCTTCTGTATTTTTGGGGTCTCCTTTAGCAAGGCGTTGACTTGTTTTTCATGATTTTCTTGCATCTCTCTCATTTTTCCCAATTTTTCCTCTACTTCTCTTACTTGATTTTCACAATCCTTTTTAAGGTTTTCCATGGCCTGAAACCAATTCATCTTTTTCTTGGAGGCTTTTAATGCAGGATCTTTGACTTTGTTGTCTTCTTCTGGCTTTATGTTTTGATCTTCTTTGTCAGCAAAGTAAGATTCTATAGTCTGAGGTTTTTTATGCTGTCTGCTCATGTTCCCAACCAATTGCTTGAATTTTGAGCTCTTTGCCAAGGTGGAACTCTGCTTCCAGTGTGGAGATAGCTCTGTCCCAAGCTTCAGGGATTTTGTGCTGCTGTTTTCAGAGCTACTTTAAGCACCTATAAATTTGTAGTTCTTCTGAGGAGGTGTGATCCAATGAGAGGTGTTTAATCCTCTCCTGGCCTGTGCTCTGGTCTGTGAGTGATCTCAGGCACTCTTGTCTGCCTTGGAACTGCTAGTAGAACTCCCTCTCCACAGCCACCACAAGCTCTGCCACACCAGTGCTCCTCCTCACCCCAGGCCTGCCAACCAAGACTGCAACCCAGATCCAAGCAGGGCAAAGCAAGACAATCCTGCTTCAGTTCCACCAAAGAGATCCCTGCACTCCCACTCTGATCAGCCACCTGATTTTCCTCTTACCATTTCTGGGCCTGGAGCTCTGGACCCCTCCACCACCCCAGAGCTGGAGCCAAACCATGCCCTTTTCTCACTGAGGTCCAACAGAGTTTTGCCACTAACTTGCTAAGTTGTATTTGGTGTTTGTAGGTTGAAAAGTCTAGAAAGAGCCATAGCTCAGTGATTCAGTGACTGAGGCCTGCTCCACCTGGTCTGCTCCAGCCTGGTCTGTGCCAGCATGGCCCATGCTGGGCTGTGCTCCGCTCCCAGCACAATGAGACTGACCCTTCCCAGCAACCGTCCAGGCCATCTCGGAATGGAGATGTGTTTCACTCTGTTATTTAGTGGGTTCTGTAGCTCTAGAATTTGTTTAGAGTCATTTTTACAGGTATTTGGAGAGATTTGGGGGAGAGCTCAAGAAAGTCCCTGCTTTTACCCCAGCATCTTGGCTCCACCCAAGTTGGCACCTTCTTTGCAAATTAGAGATTTAAAGAATTGCCTAAAGCACTGAGAAGACTTGCCTAAGGTCTCATAGAAATGCACCAGAAGTGGGACTTGAAACCAGACCTTTGTATCTTAAGGGTTGGTTCTATATCCTCTATGCTATATTGCCCCTCAAATTAAATACAATTAAATTCTATGATTTGAAATATCTACCTATCTTTCTCTCTATTTGTCTGTCTGTCTATCTGTATTTACCCCTCTACAGTCTACACTTTGGTCAATTTGAAACTCCATTTCCTATATCTATGCTTTTGCATTCCATGCCAGATCATGCTTTCTCCTCACCTTGATTTCTTAGAATCCCTATATAACAAAGAGCTAAAGATAATGCACGGAGTATTCAATTGATGTAAGCTCCTTGGTGACATTGGAAAATATCCTGTAACTGGTGTTAGTTGATTAATCATGTGGAGAAGAGCCATTTTGATTGGTTGTGGAGAAAGAATATCCCTTTTTAAAATTTTTAAAGGTTATTCTATTTGTCAAGTGGAATTGTGGCACTAATCACTGGCAGTCAATAGTGAAGTGAACATATCAGAATGTGAACTCAAGGCAATAGTGTTACAGAAGAGATACTCCATATCCAGAAAAAGTACTTTAAATACTGAGGGGAGGTGTATAGTCAGTTGTGCTCTGGGATATGACATCCAGAGTGTCAGTATACCTAGTTTTCTTCAAGATTTAGAACTTACCTGTTTCTTTCCCACCCTTAGTTTACTTTGTATATGCTTTATATATGTGCATGTTTTCTCCTTAATTATAATGTAAACCCTTTGAGGTCAGTTTCACTAACATAATACCTGTCATATCAATCAATAAACATTTATCAAATGCCTACCATGTTCCAGACACCTTGGTAAGCACTAAGGATACAAAAGAGGCAAAAAGTGAGGCCCTAACATCAAAGAGCTTTCACTATAATGAGAGAGACAACATGCAAACAAATATATACAACTTAAACCATAAACAGGATAAATAGGAAATAATTAACAGGAAAAGCACTAGAATTAAGAGGGATTATTAGGAGAGGCTTACTGTAAAAGGTGGGATTTTAGTTGGAACTTAAAGGAAGGCAGAGAGGTCAGTAGTCAAAGAGGCAGAGGGGGAGCATTCTAGGAATGGGGAACCACTAGAGAGAACACTTAGAGCTGAACAGGAGGAGTGTCTTGTTTATGGAACGGCCAGGACCCAGTTCCACTAGATCAAAGAGTAAATGTTAGGGAGTAAGGTCTAAGACTGAAAAGATGGTATAGCTTGTGAAGGACTTTGAATGCTAAACAAAGCATTTTGTATTTTTTCCTGGAAGCAATAGGAAGAAGCTGGAGTTTATTGAGGGGGGAGGTGTGACATGATCTGACTTGTGTTTTAAGAAAAACACTTTGGCAGCTGAACGGGTAATGGATTGGAGTAGGAAAAGACTTGAGGCAGGCAGTCACACCAGCAGGCTATTGAAGTAATCAAGGTGTCAGGTAACAAGGGCCTATACTAGAGTGATGTCAGTGTCAGAGGAGAGAAGGGTGCATATTCAAGAGATGTTTAAAAGGTGAAATTTTTGATCTTGGCAATAGCTTTTAAGTGGTGAATGCCTCACTTTTTCTATAAAATCTCAGCCAAGATTCTTAGCTGAGAGAGTAGGGGAAGAGGGAGAGATGGGAAACTTGAAAAGGGATAAAAACTTTTGGAAGAGTGGCTCAGGAGAGTGGGATAATGCATTGATAAAAGAAGGCATAGTAGGATTGGCTAGAAGCATTAAGGGTCCATTTGAGATTAAGTAACATAAATCTGTAGTGGACCCAGTCAGAACATGTTATTTTCTCTATCTTCATTCAACAGCACATCGGCAAGTTTGGAGGCAATGAGTGATGGGAGTGATCCAAAACTTAGGCTTGGCTAGGTATAATCAATAATATAAGGGGTCTAGAGATCTGAGAGGAAGACAGTGTAAAGTCAGACTGGTTCACCAAGTACTCAAGAGGAGGAGAAGAAGAGACGATAGCTAGTAGAGGAAAGATGTCCCAGGAAAGATTTGAGGGATCAAGGGATTGGGGTTCACTGTACAAATTTATACAGGTTTATATAGGGAAAGGCAGAGGGAGAGGTACAAAGCCAATGCATTATGTTTGGATAAAAGGATTTTGGAATTCTTAAAGATGGAGATGGTACATATATGGGTGATGGTAAGATCAAGTGCATCATGTGTGGCCAAGGTGCTATGGAAGAGTAGTTCCTGGGAGGTCAATAGGTTGAGGAACTGAGTGGTGAGGATATATGAGGGAGAATCAATATGTATGTTGAAATACCCTAGTAGGAAGGCAGGTGTTAGGGAGGACACGAAGCTGTAGGTAGGTTTAGAACTCATTGAGAAAGAAAGATGAGTTACCTAAGAATCTGTAGATAACAGCTACCATGATTTTGATTGGGTGGGTAGTAGATAAGAATAGTATGAACTTCAAAGGAAGAGGTTTCTAAGTGTTTGAGGAAGTGGAGAACCAAGAAGTGGCAATGGGGGGCAAGAAGCATTCTAATTAATCTGCCTCAAAAAGCAAGCCAAGGAGAATCTGTGAAAGTACAAGCACTTTGAAAAATCCTATTGATTAATTGATTGATCTGAGATTATGTGGTTACTTGGTTTTTTTCCACTTAATTGAATTTTATTTTTCCCAAATACATGTAAAGATAGTTTTCAACATTCATTTTTATAAGATTTTGAGTTTCAAAATTTTCTACCTCCCCACCCCTTTCCCAAGACAGCAAGTAATATGATATAGGTTATACATGTACAATGATGTTAAACATATTTTCACACTAGGCATGTTATGAAAGAAAAATCAGAAAAAAAAGAGGAAAACCACTAGAAAGAAAAAAAGTGAAACAACTGTATTTAAATCTGCATTCAGAGTCCATAGTTCTTTCTCTGGATGTGGATAGTATTTTCCATGATGAGTTTTTTTGGAATTGTTTTTGATCATTGTATTGCTGAGAAGAGCTACGTCTGTCGTAATTGATCATTGCATGATGTTACCTTTGCTATGTACAATGCTCTCCTGGTTCTGCTCGTTTCACTCAGCATCAGCTTATGAAAGTCATTCCAGGATTTTCTGAAATCTGCCTGCTCATCATTTCTTATAGCACAATAGTGTCCAGTTACATTCATATATGACAACATGTTCAACCATTCTTCAAATGATGGGCATCCCCTCAATTTCCAATTCTTTTCCAACACAAGGAGAGCTAATATAAATATTTTCTACACTTGGGTCCTTTTCCCTTTTGGATGATCTCTTTGGGATGCAGACCTACTAGTGCTATTGCTGGATCTACACAGTTTTATGGCCCTTTGGCATAGTTCCAGATTTCTCTCCAGAATGGTTAGATCAGTTCACAACCCCACCAACAATGCATTAGTGTCCCAATTTGCCCACATCACCTCCAGCATTTATCATTTTTCTTTTCTCTCATATTAGTTAATGTGATAGGTGTGAAGTTGTACCTCAAAGATTTTTTTAATTTGCATTTCTCTAATCAATAGTGTATGATTATAGATAGCTTTAATTTCTTTATCTGAAAACTACCTCTTCATATCCTTTGACCATTTATCAGCTGAGTTATGGCTTGTATTCTTATAAATTTGACTCAGTTCTCTATATATCTTAGAAATGAGGCCTTTATCAGAAACACTGGCTGTAAAAATTGTTTCCTAGCTTTCTTCTATCCTTCTAATCTTGGTTGCATTGAATTTATTTGTGCAAAACATATTTAATGCAATCAAAATTATCCATTTTGCCTTTCATAATGTTCTCTATCTCTTGTTTGGTCATAAATTCTTCCCTTCTCCATATAACTGAAAAAATTATTTCTTACTCTCCTAATTTGCTTATGTTAGCACCCTTTATGTCTAAATCATATACCCATTTTAAATTTATCTTGGTATAGGGTGTGAGATGTTGGTCTTTGTCTAGTTTCTGCCATACTATTTTCCAGTTTTCCCAGAAGCCTTTTTTTTAGACAAACAATGAATTCTTATCCCAGAAACTAGAGTCTTTGGGTTTATCAAACAGTAGATTTACTACTGTGTCTTGTGTATCTAATGTATTTCACTGATCCATTGCTATATTTCTTAGCCAGTACCAAATATGTTTATGATTGCCACTTTATAATGTAGTTTTACATCTCCTACAGCTGGGCCACCTTCCTTTGTATTTTTTCCCATTAATTCCCTTGCTATTCTTGACTTTTTTCTTCCAGATGAATTTTTTTATTATTTTTTTCTAGCTCTGTAAATTTTTTTGGTAATTTGATTGGTATGGCACTGAGTAAGTAAATTCATTAAGGTAGAATTGCCATTTTTATTATATTAGCTTGGCCTACCCATGAACAATTGATATTTTTCCAATTGTTTAGATCTGACTTAATTTGTGTGAAAAGTGTTTTGTATTTGTGTTGTTATAGTTCCTGGGTTTGTCCTGGCAGGTAGACTTTCAAATGTTTTATATTGTCTACAATTATTTTAAATGGAATTTCTGTCTCTTGCTGCTGGACTTGGTTGGTAATATGTAGACATGCTGATGATTTATGTGGGTTTGTTTTATATCCTGCAACCTTGCTAAACCTGTTAATTATTTCAAGTAGTTTTTTAGTTGATACTTTAAGTATACCATCATATTATGTCAAAGAGTGATAGCTTCATTTCTGCATTGCCTCTTCTAGTTTGTTCAATTTCTTTTTCTTCTCTTATTGCTAAAGCTAACTTTTCTAATACAGTATTAAATAATGGTGGTTATAATGAGCATCCCCTTTACAGACAATGCTTGCCAATGGTTTTTGATATATACTGCTTATCATTTTAATGAAAATGCCATTTATTTCTATGCTCTCCAGTATTTTTAATACGAATGAGTGCTGTATTTTGTCAAAAGCTTTTTCTCCATCTATTGGGACAATCATATGATTTCTATTAGGTTTTTTTTTGTTATTGATATGGTCAGTTATGCTGATGCTTGTCCTAATATTGAACCAACCCAGCATTCCTGGTACAAATCCTACCTGGTTATAGTGTATTGTCCTTGTGAAAAGTTGCTATAATCTCTTTGCCAATATTTTGTTTGTTTTTCACATAATATTCATTAGAGAAATTGTTCTATAATGTTCTTTCTCTGTTTCCTCTCCTCCAAGTTTAGCACCATATTTATGTCATAAAAAGTATTTGGTAGGACTCTTTCTTTGCTTATTTTTTTCCCAAATAGTTCATACAGTTTTGGAATTAAATATACTTTAAAGGCTTGGTAGAATTCAATTGTAAATCCATCTGGCCCTGGAATTTTTTTTTCCTTAGGGAATTCATTGATGGCTTGTTCAACTTTTTTTCTAAAATGCGGTTAAGTATTTTATTTCCTCTTCTGTTAATTTGGTCAATTTGTACTTTTTGTAAATGTTCGTCCATTTCAGTTAGATTGTCAGATTTATTGGCATACAGTTGGGAAAAATAGCTATTAATTTTTGTTTTAATTTCCTCTTCATTTGTGGTGAATTCACTCTTTTCATATTTGATACTGGTAATTTGGTTTTCCTCTTTCGTTTTTAAACTAATGATCATAATAAATAACTATTTTTTAATAAAACCAGCTCTTAGTTTTATTAGTTCAATAGTTACTGACTTTCAATTTTTATTAATTTCTCCTTTGATTTTCAGAATTTCCACTTTGGTATTTAATTGAAGATTTTTATTTCATTCTTTTTCTAGCTCTTTTAGTTGTTTGCCCAATTCATTGATCTCCTCTTTCTCTATTTTATTTATATAAGCATTTAGAGATATAAAATTTCCCCTAAGAACTGCTTTGGCTGCATCCCATAAGTTTTGCTATGTTATCTTATTGTCATTCTCTTAAATGAAATTATTGATTGTTTCTATGATTTGTTCTTTGACTCTTTCATTGTTTAGGATTAGATTATTTTGTTTTCAATTAAGTCTTTGTCTATCTTTCCACAGCCCTTTATTACATATAATTTTTATTGCCTCATAATCTGAAAAGGATGAATTTAATATTTCTGCCCTTCTGCATTTGATTGTGAGGTTTTTATGCCCTAATACATGATCAGATTTTGTGTAGATGCCATGTACAACTGAGAAAAAGGGATATTCTTTTCCATCCCCATTCAGTTTCTTCCAGAGGCCTACCATATCTAACTTTCCTAAAATTCTACACACCTCCTTGACTTCTTTCTTTTTTATTTTGTGGTTAGATTTATCTAAGTCTAAGAGGGGGAGGGGGAGGGGGAGGTCCCCCACTAGTATAGTTTGCTTTCTATTCCTTTCTGTAACTCACTTAACTTGTCCTCTAAAATGTGGATGCTATACCACTTGGTGTATATATGTTCAGCATTGAGATTACCTCACTGGCTATGGTACCTCTTCATAAGATGTAGTTTCTTTTCTCATCTGTTTTAATTAGGTCTATTTTTGCTTTTGTTTTGTATGAGGTCAGGATTGCTACTCCTAGTTTGTTTTTTTTTTTTTACCTCAGCTGAAGCAAAATATATTCTGCTCCAACCTTTTACCTTTACTCTGATTCAAATGTGTTTCCTGTAAACAACATACTGTAGGATTCTGTTTTTTAATCCACTATACTACCCACTTCTATTTTATGGGTGAGTTCATCACATCCACATTCATAGTAATGATTACTAATCTTGTATTTACCTCCATCCTGTTTTCCCCTTTTTATACTCTTGTTTCTCCTTTCACCCTGTCCCTACTGACCATTGTTTTGCTTCTGTCTACCACCTCCCTTTTCTTTTCCCTTCTCCTCCTACTTTCCTGTAGGGTAAGATAAATTTCTCTACCTTAGTGTATATGTTATTCCCTCTTTGAACCAAATTTAATGAGAGTAAAGTTCAAACAATACTCACCCCCTCCTTATTTCCCTCTCTTGTAATAGGTCTTTTTTGTCTCTTCATGAAATGTAATTTGCCCTATTCTGTCTTCTCTTTACCTCTTTTCAGCCCTTAATTTTTTATATCATCACATTAAAGTCAACTTATACTGACATCCTCTGCCTATGTATAATCCTTTTAACTGCCCTAGTAGAGATACAATTCTCAAGAATGGTAAGTGTCACCTCCCTGTGTAGAGATGTATTTCAACAATCTGACTAGCAGCTGCTGTGGGGGTGTAAAACCAACAACAACCAGGTAACAGAATGCTGCATGCCCAAGTACTTTTGATCTGCTTTACCAAGGAAAGCAACATTAAGGGGTTGACAATCTTACTTTAATCCAGCATACAAATACCATTCACTTATTTCGGGGGAAAAAGCCAGCACCCTGAACTTCAAGAAAAATACAAACAAATTACAAACATCAACAGACAGACCAAATACAATTCATAGTTACCAACATCTGAGTTCAGCCAGGTAGCTCATAACAACAGCTGGCCCAGAGTCACGCGGCACTCCTGCTGTGGGTCAGGGCTTCAGAAAAAGAGAAAGCCAACCTCTGGTTTTATATCTTTTTCAAGGTCAAGGGTGAGTCACACATGCAACTTACCCATGTGATCTAAAATCAACACAAAAAAGTCGACTTAAACCCACATGGTCTAAAAGCCTCTGATGTCGCAAACATGTCACTCAAACCCATGTAAATTAGGCTTTTCCTTGAGCCAAGGAAGTCGTCAAAGACTCCTAATTTAATCAAGGAAATAAAGGCCAAACTCTTCAAGGGCACTTGGTTGAATTAAATGCTAAGAGCCCATTTTATTTGCCCATACAAGATGTAAACAGTTTAACCTTATTGAATAACATGTTTTTCTTTCCTGTTTACCTTTTTATGCTTGTCTTGAGTCTTGTATTTGAAGATCAAATTTTCTGTTCTGCTCTGGTCTTTTCATCAGGAAAGTTTGAAAACAGCCTATTTCATTGAATGTCCATTTTTCCCCTGAAAGATTATGCTCAATTTTTCTGGATGTAATCCAAGCTCCTTTTCCTTCTGGGATATCGTATTTCAAGCCCTTTAATCCTTTAATGTTGAAGCTGTTAAGTCCTGTGTAATTGTGACTGTGGTTCCATGATATTTGAATTGTTTCTTTCTGTTTTTTTACTGTATTTTCTCCTTGACCTGATAATTCGGGAATTTGGCTAGAATATTCCTTTTAGGTTTCATTTTGGGATCTTTTTTAGGAGATGATTGGTGAATTCTTCCAGGCTCTTTCTTTTTCCTTTTTGATATGGCTTTCAGGTAGTCCAATAATTCTTATATTATCTCTCTTGGATCTATGTTGTTTTTCCAATGAGATATTTTACATTTTCTTTTTTTTTCCTTTTCAGTTTGACTGATATTCTTGATATATCACAGAGTCATTAGCTTCCACTTGCCCAATTCTAAATTTTAAGGAATTATTTTCTTTAGTTAACTTTTAAACCTCCTTTTCCATTTGGTGAATTCTACTTTTTAAGGAGGTGTTTTCTTTAGTTGATTTTTTCCCCATTTGGTCAATTGCATTTTTTTAGGAATTGTTTTCTTCAATTAATTTTTGACTTTCTTTTTCCGAGCTCTTGACTCTCTCTTGCATACCTCTCATTTCTTTTCCCAATTTTTCTCCTACTTCTCTTATTTGCTTTTTAAAATCCTTTTTAAGCCCTTCCAAGAAAGCTTTTTAATCTTAAGATGAATTCACATTCCTGTTTGAGGCTTCACATGCAGGCATTTTGAGAGTGTTGTCCTTTTCTGAGTTCGTGTTTTGATCTTACCTGTTACCACAGTAGCTTTCTATGGTCAGCATCTTTTTCTATATTTTACTCATTTTTAAGCTTATTTCATGAGTTTCAAACTTGAGTTCTGTTTCTAGGGCACTGTCTTGGCACTGTCCCAAGCTTCTTTTGCTGGTACCCAGAGGCCTGGTCACTGGCTTTATGTGCTGGACCTTGGGTAATGGTGGCTTGCTCACTGCACTGGGATGGCCCAGCCTAGTCCTTCCTGTTGTTCTTGGGGTTCCTGGGCTGGCAATTTGCCTTCTGTGCTGAGGCTAAAGGCCTCACACCTGGCCTACTGTGCCTCTGTGGTTACTTGTTAACATAATATGTAAAACTACCCTGTGATTAACTTTTATCAAAAACATGAATTATCGTAAGAACAGATGACATTGTCTGTATATAGGAAGATAGATGCTTTCCCCCACCATATTAGGAGCAATGACATTTTTACGCTTGAATTAAGGACCCTGAAAAAGAGTCTGTAGCTTGTGGTATACTGCCCCTTTTGGGGATACTCATGCTATGTTGTTAAAGCTCTTGATATATCCCACCAAGGGACAAATTTCTTACCTATTATCAAGTCCACCATAACACTTCTATAGAAGCCCCGCTCCTACCCTCTTTTGAGTCTTTTCCAACCACTGTGGTCTTCTCATCTGTACACCAAGCCATCATTATTTTCCTCCCCTTTTGATTTTAGAATTGACTTCAGGAAATCCAGAATCCTTGGTCTTTAATTCAGCAGCAAGTAAAGCCTAAATATAATGTACAGTGTGAGAGACATCTTGAACTCTCTTACAAAAGTTAATACTATGAGGAAGAAGTCACTTTACTGTATTCCAAATTTGTTATACAAATGGTTACTCATACTTATTCGAAATGGTGTAATTGACATAATGTGCTTTCTTTCCTTACAGAGTTATCAGTCTACTTCCTATTGCCCACCAATGACCATCTTTCTGCACAGGGAAACTAACTTTGATGTCTTTCACTTTCCTCTTGATTTTCAATTTTGATTTTCAAAGCCTATTCTTAAACGTCTTTCCATACTCTCTGCCTTCAAAAGTCATCTATCTTATTTTCTTTTCCTCTATGTTTTGCTTTCTGATAAATGTGGTTGCATTAATGTGTTAATGGGAATTTTAATGTGTTATTATAGTACCCTTCCTGTATTTATGGAACTCTCAATTCTATGTCACAGACTCAAAAACTACTCTAATATTCTTGGATGCTTCTAGCATTGAAATATAGATAAATCAAATATTGAAAGGGCAGTCAGCCAAAATTCTGGGAGAGGACAAAATTTGAGCATTCATCAGTTTAAACTCATGGCTGCTTGTTCTAATTTCAGTGAAAAAAAAATTACAAGAAAGAAACAAACATCCTCTAGAATGAAAAGCTTGCTAATAATCCAAGTGGATAAATGAGACACTTGCATACTCAAATTATTCTAACATTGATTTGGTGAGAAAATGAGAATCATCTGATCTTTCTTAAGTCCAAGGAAGTACCTGTTCATTGCTCCTGAATTACAAAGACCCCAAAATCAAATTAAAAAAAAAACTGTGGAGAACTGCTTAAGGATGACACATGATGGATTATCACATTGCCATGCCAGAAACCCCACCATACCTCAACTATCATGTGATTTTATGAATAGAAGATGTATTAATTAGCAAGGGGAATAAAAAGAATTGAGATCATTAGAGTGATTATAAACAATGAGTGTTAAAAGTTATGCAAAACTATCAAGGGAAGAATACATTCCTTCCAAAGAAGGATTTATTGTGTTTTTGACTTTGCAAATCGAATGGGATAATTGCAAATTAAGCTTATTATCATTTTTATGTCAGCAGTTTTCCCCCAAACTTCTCACTGGGAACACTGAAAAATAAGGAATTATAAATGGGTGTGCTTCATTTCTGAAATACATCAAATGTTAATGCAGCATGGGTAGCTATTTCAAAAAGCAATATGAGCATCTGTGTTTGGGGAAAATTTTTCAACTGATATAGATAGAGTTTTATTCTGAGTATAATCATTTTTTCTCATTATTTTCTTGATTTCCTTTCTTTTGGGACCTACAGAGGAGTGGAGGGTAGGAGAGAAGCAAAGAATTTATCCACATGATTAAATCATTTGCCCAAAAACAAATAGCAATCACAAATATCAACTAAAATGCAAATCCAATGGTTCTTTTTCAGTTCTTATTCTCTTCGTTGAATGTATAAACTATATTATTTACATTCATTCTTGTTTTTGGTACCCTAACCTAGTGTAATCCTAATTCACCTTCATTTTTTTCTCTTATTTCTTCATTGGCTCTCCTTAATCTTTCTGTCCCTTATTTTTGCATATTTTCAAAGTTCATATCTTAGACACTTTTTCTATTTTCCTCACACTTCCTCTGAGGGACCAATCCCAATTCCATATTAAACAAAAAAACAACGACAACAGCACAGACAATAACAACGACAGAATTTTCTAGATAGAAAGCTCACAGAGATGACCTAGTCAAACTCATCTGAAGAAGCATCCTCTCTCATCAAATCAGCAAGTGATGATCTACTTCTGCTGTAAAACCTTCAGTAATGAAGAAATCACTCACTTTCAGGCATTCCATTCCATTTTCATATTATTATAAACTTTTATTTTGCCTTTAAATTTAAGTCTGTCATAATTTTTCCACATATTAGTCTTAATTTTGCCGTAAAAGATCAAGCTGAACATAAGAACTATTGAAACAATTTGAAACTCTGCAACTATGCCCTCTTTCCTCCTCTCTCCATTTCATCCTCATCCCTCAAACGCACACATGCATGCGTGCCGTCTGTAGGTTAAGCATTTCTGCTTTGCTAAACTGAAATATACACATAATATGGTTTCCATTACTATCAAAATTCTTTTAACATTCTTTTTCTAGCTTTTTCAGTTGTATGGCCAATTCATTGATCTCCTTTTTCTCTATTTTATTCATGTAAGCATTCAGAGATAAAAAAAAAAAAGCTTCCCCTAAGAACCACTTACGCTGCATCCCACAAGTTTTGGCATGTTATCTCATTATTGTCATTCTCTTGAATGAAGTTACTGATTGTTTCTGTGATTTGTTGTTTTACCCACTCATTATTTAGGATTAAATTATTTAGTTTCCAATTAATTTTGGTCTATCTTTCCAATGGTCTTTTACTGCAAATAATTTTTGTTGCATCATGATCTGAAAAGGATACATTGACTATTTCTGTCTTTCTGCACTGAATTGTGAGGCATTTATGCCCTAGAACATGGTCAATTTTTGTGTATGGGCCATGTATCACTGAGAAAATCCCCATTCAGTTTTCTCCAGAGGTCTATCATATCTACCTTTTCTAAAATTCTATTCACCTCCTTAGCTTCTTTCTTGTTTATTTTGAGGTTAGATTTATCAGGTTCAAAAGCGAGAGGTTGAGGTCCCCCGCTAGTATAGTTTTGCTCTCTGTTTCTTCCTGTAACTCCCTTAACTTCTCCTCTAAGAATTAGTATGCTATACCACTTGGTGCATAGATGTTAAGTAATGATATTACTCCATTGTCTATGGTGCCCTTTAGCAGGATATGTTTTCCTTCCTTATCTTTTTAAATTAGATTTATCTTTGCTTTTGCTTTATCTGAGATTGCTACACCTGCTTTTTTTTTTTACTTCAGCTGAAGCATAATATATTCTACTCCAGCCTTTTACCTTTATCCTATGTGTATCCTCCATTTTCAAATGTGTTTCTTGTAAACAACATATTGTAGGATTATGGTTTTTAATATATTCTGTTATCCACCTCCATTTTATGGGACAGTTCATCCCATTTGCATTCACAGTTATGTGAATGTCTTTTTCTCTGTCTTTTTCTCCATCTTATCCCCCCCATTTATGCTTTTATTTCTCCTCTCTTTCCCTCCTCAAAAATTTTGCTTTTGACCACTGCCTTCCTCCATATTTCCTCCCTGTTAGCCCCACCCCCTTATCTTACCCTTTTCCCTTCTTACCTCTTCTCTCCCTTCTAACCACCCCACCCTTTTCTTTCCCCTTTCCCCTCCTACTGCTTGTAGGGCAAGTTTGATTTCTATATTTAGAAGAGTATGTTATTCCCTCCTTGAACCAAATCCAATGAGAGTAAAGCTCAAACACTGCCCTTCTCCCTCCTTTCTTTCCCTCTACTATAATATGTTTTTGTGCTACTTCATGTGATGTAATTTACCCTTTTCTGCCTCCTCCTTACCTCTTCTCCCATTACAATCCCTTTATATCCCTTAATTAAGTTTTTTGTCATCACGTCAGTTAATTTATACCCACACCTTCTGTCTATGTATATCCCTTTTACATGTCCTAATAACTATATCACTCTCAAGATTAACAAACTTTATCCTTCCAAATAGGGGTGTAAGTAGTTTGCCCTTGTTGAATAGCAAGGGTTTTTTCTTCTTTTTTTGCTCCCCTGTTTACCTTTTTATGCCTCTTTTGAGTCTTGTATTTGAAGATGAAATTTTCCACTGAGCTCTGGCCTTTTCATCAGCAAGGTCTGGAATTCCCTTATTTCACTGAATGTCCATCTCCTTGCCTGAAAAATTATGTTCAGTTTTGCTAAATAGTTGATCCTTGGTTGTAGTACAAGTTCCTGTGCCTTTCAGAATACCATATTCCAATCCTTCTGATCTTTTAGTGTAGAAGCTGCAAGGTCCTGTGTGATCCTGACTGTAATTCCACAATATTTGAATTGTTTCATTCTGGCTGCTTGCAGTATTTTCTCCTTGACCTGATAATTCTGGAATTTGGCTACAATATTCCTTGGGGTTTTCAGTTTGGGATCTCTTTCTGGGGGTGATCAGTAGATTCCTTAGATGACTATTTTATCCTCTGGTTTTAGGACCTCAGGGAAGTTTTCTTTGATGATTTCTTGGAAGACACTATCCAGGCTCTTTTTTTCATCATGGCTTTCCAGTAGAGCAATAATTCTTAGATTATCTCTCCTGGATCCATTTTCCAGGTCAGTCATTTTTCCAATCAGATATTTCACATTTTCTTCTTTTTTCATTCTTTAGATTTTGTTTGACTGATTCTTGATGTCTCATAGAATCATTAGCTTCTACTTGCCCAATTCTAATTTTTAACAAATTGTTTTCTTCAGATAGCTTCTGAATCTCTCTTTCTGTTTGAGCAATTTTATTTTTTGAGGAGTCATTTTCTCCAGTTAGGTTCTGTAATTTTTCTTTTACCTCTCTAATTTGGTTTTCAACATCCTCCTTGAGCTCTTCCAGGGACGTTTTTTGGGTTTGAGACCAGATAATATTCACATTTGATATGTCAGATGCAGGTACAATATCAATGCTGTCCTCTTCTAAATTCATATTTTAATATTCTCTTTCCCTACAATACTATCCTCTGGTCTTTTTTGAATTTTTCTAGTTTTCTTCTTCATAGCAGTTGCCTTTTTTCTGGCTTTTAAAGCGGATCTCTGCTTCTGGGGCCCAGGGGGCTCTGTCTCAAGCTTCTTGTGTTGGGAGCTATGGGTCTGGTTATTGGCTTTGTGTGGAGTTGCCTCTGGTTTTATCAACTAGAAGCAATATAATGCTGCAGCTCCCCTGCTGCTGAGCTGGAGCTGGCTGATGGGTGCCAAGGTCTTTCTGGGTTTCCCTAGGCTTACACTGAAGCTCACAGGGTGAGGTATGGGGGAGGGGTGGTCTGGCTGCTGGAAGTGTCCTCTTCCCCAAGGCTGCACTATAACGCTGATGGTCTCAGCCTTCAGTCTGCACTAGTGCCTGCCAATTCCCCTGACTGTGCAAAGTCATGCCTGGGGTCCTGGTGTTGGTGCTTACCAGCTCTACCCCTCTGGGGCTCAGGAACTCCCACTGGTCTGCTGAGCTCGGGCTTGCTTGGATGCCTCCCTTCCTGCACTGGTCTCCTTCCACCACCACAAAAGGGGCCTGTCTCCCTAACTTCCTGAGCTAAAAAAATGAGCCCCTACTTTTGGTTCCACTATTCCAGGGTTTTTTCCTATGGCAGTATTCTCTGGGTTATTCAAGGGAGGGATAAGAGCAGTTACTCAGTCATCATGGCCCCTGGAAGTTCAAGAAAGTGACTTTGAAATGTTCAGTCTGTGGGCTGATAACCCCAGGAGAAGCTGCTACTGTGGCCACAGGCTCTGCACTTTTGTCTCACCTAGCTCCAACAGACTCCTGTCCTGAGCTGATAGGCCTGAGGATCATCACAGGGGGAAATGATTCAGTCTGCTGGGCCTGCTCCCACTCCATTATGGTCATGTGTAGTTCCTCGCACTCAGTGCTGTCCCACCCTGGTACAATAGAACTTTCCTGTTTACCTTCCAGACTCTCCTGGGCTGGAAATCTCCCAAACTCTGTCTCCTAGTGGATTCGACCTCTCTCAAATTTGTTCAGATTCATTTTTAAGAGGTATCTGAAAGAATTTGTGAGGGAGCTCTGGTACATCCCTGCTTTTATTCTATCATCTTGGCTCTGCCTCCCAAAATTCTGGTAACATTCTTAAGTTGCATTGCATTTTATTATAGGATGTCAAGCAAGAAGATGCCTTAGCAGTCGCCTAGTCCAATTCCTTTACAGATGAGGAAACTGAGGCACAGAGAGACTATTTAACTTGCACATAGTCATACAAGTAGCAAATGACAGAACTGGGTTTTGGAACCAGGCTTTCCAATTCTTCTTTCCTCTATGCCACAAGGATACATTGTCAGTGTCCCTTATAATATTGGTCATCAAGAATCTAATACAGTATTCCAGATGCAGTGTGACCAGCACAGATTACAGCATGATAATCACCTCTTCAATTCTGTGATACTCTGTTTCTATTAGTGGGGTCAGGTTGCATTAGCTTTTTTGTCTCCTCCACAATGCAATGATTCAAGCACCAATATAAGACATTAATGGGGGAAAGAAATATCAACATTAATAACTTAATTTTGAAAATGTTCCTAATTTCCAAATGTTTTACATATATTATTTCATATGATTATCATAACAAGATTACTAGGTCAATATGATTGATTATTCATTCAGTTATGCATTAAAGAATTCATAAGTGCTTATTGACAAATTTTAATAATTCATTTTCAATATGACACACATCTATGATTATGTTGTGCTATACTGAGTGATTCTCCTGATGACTATATTCACCCTATGTTAAATGTGCCCAGATTGCCATGTTTTTTGAGTTTTTGAATGAGGTTTTCTTTTCTATATTCTTTGTCAATCACTCTAAAGTTACGAATTACATCTGTTAGTGTGTCTGCTTCTATCATTATTTCCAGTGCTGTTTCTTATTGGTTGTTTCTAGTCCAGTGCAGCCTAGAAAATGAGGTAACAAAGCTTATTAAAATTGTCTTTGAGCAGTAAGTAAATGTTCTTGAAGCAAAGGTATGAATTTTAATCCATGGACTTCATAAATTGTATTTTGTGTAATCAAAACTATTGTGGTTTATTTTATAATGCTTTACTGTGCCTCATATAGTTAAAATCATTGAGTAAATGACTTTAGGGTAAGTGAGATAGATATTTGTAGGTTACAACATCTGAGAAAGTAGTGACTTGATTGATTGTTGGGGTTTTATTGGACGATTTGTATGCTCTTTATTTTTAATGTCCAGATAATGTCTTAAAATATTTTCTCATTTCTATTTCTTGAGGGTATAGAAAGTTCTATTCTCAAAACTAATCATAATATTTTAGTAAGAGTAGAAGTGACAGAGATGATGTTGCAATCTATTACATGTGTACTTAAAGTAGTCATATTTGAAAGTCCTGGAGAAAAATATTATTGCAGAGGTTTTTTTTAAAAGTTTGAATTTTTTTAACTGTATTACTCTATTATAGAGCTTTCTTCATATTTTACTATTGCCTACATTTAACACATACTTAATATCACCATTCATATTCATTTAACTTTTGTAATTCTGTAGGAATTTTATTTTAATTTTAAAAAATAATTATGATAATTTATTTGACAAATGAATATATTTTCACAAATGTTTGTCTTTATTATGGATTGAGCATTGCACCAGGTGCTCAGAAGTTTTAAAAAAGTGTTGAGATAATATTGTGGCCCTCTGCATTGGCTCTGTGAGTGGAGAGAAAGGACTAGACACAAGAAATGTTGTGGAGGAAGAAACAAGATTCGGCAATTGAATGGATATGAAAAATGAGCGAGAGTGAGGAGTTGAAGAGAATAACTAGTTTGCAAACCTCGAAAACTATCTACTTTGCAGATAATTCCATAGAAGGATAGGTAGATAGATAAATATATAGCTATATGTATGTATATATACACATACTTGTGGATGTGTATATGCCTGTGTGTATTTCCCTATACATGCAAATTGTAATACTTTTGGAAGTGCTAATTGTGAGTTTCTAAATGCCTGCTGATTATCTCTTAGATATTCTTCTTGCACTTCAGCTTCAATATTTCCAAAATTGTACTTATGATCTTACTCCCAAAATTTTCCTCTCCCCAACCTTTTCTATTTCTGTTCATGTGATTACCATCCTCCCAGTTACCTAGGTTTTAAACTTCAAAGTTATCCTTGAGTCTTTTTCCCTCACCTCTAACATATAATAATTAATTATATCTTGTTAATTCTATCTTTATATTATTTAATCCACCAAACCCTCCCTGCATTTCACTCATTAATACCATGCTACTTTAATCCCTCATCATTGGAGAGCCATCACGGTATAGTAGATAAAAGCACTGGACTCCGAGTTAGCAGAAATTCAAATTCTACCTTTTACCCAACTAGTTATGTGACCATGAGCAAATCCTTTCAACTTTCTGAGTCTATTTGCTCATATATAAAATCATTGTTGCCAACTTATAGGGTTATTAGAGGAAAATGCTTTACAACTCTTAAATTACTAGGAAAACATGGTTTCATTACTTCTTCTTGCCTGATACATTTTGTAGCCTACTAAGTGGTCTTCCTGTTTTTACCACTGAGATCTCTTTCTAATATTTTATTTTCAGTTTTATTAATCATCACTCTGATTTTCAGGATTTCCATTTTGGTATTGAATTGATAATTTTTAATTTGTGATAAGGTTCTTGGAAATTACATGTGTCATCTTCCCATGTAAAAATGTAAACCATTTATCCTTATTGAACCCCACATGATTTCTCTTTAATTTTTACCTTTTAATGTTTCTTCTGAGTTTTGTATTTGAAAGCCAGATTTTCTATTCAGCTCCAGTCTTATCGTCAGGAATGTGTGAAAGTATCCTCTATTTCATTAAAAATCCATTTTTCCCTCTCAGGATTATACTCAGCTTTGCTGGGTATGTTATTCTTGGCTGTAATCCTAGCTCCTCTGCCTTCCAGAATATCATTTTCCAAAACCTCTGCTTCTTTAACTTGGAAGCCGCTAAATCTTATGTGATCCTGTCTGTAGCTTAAGAATATTTGAACAGTTTCTTTCTGGATGCTTGAAACATTTAAATTTTTAACCTGGGAGCTCTGGAATTTGGCTATAACATTAGTAGGAGTTTTCTTTTTGGGACTACTTTCAGGTGGTGATCGAGGGATTCTTTCAATTTCTTTTTTTAACTTCGAGTTGTATATAAGGCAGTTTTCCTTGTTAATTTCTTCAAATATGATATCTAGGCTATTTCTTCAATAATAGTTTTAAGGCACTGGTTTGCCATTTATTTTTCCAGTATGTTAAGACAAACAATAGTTAAATGATTTGTCGAGGTTCATATAGCCAGTAAGTATCTGGGGCCAGGTTTGCACTCGGTTCTTCCTGAATCAAGGTCCAACACCCCATTCACTGAGCCACCTAGGTGTTTCGCACCTTTTTTATTGTTTGGCAAATTCTGGGATTTTTTTAAAGTACTATTTTTTTCAATATTATTTTTGTGCAATATTAGGAAAGCTATTAGCATAATTGACCATATCAACAACAAAACTAGCAGAAACTATATGATCATCTCAATAGATGCAGAAAAAGCTTTTGACAAAGTACAACACCCATTCCTATTAAAAACACTAGAAAGCATAGGAATAAGTGGAACCTTCCTCAAAATTATAAATAGCATCTACCTAAAACCATCGACAAGCATTATTTGTAATGGGGATAAACTAGATGCATTCCCAATAAGATCAGGGGTGAAACAAGGATGTCCATTATCACCCCTATTATTCAATTTGGTACTAGAAATATTAGCTGTAGCAATAAGAGAAGAAAAAGAAATTGAAGGAATTAGAATAGGAAAAGAAGAAACTAAATTATCACTTTTTGCAGATGATATGATGATTTATCTAGAGAATCCTAGAGAATCAAGTAAAAAACTACTTGAAATAATAAACAACTCTAGCAAAGTTTCAGGATATAAAATAAACCCACATAAATCCTCAGCATTCCTATACATGACTGACAAAGCCCAACAGCAAGAGATAGAAAGAGAACTTCCATTCAAAGTTACTGAAGGCACTATAAAATATTTGGGAGTCTATTTGCCAAGACAAACCCAGGGCCTATATGAACATAACTATGAAACACTTTTCACGCTAATAAAATCAGATCTAAATAAATGGAGAAATATCAGTTGCTCATGGTTAGGCCGAGCTAATATAATAAAAATGACAATTTTACCTAAATTAATCTACCTATTCAGTGCCATACCAATCGAACTACCAAAAATTTTTTTTACTGAGCTGGACAAAATAATAACAAAATTCATTTGGAAAAACAAGAGGTCTAGAGTATCTAGGGTATTAATGAAAATACATGCTAGAGATGGTGGCTTAGCCACACCAGATATTAAACTGTACTACACAGCAGCAGTCATCAAAACTGCCTGGTACTGGTTAAGAAACAGGGGTGTGGATCAGTGGAATAGGATAGGTACACAAGTAGGTGAAATCAACAAGTTTAGCAATCTAGTCTTTGATAAACCCAAAGAGGCCAGCTTCTGGGCTAATAATTCACCATTTCACAAAAACTGTTGGGAAAATTGGAAAATGGTAGGGCAAAAACTGGGCATAGACCAATATCTTACACCATATACCAAAATAAAGTCAAAATGGGTTCATGATTTAGGAGTAAAAGTTGATACTCTAAGTAATTTGGGAAAGCAAGGAATAGTTTACTTATCAGATTTGAGGAAAAGTAAAGAATTCATGACCCAACAAGAGAGAGAGAGCATTACAAAATGCAAAATGGATAATTTTGATTATGTCAAATTGAAATGTTTTTGTACAAAAAAAGCCAATGCAACAAGAATTAGGAGGGAAGCAGAAAATTGGGAGAAAATCTTTGCAACTAGTATCTCTGATAAAGGCCTCATCTCTAAAATATACAGGGAGCTGAGCCAAATATATAGGAATACAAGCCATTCCCCAATTGAGAAATGGTCAAAGGATATGAACAGGCAGTTTTCAGAGGAAGAAATTAAAGCTATCTACAGGCATATGAAAAAAATGCTCTGGATCACTACTGATTAGAGAAATGCAAATCAAAACAACTCTTAGATACCACATCTCTCCTGTCAGATTGGCTAAAATAACAAAACAGGAAAATGATAAATGCTGGAAAGGATGTGGGGAAATTGGAACATTGTTGCATTGCTGGTGGAGTTGTGAGCTGATCCAGCCATTTTGGAGAGCAGTTTGGAACTATGCCCAAAGGGCTATAGAAATGTTCATACCCTTTGACCCAGCAATACCACTTCTAGGGCTGTATCCCAAAGAAATCACACAAGCGGGAAAAGGACCCATATGTACAAAAATATTTATAGCAGCTCTTTTTGTGGTAGCTAAGAATTGGAAATCAAAGGGATGCCCATCAATTGGGGATTGGCTGAACAAGCTGTGGTATATGAAGGTGATGGAATACTATTGTGCCATAAGAAATGGGGATGATGCAGACTTCATAACAATCTGGAAAAACCTACACGACATAATGCTGAGTGAACGGAGCAGAGCCAGGAGAACGTTGTGCACAGCCACAGATATATGGATTCCGTGAGGACCAACCCTGACATACTGCGCTTTTCTCAGCAACCTAAGGGGCAAGGACAACTCCAGGGGACTCACGATGGAGAATGCTATCTTCATCCAGAGAGAGAACTGCGAAGTTTGAATACAGATCGAGGCGCACTACATGCTCGCCTTTTTTGCTTCTTTTTTTGTTTTCGTTTTTGGGTTTTTTTTTTTTGGTTCTGTCTCTTCTTTCTCATGATTCATTCCATTGGTCAAAATTCTTCTCCACGACTTGACTAGTGCATAAATTAATTCAATGCGAAGTTATACATGACAGTTATATGAGATTCCATGCCGTCTTGGGGAGGGAGGGGAGAAAAACTGGAACTCAAAACCATGTAGAACCGTGTGTGGTAAACTAAAAATAAATAAAGAAATTCAAAAAAAATATTATTTTTGTGCCTCTTTTATGAAGCTGTTAGTCATCTTTTCATAATTTCCTTCCCTCCTTCTCATTACTTTACACAATTTTCTCTCTATCATTCTTATGTGATTTGGAAAATTATTTTTTTAGCTCTTCCAGGAATTTTTGTTGGGCTTGTGTGTCCATTTATCACTTTTTCTTTGAGGCTTTGCTTGTGACTGTTTTGATATCATTGTCTTCTGACTTTGTATCTTTATTTTCCCTGACACGATAGTAGCTTTTTATGCTCAGGTTCTTTGTCCTTTTGGTGTTTCCTCATTTTTCCAGCCTATTCCTTGACTTTGAACTTCAAATTAAAGTTGGGCTCTGTTCCTGGCACACAGGGTGGAGAGATGAGTACTGTTCCAAACATTTGGATTTTTTGCACTACAGTTTTGAGGGCTAATTATTAAGGTTTAGAAATTTTCCAAGCTTTTAAGGTCACGTGATCCAGGCAGAAAGATGATGTGATCCAGGAGGATCTACTCTTCTGATCCCTGTTCTGATCTTTACTCAGGAATGCTCCCTGATCACTTGCAGCATCAAGTGATACTACTCTTCAGGGCCTCTACTCCCTTTTGAATGAAAGTGCTCTTCTATGCCCTTGAACTATGACCCAGAAGTGGGTATAGACAATGGAGATGCCAAAGTGTCTGGTCCTGAGCCCAGTGTTAGCACACGGTCCTCTCTTTTTGATGAGTTGCCTGCTACATTTACTGTTTCTGGCTTGAGAGCTCCCAAAGCTGGTGCTGCTGCTGTCATCACCACCAAGTAGCACCACTGGTGCTGCATGCACATGCACTCTGGGCCAGCCACTCTCTCCTTCTGACCTCCTAAGTTGTCTTGGGCTAGAAGAAAGTCTCACTCTAACCCTTTGTTGATTATACCATTCTAGAATTTGATTCAGGCATTATTTTTAAAATGTTTGGAGGGGAATATTGGGAGAACTTTACTATGTGCCTTCTCTACTCCTCCATCTTTGCACTGCTCCTGAAGTCTAATTCTTCTCTACCTAAGTTTAATGATGTTTATACTGACTCCATTCTAGTCCCTCCAGTCTTCATTCTCCTCAGTCCTCTTTCCACTATGCTCAGTGGAATCTCCCCTATTATTAATGAACTCTCCTTCATCCTAAATCTCTTGTTCTCATATTCTCCTATCCTCAAATGTCAAAAGAATCCTAGCTATAATTCTTCTGCCATTATCATATCATAGTGTACCCTCCCAAATGCTAGTTATTCTCTTATAATATTTGACTAACAGGAAAAAGAAAGGAGTTGTCATACTTTTTGCTCCCCAATGCTACTTCCAGAGTTTTTCTCGGTCTTTCATAGTTACTAAACATGTTTCTTTTTACTTCATCCTTTCTATATCCTTGATGCTGTACTATCTTTCCTTCAAAGTCATTGTCTTTCCTTCAAAATAAATTTAGTAGCAGCCTTATAGCCCTTTTCTTTCTCTGTCTCATCTTTTGTTCCATTTGAACACTGTCAGTTCCTCAAGCTTCTCAATTTCCATTACCTCTGTGTCTAGTCAACTTCCACCTCACATAGAAGTTTAAAGGACTATGAGGAGGCAGCCAGGTGGCTCAGTGGTTAGAGTGTGGGGCCTGGCCTCAGAAAGATGTGAGCTCAAATTCAGCTTTAGACACTGTGTGACCTTTATAAATCGCTTAACCTCTGTTTGTCTTAACAAACTAGAGAAGGAAATGGCAAAGCACTCCAGTATCTTTGCCAAGAAAGAAATACCTCATGTACAGTATGGTCAATGGGGTAATGAAGGTGCAACCGTGGCTGAACAAGTGAACCGCAACGATAGCAACGACAAAATTATTCTCCCTAGTCTCCTCTTTCCCAGCCCGAAGATCCTTCCATTGAATTTGTCCCAAGTAAAGTAATTCTTTATTATGGCTCTATTTCCAGAAGAGAAAGGAGGGAATGACATCAAGAGTACAGGTAAAGTAGTTGGCTTTGACAGTGAGATGGTCTACCTCTTCCTTGGAATTGAATTGAATTCTCAGTCTACATCATTTTGCCAGTAAATGTGCTGTGTCCCTCTCATCCAATAAACCCATTTTAATTTCAAGGTTTTTTTTTTCTCTTCTTGGAACACAGTACCGAAGTTTGAAAGGTTTTCTTTCTTTTATCATTAAAACTTCTCCTGAAATTTCTAGTTTTCATATTCAACAAATATAGAGGTGGTGATTTCCTGTGATAAAGGTAGATAAATATACATATAGATATATCTATATAGATATAAATCAGATATCATTATAATAGCACCATAATTTGATTACCCTGGGGTTTCTTTCCACCTTCTTATGTACGTATTCATTTATTCCCCTCCCCATTTCAATTGTTTATTTATTTAAAAAGTTTAAATTCTAAATTCTTTCCCTCCTTCCCACCTTTTCCCCACCCATTAAGAAGGCAAGAAACATATCAGTTATACATGTGAAATCATAAAAAAACATACTTCCATATTAACCACATCATAGAAAAGCAAGAAAATTAAAAAGTGAGAAAATTATACTTCAATTTGTACTCTGAGTATGTAAGTGCTCTCTCTGAAGATGAATAGCATTTTTTCATCATGAGTTCTTTGGAACTATCGTGGATCATTGTATTAATCAGAGCAGCCAAGTCTTTCACAGTTGATAATCACTGTAACATTACTCCTGCTGCATACAATGATCTTCTGCTTCTCCTCACTTCCTTTTGCATCAATTCATATAGGTCTTGGCATGCCCCCCCACAATGAATCCCCTTTATTATTTTCTTATAATACAATATTACTCCATCACAATCATGTTCTACAACTTTTCCAGACATTCTCCCCTCAATTTCCAGTTCTTTGTCACAACAAAAAGAGCTACTATAAATCCTTTGGACATATAGGTCTTTTTCCTTTTTCTTTGAACTCTTTGGGATACAGACCTAATGGTAGGATTTCTGAGTCAAAGGATATACATAGTTTTGTGGCCCTTTGGCAAAGGTCCAAATTGTTCTCAAGAATGGTTGGACCACTTCAAAATTCTATCAACTTTTCATTAATATGCCTATTTTCTCTCATCCCCTCCAGAATTTGTCATTTCTGATAGGTTTGAGGTGGTACCCAAGAGTTTTTTAATTTACATTTTTATAATCAGTGATTTATGGCATTTTTTCATCTGACCAAAATAAACTTCCTGTTGATATCCTTTGATACTTTATCAAGTGGTGATGTTATGCCTTGACCCCCCTCTCCGGTTTCTCCATCTTGCCCCAGCTCATCCCACTGTTTGTACTCCCATCTCCACAGACCCCACTGTTTGTGTTCCCTTCTCCATGGAAATCTAATTGTGTTCTTTCCCTTTAAATATTCTTTCTCTTCCCTTACTCACTACTGTTCGATTTGAGTAATTACTCCGAACAGTCGCGCACTTCAACAAATCCACATCTAAATTTATATCCGGGTCTTGCTCACTTTTTTCGGCACAACAGTGACTGGCTCTTATTGTCAAAAATTGGATTCAGTTACCTATATATTTGAGAGAGGAGGACTTTATCAAGAAAGTTGCTATGAGCTTTTGGAATATTATTTCATTTTCCATGGTATATTTTAGCAAAATGTAGTTTCTCTGATTATCTCTTTTAATTAAATCACTTTTTGCTTTTGCTTTTTCTGACATTGTGATGTCTATCTCTGTCTTTTTTCACTTTAGCTAAAGAGTTACACATTCTCTTCTAGCCCTCTATTTTAAATCTGTGTCTTTCTATTTAAACTGTGTCTGTTATAAATACCATCTTCTTGGATTTTGGTTTCTAATCCATTCTGCTATCTGTTTCTGTTGTATGGATAAAGTCCCATTCACAATCACAGTTATGACTACCAGCTGTGTTTTCCTCTTCACCCTGTTTTTTCAGTTTATTGTTGTTTTCTGTTTATCCTTTTCTTCTTCAAAATTGTGTTTTGCTTTTGATGATTGCCTCCTTAATTTGCCCTCCATTTTATTACCCACCCAGTTCATAGCTCTTATCTTCTTTCTCTTCTCTTTCTTGTGTAAGATAAATTTTTTTACGTGTGTATGTATGTATGTATGTATATGTATGTATATGTATAAATATATGTATGAATCTGTGTATGTATTTTTCCCTCTAAACCAATTCCAGTGAGAGTGAGGTTCAAGCACTGCCCACCACCAAGCCCATTTCTTACTACACTGTAAAAGTTCTTCCTTGTGTGCCTCTATTATGTGAAATTTTTTTTCCCATTCTGCCCGTCCCTTCCCTATTCTCTCAATCCGTCCCTCTTTCTTACCCAACATATTTGATTCACATTTATACCCTCTGTCTATGTAGATTCCTTCTAACTGCCCTAATAATAATAAAGTTCTTAGGAGTTACGTGTATCATCTTCCAATATAAAAACATAAACAGTTTAACTTTAATGAGCCTCTTATGATTTTTCTTTCATGTTTAACTTTTTAATAATTCCTTTGAGTCTTTTGTTTAAATGTCAAATTTTCTGTTTGGTACTGGTATTTCAAACAAAAATACTTGAAAATTCTCTATTTCATTAAATATCCGTTTTCCCCAGAAGCATTATGCTCAGTTTTGCTAGTTAGATTATCGGTTGTCATCCTAGCTTGTTTGTCTTCTGAAACATCATATTTCAGGCCCTCCCCTCCTTTTATATGGAAGCTGCTAAATCTTGTATGTTCCTGACAATGGCTCCACAATATTTGAAATAATTTCTACATGTTTCCAATATTTTCTCCTTGACCTGGGAGTTCTGGAATTTTGCTATAATATTCCTAGGATTTTTCATTGTAGAATCTCTTTCAGGAGGTGATAAGTGGATTCTTTCAATTTCTATTTTATCATCAGGATCTATTATATTAGGGTAATTTGCCTTGTTAATTTCTTGAAATAGGATATCTAGGCTCTTTTTTATTGTTAATTTCAGGTAGTTCGATTCTTAAATGTTCTCTCCTCAAACTATGTTCCAGGCCAACTATTTATCTGATAAAATATTTAACATTTTCTTCTATTTTTTTGCATTCTTTTGATTTTATTGTTTCTTGATGTCTCTCTCATGGAATCATTAGCTTCCATTGCACAGGTCTAAATTTTTAAGGATATATTTTCTTCAATGAGCTTTTATATCTCTTTTTCCATTTGGCTTATGCTGCTTTTTAAGGAGTTCTTTTTCTTCAGTGAACTTTTGTGCCTCTTTTACTGAGCAATTAATTTTCTTTTCACAATTTTCTTGCATTGCTGTCGTTTCTTTTTCCAATTTTTCCTAGATGACTCTTATTTAAAAACAAAACAAAGCAAAACAAACAAACAAAAAAAATCTCTTCCACTAATTCTTGTTGGGCTTGCTTCTAATTAGCATTTTTCTTTGAGGCTTTGATTAAAGCTATTTTCACAATCTGGTCTTCTTCTGAGTTTGTTTTTGTCTTCTCTGACCAGTGGTAGCTTTTTGTGATGGGTTTGTTTGTTTGTTTGTTTTCTGTTTGCTTCTTTTTCAAATCTACTTCTTGACTTTGAACTTTATGTTAAAGTTAGGTTCTCCTTTACTATGCAAAGTCAGGCACTATCCCAAGATTCAGGCTTTTTCATGCTGTTGTGTTTGGAGCTAGTTTTGGCAGTATGTAAATTTTCTGTGCTTTCAGGGTAGTGTGATATGGGAAGAGATGTGGTCACTGTTATTCCGGTCTTTACCAAAGAAATTTTCCTGCTCCCCTGCTGCTGCTAGCGCTAGCACTCCTCAAGACTCTGAAATTGTGACCATGTCTGCTGTTTTCCTCATACCACAAGGTCTAGTGTCCCTCTGTATTTTGGAACTTTGGCCAGGTCCCCTGCTCTCTTTGAGCCTCAAGCACTAGTGCTCCTCTCTGCCTTGAAACTATGGCCAGGGCTCCCGCTCCCTTGTGAATGACTAAAAGTGCTCCTCTATCCTTCAGAACTATTACCTAGAATTGCATATATGCAATGGAGGTACCAATCAGCTCCAGTTGCACCCAGTGCCAGCAAAGGGTCTTCTGTAATCTCTTTCTGACTAGCTGTCCAATGCCCTTACTGTCTGTGGGCTAAGAGTTCCCAAAGCTGCTGCTATTGAAGTTCTTGTGGCCCTCTCCCAGGCCTAAGGCTGATGCTGCTGCCCTGTGTGCTCTGGGCTGCCCTCACACACACCTTGGTATCACAGAACTCTTTTTCTATTGTCCAAGTTATCCAACTCTTTATAAAAACTGAGTTATCTTAGTTACGCATTCACATTAGAACTAAGGTTAGATTTTAGATGGTCTCCTAAAATAGGATTAAAACAACACTCATAGTTGGGAAATCATGTGAACTTTCTAAAAGTAATGGCACTGAAATTTCAGACTAAAGCGGTATATATAAATTCAAACCATATTTGAAAGCATAATGAGCTTTTAGTCACTCAATCCTACCCTTTTGCATTTCCAAGCCTTCCTTGATATATTTGGAGGAAAAAACTTACTACCTAACATGTGTCTCTCAGGATTTCTCCCAATCACTATCATTAATGATTTTTATTGACTTACAAATTATTTCATGGATTCATTCTGTGTTTGAATATTTGTCATACCCTTAGCATAAGTATTCTCATTAATTGTCTTAGGTATCTGCATATAAGTCAGCTTTCTTATCCCTTAGTCTATAATGTGTAGAGTCTGAAAAAGTGCTTTTGATAATGGTCATAAAGATAGAGAAGGCCTAACCTTAAAAAAAATGGACTGATTTTCTTATCTTATTCATCACCTTATAATCACACTTTATACATAAAAGCTAGGTGCATGGAGGGAAATAAAGTCATTCCCTAATCATTTATTATATGCCAGGGGTATAATTACCATTATAAGAAGCCAAGTCAACGGGACAAAATAGTATATTTCTATTATTGTAACCATTAGTTATTAGTAAGAACTTACTGAACACACAGAGCTGACCTAAAATCTATGTCATCTCTAAATTACACATGCATTATATAGGGCTCCCAAGGACTAGGGAATATTTGTTCCAGTAAAACAAACACAGGTCTCTCTCTCTCTCTCTCTCTCTCTCTCACACACACACACACACACACACACACACACAGACACACACACACACACACACATATTTATCTTCTTCTTTAACTGGGGATCTCTGTGTGCATTCAGCAGTTAGGATGGTATCCCACGTCCCACACATTGAGAGAATGTATTGTAAGAGAAAGAACCCTGGGCAGGACTCTTGGAAACCTGAGTTCAATCTTAAATCTGCCATGAATTGGGTCATGTTATCTTGAGAAACTCACAATATTTCTGGTTGTATCTGTATTGCCTTCATCTTCATAAGTAAAATAAGAAGTTTGAATTAAATGTCCAAAAATTCCACTCAGCTCAGAAACTATTTTAATTTTATTTTTTAGACTTGTTTTTAAATGTCTCCTAATTATTGTTAATTGGTTTTAGTCCTCTTGATTCTTCTCTCCACGGCATCTCATAGCTTGATGAGTCTCTTTCTGGCTACGTAAGCTTCTGGAGACATTGGTGATTATGAATTACAACAAGTGAACCTCAGGCAGCATCCACTTCAAGCACATGGCTTGGAATTTCTTTCATTCCAAAGGTAGGAATTAGCAATTAGCTTGTATTTGGACCTGATTGAACTGCTAAAAATACTGAGTCGAAACTGCCTAAAGGTAATGGATGCACTCAAAAGTCCTGCATATTGTTGAAGTACAACAAGTTTGATGTTTTGTTTTGTCTTTTTATTTTGTATTTTGAGAGTGTTGGGGTGTTGTTGCTTTTTTTAATCTGACAATACATAATTTGTGGCATTCAGAAATATAATTTTTAGTTTCTGCAACCATGGAAACCAACCAGCAAGATGAAATTGATACAAAAGCACAAAACAATGTTGTAAATTTATAAGCTAATTGCAGACAGCCCTGAGAGAAATGCTTGCAAGATATCTACTCAGAGTTAGACAAGTAAAATAATTCATATATAGTTACTGATATGCATGCTCGTCTTTATTTTACATTGAAAAACAAAACAAAACAAAACAGGAGAGCCACCTTCACAAAAAGATAGAAGATTGTGTGGGGAAAGATCGATTGTAATTGAGTTTCTGATTACCATTTTTCAAATAGATCTGAATTTTTATTTTAAAGAAGGAAGTAGCTCTAAGGGGAAAAAAAGTAATGAGGAAACAATTTATGGTCGCTAATAGGATTTAAAACTTCTTAAGCAATAACACGAAATCACAATGAAAAATTATAGGATTAAAAAGCCTGCAGTCCAAAAAGTCACTTCATAATTCCTCCAATTTAATGATATATAAGCAACTAATGGATAGAAAACAATAAATAAAAACTGAAATCAATCTCCAAAGGAATTTTTTTTTGTAATTATGTCAACATTATAGGCTAAATGAATACACATAGGGTTGTTTGTTTTGGGTTTTCTTGAGAAGTTATGAATCTTTTTAGTGATTAAACAGGGATAAGTATAACAAGTCATATGAATTCATGTGAAGTAAGAAGAATAAGGAAAATAATATATGTGACTAAAAATGTAAATGGAAAGAACAACAATTTAGTGATATACATAGCTGCGAATTTATAATGACCAAAGTTGGTTCCAAAGCAAGAATTATAAGAAGACACTTTACCTTATTTCTTTGAAGTGAAGGTGGGCTTTGGCAGGCTGAATACACTGTCAGACATTTTCAATATCTTCAATAGTATCTGGTCACTGGATCTAGATGGTTCTGGAGGAGAAAGTGAGGCTGGTGACCTTGCGTAGCCCTCACTCACTGAAATCAAAGTCAACTGCAAGTCATGTCATCATTTCCCTGAGGTCATGGTCCTCTTCGAAAATGAAGGACAAACATAACAACAATAGTTATAATAAACATTTTTCCCATTCTTTTTAATTTTTTTACTATATTGACTTTACAAAGAGGGTGATGCATGAGGATATGTAAGCATTGTAAAAACCAAAAGATATTAATAAAATGTGTTTAAACAAACAAACTGTAGCAACAATGTTACTAGCAGCTGCTGTAGAGGTGTAAGGCCAATAACACCAGCGCACATAAGGGCTGCTAGCACAAGTTCTTTGATCTGTTTTTCTAAGGAAAGCAACTTTAAGGGGTTTACAATCTCACTTTAATTAAACAATCATATATCATTCACTTAGTTCAGGGCAAAAAGTCAGCAACCTGAACTTCAAAGAAAACGCAAACAGAAATTACAAGTAGAAATTATATAAACAGAGCAAATAACACAAATCAGCAGACAGGGCTTCTAACTGTTTATCTATAGCAATAAATACATAGTTACCAGAGAGAAAAGCACCAACATAAGGATTTTCAAAGCCAGGGTGCTCTTTAATGGCTACCCAGAGTCTCTTCTGGCCAAATCACATGAACACTCTTCCAATGAGTGAACCTCAAAGCAAAATGCTAACCTCAGAACATATCTACACTTCTTCAGGGTCAGAGGGCGTCATAACCATGTGACTCAAACTCATGTGACTTAGGGTTTCTTGTGACTTAAGCAGGTCATCAAAGACTCTTGATTCAATCAAAAGCAAGGCACAATCAAAGGCACTTGATTGCCTTAGTGCTGAGAATCAATCCAAAAGGAAAAACAGGGAGAAGTCCCACTTTGCTTGCCATTACATTCCACCTCTCAGGGTCCTTGGCATTAAGATCTAAATGGCCATGGATCCTGGAACAAATAGAGGCACTATACTTTGTGATCCCAGCACATGATAACTTATTAGTAAGGTGGCCACATAGTCTTAAATAAAACATATCATTCAGTATATCTTATAGCTTTTCTTATATACCCACACGGCATATATCATTGTTCAATAAACTAAACCATAATGTTCATAGCAACATCCTCTAGCAAAACATCACTCATTAGCATTCCCCAAAATACTTGTTTACACAGGCAGGGGGTCCTAGGCCAGGATCTTCCCTAGCACAACATATCATCCTTAAGGGGTGGCAGAAAATACAAACACTATCCACCCTTAGCTTATAGCAACTTACAATCTCCTCAGTCAATACAGAGTATCCAACTAAAGTCCTCTATCTTTACTGGAGGTTGACTTCCAAACCCCATAGTTCCTTCTATGGGGGCTGGCCACTCCCAGCTCTTGCCTGGGTTCACACGCAAACAACTCTCCATTCCTGCTCTCACCTCACCAGAGTTTGCAGGCAGGCAGTTTTCTGCTCCTCTGAACTCTCAGGGGTCTCCTCTGTGCTCTCAGAGGCTCCTCTGTGCTGTCAGAAGCTCCTCTGTGCTCTCGGAAGATCTCCTCTATGCTCTTGGAGGGCTCTTCCTCCTCCTACTCCATGGCTCCACAGAATCAAAGCTACCACAACTGGGAAACAAACAATTATCCCAGCCCTCATACTTTCCTTTCAGTTTGCAGATCCTGCCCACTACACCATTTTGTAACAATAATGTTGTTTGCAGCTGCTATGGGGGTGTAATACCAATAACACCAGCACACAGGAGGTCTGCTAGCACAGGTTCTTTGATCTGCTTTTCTAAGGAAAGCAACTTTAAGGGGCTTACAATCTTACTTTAGGTAAACATACATATATCATTCACTTAGTTCAGGGATAAAAGTCAGCATCCTGAACTTCAGAGAAAACACAAACAGAAATTACAAGTAGAAATTATATAAACAGAGCAAATAACACAAATCAGCAGACAGGGCTTCTAACTGTCCATAGCAATACATATATAGGTACCAGAAAGAGAAGCACCAATATCTAGGTTTTCTACCCAGGGGGCTCCCTAATGGCTACCCAGAGTCTCGTCTGGCCAAATCACATGAACACTCTTCCAATGAGTGAGCCTCAAAGCAAAATGCTGACCTCAGAGTATATTTATACTTCATCAGGGTCAGAGGGTATCACAACCATGTGACTCAAACTCTTGTGAGTTAGGGTTTCTTGTGACTTAAGCAGGTCATCAAATACTCTTGAGTCAATCATAGGCAAGGCTCAATGAGAGGCACTTGACTGCCTTAGTGCTGAGAGGCACTCCAAAAGAAAAAATAGCAAACAGTCCCACTTTGCCTGCTGTTAAACAAACAAAAAAGCCACAGATATGGAAAATCCCTTGCTATACTTTTTTCTTCTTTATATTCTAATTTATAGTTGTTTAACACAACTAGAAGAGGAACTGGATGGTAACAAAAAAAAAAGGAATTACTTAAACAATCAGGATTTGGCCATCAAAACATTTGTGGATTTGGGTGTATTTATATGTATATATAAATGTATGTGTATGTGTATATACACATATACATGTGTGTATGTACGTATATACAAACATGCATACATGTATATTCACACACACACATCTATATGTAATATATACATATACATATACATATATATATATATATATACACACACACACATATAAATGACATACATCCTAGACATTGAATTTATAATAAATAATGAACACTGGAACCATATTAAGATTGGTATGACTCCACTGAACTTTTAAAAGTGATATATTTTAAATTACCTGTCTACAGATTTAACACCTAGCATAATACCTACTACTTATTTTCTTCATATAGGAATTTTTATAGTACTAGATAACAATCTACAAAATTATGTTATTGCACTGAAATATTGTTTACATTGTTACAGTTTACACTTTTCCTAACAGTGGCTCCTCCCTATTCCTCAGGACCACCAGATGCCTTTTGTGCATTTCTGATAGAAGTCAACCAAGGATCTCTTTGATCCAGAACTAATAAAATCTGTGGAGGACTTTCCTATAATTTTCTTTTTTTCTGGAAGCCTGGAGATTTGGAATTCGATGTGAGTGGATTCAATGTATATAGTTTAATAGGTCTTAACCTTAGCATAGTCAATAACACATACCATCCCCTTTTGCTCCCTTCATAACAATGTTTATTTCTGGATCCCTATTTCCTAATTAGTTGTGATCATTTACAGGATAAATCTATTTAAATGATTTCAAGTCCAGGGCTAGCTTCAAGTCTAGGACATTTAATCCATTTGTATGAAATGAATTACAATAGCCTAGTTGATTGCAAAGAGTTAACATGTAATATTCATGCAGGACAAAAAGAAACAGATGGATGAATAATGTCTATTGACAAGATTATGGTTTTTAATTTGGGAATGGAACTGTCTAATGAAAATTGAGTTCTTATGACCAGGCAAGCCATGCTCTGCTTACACGCACCCCCTACCACATGCATTCTGGGGGATATTCAGGCATGATTGTGGTGTTATTATCATGTGAAGAAGAGGATCCTTTTAATTGACTACTAAGTTAGAAAATAAAATGTTTACAAAAAGCACCGACCAACCCAAGCACTTCCTTTTTCCTTCCTGGTTATGTTCCAGTACAGAGGCAAGGAATGCTGTAAACTACTGGGTGGTGGTGAAGGGTGGTTTCTGGACATGGACCTTTGTCCCTGCCTCTTTGTGTTTGTTCTTTCTGGCTATTAGGTGGAGGAGAATTAGAATAGACTTGAAACTTATGGGTTTCAAAGGATTGGTTAAGGGAGCCACTAGAGATTCTGGGTCTGGTGTTCCTTCCACATTTTGCATACAGCTGTCTTTCATTAAGATAAAAGTACCAAGAATCCAGTTTGACCTAGCAGAACAGTAGCTCAAAGACAGACAAGAGAGAGAAATGGCAACTTATTTATTTGCGTACAACATTCAGAAGGGAACTCCGTGTGGCAAATGTCTTATAGAAACTGCTTTAAGTTTAGGCTTACCTTTCTCAGGAACTAAAGTGGTATAGGGAGAGTGTGTCTACAAAATTAGGGGAAAATGCTTTGACTTTTGTATCTTTATACCAAATATTCTTATGTGAATATGATTGCTGTTACTGGATAAATAAAACTAGGGTATTAATCATTGTGTTTAAAATTTTTATGTACCAATGTATGTATATACACATGCACATATACATACATACATACATATATACATACATACACTGGAATGGGATAGCATTATTAAAAAAATCAGCCTCAAGATACTCTTAGAATCCTGAGGAGGACATGTAGCCTTGCTTTGGGAATCTATCTTGATAGTACGTGTGTGTGTGTGTGTGTGTGTGTGTGTGTGTGTGTGTGTGTTTAGATAATAAATCCATAATCCTGCTACAGTTGGATGGACAATGATGGATAGAGCTAGTCTATCAGAAGATATGTTGTAGGCACTGTGGGTGGACAATGAACTGAGACCAAAGTTGAATAGGACAATGAAATTAGATAGTATTTTAATGACTCCAAGAATGGGCTCAAAAAAAGATGTATGTATCTCTGTCTCTGTTATCCTCTCTATTTGTATATTTGCATCAATATTTATCTTTGTTAAATATATTGAGATAGATTTTATAACTATATACAAAGATAAGTTTATATCTATACCTATATCATTCTCATATTAAAGCATATTGTAATGGATGGTGTGCTCAAAAAGACCTGGGTTCATGTTATGTTGCAATCAATTATTAATTGTGTGACTGGGGTAGTGGATAGAGTGCCAGGCCTGGAGTCAGGAAGGCTCACCTTCCTGAGTTCATATCTGGCCGCAGACACTTACTAGCTATGTGACCCTGGACAAGTCACTTAACTCTGTTTGCTTCTGGTTGCTCATCTGAAAAATAAGCCAGAGAAGGACATGGAAAAGCACCTTAGGATCTTTGCCAAGAAAACCTCAAATGGGGTCCTGAGTCAGACATGATTGAAAAATGATTGAAATCTCATAAAAAGGGATGTGGTTGAAAGTAGTTGTCACTTAACAATTAAAAATCTCAGTTCCTTTACTTGTTAAATGAGCCTAGTAAAACCTACCTCAGAGATATGGTATAAGGCTTAAAATTGAAAACATTATATAAATAGCAGTTATTATTAAAGATTTAATATTCTTTCAGTGGTGTCAGTGACAAGTTGCAGAATACTGTAACTTCTGATCATTTAAAATTATGCTTTATCAAATGAGAAAAGGAGAAGCACATGGAGAGACTGAGAATGCTGTATTATATTAATGACAAATTACAAAGGAGAAATTGCATAAAAATGTCATAGATGACGTGTAATTGTAAAATGAAGTAAGCCAGGCCTTACCCAGTCCCTCTAGCCCTAGTGTCTTCCCTTTTAAGCAATCTTTGTTTTTCCTGTTTACCAATGCATGTAGATGTTTCCACCATGAAAATATAACCTCCTCAAAAACAGGAACTGTTTTTCTTTTCCTTTAGAGTCATCTGTCTTAGCACAGTGCCTGTTACATAGTAAGTAATTATGCGTAAGATTATAAATTTCGAGCTGGAAAGACTCTCAGAAACCTTATCATTCAGCCCCTCACTTTACAAACCAGGAAATGTAACCCAGAGCATTTAGTGGATATGCTGAAAGTCACACAGGTAGTATGAGAGATGAGGTTTGAACATGAGTCATATGACTTGAGTCAGTGCTCTTTCTATTATATTTAGTGATTAAATAACCTTTAGCAAAGAAAGTTGATTGATACAACGAGGGGGAGGAAAGAAAAAAAGAGAAATTTACATGATAATTTTGTTGTATATTTGGAAGAAATAGCAAGTTGTGCATGATAGATTTGCAGTTTCATGTTCAATCATCTTTTTTATTGTGCTATGTTATGGAAGTGCTTGTTTTATTCCATAAATTAAAAAAAAATCAACAACAGCAAAAAGAAGAGAGTGAGATGTTGATGGACAGCCCATGTTCTCCACTTGTTTCCTTAAAATGTCAAGTAATCTAGAGAAAGATTCCATAGATTAGATTTGCCTAGCATGAGAAAGTAAAAATGGGTTGAAATCTGTAGCACTGGAGGGAATAACAAAATTGATTTTATTGCAAGTTGAAGGACTGGATTTATCTTTTACATTTTTACTTTTTTTCCCCTTGCTGGATTCTAAGTTTCTTGACTGTGGAGATTAGAGCTTATTTATCTCATACATTTCCCATAGTATATTTCACTAAAAAGTACTCAAATATTTACTATATGAATAATACACAAAGAAAGTTAAATTGATTTCAGGTATTGTGGAAAGTCTTAAATTAAAGGCTGAGGCATTCAGACTTTCTTGCATAAAACATGGATAGCCACATTTTTTCTTTCTGCAAGGAAGTGACACATTGATATTCATGTTTAGGAAAGTGATTGAACCAGATGATTTATAAGAAAATTATAGATCTTAATCCTATGACACTATGATTAATACATTATGTATAGGTTCCACTAGAAAAGGGAAAAATTAGAGAAAATTTAGTTGTAAAACTATTGTGGTATAAGGTACTAATGGAATGATTTCAAAGTTGTTGCAAATAAAAAGGAAAGAATCTATGACAAAGACATCATAAAGATGAATCAATAGTCTCACCAAGAAGTTTAGGTGGCATAGCAGATAATGCTGGACCTGGAGTCAGGGCGACTTGAGTTAAATTCCTCCTTCAGATTCTCTCTAGCTATATGACCTTGGGAAAGTCACCTAACTTCTCTCAGTTTTAGTCTCTTCATCTATAAAATGGGGATAATACCCCTTAGCTGATAAGGTTGTTGTGATGATCAAAAGAGAAAATATGTAAGTACTTTGCAAACTATAATACACATGACACATATTAATATTATTAAGATTAATGAGATTTTTACAAGTTGTATTTATTTTCAAATAATTGATCCACCTTTATTTTCACAGAAAAAGAGAATTGTTATTCTTTAGAAAGCTCCAGGAAAGAAGCTACTTGAATCCAAACTGGAACTATTCAGATTCATCCAATCAGGAATCAAAGAAAACATTGAAAGAAGGCATCTATGCAACAGTATCTTGTTCTGTAGATCTTCTGATTATTTTAATAATTGAAGAACACTTTCACAGTGTTCTTCTGAAAATACTGACTTATATTTCTTGCATAATCATCCATTAAAAACTTCAGCCAGTGTTAAACTAGTTTCCATTCTTTTAAGACAATAAATTGGTAGAAGGGGAAAAACAACGCAATTCTTATGGGTCTTGTCAGTGCATTGTCTTTATATGGTCACTCTTCAATAGGGGATAGAGAATCTGTGATATCTAAACCATTTGTAGAATTAGAAATACACTTTATGTTAATTACATATGGAGGTGGGAAGCCTAATAATTATCTCACATGTGAAATTTAAGAAATATTTACAATTTCAGTAAACCAGGTAAAAAGAAAGATGAGAGTCAAAGCATAAAGAAAAACCCAACATCTAATAGTGGTTTAAAATAAAAGAATAACAACAAATTTTCTCCTTCCTTTCCCAAATCCATACGAGGCTAGAGTCTGATCATGTCTGTGATGTAATTTAAAAAATAAAAATAGAATCCCTAGCTTTTCCTTTCATAAAAATTACTCAATAATAATGTTTATACTACACTAGATGTAACTTTGCCTTACAAACTTTGAGTTACACCTCCTCTTGACTCCATTGTTTTCCACGTGTAGCCAGGAGCAAAATATTCCTCTTGACGCTTGAGCTCATGAGAGATCACAAAGATCAGTACAAATATAAAATAGAAATTAATAACAATTGAAATTTTTAAATGCTGATTTGGTATGAATTTTATTGAGATTTGATAAAGAAAGTCTGGGTTGGAGAATTGGCTTTTGGTCATCATATTCCTATTCAACAGATTTATTTATCTAGAAATAATTATGTATTCAAACAGCCATCTCAGTTACTACTCTAAGCCCCTTATACAAAAACAACTGAACATATGTGCTGTATTAAAAAAAGCCTGCTATCAATGAGCAGACCGCTAACGACTTGAATCCAATTTAAGCTTGCTGCTCATGAAAACTGATTACTTCTACTTAAACAACAGACACGTTAGCAGGAAATTTTTTTTTTACAAATTTCTGAATACAGATGGCTTGGCTTACTTACCTCCTGGTCTGTTCCACTCATAGATAGTGAAAAGATAGGTACCTTTATGATCCTATGTATAATGCAGCAAAATCAAATTGGTTGCATGGGAGACAGCTAAAGGTCACTATAATTGTTATCAGTAAGGGCAGTTAATAATATTAGCTAACATTTGTATTGTCCTCTAAGGTTGGTAATAATAGCTAAAACAGGAACATTTACATAGTGCCAATTTTGTGCCAGGCACTATGCTAAGCACTTTACAATTATTATTTCACTTTATCTTTACAACAACCAAGGGAGATAGATGCTATAAAGCAAACAAAGGTTGAGTGACTTGCCCAGGGTCACACAGGCATTAAATATCTGAAGCTGAATTTGAATGAAAATATTCCTGACTCCAGATCCAGTATTCAATCCATTGCACCATCTAGAGGGTTTTATATAGATCATCTTATCTCCTTCACATAACAACACTGGGGGTTAGTTGCTTCAGATTCAATAGCTGCAAGAACAGAGACTGAGAGAGGTTAAATGACTTATCCAGGGTGACATAGCAGGGAAAGTGTCTGATGTAGGATTTAAATCAAGTAGCATATATCTATTTCATGACAATATGTTATTTAGGAGATAACTATAGAATCAACTGTCTTCCCTATAAATTAAAAAAAACCCTTTTTTATTTTACTATTTGAAAATATATTCATAATGTTCATAGTTTCCAAAAGGAATTCACAAAATAAAAATTCTTCTTTGATGATATCAGCATTTAATCAATAAATAAAAACAAGTAGTTACATATATTTAGAGATATCTATAATTCACCTAGTTGAATAGTGAGAAGGGATTGCAGGAGGAGGGGCTATATATAAATACACACACACATACATACATACATACATACACACATACATACATACATACATATATAAAATATTTGGCCTAGTTTATTTTTAAGGTGTTGTTTTCTTCAGTATTTTGGGGGATCTCCTTTAGCAAGCTGCTGACTCATTTTTCAAGACTGTTTTGCATCACTATCTTTTCTCTTCCCAGTGTTTCCTCTATTTCTCTTACCTGATTTGCAAAATCCTTTTTGTGTTCTTCCATGGCCTGTGACCAATTTATATTTTTCTTGGAGGCTTTGGATGCAGGAACTTTGACTTTGTTGTCTTCTTCTGGTTGTATGTTTTGATCTTCTTTGTCACCAAAGTAAGATTGTAAAGTCTGAGTTTTTCCCACTGTTTGCTTATTTTCCCAGCCAATTACTTGACTTTTTAACTCTTTCTTAAGGTAAGGCTCTGCTTCCAGTGTGAAGGGTAAACTGTCCCATGCTTCAGGGGTTTTGTGCAGCTGTTTTTACAGATACTTCTAGGGGCCTGTAAATTTTCAGTACTTCCAAGGTAAGATGATCAAAAGAGAGGTGTCGACTCCTCTCCTGGCCTGTGCTCCAGTCTGTGAGTAATCACAAGCACTCTTTTCTGTCTTGGAATTGTGAGGAGGATTCCCTTTCCATGGCAGTCACAAGCTCTACCATGCCAGTGCTCCTTCTCACCCAAGGAACCCCACACAGGACTGCGAGCCAGATCCAAGAAGGGCAAAACAATATAATCCTGCCTCGGCACCAGTAAAGTAATCCCTGCAATCTCCCTCTGATCAGCCCCTCGATCCCCTCCACTGTGCGTGGGCTGAGAGCTCTGGAAGGAGCTACCACTGCTGCTACCCTGAAGTTGGGGCTAGACTGCACTTTTCTCTCACCCAGGTCTGACAGACCTTTCCTACTGACGTTTTGTGTTGTCTTTTGCATTTTGGGGCTGAGAATTCAGGAAATTGCCACAGCTGCCATTGATTCAGTGCCCTGATACCCACTTTGGGTTTGCTAAGGCCCCGTCTGTGTCAGCATGGCTCACACTGGACTGCACTCCTCCCTTAGACTGGTACAACAGACCTTTCCTGTCAACCTTCCAGCTTTTCTTGGGCTGGAAATTTGTTTCATTCTGTCATTTTGTGGGTTCTACTGCTCTAGAATTTGCTTAGAGTAATTTTTCCAGGTATTTGGAGGGTTTGGGGGAGAGCTCAAGTAAGTCCTTGCTTTTACTCTGCCATATTGGCTCCATCCCTCTGTTTCGTTTTTTCTTTCTCATGGTTCCTCCCATTCATTCTAATTCTTCTATACAATATGACCAATGTTAAAATATATTTAGTAAGAATGTATATGTAGAGCCTATATATAGGACTGCATAATGTTTTGGGGAAGGGGGCAGGGAGGGAAGTGGAAAAAATTTAAAAAGTATGGAAGTGAATGTTGAAAACTAAAAATAAATGAATTAATTCATTTTTAAAAAGGATATTGAAAATGAAGTTAAATAGGAAGAGGAAAAATTGGGAAGAGAACTGAGAGTGACACAAGAAAATCATGAAAAATGAGTCAACATCTTGGTAAAGGAAACACATATACATGCAAAAAAAAAATCCCGAAGGAAAAAACACCTTAAAAAATAGACTAGGCCAAGTGGTAAAAGAGGCCCAAAAAGCCAGTGATGAGTAGAATGCCTTACAAAGCATAATTAGCCAAATGGAAAAGGAGGTCCACAAGCTCTGCCTAAAGCAGCTGTTTTCTGGGGTTAAGAATTGGAAATTGAGGGGGTGCTCATTGATCGGGGAATGGGTAAAGGAGATGTGTTATGTGATTATGATAGAATACTATTATACTGTAAGAAATGAAGAGCAGGATACTCTCAGAAAAACCTGGAATGACTTGTATGGGCTGATGCAAAGTGAAAAGTACTGTGTGTAAAGTAACAGCAATATTACAGGATAATCAGCTGTGAATGACTTAGCTATTCTTAGAAATATAAAATCCAAGACAACTCTGAAGGACTTATGATGAAAAATGCTATCCATCCCCAGAGAAAGAACTAATAGTGTCTGAATACAGATCGATGCACATTTTTTTAACTTTCTTTATCTTGAAGTTTTTTTTTTGTCTATGTTGTCTTTCACAACATGATAATTATGGAAAAGTTTTCCATGACTACTCACGTATACCTGTATCAAATTGATTGCCTTCTTAATGAGGAGCGGTGGGAAGGGAGAGAATTTGGAACTCAAATTTTCAAAAATGAATGTTAAAAATTGTTTTTACATGTAACTGGGTAAAAATAAAACAATAAATAAATTCAAATTAAATAAAAAATAACTATTTGCATTTACATGTACATAGATATGCATATGTTGTATAGTTACATATATATGTATATACATATATTACTTTATTCCAAAATAATTGGTTTTTTTGTAATCCTATGAATTTTATTTTATGAATTTAAAAATATTATTCTGTAAAGGCTTCACCATGTTCTCAAAGGGGTCCATAATCCCAAACATGTTCAAAATCCCTGGAATAGCTATCCTTTAACATCTGGCACAAGACAATATGCTATCATTTTAAACTTATAGTTCAAAACACTTCGAGTGAATCTATGAACCTAAACTTGTGATTCAGAAATTAAAAACTTTATATGATATCAACTTATGAATAGAAAGCCCTTTTAAATTTGGCTTATTTTTATGTCAGTTCCTATGGATTTTTTTCATGGACTTATGGCACTTTTGTTGAATAAAAATCGTACATAAAGAGAAAATATAATTTACTAGGGTGACATTGTTTTATATAATTTGAGTTCAAAAGAGATAGTGATATATATATATATATATATATATATATATGTATATGTATATATATGCCAACTAGGTATGTAACCAAACTCCATAGTAAAGTCTTTCAACTATTTCCACTTAAACATGCTTTTGCAAACCAATATTGTATTTGAGGTCTACTACTTGGTTTCCACATATGACCAGTCATAGTATGTGATGAAAGTAAAAGCCAGAAAAAGAGAAGCTTCTGAACTGAATATCAATAAACTTAGTTATTGAGTCTGGAGAACTGTCCATGATTCAGCAGACTGCACAAAAGTTGTATGTGTGCGTTACTGGGTCGAACAATGCTATAGGTTTCATTGATTTTGTAAATTGAGGATCATGGCAAAGTAAAATATTGGATTTGTGAAATAAAGATAAATAGTTTCAAAGTCTTCTGTAATTAAATTCTGTCTTTATGGATCTTTAGATAAGTGTTGATCATTTACCTGATACAAATTAATTTGTCCTGAAAAACTGTAGAGCAAGAGACAGAGAGCACTGGGCTTGGATTCAGGTGACCTGAATTTCAATGCTGACTCTACCACTGCTGTCTCTGCAGTCTTGGACAGGTTCCTTACTCCTCTAAGTCTCAGCTTCCTCAACTCTATTTTTAAGTTCATTTTATTTTTGTTCTAAGTTCTATTTTTCCCTCTACCTCTCCACACGCGCTGAGAAATAAAGAAACAGAATATCCATTATATATATATTTAAAGTCATGCACAACATATTGTTGCATTTGGGGGTGGGCAACAAGAAAAAGAAAGAAAAAGTAAGAGATAAATAGCATTTTTCATCACCTCTGTGATTCTGGTGGATCACTGAAAGTTAGCTTTCCTCAGTTGATTATCATATTGCTGTCACTGACTAAATTGTTCTAATTCTGCTCATTTCACTCTGTATCAGTTGGTTTATGTCTTCCCCAGTTTGGCTGAAATGATCCCTTTCTTTATTTCTTACAGCAAAATAGAATTCCATCACAATCATATACCACAACTTGTTCAGCAATTGCCCAACTGATGGGCATCCACTCAACTTCCAATTCTTTGACACAACAAAAAGAGCTGCTTAAATATTTTTGTACATATGAGTCCTTTTTCTGTTTTAAAAAATCTATATGGGATACAGACCTTACAGTGGTATTTCTAGATCAAAGAGTGTACACAGTTTATAGCACTTTGGGCATAGTTCCAAATTGCTCTCCAAAATGGTTGGATCAGTTCACAACTTCATGTGTTCTACCTGATCCAAACTTTGGGGACAATAAGGTGTATGAAATTTAGGAGATATCCTTAGGTTAGAATATACTTGAGAGTATGGAATTTGTGAAATGAGAACCATGATCTGAATATATTTGAATGAGGAGCCCATAAAGAGGTACAATTTCTTTAATAAGCATTTTGACCACAAATGCAGCTGTGGATTTAGACCCTGGAAATAGTTTCACTGAGCAAGTACTTTGATCAACAATCACAAAGTAGACCTTATAATAACCTGCTCTGAGCGTGGTTACAAAGTCAATTCATAAGTTCAAAAGTGGTAGAGGTTACAGCTGATCATCAAAAGCCATAGACTTGAAAGCATTCTGATTGTAAACCTGGCAAGTAGGACTGGCTGAATAAATCTGGGTTGTTATGGGAGTAATGCCAGGAGCTACCCAGCCTCTTTTAATTGTGTCCACCATTCCGTGTGCCAAAATACCTCCCCCCCGCCACAATCTCATGAATAAGAAGAAATATCTGGTAATAGAAATTTTGAAAGATGACTGGCTTGCCATCCTTAGTTACCAAGCCCTTGGAAACCTGTTTTGCCTTATACAGATGTTTCCATTTTTCAACTTCAGAGTCATCATAGTTACATGATTTTCTAAGACTGTTTTTTATGTAAGTCAGAAAAGCTTTTGGCAAGTTTATAAAATTTCCCATACAGGAGCTTACCTTGGCTTGGAGTGTGTTTAGGTAGAAGTCCAATCTCAGGGGCAATCCTCCTCAGGAAAGTCCCACAGTGAAAAAACTGCCAGCGGACTCTCAAAGATTTCTGCAATGAGGGTGGCCCCAGGGGCTGGGGTCCTAGCTCACTCACCAATTACCATGATAGACTTGTGACATACAGAAACTGAGGCACTAAGGTCCAAGTGTGGGAGGTAAAAGATGAAATGACTGAGGAAAAAAAGTTTTGATCTTCCAAGCATATTGATTTATCAAGCAATATTAAACAATAATATTAAGCAATAAATTGACCAATTAATTAATAGGAAAACACTCCTACCTGATGTTTGGAGACTCTTAAATAAGGGCCTAAGTTATGCTGACCAGAAATTTGGTCACATCCGAAAACTGATGCGGAGTGTGCAATTGTTTACCTCAAACAATCCATATTTACAATTGTACATCTCAAGCAATTCATGTCTTATCTGAAAACTGGCGCCATCCTGTTTAATCAGTTACTGAATCCTTACAGATCCTTGTAGGGAATGGTATACCTCTTTTTTTTCTGAATTCAAGGAATTGCACCTGTTCACTCTCCCCTTCCCAACTTGGAAAGTCCCTGATCTTTTCTCCAATTAGAAATCAGATTACTTAATGTTGTATTGTTTCCTTTTAATTAATTGGTCTTACTGATTTTTAATGTGTAAAAATCTGTTTCCCCCATATTAGGGGTCTAGATCTAACCTGAGGAAGCCTGGTCCTGGTTTGTTGAGCAATTGTCATGCATTGCTTAATAAACTGAAATGCTCAAAAGACAGAACTTTGTTTCCTCAGTCATTTCATCTTTCACCTGCCCCAGGAGCATAATCAATTTATTAGCAAGGCTAGCGGTTGCCATTAAAGAGAGATCCAAGGCTCCTCAGCAGTCAAGGACTCCCCTGATAACCCGACCACTCTTCTTATACAGCGAAACAGTTTATATGATGTGCTAAAAGGAGTTCTGTTATGAAAACTAAACTGTGATTAATTGGTCTATGGCAGAAATAAAGGTGGGCTTGTTAAGGTTTAGTCTCTACCCACCTGGGGCCAAAAACTGTTGCAATTTCATGTATTGTGGTGAAACTGTCTCAAAGAATTCAGTCAGACCACCTCTAATCCAAGGATAGGCATTTATTGAGATTGATGCCTCTCATGAAGCAGGCTAAGTTCCAAGAGGAACCAGCAGCTTCAGAGAAAGCAAGATGGATTTTTATAGGGTAAAGTTGCAATTACATAGCAAAATTTACATACAATATAGGGATATGATTAAGATTAAAAAGGCAGAAGGAGTTTGTTAGGGTATTGGGTAGTGGAGGAGGGGTCCCAGCCGCAGCACTATAGTAGGATGGGCCCTTTCTATGGTTAGGTAGTCAAGTATCCTGCTCGTCATCCTAGCGGTGGTCTCTTCTGATTGGCTAGTTATTTTTGGTCCTGTCTGGTCGAGACGGACAGCATGATTGTGCCTGTTTCATGGGAAAGGATTTCTGTAGGACAGTGCTGGATATGTTTCTATAGGAACTAAGGGTTTGGGGACACACCTATTGTTCTAGAGGGCAGTGAGGCATAAGTTAGGACATAGGCAGGGGTTGGTAGGAACAGTGGGCCTGCTGCCTAAAATGAAATTGGAATATTGGGGTTAAGGGCAGCTGTATTGGGACTCCATCAGGCTTATATCTATATTGATTTACATGTGGGGATTTTCAGGACCCATGACAACAGAGAAAACCCAGAGTTGATGATTCTCTGGAAATTCCGATATTAAGCAACCAATGATTTATGACCAGTTAGACCATCCTGTGACTCTTATGACCCCAGAAATTTACTCTCCCTCCTCCTTTCCAGAGCAAGAGTCCAGGCTGTAGCCCAGAAAAACGGGGAAGTTAAATTCTTACAAAAATATTAATCTCATAGACTCTAATACTAAATTGAACTGTCTTTTAAATCTAACTCTAATCCCTAAATTCTGATTCCATTGATTTACTACAATTCTTAATTATCAATCCATCAATAATCACTAATTTCATACCAATTAACTTTTTAATCAATGTTCTAAAGGTCATTTATTAAATATATGTATATATATATATATATATATATAGACACACACACACATATATACACATACCTAAAATTTGCATTATGGTAAAAAATGATACATTTTATATGTTTTTCTATTTATGAGGTTGTTATGTCCTGGTACATGGTTGATTTTTGCATAGGTGTTACATACAGCTGAAAAATAGACGTACTCATTTCTATCCACATTCAGTATTCTCTAGTTGTCTATAATTTCTAACTTCCTAATTCTATCCATCTTTTAAACTTCTTTCTTGTTTATTTTGTGATTAGATTTATTTAGGTACAAGCCCGGCTGAATCTCTCACTAGCATAGCTTTATGGTATATTTTCTGCTGTAACACATTTTTTTTTTCTCCAAGACATTGGATACTATGCCATTTGGTACGTATTTGTTCAGTATTGATATTCATTGTCTATAGTACTTTTCTGTAAATTGTAGTTTCGCTGAATCACTCTTTTAATTAGGCCTATTTTTGCTTCTGCTTCATCTATCAGTCAGTTGTGACCCTTAACCCTGTATTTCTCCTCATCCCATTATCTTTTTTTAAAAACTGATTTGAATAATATTGTGAGACCCTCGTTCCTGTGGGAGGGTCATAGGGAAGGGGGGTCCTGGGTTGGGGCGGCTTGGATGCGGTGAATTATAACCAGTCTCCTGGACTCAGAGCTGGGATTGCAGTCCCATGGGAAGGTCAGTCTTGGGGAGTGGGGAGGGGCAGTGTCAGGTCACGGGGAAGAAATGAAGCAGCGTCTTCCGGTATTATCTCTTTATCCTTTTCCAGGAACAGACAGATGTGCAGTCTATCCACCTTGTGCTCCTCCAGCCATTTTCGGAGGGTGCCCAGGACGACCTCAGCTGCGGCCTCATTGGGGTAACCAAAAGCCCCAGTGGAGATGAAGGGAAGGTCACTGATCGAAGGCCGTTCTCGAGTTGCAAATGCAGGCTAAGGTAGTAATTGCGCAGCTCCTGGACCTGGCTGGGGTCTCCCTGAGCGATGGGCCCCATGTTTGGGTGAAGTACTTTGCCGACAGGCGGTAGCCTCCGGTAGACTTGGCTTTGCCCGTCTCGCAGCTGTGTTGACTGCGGCACTCCTAGGTCAGCAGGTGCCACGCGGCTCGGCGGATTCAGCCATCCACGTTGGCTGCATTCACTATGGCGTCCACCTCCAGCTTGGCGACATCTCCTCGGAAGAGGTGGATTTTCTCATTCAGGGCCTTGTCCTTCTTGTACTGGGGCTCGTTTTACTTAGAGGTAGCCCCTTTTGCCGTGTCCTCCCAGGTGGGTATCTTCAGCTTGACAAAGCGTCTCGACAGAAATAATGCTCCTCACTAAGGCTCCTTGTAGTCGGGGGAGGTGTTGAGGTCCATATTGGCCAACATGGCCAGAGCGGGAGCGGCCTTCCAAGTCCCCACGCCAGCCTGGGTCCTTGTGTCTGGCAGAGAAGGCGCGGTGCCAAGGAGGGCTGCGTCCCACTAATCGCCGCCGCCGCTGCAGCGCTGGCGCTCAGTAGTGGCCGGAGGCCGCCGCAGTGCAGCCCAGGGGCGCAGGGGGCGTTCTGGAGGGGGGGGGGGCGGGTGACGGGTAGGTGCGCTCAGAGGCCCCACCCCATACCATTATCTTATACTTATCCTTCCCTTTTATACCCTGACCCCTCTTTAGGAGTTTGTTTTGTTTCTGTTCACTGACTCCTTTAAACTAAGCTTCCTTTTACCCCTCCCCCCTTCTCTTAGCTTCTTTCTCTCTTTGTTATCTATTGGATAAGATGAATTTATATACCCAATCACTTGTGTTTGCATAATCTTCTCTCCTTAAAACAATTCAGATGAGAGTATGTTTCAAGCATTGCCCATATACCCTTCCTATTTTTCCCTCCTTTGTATAAACTCTTCTTGGCCTGCCTCATTTATATGAGATAATTTTCTCCAGTCTTCTCCCTTTTGTGTTTTCACCATTTGATTCTATTTTGAGATCATCTAAACATAGTAAACTTACACAAATGACCTTCAAGTAGAGTCCATATAACTGCCTTAATGATGATAAAACTCTCAGGAGTTACATGCATCATTTTCCCACACAGCAATGTAAACAGTTTAACCTTGTTTAGCACTTTATGATTTCTCACACATATTTGCTCTTTTATGTTTTGCTTGAATGGCATATTTTCTACTTATCGCTAATCTTAGAAATGCTTGAAAACCATCTGTTTCATTAAATATCCATTTTCTCCCCCTATGATTATACCCTGTTTTTGCTGCGTAGATTATTTTTTGTTGTAATCCTAGAGCCTTTGCTGTCCTTAATATCATATTCAAAGCTTGCACTCTTTTATGGTGGTTGTTGCTAAATCCTGTGTGATCCTGACTGTGGCTTGAACATATTTAAATTATTTCCTTCTGGATACTTGAAATATTTTCTTTTTCACCTGGGAGCTCTAGATTTTGGCTATAATATTCCTGGGAACTTTCATTTTGGAATTTCTTTCAGGATTCATTACCAGTGAATTCTTTCAATTTCTATTTTGCCTTCTAATTCTGAGACATCTGGGTAGTTTTCCTCTAAAATATCTTATAAAAAGATGTCTAGGCTCATTTGCTGTTCAACGCTTCCTGGTAGCATAATCATTTTAAAATTCTCTGTCCTTGACCTATTTTCTAGGTCAATTCCCTTTCTTATGTCAGATTTCACATTTTCTTCTATTTTGTTTCAGTCTTTTGACTTTGTTTTATTGTTTCTTGATTTTTCATGGAGTCATTGGCTTCTACTTGACCAATTTTAATTTATAAGTAGTTATTTTCTTCAGTGATGTCTTGCACCTCCTTTACCATTTGGCCAATTCTGATTTTTAAGGTGATATTTTCTTCAGTATTGTTTTGCTTTTTTGCCAAGCTTAATTCTCTTTTCATAATTTCCTTTCATAGCTCTTACTGCTTTTCTCAATTTTTCCTTTATCTCTTTGCTTATAGATATTTTCAAGTCATTGGTGTTTTGAGCTTCTAAAGTTGTTACTGTAGTACTATTTTGGAGATCAAAAAACATCAAATTCCTTATTTGTTGTTTGCGCATTTATGTAGCCGACTTCTTGACTTTGAATCCCTTATGTTTTTTTTTTCTTTTCCATTTTTACCTGTTTATGCTTCTCTTGGGTCTTGATATTGAAGGTCAAGTTTTTGGTTTAGTTCTGGTCTTCCTCTTAGGAAGGCTTGAAATCTTTGTATTTTGTTGCATAATCATTTTTTCCCTTGATGTATTATGTTTAATTTTGTCAGGTAAGTGATACCTCCAGAATATCATGTTACATGACCTCTGATCCTTTAATGTTGCAACTGCCAAGTTCTATGTAAAACATGATTAAAACTCACTGATAAATGAATTGTTTCTTTCTGGCCACTTGCCTTGATCTGATTTTTGCCTTGATCTTACAGTTCTGAAATTTGGCTGTTATGTTCCTTGGGGATTTTATTTTGGGATCTCTTCCCTGAGATGATTGGTGGATTGCTTAATGCCTATTTTGCATGCTGGTTGCAGGACATGAGAGCAGTTTTTCTTGATAATTTCTTGAGAGAAAATGTCCAGGTCCTCTTTTGGTTATGGCTTTCAGGTAGTCCAATGATTCTGATATTGTCTCTCCTGGATCTATTTTCCAGATCAGTTGTTTTTACAAGGAGGTATTTTATATATTCTTTCATTTTTTTATTCTTTTGAATTTGTTTCCTTGATTCATGATGTCTCACAGAGTCATTAGCTTCCACTTTCCCAATTCTAGCTTTTAAGGAGTTGTTTTCCTCATTTAGCTTTTGTACTTTCTTTTCCATTTAATTATTTGTACTTTTTAAGAAGTTGTTCGGGTGTTGGCATTTGCTTGCTCCACCACACTGGGGCCCAAGATCTCCTGTGTTTTGCTGAGGTGAGGCTTGCTGCTGGATTGCTAGGATTCTTTCCATCCTGGACTGTGCTTCCCTTTTACCTGAGTGAGATGGATCTTTCCTGCCAATTCTCCAACTTTCTTGGTCTAAAAGATTGTTTCACCCCATCTTTTTGCTGGTTCTCTTATTCCAGAATTTGTTTGGGGGCTCTGTTTTATGGTTGTTTAGAGGTGAGTATGGGAGAGTTTACAGTGATTATCTGTTTACTCTACCATCTTGGCTTCTAGAAGAGACCAAGAGTTTTTAACTTGGGGTCCATGGATCCAAAAAACATCGAAAAATAGATTTCAAATTGTCCATGAAATTGACTGGGGGTGGGGTAAATCGCGTTTTTTTCTCACTAATCTTGATTGAAAATTACCCTTTCCTTCAATTTTGAGTTTAATGTTTTTTAAAGTTTAATTTTTTAAAAACAAAACTATTTTGGAAAAACAAAGATCCATAGACTTCACAAGACTACTAAATGGGTCCATGATGCAATAAAAGTTAGGAAGTGCCATTGTAGAGGGTGGAGATTCCTTTATTTTTCACCAGAAGAGGGTCTGGCGCATCAGTTTGGAGTGACAGGGGAAGCAAGTAAATGTTCTGATTGCTGCTTAGTCTGAGTGACCCTCTTTGCATTATTATATTTGGGAGGGGGAAACTTTTTCCCATAAGGAACTGGGTCAGCCCCAGATACCCCCAATGATCACAATTCTGTTAATCTTTCAGACAGGAAAACCACTAAGACCTGGATTCAGGAAAATCTGAGTTCTTTCTGAGTTATTTCTTTCTGAATTATCTGTCTCATTTTCCTGATCTGCAAAATAGTGACAACAACCCCTGTTTCCCAAAGTAGTAGGCTGTTGTGAAGCCAAAATGAGATAACATGTACATAGTTCTATAAAAAAGGCTATTGTTATTATTATATTGTTCAATGGATAGAGTGCCAGCCCTGCAGTCAGGAGGACTTAAGTTCAAATTTGGCCTTAGACATGTACTAGCTGTGTGATCTTGGGCAAGTCATTTTACCGCCTTTGCCTCAGTTCCTCATCTGTAAAAAGAGCTGGAAATGGAAATGGCAAACCACTTCAGTTTCTTTGTCATGAAAACCCCAAATGGGGTCACAAAGAGTTGGACACGACTCATTGAGTAAAAACAATTTATCGTCATTATTCTTAAATGTAGGACGTTAACAAGTTTATTTTTGTTTGTTAGTTTTCTTCAGTTTTATTGTAGAGTTTTTTTTGAGTTTCCACCAGAAGTCAGATTCAACATGTAGAAATAAAATATGTCTACGTACTGGGTTTTTTCAAAGTTCATATTTCAGTCTTCAAAACCAGTGAACATTCCCTGTGGGTTGTTTATGGTTTGTTTGTTTTATTTTTTTGAGAACAGGATCAAATGTAAATGAGGTATGAATATGTAAAACCTTTTGTGCTTGCACTTGTGAAAAAGTTCACTTACTAGGTTGAGTAAACCTGTGTTTTTAGCCCACTCAAAATATTAATAAAATATAAATAAATAAAGATTTGAAGCTGAATGACATCACAAAATATTTCATACATTTCATATCTTTTTCTAATTGGAAAGAATATGCTATATGGATGTATATGAGGCCCAAACCTAATTAGAGAAAACATTACATTAGACTAACTTAATATCTTTTTTCCTTTTAACCCCCTCCCTTTTTTTATCAAGCTGGTGTTATGTATCTGATGGGTATGAAAAATTAATGAGAACATTGCTTTGTCTGCAATAGAGTATGTAATCAAACCTGAATTTTAACCTGAAATAATTTTTATTAAAAGATGGTATTATAATGGAATTTTATTGCAGTTATTCTTGAGATAAAGATCTATATACTGGGGATGAGTTTTTCACATTTCAAAAGGAGAATTATTTGCTCTCCTGGTACTTAATGAGATACACAATAATCTGCCAGGCTTGTATTTAAGTGATCCAGAAGTTATAGCTCTCATTATTTGTATCAGTTCATATGTATGAATGCATATGTATGTGTGTGTATATATATATATGTATGTATGTATATATGTATATATATGTATGTATGTATATGTATATAATGTGTGTATGTACATCCACATATGCATAGATATATATGTATGTGTGTATAAATTTTTTTTTTGAAATTGAGCCTCCTTATCTCACTTAGGCTGAAAATACAGCAACCTCTTATGGGCCAGTCCCTCTACTGATGGCCTTGGTCCCTTTGACCTGCTCTGCTTTGCTTCTTACCTGGGTTGGTTTGCTCCTCCTTAGGAGGCCTGGTCACCATCACCCACTAACCCACTCATTCCGTTGGAGTTCCCAATGAGGGCAGATTAAGTGTGGAAATCCAACTAACTTTAGCACTACTGAAACTCGGAACTCCCCAAAGCAAGCAATCTACTAGCCTCAGCTTCCACAGTAGTAAGGATGGGTAGTATGCGCCACCACCTTAGTTTATAAACACACTTATTTATCTTCTTTCTGTTTTGCTTTTAATGTTTATTGCCTTCTGTGAAATAATTTCCCCCTATTAAACAGGTTTACTTCTGTACAACTTAAGCTATGGAGAGAGGGACAGGCTTTCATACATCCCTAACACAGATTTAGGAGTGTGAGTTAATAATTGGAAGATAGCTGGAGATTTTTGGCAAAGACTACAGCAAAGTAGAATAATATCAATTAACAAGTTAATTTTTTAATTTATTCTCATAAATTACAATGTGTTCTTTTGACAAGGTGATACTATATAACATCTACTCTACAGATACATGAAAATGGACATAACTATTTATGTGATAGCTACTTGAAAGCTATATAATGCTGTTTTTAGATGACCCTACAGAAGACATTTTATATCTAAGGTTTGACATGACAGGAAGTGAAAATTCCTTGTGGATATCAGTGTATTGATTTCCTAAATGATTAGCTAGAGTGGTATGTTTCCAATATGGAGCACCTTTTTTGAGAAATAGGCATAACATTTTTAAGCTGTCCAGCCACATAAAATAGATGTTTTGGCATTGAGATGGAAAAAAGTGGGCTGACCTGAGTGAAAAAACCTACATGTAAGACAGTCAGTGTTAAAGAGAGAAACCATGAGGGCCAAAGCATTAATCACCTATAGAAGTAAAGGTTGAAAGTGAATGCTGAAACTGCTTTCTTCCTTTCCGTAAATCCAGTTTATAGCTTAAAGGAATTGTAAAGGCCATCTAGTCTAGTATCTTCTTTTTTGGGATAGATGAGGAAACCAAGATTCAAAGAAGTTAGATGACTGTCCCATGGTCATACAGCTCCCAAGTATAAAAATGTGCTTTGAGCTGACATCCTCTGACTCCAAAACCAGTGCAGTTTCCATAGCATTTCTTTAATGCTGCTGCCTACTGCACTGAAAAGTCAGAATCAAGGTAACAAATCTAGCTTGGGGGTGGGGTAGATGATAGAGTGAGGAGACAGAAACAAGTGTTGCTTCAGGGACCATTTGCTATGACACTATCTATAACCTTATAAAGTCAGGGCTGATATGTATGTTAAGCTCTCAGAGCAGCCAGATTAGCTGGTGTTTGTTTTTTCCAGCTATGCTGATCTAGAATCAAACTCCTCTATGTCTGTCAATCCCATTGGATTCTTTCTTATTCCATCCTGCTAGAAGGTCAACCCAGGGAGGTCGACACAAAATACTGGAGACCTTTCCACATTCTTTCTGATATTTAGATGGTAGCAGCAAAACATTCTAATTGTCCATGTAGCATCATTTGGTGTTGCCATGTATTAACTTTATTTCTTCTTAAAATCATACAATTCTTTGATGATGCAATTTTTCCCCTTTTTTTGAGCTTCTCATTGGTTAAGGGTTGCAGCCTGGTGATATCTAACATGGTTTTCAATTGCTCTCTCTGTGAAAGTCATTTTTATTTCTTTGGAGACATGCCTCACTGTCATCTAACGATGGCACAAATATGTTAAAGTTGAAAATATAGGCCTCTGTTTTTGTGGGAAGTTTGGGATCATGAAATAACTTTCTAATATGCTAAAAGTAATCTAGCCACATTATTCCTTTTCAATATTGAACCCAGATCATTGTTGATCTGTACTATTTGTCCCAGATATACATAACTTTGGACAAGCTATGTAGAGTTTCTATCCAAAGAAATATTGATATCTGGCCAACAGACATTCTTTATCCACTTGAACTTTCCTGTGTGGATGGACGGACAAAAATCCTTTGAATGTATTTCTTTGACCAGACTCTATGATGTTCCAGTACTTTATATTATAGCAGCAAAATTCCAAACAAGAACATATGGAAGATATCCATCCATATGGAAATCCTTTTTGACCTGGACTCTGCTGAATTTTCTCCATCACAATGACTGACAACTTTGGAAAATATACACCTCTCTTTTTGATGCCTCACCTGATGTTTATTAAGAGAGGATCATTAGGAAGGTAATTTCTATTGTCAGGTTTTCCAAAGATTCCTAAAGGATCTTGATATATGAATGGGAGACATGAAACTAAAACTGTCTTAGACTGCATTTTGTTTTCATACCTTCATAAAATCACATCAAAAAGGTTAGATGTGGCTGCAGCTAGTTTTAATTTTATCTTCAATGGGGTGGGGGGAAGTATTGGTATATGTGATATGGTGGGACCATTGTTGGTACAAAGAATAGTCCCGTAGAAGGGAGCAGAGAAGGTAATGTTAGCAAGAGGACAAAAATCCAGTCACAGGTTTCTGGGAAAGAGAGCTGTTCATCCCATAGAAAGAACTATCTCTGTAACCCTAACGGGTTAAGGTGGAATAAGGCCCTGGGAGAGGGTGCCAAGGTTACTTTGGGCATGAAGACAAGGTAGGGAGTCACACTGTAACAATGAGTAACAAGGATACTAAGGTTAGGATTATGCTGGAGTCATGCTGGGCATCATAGGATGATAGGAGACCATGAAGTGATGAGACATTGATTTCCATGATGCATAGGAATGTAGACCTCTGGATTACTATAAGGAGGAAGCATTACTTCTTCAAGAGTTTGAACTCCATTGTCTCTATCCCAGTTATGCCTCTTCTTGAACTGTTCTTTACTGAGAGTACAAATAATAACTTTATAATGCTTTTAATGTTTTCTTTACTCCTGTCACCCTGTAACTCTTCCTTTAGAGGCAGCTAGATGGCATAATAGAACACTGAGTTTGGAGTGAGAATGATCTCATCTGAACATCCAGCTTCACTTCCTTTTCTTTTCTGTGCTATGGCTGTAGCCATGAGTACGCTCATGCTTCAGAAGAAGCTTGCCTTTGGTGTCCTTCAGCATGGAAAGAAGAAGGTTGACTTGATGCCAATGAGACCAATAGAACTAAAAATGTCAATTCCCTTCAGAAGATCCAGAAGTTGAAAAAGATGGGCTGATCATCCAGAAGTCTGTTACTGTCCATTCTCATGCCTGATACTAGAAAGATACTCTGGTTTTATGGAGGGGCAGACATGTGGACATTGATAAGAGAAGAAGCACTCCCAGTGCTTGTATTCCTGAGATGGTGACCTGGATCAGGAGAATGACGACTTTGTACCATCTAGGCTGAAGATGTTGTGAATCCAAAAAGATTGACCACTAGATGCATCACAGCCTGTACTTGAAGACGAAGGAAAATTTATACAAGAATAAGCAAATCTTTATGGAGCAAATGTGTAGACAAAAGGCAGACAAGGCCTGGAAGAAGCTCCTGGCTGAGCAGGAGGCTCACCTGTCCAAGACATTAAATTAACACAAAAGCATCAGGAAGAATGATTTCGTCTAAGTAGGAGGAGACCAAGAAATGATTCTCTTCACTCTTCTCTGTATTTAATATCCCTCTGCATACAGATGTTCCCAAAGCGGGTGATACTGCCCCTGGGGAGCACTAGAATAATGAGGTGAAGGCAGTAACCTTAGGTGCAATAGGGGGCTTTGAATTAAAATAAGGGGGTGGTGGAAGCATAAGGAAAGAAGAGAAGAAAATTTTGAAAACCTGCTTGTACATGTTTAATATGTTGTGTAACAGAGTTAAAGTTGTAGTGATTACACTATTTTCCAAATAAACACACAAAATGTAAGTGATCAAGTCCACCAACAAGCAAGTGTTACAGGCGAGTATGTCATGTGTTGTCAGGAAGTCCAGCATGTATTGGCAGGAAGATATGTAATGTAATATGTGTAAAGACTTGTTCACAGTATGATACCATATGGTTACATGACTCAATATTGCATCGTCAAAATTTCAATGCAGGAAGAAAACAGAAATTATCAAGAAATTATTAAATTTAAGATGTATCATTTAAAAATATTTTATGTTTTTTGAAATGATGCAAATTTCATAAAAAGTGAGGAGGGTGGTAAAGAAATTAGATTTCCATGGTGTGCCAAGTTACTTTTTTTTTAAGAGCGATATTTTAATTTAAAAATTTCAGTACAGTACATTTTATTGTAGTCTAATTTTCTAAGAATCTGTGATCTATGAGTGTATACACACACACACACACACACACACACATATATACATATATATATGTGTGTATATATATATATATATATATATATATATAGCCATTCTCTGTTAACTGTCATGTTCAGGCATCCAGAATACTTTATCATTTTATGTGTACAAGATACCAGGAATCTTAAGTAAATGGTTGGAGAAATATTGTGTTTTGAGTAAGAGCAACATTTTGTCTACTTATTCCTCCTTTCTCTATTTATCATCCATCCATCCATCCATTTAGATCTATTAGCTATCCATATCTATTGATCATCCATTCCTATCTATTATCCATCTCTCTCTCTCTCTCCCTCTCTCTCTCTCTCTGTCTCTCTCTCTCTCTCTCTCTGTGTATATATATATATATATATATATATATGTATGTATGTATATGTCTGTGCATCCATCTGTCCATCCATCCATCTATCATATCTATCATATCTATCTATCATATCTATCTATCTATCTATCTATCTATCTATCTGTCTATCCATCCATACATCTATCTATCCATCCATCCACCCACCCACCCATCTACCCATCCACCATCTATCTATCTATCTTTCCATTTTAAAGTTTATTTTTCTCTTCAGTCAGCATTTACACATCTCCCATGTGCTGGGCACAGTGCCAGGTGCTGAGAATACAAAGACAAAAGTGAAACTGGGAAGAAACTCCTTAAGAAAGTGTCACTTTACTGCTAAAGCAGAAGCTTGATCACTGTACTGCCTGTTCAAAGCACCTTCAGTAACTTCCTGTTGCTCCCAGGATAAAGTTCAGACTCATCTGTGTGGCCTCTAAGGCCCTTCACAATCTGGCTCCAGCCTCATTCCACTTTTTTTTTCATTTAACACATACATATATTTATTTTGTATACATATGTACATATATATTTTTAAATTCTTTTTTATTATTTTAAATTTATTTAACATATTTAGTTTTCAGCATTGATTTTCACAAGAGTTTGAATTACAAATTTTCTCCCCATTTCTACCCTCCCCCCCACTCCAAGGTGGCGTATATTCTGGTTGCCCTGTTCCCCAGTCAGCCCTGCCTTCTGTCATCCCACGCCCCTCCCATCACCTTTTCCCTTCCTTTCTTGTAGGGCAAGATAAATTTCTACGCCCCTTTGCCTGTGTATCTTATTTTCTAGTTGCATGCAAAAACTTTTTTTTTATGTTTTTGAACATCTGTTTTGAAAACTTTGAGTTCCAATTTCTCTCCCCTCTTCCCTTCCCACCCACCCTCCCTAAGAAGTCAAGCAATTCAACATAGGCCACATGTGTATCATTATGTATAATCCTTCCACAATACTCATGTTGTGTAAGACTAACTATATTTTGCTCCTTCCCAGCCCATCCCCCTTTATTGAATTTTCTCCCTTGACCCTGTCCCCTTTCCAAAGTGTTTGTTTTTGATTTCCTCCATTCCCATCTGCCCTCCCCTCCATCATCCCCCCCTTTTTTATCTTCTTCCCTCTTCTTTCCTGTGGGGTAAGATACCCAATTGAGTATGTATGATATTCCCTCCTCAGACCAAATTTGATGAGAGCAAGATTCACTCATTCCCCCCCTCACCTGCCCTCTCCCCTCCTTGCACAGAACCACTTCCTCTTGCTACCTTTATGTGAGATAATTCACCCCATTCTATCTCTCCCTATCTCCCTCCCTCAATATATATATATTCCTCTCTCATCCCTTAATTTGATTTTATTTCTTTTAGATATCTTCCCTTCATCTTCAACTCATCCTGTGTCTGCTCTCTCTCTCTCTATTTATATATATATATATATATATATATATATATATATATATATATATATATATACACATACACATACATATACACATATACGTACATACACATTCACTTTTATATATATATATATACACACACACACACAAACATATATATATATGTGTGTATATATATATATATATATATATATATATATATATATATATATATGCATATTCCCTTCAGCTACCCTAATACTGAGGTCTCATGAATCAATCATGTCATCTTTCCATGTAGGAATGTAAACAAAACAGTTCAACTTTAGTAAGTCTCTTGCAATTTCTTTTTCTTGTTCTTTTTCTTGATTACCTTTTCATGCTTCTCTTGATTCTTGTGTTTGAAAGTCATATTGTCTATTCAGCTCTGGTCTTTTCACTGAGAAAGCTTGAAAGTCCTCTATTTTATTGAAAGTCCATATTTTGCCTTGAAGCATGATACTCAGTTTTGCTGGGTAGGTGATTCTTGGTTTTAATCCTAGCTCCATTGACCTCTGGAATATTATATTCCAAGCCCTTCAATCTCTTAATGTAGAAGCTGCCAGATCTTGGGTTATTCTGATTGGGTTTCCACAATACTCAAATTGTTTCTTTCTGGCTGCTTGCAGTATTTTCTCCTTGATCTGGGAGCTCTGGAATTTGATGACAATATTCCTAGGATTTCTTTTTGGGATCTATTTGAGGAGGCGATCGATGGATTCTTTCAATTTCTATTTTGCCCTGTGGCTGTAGAATATCAGGGCAGTTCTCCTTGATAATTTCTTGAAAGATGATATCTAGGCTCTTTTTTTGATCATGGCTTTCAGGTAGTCCAACAATTTTTAAATTATCTCTCCTGGATCTATTTTCCAGGTCAGTGGTTTTTCCAATGAGATATTTCACATTGTCTTCCATTTTTTCATTCCTTTGGTTCTGTTTTATAATATCTTGATTTCTCATAAAGTCACTAGCTTCCACTTCCTCCAATCTAATTTTTAAGGTAGTATTTTCTTCAGTGGTCCGTTGGACCTCCTTTTCCATTTGGCTAATTCTGCCTTTCAAGGCATTCTTCTCCTCGTTGGCTTTTTGGAGCTCTTTTGCCATTTGAGTTAGTCTGTTTTTTAAGGTGTTGTTTTCTTCAGCGTATTTTTCAGTATTTTTTTGGGTCTCCTTTAGCAAGTCATTGACTTATTTTTCATGGCTTTCTCGTATTCTTCTCATTTCTCTTCCCAATTTTTCCTCTACTTCTCTAACTTGCTTTTTCAAATCCTTTTTGAGCTCTTCCATGGCCTGGGACCAGTTCATGTTTTTCTTGGAGGCTTTTGGTGTAGGCTCTTGTACTTTGTTGACTTATTTAGGCTGTATGTTTTGGTCTTCTTTGTCACCAAAGAAAGAATCCAAAGTCTGAGACTGAATCTGGGTGCATTTTCACTGCCTGGCCATATTCCCAAACAACTAACTTGACCCTTGAGTTTTTCAGTGGGGTATGACTGCTTGTAGACTAAAGAGTTCTATGTTCCATGTTTGGGGGGGATGCGCCAGCTCTGCCACACCAGCACTCCTCCTTCCCCAAGAACCTCCAACCCGGACTGGGCTTAGATCTTCAGCAGGCTGTGCACTCCTGCTCTGATTCGCCACTTAATTCCTCCCACCAGGTGGGCCTGGGGCTGAAAGCAACTGCAGCTGTAGCTGCCCGACCTCCGCTGCCTTGGGACGGTGGCCGAACCACAAACTCCTTCCACTCCCCCAGCTTTTCCCACTAACCTTCTCTGTTGTCTTTGGTGTTTGTGGGTTGAGAAGTCTGGTAACTGCCGCAGCTCACTGATTCATGGCGCTAGGGCCTGCTCCCCCCGGCTCCTGGTCTGGTTGGTCCGAGCCGCTCACAGTGGGCTCTGCTCCACTCTGCTCCCAGCTCCCAGCTCCGTGTGGGATAGACCTCACCCAGGGACCATCCAGGCTGTCCTGGGCTGCAGTCCTGCTTCCCTCTGCTGTTTTGTGGGTTCTGCAGTTCTAGAATTGGTTCAGAGCCATTTTTTATAGGTTTTTGGAGGGACTCGGCGGGGAGCTCACGCTTGTCCCTGCTTTCCAGCCGCCATCTTGGCTCTGCCCCCGAGTTACTTTTTCTCAAAGGAGGTGGTAGGCCAAATAAGTTTGGGAACCTCTGTTCTACAAGGCTAATATAATAAAACTTAAGAAACTACCAAAATGAACAGAAAAGAAAAGAAGAAAGAAGAAAGGAAGGAAGGAAGGAAGGATAAAAGAAAGGAAGAAAGGGAAAGAAAGAGAATCCAGCCTCAGACATTTATTAGCTGTGTGACACTGGGCATGTCACTTAACCTCTGTTTGGCTCTTTTTCCTCAATGGGGATAATAACAGCACCTAACTCACAGGATTGTTTTGAGATCAAGAGACTTACTTAACAAAGTACATGGCACATTGTATGTTTTATATAGATGTGTATTTCTCTCTCCTTCCTTTCTTAACATCCTTGTGGTCTAGCTCAGGGAATTTGAGAGAGATGAAATAATTTTCTCTTGAGTCTCTTCTAGTATTTCTAATCATAACCTCCCTAGCAAAGATCTGAAGATCTTCATACCACATTCTTGTTTGAATGGGGCTCTAGTAATATTTCCTATTCACAAAATGAAATTGCTTAAAGGCAGGAATTAATAACAAAAGGGAACTGTAATAGATATCTCAAAGGAGATATAGACAGAGTATAAAAAGACTTTAGAGAATAGCAATTAGATATAACAAATGGGATGTATACATGGATTAAGTGAATAGTTGTGTTGTCATATTCACTTCAAGTATTTATTTAATTTGTCTACTATTGCACAAATAAAAATCCAGTCAAATGGATTGAATTAGCTCAGTATGTAATATCTCTTTTAATCATGAAGTGACACTGTACTGAAACTGCACCACCTGCCAAGCCTTTGAACAACCTAGAAACCTTTAGCTCAGTTGGCAATCTGAATATGCCTGGGTGGAGCTCCCTGCCCCAAATCTCATTCACTGCTAAGTATGTTGCCATTTCTCTCAGATATCAATTTAGTATAGGAAATAATACTTGAACAAATATCAAATTCCAAAATTTATTATCAACATTTTTTTTGTCTGGAGAGGTTTTGAGGTAAAATTGGATAAAGAGTCAGTCTAAGAGTCAAGAAAATATGGGTTCAAGCCATTCTTCTGATGAATACTGACTGTGTGACAGTTGGGAACAGGCAGTCCATTTAACCTTTTAATGCCCCAGGCAGTTCTTTAGGATTACAAGTAGCTAAGTGGCTGGGATTAACTTTGATAGAATTCTTAGAGTAATAATTAATAATAATGCAGTTTGGAACTACTGCCAGAGGGTTATAAAACTGTGCATACCCTTTGATCCAGTAATAGCACTACTAGGTCATTATCTCAGAGATCATAACAAAGGGAAAAGGACCCACATGTGCAAAAATATTTATAGCAGTTCTTTTTGTGATGGCAAAAAATAGAAATTGTGGGGATGCCCATCATTTGAGGAATCGCTAAACAAGTTGTGATATATGAATGTAATAGAATACCATTGATCTATAAGAAATGTTGAGCAGGTAGATTTGAGAAAAACCTGGAAAGACTTACATAAACTGATGCTGAGTGAAGTGAGCCGAACCAGGAGAACATTGTACACAGTAACAGCAACATTGTATGATGATCAACAATGATAGACTTACCTCTTCTCAATAATACAATGATCCAAGACAATTCCAAAAGATTTGTGATGGAAAAGGCTATCCACATCCAGAGAAAGAACTATGGAGTCTGAATGCAGATCAAAGCATACTATTTTCACTTATTTTTTTTCTTTCTCGTAGTTTTTCCCTTTTGTTCTGATTGTTCTTTCATAATATGATTAATGTGGAAATATATTTAAAATTATTGTACATGTATAACCTATATCAGATTGCTTGCTGTCTTGGGGAGAGGGGAGGGAAAGGAGGGATGGAGAAAAATTTGGAACACAAAGTCTTACAAAAACGAATGTTGAAAATTGTCTTTACGTGTAACTGAAAAAAAAATACTATTAATGCAAAAAAAAATTTTGCTTATAGCAATGAAATCAGAGTTTTCTTCCAAATATTTTTTCAGCTCCTTTCCTACCCTGAGAAATATTTCATTCTTGTGCATCATTTCCATTGATATCCATGGATTCTATCGCTTGGTATTATTCTAATCACATAACCCTAACAACTTAGACTTCTAATGTAAAAGAAAATGTAAACATTCCCTTGTCGTGCCTGCTCCCTGCTAGGACTTTAGTACATACAGGAAAACTTCCTGAATGTACAAATATGAGGTCATAAAGAAGAAGTGTCTATTCGCAGTCTTCTCTTAATTAATTAAGGGAAAGGAGGGCATTTACCTTGGTTCACCAGACTGCCATCAAACTAGATGTATAGTAGCATCATTATCAGATTTAGGGCTTGCCTGGTCATGGTATGGTACCTGTTCCTTACTACTCAAATGTGCCCCAGTGGCTGTATTTCAAACCAAAGTACCATCCCCTTGCCATGGAGGAGTCTGACTAGGAAGAAGAGTTTGAAACATACAGATAGAATTTTTAAAAAGTCTGTTTCCAAGCTCCTGCTTCAACTCCTATTGAAAGAAAAATCAATAGGACCCAAAAAGATGAGGGACAATTAATTTTCCATTGCAGAATCTCAGACTTTGCTAGTTCTCTTTTGTGAATCATTTTCTTGGGTGCCAAAGATCTCCAGATGGAGTAAGCTACAATATTATTGCCCCTTGACCATAATAAAGTAAGCTTCCAAGATGATAGGGATTTCCCAGTTGGATAGGGGGTCTTATTTTAGGGATTCAGGGGCTGGAGATAAGGAGGAATTCTTTTGCATCTCTATTAGGGATAGTTTGGGGTAAATGCAAATAAGAGAATAATGCATTACATTTGACACAGTTGACCATATTCTCTTCCTGGACATTCTCTCTTCCTTGTGTTTTCGTTTCACTACTCTGGCCTGGTTCACCTGACTGCTTCACTTCAGTCCCCTTTAAATAAAGGTTTATATTAATAAATAAAAATCCATAATAAATCCCTAATTGTAGGTATTCCTCAAGATTCTTTTCTAGGTCTGCTTCTTCTCTTCCTCTACACATTGTCTTTCGGTAACATCATCATTTTCCATGGATTTGACTACAATGTCTATGAAGCTATTTCTTAGATCTATACAGGCATCCCTAATTTATGTCCTGAGTTTCAGTCCTACATCACCAATTCCTTATTAGATCTTTCAAACTGAATTTCCTAGAAATATCTTAAACTTAACATGTCTAAAACTGAATTCATTATCTTTCGCCCCTTGACATACCCTTTTTCAAACTGTCCTATTTCTGAGAAAGGTAGTACCTTCTCTCCCAGGTTCATGATCTCAACATTATCTGGGACTCATTCCTGCTCCCTTACTTCACATATCCAATCAGTTGTCAAATTTTATCATCTCTGGCATCTGTAGCCTTCATTCATTCCCACAGCTATGATCTTAGCTTCGCTTCTCACCTAAATAATTACAACAGTTTCCTAATTGGCTTTCCTGCCTCGACTCTCTCACACTCCATTCTATCCTATGTATTGCTGCAAAAGTAATTTTTCTTTTTCATGTGTGGATCTGATGATGCGATTCTCATATTCAACCAACTCCAGTTGGAACCAACACAAAATGACTTCTTATTGCTCAAACCAGCCATCCTTCATTCTCCAGACTTCATCACTAGGCCTCAGTTACCTTCTCCCTCCATCCATCCCTGTGAGTCCCCTCTTCTTATTTGTGAATGCTTTCTAGAACTGCCATATTATGAAAGGGCCAAGACCAACCATCCTTTAATATCTGGACTTTGCTGCCATATCCTAGCTTGGGAACTTCCTTCCCACCTCCTCCAACTTTTCTCTCTCCCTCTTGCTTTTCAGCTCCCTTTTATGTGTTGTCTCATATTCATTAAAATGTAAACTCTTTGCAGACAAATCTGGGGTTTTTTGGCTTTCATGTGTATCCCTAGCACTTAACACAGTGCTTGGCACATAGTAAGTGCTACATAAATATTTGACTTGGCTCTAGGATAAATGATAAATTCTGTTTGGCCTTTAGATAACCATACAATTTTTTTTCCCTTACTGGAGACAAATCCTTTTTTCTCAGTCTATGATCCTGCCAAATTGACCTAATTTATGTTCTTTATTGAAAACTCCATTCTCCATCTCTGGGCTTTTGCATTGGCCTTCCCCCATTCAGGGAATGTATTCTTCTTCATTTCTGCTTTGAAGGCTCTCTTTTCCTTTAAGATACAGCTTAAATATCATCTTCCCTAATCCTAGCAGCTAGTAGTGCCTTTCCCCCAAACTACCTAGGATTACACACACACACACACACACACACACACACACTCACTCACTCACTCACTTACATATACACACATACAAATATATAATATTTCTATTCATTCACTTTATACTAGATATATTTTTATGTATGTGTTATCTCCCCCATTAGAATGTAAGTTCATAGTGACTAGGGATTGTTTTATTCCTTCAGATTGTAACCTTACCTTGTAGCATAACATCTGATACATGGTTGGTGCTTAATAAATAATTGTTGCTGGATTAACTGGGAAAATATATGTGATTATTAATGTCTTCCAAAGATTCTCAAAATAATGGTATGTTTTTCTATCTTTTCTAACCCATACATAATGCTAAAGGTATTGGAGGGGTATGAATGTTTCTAAATAAGCAATAACTACTTTACATTCAAATCCTACAATTACAATAAATCTCATTTAAGAAAATGTACCTGGATACATCTGCCAGCAACATATGATTGAATAAAAAGGTAAAAAAAATAGCAATATCTCCTGTTGCTAAGATCTTTGTAATTAACATGACAAATATGCATTAGTTAAATTATTACATAAATTCTACCCTTTTGAGTTAAATTCTATTACCTGATAAAATAGTGAATAGGTTTTGCTTGATTCTACCAAAAATCTGATTCAGGAAAAAAATGTGCTTGGGCACTGAATTTTAAGATGAAATTATCAGAATAAAGGTCCAAAATAGTAGTCAAAGAGTACAGGTAATACAGATTTATCCTCCTACATTTCGACCCTGTATTTTTTTTTTCTATTAATTTGTTTAGTATTCAGGGAAAGGCATTACAAATGATTCATTCTGGTGATGGAGGTAGGGGGTGGAATTGCATCACTGCACTGAAAAGGCATTAACTGTAATATGAGGACACAATCATAAATGTAATATGATCGCATAGTCATAAATGTATTAAAATTCATTGCAAGTAACAAATAGAGCTATGAGATCCTGGGGATAGGAGAGAGGAACCTTCTGCTTAGATTTTTTTATAAATGTTATTATTATTATTTTTTTAAAGGAAAGCCTCCCTAGGAATACTATTTTACATGACATTCAGTTTTAAGAGTATAGTGGAAGTTGGATTGAACTACCCCATAGCATGTGCCTAGAAACTTCTAGGAACTCTAGAGGTTTGGATGTTGATGAATTCTCTGTCCAGTTCCAATCAGGAAGTGCTTCAGCACTGAAGCTCAAGAGCATTTTTAAATGAGGTAGTAATCCCCTTATTGGCTGCTGAGCTAGAGGAGCTAATGACTTAGTGAGGATTTTTAAGTAGACAGATCTTGTGACTCACTTACTCTTTGTTTCAACCACCTTTTGAAGCAAGTAAAGCAACTTCCTCTAGACTCCCAGAGAGGATGAGGAAAAGAGCTATCTGTTCTCTCTTTTCCATTCTGTTGATGCTTCTCAACTGTCCGGCTGGGCCTGGGCCTGTGGTTGACTTCTGCTCTGTGTTTCATTTTCTGAGCAGGTGATCAGTCATTCTTGAGCTGGACATGACTAGGTTTAGAGGCAGCCTTTTGAGTTCCAGAACTTGAGGTTCTAGGTTTTATCAAGGTTGGAACTAACTAATGGCAAGAGGAGCAGTCCTCAGAAACTCCTCCATTGGTCTTAGAGAAGATAACAACAACAAAATATGGCCCAAACCACTTTATCAGAATACATGGACCAGAAATTGTTTGGACAATAAAAAAGAGAGGAAAAATGTAAAATGTCTAGTTAGAAGACCTGCATATTTCATTGAGGTTCTGGTGAGATTTAATTATCAACCTCCTGACAAAATTAATAGTACTTTCAAGTTGTTATATCATATTTAAGTTCTGTGAATAAACTCTTTTGTGGAGACTTTTGTGTCCATCAGCAATTCTTTTCAATATAGGAAAAAAATAGCCATTTCATGTCTAATTCATATTGTATTTGAGTATCCTTCCTCTCCATTCCCACTTGTGGATATCTAAGCTATATCTAAAATCTTAGCTTTAAAAAAGGTAGGTTTTCTTGCTTTTGTTTCCCATTATGGAAATGTGTTTTATGTGATTTCATACATATATAATTGATATCATGTTGTTTGCCTTTTGCCTTCTCAATAGGGTGGGAGAGGGGCAGGAGGGAGGGAGAGATTTCAGAACTCTCTTTTTAAGAATAAAAGTTAAAAACAAATAATAAATTTTTTTGAAAATTGTTAGGATTTAACCAACTAAAGAATATGATATAAAGGAGCCTAGCCACTCTTTCATTAATACCCAAGTTCCTCAGGATTGAATACCATCTAATAAGGGATGTGGGTCTAAAGGAAAGGGGCTCCTTTGTGGGAGGGAGCAGGCACAATGTTTCTGGGTCCTAGTTCCAGCAGTACAATTCATTGTTAGATAAAGAATAGCATGACATTGTGTAGATGGCTGGTGTTGGGTTGAGGAAGATCTTGGCTTTGTATCTTTAATACATATTGGCTGGCAAGAAATGGCTTCTAGCTGCTAAAGGCAATTCTTTAAGTATATGAGTTAAAAATTAGTTGCCCTTGAAATTTCAGGACTAGACTAAACTTATATGTATGTGTGTATGTATATTTATATAAACAACATATATGTATATGCATATTTACACATAAACACATATATATAATCCATGTATGTATATATATTTATAAATGTTATGAAATCATACAGCGTAATAATTGTATCCAAACGCTTCTTAAATGTAAGGCAGCTATTTCCATAGTTAATCAAATATCTCATATAGATCAATCAAGCAGTAAACCTGTGCTGGGCACTATGTTAAGCACTGGGGATACAAAAAGAGGTAAAAGACAATACTTGGCCTCAAGGAGTTTGCAATCGAATGAATTTATATGGATGCATATAGTTGAGTAGAATAAAACTATATAGATACATATAGTTGAAAAGAAAAGCCACTGATTCCTGAATCCAAGTATCTGGTTCAAATCCTACCTCTGATATGTATTACTGCCTTACCTTGGACAAATCTTTGGGCCTAGCAGATTCTTTATCTGTAAAATGAGGGGGTTGGACTACATGGCCTCTGAGATCCCTTCCAGCTCTCTATCTATGGCTCTTTTTTGTTATATCATAAATACAGTCTTTGACCGATATTTCTTACCGAAGATCGAAGGGGATGCAGAAATGGATGAAATGAAGAACATAGTCCATGGAGGATTCATTCATAAGCTATTAGATTCAGAACTTCATTATTAGTGCTATTGCTCTTTTAAAATGAGTTAGTCAGGAGGACTCTAAAACACAGGAATAAAACCTTTCTCTTCTCTAGGTAAGGCAGAGGTGTGAAACTTGTGACCTAAAGGCCTGAAAACAGCCTCCTAACCAGAATAAAATGTAATTGAAATTGTTTCTAAAAATACAAATAAACTACATAGAAAATACATAGCATATAAAATGCTAATTTGTGGTTTGCTAAGTCACAATGCAGCTGGTCGGGATCTGTTTCTATTTGAGTTGGACACCACTGATGTAAGGCACAAGGAAAACTATTTTGATGATGGATTTACAGTTTGTTTTCTCTCTTATATTTTTATGAAAACTCCATTTTGTGTTATAACTTATAATCATTTTTATTAGACCAAGATATAGCTATTACCTCATAATAGGGAATGAAGTTTTTCCTGTGGATTCCTATGCCTTCTTTCTCGACAAGACCTCAGTTTGAGTAGGATTGCTTCTTTATTAGTCCCTGCTGTGACAGCTGAACATAGATAGTTTCCTGTTGTGCCACAGAAGATGCTTTTATTTAGGTCAAAAATAAACAAAGTGGTCCTTACTTAGGAGGGTGGGAGAGGAGAAGGGAGAGAGAGAGAGAGGTGAGGGAGGGGGAATAATCTCACAATCTTCTGCCCTTAAGTAGAAAAAAAGGAAAGAATTTATAGGTTTTTTGTGAAATATGTTTTTTAACACCTATTCCTAAAATGCTGAAAATATTTTAACATTGCTATTTCAAAAATCAAAATACAAATATCAATCTATATATTGAATTACATATGTAATAATTCTAACATTTTTCTATTTATTTCTATTGTCATATGTTTGTATTAGGTTGGATGACATCATCCATATTTCCGGCCTAATATCTAAAATATAGACAGGCAAATTACAAAATCAGAGACTTCAAGTTGAAAGCAACTTTTGAGGTCATCTGTTCTAATATTGTATACAATTCAAGAGTTTTATTTAGACAGTTCCTGGATCTTACAGGACACATTCCCATTCAACTCCACATTTATTAGGACACATGGTATCAGTCTGGAGTCAACAGACCTGGATTTAAAGTCCACCTCTAACACAATTGGTGTGGCTATGATAAAAAAAAAAAGTCACATAAAATCCCTAGAATTTAATTTGTTCGTTTATAAAATGAGGATTGGATTTGCCTGACCAATGAGATCCTTTCTAGGGATCTGAATCTTTTATCTTATTTCTCTATACAGGTTAGACACGAGGGTAGGCACAGTGAATATTGACACAAAAATAACCTCAGACAACTTATATTCTATTAGGGTATAGAGCATAGTTATATGAGGGAGCCAGCAGTATAAACAATGGGAGATTGAAGGATGCTTTATTGAGGAAGTAGCACCTGAGTTGAGCATTGAAGGAAGGTGAGTCTTCTGAGAGGCAGAAATGAGAAGGAATTCATTTCAGTGATGAGGGATATATGGTACAGATTCAGGGAGGGAGCAGAAATATTAAACTCGGAAACTACTGTTGTTTCATTCTGGCTGGATTTAAAGTACATAAATGGGACTAATGTGAAATCAGGAAGTCTGATTGGGGATAGATTGCAGAAAGCTTTAAATGTCAGGTGGAGATATCTGTATTTTGTCCTCAAGGCAAAGGGGAGCTAATGAAGACTTTCAAGCAGATGTGTGACATGGTTCTATTTTGTTGCTGTTTTTCTGTCATTTAGTCATGTCCAACTTTATGACTCCATGGACTGTAGCACACTAGGCCCTTCTGTCCTCCGCTATCTCCCAAAGTCGGCCTAACTTCATGTTTGTTGCTTCCATAATACTATCTATTCATCTCATTCTCTGCCATCCCCTTTTCCTTTTGCCTTCCATCTTTCCCAACATCAGGTACTTTTTTAAAGGATATATTGATGAATTTATTTTTTGTTTTCAACATTCACTTCCACAAGATTCCAAATTTTATCCCCATCGTTCCCCTCCCCCCACCCCAAGATGGCATGCATTCTGATTAACCCTTCCCCCAATCTGCCCTCCCTTCTAGCACAGACCCCACCCCCCCATCTGCCCTTCTATTTTCCTATAGGGCAAGATAGATTTCTCTACCCCATTGCCTGCATATCTTATTTCCCAGTTGCTTGTAAATATAATTTTTAACATTTGTTTTTAAAATTTTGAGTTCCAAATTCTATCCCTTCTTCCCTCTCCACCCACCCTCATTGAGCAGGCAAGCAATTCGATATAGGTTACACTTCCATAATAGTCTTATTGTTAAAGACTAACTATATTTCCTTCCATCCTATCCCAGCCCCCCACCATTTATTCTATTCTGTCCTTTGACCCTGTCCCTCCTCAAAAGTGTTTCATTCTGACTACCCTCTCCTCCCATTTGCCCTCCCTTCCATCATCCTCCCCTCTCTTAACCCTTTCCCCTCTACTTTCTTGTGGGGTAAGATACATTTCCATACTCAATTGAGTGTGTATGTTATTTCCTCAAGCTAAATCCACTGAGAGTCAAATTCTGTATTCATCTCTGGTCTTTTCATCAAGAATGCTTGGTCTTTTCATCAAGAATGCTTGAAAGTCCTCTATTTTATTGAAAATACATTTTTCACTGAATTATTATACTCATTTTTGCTGAGTAGGTGATTCTTGGTTTTAATCCTGGCTCCTTTGACCTCTGGAGTATCATGGTCCAAGTCCTTTGATCCCTTAAATATAGAAGCCGCTAGATCTTGTGTTATCCTGATTATACTTCCGCAATGCTTGAATTGTTTCTTTCTGGCTGCCTGCAATATTTTCTCCTTGAGTTGGGAACTCTAGAATTTGGGTACAGTATTCCTAAGAGTTTTCCTTTGAGATATCTTTCAAGAGGCGATCAGTGGATTCTTTCAATTTCTATTTTCCCCTCTGGTTGTAGAATATCAGGGCAATGTTCCTTGATAATTTCTTGAAAGATGCTGTCTAGGCTGTTTTTTTAATTATGGCTTTCAGGTAGTCCAATAATTTTTAAATGATCTCTCCAGTATCTATTTTCCAGGTTAGTTTTGTTTTCCAAATTGATTTTTATTTTGCATACATAGAAAACAGGACCCTATCAAAAGGTACTTTATTAATATTATTATTTTACTAAAAATAGAATGGAAAAAACACAAGTCATCAAAAGTTTTGCAGAGGAAAAGCATGCACAAAACCTGTAAGGGACTTTGGGGTTTCATCTGTGGATTCTGCTGTATATCACTAGGTAGGAACTAAATGATTTCACCACACTAGGAGGAGGAGGTCATGGTTAAAAGAAGAAGAAGTGGGTACAATCCACTGATATTAACAGAGGAAACCAGAACTGCAGGAAAACTTAGCCAGAAGTTGAATTTCAACGTATAGTATCAGAGTTCACTGTAACTGGGTTCTTCCCCATATATCTGGGAAAACATTTTCTCTTGCACATATAGTATAATATAGAAAATTGTAGACCACCACCAATCTTCTAGTATCTTGAAGCTCTTGTGCCTATCCCCCTACCTCCCCACCTTCCTTCTCCCCCAAAAAAGCTTCCCTCATGGCCATCTGGGTCTTTGATTGCAATTCAGCTGGACTGTGTGGGTCTGGAGCCAGTCTGATAACATTGCTTCTTTGTTCAAAATGTGTAACTGGGTTCTACCCCATATTTCTGGGAAAACATTTTTTTCTTGCACATATACAATAGTATAGAAAACTGTAGACCACCATCAATCTTTTAGTATCTTGGAGCTCTTGTCCCTATCCCCGTACCTCCCCATCTTCCTTCTCCCCAAGAAAAGCTTCCCTCATGGCCATCTAGGTCTTTGATTGCTACTCAGCTGGACTGTGTGTGGGTCTGGAGCCAACCTGATAACATTGCTTTTCTTTGTTCGAAGTGTGTATCTATAAATATTAATATGCATTTCTGTATATTTGTACATGTAACCAGGATAAAGGTAGACTTTTTGACCCAAAGATTTGTACCTTGGATAGGAACCTTGTGTAGTGCATTTCTTCACATCCAGAATATGAGTCTGGGGGCATCTTGGCTAGGGTCCAGAAACCTGAAGCATCCTAGGTTCACCATAGTTCCTGGCAGCAAGCTTGCAGGACAAATTTCTCATCCATCCATTGGGGTTTCTTTCTATTTGTTAGTGTGTCTTTGTCAAAATAGAATTCCCTAAAACACTCTGATTCCAAAAGTACACTTTCCTTTGGATACATATGGGTCCTCTCAAAACACAGTGCTGCACGTGGAATTGCCATAAGTCAGGGGTTCTTAATCTGGGGGAGGGATGCAGTGTGAATTTGGATGGGAAAAATTAGATTTAGTATCAGTAACCTCTGAATTTTAAAAATTATTTTGAAAACAATTATTCTTGAGAAGGGGTCTGTAACAACAGTGCTGCTACTTGCAGCTGTTGTGGCTGTGTAAGGCCAATAACACCAGCACACACAAGAGCTGCTAGCACAGGTCCTTTGATCTGCTTTTCTAAGGAAAGCAATTTTAAGGGGTTAACAAGCTTACTTTAATTAAACATACATATTCCATTCAGAGGGAAAAGCCAGCACCCTGAATTTCAGGCAAACAGAAATTAGAACCAGATCAACAGACAGGCTTTTATTTGTCTGACCAAACAGTACATAAACAGTTACCAGAGAGAGAAGCACCAACATCTGGGTTTTCAAAGCCGGGGCAGGGGGCTGCTTCAACAGCTACCCAGAGGCTCATCACTAACACTCTTCCAGTAAGTGTGCCCCTTAAACAAAATGCCAACCTCAGATCTTATATACCGGTCTCAGGGCCCTGGGGCACTTGATTGCCTCAGTGCTAAGAATCACTCCAAAACAAAAGACAAAAGGGTCTCACTTTACCTTCCCCATTCAAACAGAGGCAAGACTCATTAAAGGCACTTGATGACCTTAGCATTCCAAAAGAGAAGAACAGCAAAAAAGTCCCACCCTAATTACCATTACAGGGGTCCCTAACATTAAAAAAAAAAGTTAGAAACTCCTAAAGAGAGCTGAATATAGGAAGCTGAGCTAATTTTGCTGGGATACAAAGGATAAACCTCAGAAGCTTGTCCACTCAAGTGTTATAGTTAGCAATTTCAAAAAGGTATTTTCCCATGTGTAAGGAAAAATAAATACCTGGTGAATGGGAGCATTGGTCTGTGGCCTGTGTCTTACCTTTGGCATTAAGTCATAGATCAGGTCAATATCTGGGATGAATTCTCCTAACTAACCCTAGAGAATGACATTTTGTTTGAGAGCCTCATCCCTTCAGACTAGACTTGGAGACCAGGGCCTAGGAAGGTGAATGTTTATTACCCACAGAGTCACATTTTTGAAGCATATCCTGAGGTTGAATTAAATCACATGTGGACTGCCTCAGGCTTCATACTGACTTAATTATTGGGAAAATAAAATCCTTAGAGATTTTGTGCTTTTTAGAAATCCACCTGTAATCTCAGGATTCTCATCTCTTTCTCAGTTAGTACTCCTCCATTTGAGAGCCCCAGACCCTAGGCCCAAGATGACTATGAAGCCCTTTGCCTCTGAGCTAAATAACCACTGTGACCAACACCCCTGCTTGTGTCTCTGAGACTTCAATGGCTGACTGACTTCCCACACTTGGGCACCAGAGTTGGTGTTTTTGTGTTTGTGTGATGGGGTAGTCACAGGCTCCCAGGAGGATTAATGTAAGAAATAGAAATGTTCAGCCCTCTGTTAGGGGTTCACTCAGGATTAGCAGCGACAAGATTGGGAAGGGATTTTTCTCAGGGAATGTCTCAACCTTGTGAAATTTGATTATTTGCTTTCAAAAGACGTGTAAAACATGATGGGACCCACTTCTCTGCAGAGGTGGGAGACTATGAGTGTGGAATACTGCATATAAAAATAGACTTGTTTTCAATATATTGGTTAGTTTTCGTTCTATTCTTTGTTATAAAGGATAGCTCTTGTAAGGAAGGAGGATTAATTAGGAAATATAGGTGATGTGAAAACAAATGCTATCAATGAAAATTATTTTTAAAAAAAAATTAGGGAGTCATTTTCTGCAGTTTCAGAGAATACCCTTTACTAAATGTCTCTGAACCCAGGAGTGATCATTTAGCAGCTATTGATCAGTTTCTACCCAGAGACCTATCTATCAGAGAACAGCACTGTTTCCAGGAAGGAAACAGGGGGAGCTTTGAGTATGGGGGATGGGGAGATGACTGGCAAGGGACCGGAGAAAACAACACAAGATTAGTCTAGAGATGGCTCTCTCTTCTTCAGATCCACAGTTCTTACTGAAGGGCTACAAGGTCGTCATGGTCATCATCCCATGGGAATGGCCATTCTAATACACCCTAGATGAAGGGAAGCTGTTTCCCCCAAAGACACTGATTTTGAAAACATTAACATGCCTATGCCTGAGTGCCAGAGACAGTTTTTCTAGGAATTCCCAAATCCCTTAGTGATTTCTGGAGAACCTTGGGCTATGAGCAGGCAGTTCATTTCATCCTAATCTTTATCCTACATGAGGTATGACCTACTAGTTCTTTAGTCTCCTTCCACGTCTAGAATGAAGTGTTTGGGGTGTTAATGTAGCTGGTGAAGTGATGTAGAGGCTTCTTAAGTTGCATATCCCCTTCTTCCCTCTTCTCACTCTCAGAAGAAGGAAGCATGAACACCATGGGCACCAAATCACTAACAGGAGAGCCACTGCTAACAGGTGATCTCAACACATCTTGTCTCTCCACAAGTAGATGGGTCAGAGGTTGAGCTAAGTGGACCTGAGTATTCCTGAGGTCAGGGACCTTTCTGTCCAGTAGAACAAAGGTTGTCATGGAATGCTAGGCCCTATCTTTTTTTAACTGTTCCCTCTCTGCCCTTAAAACTAGGAGAGAAAGATCTGTTTCCTCCCAGGACCTCCCAAGCTGTTCTGCTTAGACTAGCTTTCCCTATCGATCTGTGTTTTCTCCTCCCTGGTCTGCAGAAGACCACTGAGAGATGCTGCCCCAAAGACTTGGGCTGAAGTGTTTTGTGGCTCTGACAGACCCCCGGACAGCTACCCCACTCAGCCCCAGTGCCTCAACAGCCTGGGAAACAAACAGAAACAATAAATAAACAGAAAACATGAACACACTACAATGTGACTTTAAAAGAGAGGTCTCCATAAAACCCTCAGAAGGGGCATTGTACTAGCTTTGAAGACATCAAAGGAAAATGGATCCACAGGTAGCCCATAAGACCATTCCTTGTGACTAACATTGATGGGACCAGGGAGGGTAGAAGGATTAGTATCTCAGAAATGCCGAGGCCTCCTCCCTTAGGTCCAATGACTACCCCACAGTGCCTTCTTCCTACTGCATCAGATCACCTGACCTTCCATCACCACTACTTGGAGGACTTCACCACCTGTTCATAAAGGGGAGGGAGCATATTGCAGTAGGAGGGCGGGGGGAGGAAACTGGGGTGCCCTGGGGTGAGTTGAGCTGGAAATGTAAAACTGTTGCCATTGGGTTCATCACAGCTTCTCCAGGGTCAGTGTAATACGCATGCCTGGTTGCTGGGCTCCTGTTGTTGGGTTAGTGGGCTGCCTGGTGTAGGATATGTTAAATATTGGTTCTTCAACTAGAGGTGGAGGGTACATCCTCTTGCAAATGAAGAAGCCAGCTCCACAGCAGAAGAGAACACCCATCGTCAGAAGAAACCAAAAATATCAGAGCCTTTGTATGGACAGAGCCCACACAGCATCTTGACTCATAGCAGTTTTCATAGGATCATACATAATATGTTGGATACATTCCTTCAAAATACCAGCAATGTTTTTGGCCTCTGTACACTCCAGCAGGAGCCACAGCAGCAGTGAGAGGAGGATCCTCCATGGAGCAGGCTTCATGACTCCTTCTCTGCTCATGTCCTGGTGTGCAGCAGAAAGTTGTGTGTGGCTCTCCCCTCTATCCTACTCTGGTTTCAGAAACACTGGAGAGCTGTCAATGGAAGCGAGCTCCCTTATCCTATCCCCAAAGGGGAGGGACGGGGGTTGGGAGCCCAGGACAGTTGTTTTTCCGATGAGATATTTCACATTGGCTTCGATTTTTTTTCATTCTTTTGGCTCTGTTTTATAATTTCTTGATTTCTCATAGAGTCATTAGCTTCTATTTGCTCCATTTTAATTTTTAAGGAATTATTTTCTTCAGTGAGCTTTTGGACCTCCTTATCCATTTGGCCAATTTGGCTTTTTAAGGCATTCTTCTCCTCATTGGCTTTTTGGACTTCTTTTGCCATTTGGGTTAGTCTATTTTTTAAGATATTATTTTCTTCAGGATTTTTGGGAATCCTTTAACAAGCTGTTTTAACTCATTTTTCATGATTTTCTTGCACCACTTTAATTTTTATTCCCAATTTTTCCTCTATTTCTCTCACTTGGTTTTCAAAATCCTTTTTGAGCTCTTCCATGGACTGCCATCAATTCATATTTTTCTTGGAGGCTTTTGATGTAGGCTCTTTGAGTTTGTTGTCTTCTTCTGGTTGTATATTATGATCTTACTTATCACCAAAGTAAGATTCTGTTATGCTGTTTACTCATTTCCCCAGCCAGTTATGTGACTTTTTAACTCTTTGTTAAGGTATGACTGTGTGGAGGGTTTACTGTCATCCCAAGCTTCAGGGGTTTTGTGCAGCTGTTTTCAGAGATACTTCTAAGGATCTGTAAATTTCCAGTTCTTCCAAGGTGGTATGGTCAAAAGAAAGGTGTTTACTGTTTTCCTGGCCTGTGCTGTGCTCTGTGAGTAACCACAAGCACTCTTTTCTGCCTTGGAACTGTGAGGCTGATTCCCTCTCCACCACCACCACAGGTTCTGCCATGCCAACTCTCCTCCTCACCCCAGGACCACCACCCAGGACTGCAACCCAAATCCAAGGAGGGCAAAGCAAGAGAATCCTACCTCAGCGCCAGCAAAAAAGATCCCCTGCAATCCCCCTCTGATCAGCCACTTAATCCCTGCATCATCAGTGGGCCAAGAACTTAGCTGCCCCTGTTGCCACTGCCACCACCTTGGAGCCAGGGCCAAACTGTGCTCCTCTCTCACCTACTAAGTCGTCTTTGGCATTTCTGGGTTAAGAAATCTGGAAACTACCATAGCTGCCAGTAATTCAGTCCCTTCAGGCTTGCTCCAGGTTTGCTGGGGGGCCCAGTTTGTGCTGGTGTGGCCAGCATTGGTCTGTGCCCCTCTCCCAGCCAGGTGCAATAGACCTTTTCTGTCGACCTTCCAGGTTATCTTGGGCTGGCAGTTTGTTTCACTCCTTCATTTTGTGGGTTCTGCTACATTTGAATTTGTTTGGAATCATGTTTTACAGGTATTTTGAGGGGTTTGGGGGAGAGCTCAAGCAAGTCCCTGCTTTTACTCCACCATCTTGGCTCCTCCCTCCTCCGGCCTCATCTGGTTCTTTTCCAATGCCTACTGTCTTCTCATTATGTATCTAAAGTATTTAGATTCAGCTTTGGTATTTGCTCATCCAAAGACTTGTCTGAATTAATTTTTTTAAATATTGATTGATTTGATCTCCTTGCCATCCAAAGGACTCTCAAAAGTCTTCTCTAGGCCCACCATTTAAAAGCATCAGTTTTGTAGTGCTCAGCACTCCTTATAGTCCAACTCTCACATCCATACATTATTATTGGAAAAAACCCAATATATAAATATTATTTTAGCCTACATTAGGAAAGACAAAAATGTAGTTTCTATATTGAGGGAGGTTATAGTCCTGTTGTATTTTGCTATAGTCAGATCTCATTTGGAATACAGTTTTCCCTTGTGGGTACTACATTCTAGAAATAAGATATGGAATTTCCAGGGCAGAAGAACAAAGGCAGTGAAGGGTTGGTCATATATGGAGTGGTTGAAGGAACTGAGTATGTTTTCCCTGAAGGAGAGAAGATTCAGAGGGTACATGAAATCTTGTTTCAAGCAAAGGCTAGGTTATCACTTTTTGAGTGTGACATGGATGCATATTCATTCTCTCAGTCTTTATTTTCATTAAATGTCCCCTTTTCTTATTTTATGCTCTTTTTGTTTCTCATTGTTGCTCTTTTTCTTGCAACTGACAATCCCATGTCTGAATCCTCCTTTCCAAGTGTAATGGACCTGGAGTCAGGAAAACAAATTCAAATCCAGCCTCAAACCGTGATATAAAACTGGGCAATTTACTTAAGTCTGCCTTAATTTCCTCATCTGTAAAATAGGGATAACTATAGCCCCTATGTCCCAGGAATGTTGTAAGGATCAAATTAGTATATGTCAAGTACTTTGCAAATCTTAAATCACTATGTCAATCTCTAATGCATTATTATTCCTCAATAGGACAACTGAGAGTGACTTTTCTAGATTTTTTTCCTATTCCCCTCCCATGATTATGCATATTTATTCTGACTAGTATAAGATAGCTTACAAGTGGAAATTTTCTCATAGAGTGAAGTTGGACAATACTAAGTCTAATCTTCAATGTGAGATCTAAAACATGGGTGACCATGAAGGATGTTGACAGCTCAAATGTAAAGGAACAAGAGATATAATCACTGAATGCTTGGATAAATGGAAGGAGTAGGAGGCAAAGAGAAGGTGGAAACAAGTGGGTGAGATGTGCAGGAAAGAGTGACTACTCATGCAACTGAAATGCTTATGCGGCTCATATAGCAATCAGTCACTTCCACATTTTATGAGCCAATTGACTTTTTTGGTAGAGGTTTGGAGATTCGGGTATACAACTACTCATACTCATACTACATCAATTTTAGATAGAGGGAAGAACAGTGAGAGGAATGTCACACATAGGACTCTGCTATAGTTTTCCTCTTGTGGCAGATGGCTGGTCTATAGCTCTGACTCATTTTAACTAACATCTACTTTTTTTTCCTTGCTTCTTTCTGTAGAGGGTACCAAAAGTAACCATACAAAGAAATATTAAGGTGAATGGAAGAGGCTGGGTTAGGAGATGGATTTGGTTTGATTCTTTTAAAAAAAGTTGCTATTTATTTAGCTCAACTTTAAGGTTTGCAGAGTACGTTACAAGTGCTAGATCATATAAACAGACAAACAAAAAAAGTGAGACAGGTATCAGATATTTCATCTCCATTTTACAAAAGAAAAAGAAAACTTTTGTGTAATCTTGACTCATATTGATGAGGTAAATTTGTAAAACAGGGCCTGAATTAATAGTATTTCTGTACTTAGAAAGGAAGCTATGAAATGTCTTATGCTTATATCCTTAGTTAGAGAACAAAAACCATTTAACAGTGGCCTGAGATTTCAGTTCTCAGTCCTGTTCTTAGAAAGGTCCCTCTCTCCTATGTGACTCCCATTGTGTCCTCATGCAACAAACAAAGGTATGCTCAGTAATATTCAATCACCTATTTATGAGAAATGATAGGAAATCCAACAGATATAGATTTTTAATAGAATAAAGGAAGCACAAATGGAAGAAGGCTGGACCAGGGTAGGTTCCATTCTTTCATACGCCTCTTGCTGGCTCATTTCTCTCAGCACTCTAGCTGCTGGACTAGTACTGGAGATAAAGCACACACAATCATGTGTACCACCCAGTTTGCCCTTCTAAATAGAGGTTACATTTAATGGTGTTATAGAAGGGAACTGCAGATGCAGAAGACATAAGTTATGGCTCTAGTCACACAGCTGCCAGGGGATGACTGCCATGTCTAATGTTGTCTTTCTTCTTTCTCAAGTCTCCAAACTCCTGAGTAAAAAAAAAAAAAAATCCACCCTCCTGCCCTTGTATTTAAGGGCTAATTTCCCAAGTTAGTTTCCTCTCTTCCCAAACTGGGAAGAATTTCAAATCCTAGGGTGGCTTGTGCCCAACCAATCCCTCATCAGGGGTTGTTAAATTGATCTTCAGAGAGGTTCAGTAACTTGCCTGTAGTCATGCAGCTAGTTTATGTTAGTTAATGTAAAAGGTGAAATTCAAACTCAAATTTCTGTAGTATAGAAACCACCCTCTTCTCAGAACTTCTCTCCTTCCTAGAATATTGTCCTCTATCCAAGAGGTACCCATTGTCATTATATAGCTCTCTATCATTCCAAATTCTTCTACTCTACTGAAGCCTGGCTTCTCATGATAGTGGCATGCTGAAGTGTTGAATTTTTTAATAACTACTATAAGTTTGTGAAAATTCTAAAGGTGTCTAAAGAAATTAATAGAAGCTCATTATTTTTATTTGGGATTATATTTTCTCTTTCCTAATTGCTTGAGGGCAGATATTGTTTCTCTTTTAAATTTCTATCGTCCAGCACGGTGCCTGGTACATAGTACCATAAGTGCTTAATAAATACTTGCTGACTCATTGATTGATGGATGGATAAAAAACTAGTTGTATATCATCTGATCTCTGTGTTAGTTCACAATACAAAGCAAATTTTAGTTTTCATACTCTTTTATAATGAAGAGAAGTTGACACTGCCCCTCTCCCCAACCAGTACCACCAAATAGTTAACTTAGTTGTTGGTATAGACACAACTTAAGACTCTTGATTTATGTTGCTCATAAAAATGTCATCCATGTTTAGTTTTTACAAATGAATGCCCACATCTTAACTTACTGAATAAAAGGAGAAAAAAATTAACTTGAACATGAGTTATCCATATCATTGAAAGGACAAACATAATTTTTCTTTAGTGATCTATCTAATCTACTAGAAGAATTATGTGAAGATCTGGACTTGGAGAAACTTTCAAAAAGTGGTAACTACTGAGTTAAAATGTGCATATTTTATGCTTATTTCTATGAATTTTACTTTTTTATCTCATAAAAACTCAAGGCCATCAAAATAACAAGCTTCTGTGAACTGTCATGAAATTCCAAAAATAAAACACATCATGAGTTTTACTGCAGTTTGAGAGAAAGCTGAGATGTAGGTCTCTTCACAATAAGAATTATGTTTGCCATCAGAAAGTCAGTGCTAAGCAGATAAAAGCAGCCACAATGGAAATGTAAATACAGCTGAAATCATTCTTTGGGGAGCTGTGAAATTTGAAAATTATAAACACAGTAATCTGGGGAAATGCCATATACTTTAGGATTTTTGTTTAACAATGTCTTTGATTAAAAAGCTCATTGCAATGGAGAGAAAATCATGCTTTACACTCTAGAAGTTCAGCATCCCAATCAGCAGCAGGAAATTTCTCATCATGTTAACACAAAGAATGCACATACTTTAAAAGTGGCTTCAGATTATCAACCCATATTCAGAAAGTTACAGGGCTAAGTGATCATTTGCTTTCTATCTTTTTTTTCTTGTCACAGCAACATTGTGGATCATAGATCTAGAGATCAAAAGAACTTAGAGGAAAGATAGTCCAATTTTCTCATTTTACAAATGAGGAAAATGAGTCACCAGGAGGCTACGAGACTTGCTTAATGTCATGTAGAGAGTAAATGTCAGTCAGGATTTGAACCCAGTTGCCCTGACCTTAGATCCAGGGTAGAAAACCATCTTTATTTAAGAAAGTAAAGGAGGGGGCAACAAGATGGCCGACAAGTCATTTTCTCTGATCCCATGATCAGAGAAACCTCTCCAAAATGTAATTCATAAAAAAGATAAAGCAATTTCGGTAGTTTCCATAGTCTTGATCGCCTAGATTTCAAAAGAAGCTTAAAAAGCAAACCGGTAACAAAAACAACCAAAAAACAAAAACCAGTAAAAGATAGGAACTGCTCATGGACCCTGAGCTCACTCAGCCCTCCAACAGTGAGGCCAAGGCTGCACTAGAAAACCCAAGGACGTGACACAGACTTCAGTAAAAACCCAACCTTGCACCAAATTTCCCCTCCCTCTTTCCAATGTCAGAGAGACTTTGGCTCCAGGCTGTAGAAGTTTCTTTGACTCTTGACAGGCAGCTTGACCACAGTTTTTCAGGAGGAAAAAAACGTTTTTGGGGCTGCATCCTGGAAGAAACAGAACTACAATGCTTGAAATTATTGGTACTAGGTGAAAAAAGACTCCGAACTGCTGTTTCTAGGCCAAAGAACTAAAGAACAAAGGGAATGGGCCAGGTCACCAGGAGAATACACCATTCATGTGGGGAGCTGTGCAGTACTTCACCAGGCCTGAGGACAAGAGCACAGTGTTCAGCTGAAAATAGGGATTATAACAACACCCACATTGCAGGGTTGTTGTGGGGATCAAATGAAACAATATTTGTAAAAAGTGCTAAGAATAGTGTCTGATATATAGTAGGTAATATATAAATGCTAATTTCCCTTCCCCCATCCCTTCCCCTAAGAAAGAATGACTTTAAACAATGTCGTCAAAGGCAAAGCTGTTTTTGTGACATACACTAAAACTGTTTAGCATTCTTTGTGTCCATAGCGTATAAGACTTTCACACACATACACACACACACACACACACACACACACACCCCAGAAGAACATAAGCACAGACAGACATATAAGAAAATAACAATAATAATTGCTAGTGTTTATATGGCAGCTAGGTCGCACAGTGGATAGCATGCTAGGCCTAAAGTCGGGAAGACACATCTTCTTGAGTTTAAGTGTGACCTCAGACACTTACTACCTGTGTGACCCTGGGGAAGTCATTTAACCCTGTTTGCTTCAGTACCTCATCTGTAAAAATGAGCTAGAGAAGGAAATTGCAAACCACTCCAGGATATTTGCCAGGAAAATCCCAAACAGGGTCACGAAAAGTGGGACATGACTGAAAAAATGTCTGAACAACAACAAAAGAATTTATATAAAGCTTTGGAATTTGTAAATTCCTTTACACGTTATCACATTTGATCCTCACAACAACCCTATGAGGTAAGAGTTATTTTTATCCCCATTTCAGATAAAGAAACTGAGACTGAGAGATTAATTTCCTTTGGGTCATATCTGTAAGAATCTGAGATTTAAACTCATATCTTACTGAGTTCAGGCCCATCACTCTATTGACCTATTCACTAGGACCACACCCAGCTATATAGAATTGTATGGAGATACTAAATCATAAAGTTAAACCACAAAGTAGTCAGATTTCATTCTCTCTCTGTCTCTGTCCCTCTATCTCTCTATCTCTCTCTTGCTCCTTTCCAATCCTTTACCTCCATTTCTTTTCTCTCCATCTTCCTCTCTCTTCCTCCATCTCTGAAACAGCAGTGTTATGGAACATCCTATAAATGCCAACAAAGAAGCTTTTCCTAGATTTTGTGTGCTGACTATATGAAATCTCTTTAATGAGATTTAGATCAGTGTCTCTTCAAGGCTACCAGTAGAAGTTATGGTGTTCTTCCCTTACAGATGGACAGCTACGTAGTCACCCTTATTGTGGCAACATTTTGAAGAACAGAGATAAATCCATGCTTTTTGTAATTTAAGGAATGCAGCCTGAGGTACCTGAGAACATTCTTAGTAGAATGACAATATCACAGGACAGGTCAACGATCTGGACTTAAAGGAACTGCAAAGGACACGTAGTCCAAACTTCTCATTTTCCAGAGGAAGAAACTGAGGACCAGGGAGGATAAGTGCCCTGCCCAAAATCACTCTGATAGTAAAGGTCAGAGGGAGTATATAAAACCAGGTCTGTGGTTTCAGAACCAGGGCTCTTCTCATTGTATCATACACATATGCACTTAGCTTTAAGTACTCTCTCTTCACCTCCCCTCAGTGTATCTTAGATTTGGGGGCTGGAGGTGGTGGGATTAACCTTTCCTGGTAAATTCCTGGCTCCTTTATCATTTTAGGCATATCTAATCTGCTACTCTTCCAACAGTTTATCAATATTCAATTTAATTCAAGACATATTTGTTGGTCACCAGTGGTCCTTGTGGGATAGATGAAAAAAATGGAGACCAGATAATAACGTATTTTGATTGATCCTGAATAGATAACTGAATTCAGAGCAGTCATTAATTTATCAATGTCAATTTAGATTAAGATCTTTAGTGGAATCTCCCAGAGATCTATCCTGAACACTATCCTTTTAATATTTTAATCAGGAAGGAAAGAAAGAAGGAAGGAAATAATCATTTATTGATTGCTGTTATGTACTAGGCCTTGTGCTAAGTGCTTTAAAAATATTATCTAATTTGATCCTCACAACAACCTTGGGATATAGATTTGTTATTGTTGACATTTACAATGGAGAAAACTGAGGCAAACAGAATTTAAGTAATTTTCTTTGGATCACACAGCTAGCAAGTGTTCATGAGTCATGAGTCTCCAGTGAAATGTTTATCTTATCTGTTCAGTCAATGGAGAAAATTACTTCAAATGAAAAGCTTTTGATTCAATAGCATAGCAAGAAAAGTAGCAATAATCTCCTCCCCCCCCCAAAAAAGACACTATAGAACTCTCAGACAAATATATCCACCATTAGTTGGAGAGAAAAAAATTAAAACATGTTAATTAGGGCAAACATATGGAGATGTATATATGTAGGCTACAGATATGATGAAGGAATATGTGTGGAGGGAACAACTCATTTTCTGACACTGAAGAGCTACCAAGTTATCTTATATCTTCTGGTAATCATCCTCTTGTTCTCACTGGACCATTGGTAAGCACTCTGCTGAAGATATGGAGGAAGAGCAGGCCTTTACAACACCTAGAAATACTGATAAAGTGGTTGAACTGCACGTTTTGCTTCAAAGCAAGAATGCTGGAGCAGTGATTGGGAAAGGAGGCAAAAACATTAAAACACTTCGTACAGACTAAAATGCCAGTGTTTCAGTCTCAGACAGCAGTGTCCCTGAGCGCAAATTGAGTATCAGTGCAGGTACTGAAACAAGTGGAGGAATTCTGGAAAAAAAAAAATCCCTACCTTGGAAGAAGGCCTGCAGTTGCCAACACCCACTGCAACAAGCCAGCTACCACTGGAATCTGATGTTCTGGAACTCATAAATTACCAACACTATAAAAGAACTGACTTTGACTGAGAGTTAAGACTGTTGATTCACCAGTCTGACAGGAGGAATTACTTGGGTCAAAGGTACTAAAATCAAAGAACTTTGAGGGAACACTCAGAGAGCAAACAAGCTTTTCTGAGAATGCTGTCGTTATTCCATGGATAGAGTTGTTCTTATTGGTGGAAAGCCTGATAGGGTTCTGGAGTTCATGAAGATCATACTGGATATTATATCTGAGTCTTCCATCAAAGGATGTGCATAACCCTCTGATCCCAATTTCAATGATGAAACCTATAACTATAGTGGTTTCACAATGATGTTTAATGATTCATGAGGATGCCCTGAAGACTTTCCATGCAGGGAAGAGGAGACTTTGATGGAATGCCCCCCGGTTGTTGTGGGCATCCTTTGTCTCTATCTAGAAGAGATTATAATGACATGAGCCCTCACAGAGGACCCCCACCACCTCCTCCTGGGTGTGATAACAAAGGTGGTAGCAGAGCTCAAAATCTTCCTCCTCCTTGACCACCATCATCTAGAGGAGGAGATCTTATGGCTTATGACAGAAGAGGAAGACCCAGTGACCATTACGATGGCATGGTTGGTTTTACCACTAATGAGACTTGGGAGTCTGCAATAGATACATGGAGTTCTTCCAAATGATAGGTGGCTTATGAACCACAGGTTAAGTACCATGAGTTTATAGGTGGTTCTGGATTTGATTATTCCTATGCAGGGAGCCATGACTCATACAGTGATCTTGGTGGACCCATTATTACAATACAAGTAACTATTCCCAAAGATTTGGATGGATCTATTATTGGCAAAGGTGGTCAGTGAATCAAATATGTCATGATTCTGGAGCATCAATCATAATTGATTAGGCTTTAGAAGGATCTGAGCATCAAATTATTACCATTACAGGAACACAGGACTAGATACAGAATACATGGTATTTACTGCAAAACAGTGTGAAGCAGTATGCAGATGTTGAAGGATTCTAATGCAGTATTTCTTCTTTTTATAGTGTGAAGCAGTATTCTGGAAAGTTTTTCTAAGACTAGTGAAGAACTGAAGGAGTCCTGCTTCTTTTTTTGTTTGTGTTTTGATTTGCTTCTTTTTAAAAAGCCAACATGCCTTTGCTTCATAGGTGTACTGCATTTGAGATGCAGTGAAATCTTTGCTCTTCATTAGATATGCTTTAATTCTTTACATACTAGGTGTGAGGGGTGGGCATGCAAAACGAACACTGAAATTTTGAAAGAGCAGCAGAGTGAATTTTATTTTTATTCATTATTGGTGGTAAATAACAACAACAACGACCATCATAAAAAAATAATTTTGCCCTCCTATGACTATTGTGAACACTTTGCTTCATGGTCACTGTGATTTTTATTTTTTTGCAGGGTAGTGGGACAGGGGAGAAAGAGTATCAATAGTCCATGTGTCCCTGGCATCCATTCAGAGCAGTATGCACAATGTAATGCTTTTTTGTAAGAAATGTTTTATGATTTTTAAAATGAATTTAGTGAACCTGTTTTCGGTGGTCATTTTTAAGACATTATATCTCAAATGGATAACTCTTTCCCCCTACACAAAAGCAGCACTAATTACATACTAAGTTTGATTTTTAGGAACTCTTTAGATATAGGCATGTCTTCTTGGACACGTAATAAGCAAATAGTCCTCCTGACAACTTGATGACTTGAAAGTCCATCGCTTGAGAAGGAATTGCATCTCATTTATTCATGCAACAAGTTGTTTTTTCAAGTGCTTACATCTACTTGCAGCATGATTTTCTATATTAGTCATTTTGAAGAACAACCAAACTGGTAGCAGTACCACAAATTGATATAGGTACACACCTGAAGCCTGATTAGAAACAAGTTTTACTGATCAGAATAACACTTGGTTGTGAAAATAACTGAAACTGAATTAATTCTGATTATTTTTAGATAATTACTTACTTGTATACCATGAAAATCTGTCAACTTGCCTAGTGTCTACTAGTCATACTTTGTGAGTGCGTGTATGTATATATGTTTCTCCGTTATATGGAGATTTGAAAGATGTACCATTTCTCTATTATATGTTGGGTTATGTAGGAAATATTTGTGAATAATTCAAAATGTGATTAAAAACACACTTCAGAACTTTGCAACAACCAAACTCCCTAGGTTTACTGTAACTTTCCACAAACTTTATGGTCTAGTTGAAATAATTATCTTATTCCTTATACAAGACACATCTTCCATTTACATATCTTTTCATTGAATTTTTCAGAGTTCCATGCCTGGAATGCATTTTCTTCTGAGCTTTGCCTTTCACGATCTCTAATTTCCTTCAAGATTCAGTTTAAGCTCTGTTTTATTTTTCTGCATAAACCCTTTCCTAATCCTGCCAGCAGTTAGGACTCTCCTCTCCCCATTTTCCTGGGTCTGTTATGTGTATGTTTGTATGCGTGTATAGACACATACACATATATACACACACGCATGTGTATACATACACATGTACACACATATACATACATGTATGTGTGTATATATGTATATACGTGTATGTACGTATATATACACACATATATACATACATATGTGTGTATAGTCTTCCCAGATAGAAAAACCCCTTTGTCCCTGAATCTCTAGGGTCTTTATCACTTAATAAATAATTTTAATTGATTGGGTCTGCTATGAGAGAATCTAAGCCTGCATAAAAGGGCAAAAGTTAACATAATTGTCAATAACTGTGTAGCCTGGGTCCCTGGTCATTTTTATTTATATGCAACCAGTATAGACCTCCCTCTACTTGAGTGAAGAGGTTAAGAGACCTACCTGCTCTATTTTCAAATAACAAATCTGAGAAAGATAAATAACTATTTGCAAGATAGATCCAAAAAAGGTTTTGATAATGTAGAATATTCTAAATCTAATAAGACAAAATTAAAATTAACGTAAAGTTCCACACAGTTTAAAAAGTCATCTTTCTAAGTCTAGAACTGAAGAGGTTCAGTGGAGGGGGAGGGGTGGCAAGGAGAGGAGCTTGCTAGCAGTTTTAATGGGTGGCAAGTAAAATAGGAGTTAGCAGTGTGACATGGCAACTAAAAGGAATAATGATGTTAGCATTACCTCAGGATGCCTTGAGACATGGTGTACAGAATGAGTGATATAAGAGTTCGACTGTATTCTGCCCTGTTCAAATCATATTTGGAGTACTGGTTCAGGTATGGGAAACACATTTTTGGAAGGATATAAGTAACCTGGAGCACAGTTATAAGATGGTTGCCAGGATAATGAGAGGATTGGAGACAATAACATATGGAGGAGGCTAAAGGAAAGAGAGAGAGAGAGAGAGAGAGAGAGAGAGAGAGAGAGAGAGAGAGAGAGAGAGAGAGAGAGAGAGAGCAATTATTCTATTTTCTTTCCTTTTTTCCCCTATAGCTCCTTCCCTTCCCTTTCCCCACTCACCACAGGAGTGGAGAAGTAAAAAAAGAAAAGGCATAACCTATTTTGGGGTTATTTTGATAACAAATTTGCAGTCAAGGGAAACAAATTCCCACATCGATGGTATAGAAAATGTCATATTCTTTTATATGCCTTTTATATCTTGAGTCAAGCACTCCTTTGGCAAGAGGTAGGTAGCATGCTTCATCATTAGTCCTCAGGAATCCTAGCTGATAATTGAATTGATCAGAGTTGTCTTTGTAAGGTTTTTTCTTCATAATTTTTTATATAAATTGTTCTCACTTCTCTGCACCAATTCAGAAATATCTTAAGTTTCTCTGAAAATGTCCATTTTGTCATTTATTACTGCACAATAATATTGCATTATATTCATACAGCATATTTTGTTTAGCCAATCCCCAATAGATGAATGCTTCCTCAGTTTTGTTTGCTACTAAATAAAAACTTTTACAGGGTTCTTTTCCTCTTCCCTTGATCTCCTTGGTGCATAGGCTTAATAGTGGTATAGGTGGGTCAAAAAGTCTGCAAAATTTAGTTTTTTTGAGGGAATGGTACCAAATTTCTTTCTCAAATGTATTGATTAATTCGTAATTCTACTAAACAACAATGCATGAGTGTCCCTGTTTTCCTAAAGACCCTATAACGTTTGTCATTTTCCTTTTTTCTTATCTTTGTCAATCTGATGGATATCAAGTGGAAAACTCAGTGAAGTTTTAATTTGCATTTCTTTAGTTATTAGTGATTTGGGGCATTTTTATGCATTTCTTGACAGCTTGGACTTCTTCCAAATGGAAGAACAAATAGACCAGTTTCTCTGAAATGTCAAGTGCAATGAAAGGCTTTTAATGGTACAGAACTTCTTTCTATATTTTATCTTTGAAACAAAGGGAGTTCCTGAAAGCTTTTTTTTGAACAAGGAGGTTACATGATTAGCTTGTGCCTTAGGTATATCAATTGGTAAGTGAGTGAAAATTCCCATAACACATGATAACTTGCTAACCCTATAACTAGGGCTTCTCCAGCTAACCTTATTAACCCGACCCGTTACGCACAGACACACACACACACAGAGACACACAGAAACACATTTCCTAGTCTTCTTACATTTTAAATCTCATCCACCAGCCCTACCCTGTGATCCATTGACATTGGCCTCCTTGTTCTTCCTCAAAAAAGGCACTCTATCTCCCATCTTCAGGCATTTTCTTTTGCTCTCTACCATGCCATTTACTTCTGTCCCTCCTAACCGATGTCTCTTGGCTTCCTTGGCTTCATTCAAGTCCCAGCCAAAATCCTACCATCTACAAGAAACCTTTCACAATCCCCCTCCCCTCTGTTGATGCTCATTTGTGTGCTTAAGTTTTGTTATTTTTGTAGGAAAGGTCAGTCAGATCACTAGAGAGGAGAGTACTTGCAATAATGGAGGGAGATTGTACTTCACATTTCTGTACTCCTTGAACCATTGACAAAGGACTTGAACTTTTAGCACATGCCTAGGAAAAATTTTAGCAGTAAGTTGTAAGAAGTAAATACAAGGTATTCCAGAAGTCTTAGTGCAGTTTTAATCTCCTAAAGCTTAAAACTGCACTGAGAATTTTGGGACACTGTATATTGCCTCCACCCCCAGTCCCAGCCCCCAACACTCTTAACTGCTCTGTGGATTCGATGTCAGTTTTCACTTCTGTGCATTTACTTGACTGAATTGTGTCCCAGGAATCAGAGAAGTAGTAGAAAAATTTGGTAAAGTTTAATGAATGTGTGGCATAGTACACATTTTAGAAGAAAAAAGGTTAATTTTGAAAAAAATGTATATTATTGCTGGTGTTTTTTAGGGGAGAAGCTTGGAAGAGGAAAACAAATTTGAAAGGGTTTGACTAAACAGTGGCTAAAGCCTTGGCTCCTCAGTGCTTATTTGTACTTTGGAAGGTTTGACTGTCACTTGTAATTACACTGATCAAAAGCATTGGGTGTTCTGCTGTCCTGTTGATAGGGACTGGGACTTTTTAATGAATCTGAAAAAGGTTTTCTTTGTTTTCTTAGGTCTCTCTAAATAAGTACAGTAGCCTGCTAGAATCAATTACTAGGAGGAGTTTTATCAGCTATTAGGGTGATCCACTGCCTTCTAAATTAAAAAAAAAGTCAAACTATGCAGGAATTACATTGTGCATTATCCATAAAAAATAGATCTTTTTGTCAAATAGACCTTAATTAGGATGTGATATATGGCAATAAAATAAGGAAGACCCAGTTCCATATTACACGTGTTTTAATGGCTTTGTTACTGTGCTATATCATCTGAATCAATATTTTAAGTCAACTATATTCTTTATGCTTTCATGATAGTATAGAAACATGTTTTTTTCTTCAAAATGCTTATTTACACATCAAATAAAGTTTCATATATATTTATATTTATATATATAAAGTTGTAAAATCATTTTGCAAACTGTCTGCTATGCCATATTTTTTTAAAATTTTTTATGTCATCAAATCTTATAAAGTAGCCTGTAGCATTGAGAGGCTAAATAACTTGCCACCGGATACATAAAACCAATGTGTGAAAAAAGTAGAACTTGAACCCAGGTCTTCTTAACTTCTGGTCTCAATAGACTATCCCAGGCTACCTTGAATACAATATATATCTTGGTTACATCAAGTACCCTATATGAAGAATGATATATAATTCATCTTTCATTATCATACTGAAAGCCTGCATTAGAATCTTTATCCTTTCCTATGAAGCTAGAGTTGTAACATACTCTCATTTCATCAGTATCTATAGGTATGCTGGAATCCTATTGTTAAACTTTTGTTGTGAGCAGTTATAGCTCAAAAATTGGCAAATACTACAAATCAGGGTTTCCCTTATTGTTTTGGTGATTGTGAATGAAGAAAGTGAGGTAGAATATGTCTAAAATGAAGAAAGTGATGTAGAAATTAAACTTAAAACTGTGACATTTGTGGAATGAGCTTCCTGAATGTTCCCTACTCCAAAATAGGTAGAATCTTCCTCTCTTCCTAGCTCTCTACTCTTTCTTTTTCTCATTGCTTGTGTCTGTGTGTCTATCTATCTAATCACAAAATCATGGATTAAAACTTAGTTTTACACATGATCCAATTGAAGCCCAGAGATGCTAAATGTTCTGGCCAAAAACAAAAACAAACAAACAAAACGTTGCTAGGAAGTTGAAGACAAGGAAATTAAATATAAATCTTCTGACTCCAGACACATTGTCCTTTCATTGTACCATAGGTAGAGAGATACATAGATACAGATAGATATAGGGACATATGGACAGAGATGGATAGATATATAAACAGAGACAGACTATCAGGTGGAAAGATTAATAGAAACAGATATATAGAAACAGATGGATAGACAGACATACAGAAGGATAGACAGAGAGATAAATACAAAGAAACAGAGAGAAAGATGGTTAGCTAGCTAGCTAGATAGGTAGGTAGATAGATAGAAGATATATAATTTATAGCATACATCACAATGAAAAATAAGTTATATATTTCCAGGTCAAAGAAAATAAGGTATACAGGACCAATAAAATAAGGCTTACTTTTGAATAAGATTCCTACAATTTCATTAAAAATATATATATAGACTTTAAAATACCAGTGTTGAATTGCCAAATTGAATTGAATGTTGTCTCCTAATTTGTATAATACCCATTTTCTATCTATCTGTCTATCTAGATACCTATGTGTACATCTGCCTATCTGTATATCTATCATATATATTAGTTATATATATGTATATATATATGGCAGTCTACAATTACATCTATTTTAAATTATTGTATTTGTCAATTAATAAAATATAAAATATATAAAATACTAATAATCTTTTAGGTAGGTAGACAGAATGAAAGTTTAATAGATACCAAATTATAAATCCATTTTCCCTCAATATACTTGGACTTAAAAATTTGTACAATACATAAAATATTTATGAAATATTTTATACAAAAAATACAATTGAATTTAATTCAAAATTGAATTCAATTCCATTTTTAATGGTGGCACTGCATAAAACAGTGTGCTAGGAGATGGAGAAATAAGAAGGCAGAGGCAAGTACAAATGAAAGTTTGATGAAATTGTGAGAGGTTTGGATGTAATTCTTATCACAACAGTAGCAACAGTAGTAGTAGCCATTTAGAATCATGTCCTTGCCACCTGAAATTGTAAAAAGCTTATCTTTTAGGATCCCAGACTTAAATTTTTCTAAATATTATTCACCATAATGGGGGAAGCTTAGCAGCACTTTGTATCTTTTGGGTACTTAAAGAGACAAAAAGTGGCTAGGAAACCCTGAAACACTATCCTTTGTAACCAAATGGGAACAAATCCTGTACTGTAAATACAAACATCTAAGGTTCCTTGAAAATTCATCAAATAAATCATACTGCAACTGGTTATCATTGAAAATTGAAACTGCTCTCCATAATTACCTAGTCATGAAATTGATCGATACAAATAAGTCAGAGCAACCTTTTTAATAGATGTTGCTGTAGCAACTATTAACAATCTCCAAACTACATGGATTTAAGCACTTTCAAAACACAGAAACCTAGTAAAAGAAATTAAAGCCATGTGGGAAAATTATGAGATGTGAAATCATCCTCATTGTCCTGTCTGTTACTGGAGTTGCCCAGAAGATGTGTTCAGTGTGCCTATAACACAGAACTTTCATTTAATTAAAAAACTGTCATTTTGTCCACCTGTGCCATATTTTACAAAACATTAGATATAGAAATAACAGGATAGCAACTTCCCCTTGGGGTATTTCTACCTTAACTTCATCAGAAAAGATGAGAAAACTGAGATAACAATGATAATATTAATGATGAGTATGAAGATGACAATGACGACAACAAAGAAACTGTAGGAAGTATGTGACAGAACACCAGCCACAAAAATTTAGCACCTACCAAATATTTCTCAAGACATAGCTTATTGCCTAGAATTACAAATCCACATTTTCTCTCCTTCATAAATTGAAGTTGGTAACATGCTATACTACAAATATAAAGCAAACAAAAAAACATCCTTGAAAATTTTAAGGAATAAGCTATACTAGAACCACACCATTAGCATCAACTAAGAGATTATTTACAATTGCTGAGAAATAACATTGATACATAAATTTTTCAAACATAGAATGTTTAACAGATGTCACCATACAAAATATTTATGATATCTAAGATATGTGGCACATAAAAGCTTTCAAAATATGAAAAAAATCTGGCAAAGGAAAACAAAATTATGTAGAAACAGTTTGAGGGTGTATTATCCCTACAGTACTGTCTACTACTGAAATTGCCGTTAGGATACTTTCAGTGAGCCTGCTGTTAACAAAAGACCCTCAGGTCCAAAAAGGGACCTGAAATGAAACAGAATCTGATCACGGATTATAAAAGCATTTATTTTCTGAGAAGAGCTTGTACAAGCAGAACAGTAACATAGAGGGATCTCAGCTGCTCAAAGGGGAGTGGAAGAAGAGTGAGATAATATAGTTTCTAGAGATTTTCAACCATGGTGTGTGCATTGTGGGAGAAGACATCTGTAGATATAATAAGCCAGGCCGTAGGATGTTTAGAAACACTAAAGCAAATTCTTGAGCCTGCAGGTTCTGCTCACGGTCGCCCTTGAGTTGTTCAAGGTTGCTTCTGTGTTTTCTGGCAGTCATAGGCATCTCCAAATTTGGCTAGAGTACACTTGCAAAGGATCACTGGTATGTCAAGCAGATATGAGCTTCAGAAATGCTCCTGATTGGCTGTTGTGTATTCCCATTGTCTTGCTCCATGTAAAGAAGAGAAGCTCCAATGTATCTAACAAGTTATTGTAACCAGGACAGAGCCCATGTCCACAGAGCAGAGATGATATATTCAATTTGTCAATATGTATTCTGTACATTCTTAGGTGTGTAAATGTTGTTTCCCATGATAGAATGTTAGCTCCTTGAGAGCAGGGAATTTTTTTCTATTAATTTATTTATAGTTTCCAACATTCACTTCCACAAGATTTCGAGTTAGAGATTTTCTCCCCATCTCTCCCCTCCCCCCACTCCAAGATGGCATGTATTCTGATTGCCCCTTCTCCCAATCTGCCCTCCTTTCTATCACCCACCACCCCTTCTCTTATCCCCTTCCCTTCTGTTTTCCTGTAGGGGAAGATAGATTTCTATATCCCATTGCCTAATTTCCCAGTTGCATGTTAAAACAATTTTTAACATTTGTTTTTAAAACTTTGAGTTCCACATTCTCTCCCTTCCTCCCTTGCCACCCACCCTCATTGAGAAGGCAAGCAATTTGATATATGTTATACATGTGTAGTCATACAGAAGACTTCTATGACAGTCATGTTGTGAAAGACTAACTATATTTACTTCTATCCTATTCCACCCCCATTTATTCTATTTTTTCCTTTGACCATGTCCTTCCTCAAAAGGGTTTGCTTCTGATTACCCCCTCCTCCCATTTTTCCTCCCTTCTATCATCCCCCCTCTTTTGTCCCCTTCCTCCCTACTTTCCTGTAGGGCAAGATAAATTTTCATACACAATGAGTATGTATGTTTTTCCCTTCTTAAGCCAAATCTGATGAGACTAAGATTCACTCATTCCCTCTCACCTCCCCCCTCTTCCCCTGCATTGTAAAAGCTTTTTTCTTGCCTCTTTTATGTGAGATAATTTGCCCCATTCTATCTCTCCATTTCTCCTTCTTCCAGTACATTCCTCTCTCACCTCTTAATTTTATTAATTTTAGAAATGATCCCTTCATATTCAACTCACCCCATGTAATCCCCTGTGGGGTTACAACCCACAGTTTAAGAAGTGCTGATGGTGTCACTAGTGGAAAAAGTTTAAGAAGTCCTTACTATCTACTTTAAGGCATGTTATAACTCTACTCCCACTGATATTAAATGTGCATGGCAATAGAATATGTGCTTCCCAAGAACTGAGCTAAACTACGTCAAAATGTGATTACTGATAACAAAAAAATATTCTCAGTAATTCAATAGTTTGGTCTTTTCTGAAAAAATAAAGCTGACGAAGTCTGCTGGAGTAAAGGATTTTTTTTCTTTTTTCTTAATCCTAGGAATTAAATGGTAATATAGTGGTACAACTCAGCTTTTTGCTTGCTTGTTTGTTTGACTGAATTTAGTTTCCACAGGGTGATGGAATATGTTCTTAAACATTGACTAAGGACTTTGTCATTATTTGAAGAAAATCTACCCTAGTTATTGTAGGCAACTAAATGTATAGATCACTGGGACTGGGGCCAGGAAGTTGTTCAGCCATTTTCAGTCATGTCTGAATCACTGTGACCTCATATGGAGTTTTCTTGGCAAACATACTGGAATAGTTTGCCATTCCCTTCTCTATTCATTTTATAGATGAGTAAACTGAGTGAAATATGGTTAAGTGACTTGCCCAGGGTCACACAACTAGAAAGTATTTGAGGTCAGATTTGAACTCAGATCTGAGATATTTAATTTATGCCTGTCTCAGTTTACTTAACTATAAAATAAGTTTAATAATAGCATTTACCTCACAGGATTATGATGATCAAATGATATAATATTTGTAAAATGCCTGACAGATAGCAGGTGATTAATAAGTGCTTATTCCCTTCCCTTGGACAAAGCATCAACATATAACCCTTACGTGTAATTTATAGGTGTCCTAATCCTAATTCCTACTCACAATGGCTAGTCAAGTCCTCTGAGCAAGGATAGATAGTGCTCACCTTGGGGGTTCTGGAAGTATTCTTGAGGGACATTGGAATAATTATCTAATGATCTTGGTGCTCACTTCTATTCCACTGTATTCTGTTCAGTGTCAGTCACTGATTAGCTCCCCAGCTTTATTTAACCAAAAATATGAATTGGATTTTACAAAGGATAGTAAAGGGATATTTACCAAGAAAATATTGTATTAATAGACATTCAGCTTTCCCCAAAGCTACATACTCTTTCATACACCACTGTGGTCTCTGTTGAGAGTGGACCCAAATACAAAGTGTTTGCTAAAAGCCTTTACCCTGTCAAGTTCACAGAAGACTGATGAAATTATTAAAGAAATCATTGTCTCCTCTGGAGGGATATAATTCACTTCTGATCTGAGTCCCACAGGTTGCTCCTCAGGGCTGCATTGATGGATCTCTGGCAGTTTTCCTGAACTTTTGAAGTTCATAACATCACAACCTAGGCTTCATCAGACTTCCAAAGGAATCCAAAACACACACACACATGCACACACACGCACATACGCACACACACATACACATACACACAAACGCGTGTGTTGAGAACTCTTGTTTTAGAGGGTTAGCAAAATCAAATGTGTCCTTCTTAGCCACACAGAAATCTCTATTCAAACAGGGAAGAACAGCTAAATCCACAGAGAGACCCCCTTTTGAATAATACTCAAGTTTAAGAGACACTTGGGGAATAGAAGCTATCAATTCAGCCAGGAAACAGTGATAGCCTCAGGATTGGGATTGTAAAACCAGGAGAAATGGAGATACAGATAGGTTGCCTGGTCCATAGGCAACCTCTTCCTTGCCTAATACTCCTATTGTTGGCACATTTACTGAATAAAGGGCACCCATAGAACTTAGAAACAGTGAAAAACTTAGTTTCCCTACATTAAGCTTAACTAAGGAGGCAAAATAATTTCTCCACACACCTTGCAGGCATACATCTCTTTGTTATGCATATCTACCAGCATTAAATACTTATATGTAATATGATACATTATAACTGATTATTTGGTATTTTATTTTGGCCAGATGGAAAACCATCCCAGCTCCTGCATAAGCGAAAAGTAAAATTCAAGACATGCAGTATAAGTCTGTCACATAATAGGTGAAAAGCATCAGAACAAGATTTGGCTCTATTGAGTCAATTCACAGGCCAATAATAAAAACCACTTTCTGCTCTCCACATACTATTAAGCTGATTCATCTCTTATTTAAAAATCATATATTAGGTATGTTTAAAAATTGAAGCAGCGACCGCAGTTACAAAAAATAACTCGGGAAATGTTCTAGTTTCTCCTGGAAAAAGATTTGGCAAGAATTTCCTTGAAAACCAGAGAATTACTTTATAGTTGTTTTCTATTAAAAAAACATACATTTTACAAAGTATTAAATCATTGTATTTAATTGTATTCCAATTTTTTCTAATACATGAGAAGCTAAATTTAATTTTGGCAATTGTAATTGATGTGAAAATGAGCACTTTTTAATGTTAAATACTTTTTATTTCAACATTAGGGTATTTTCTATCATTTTAATAGATGAGAAAAACAAAGGAAGTATTATTACAACTTTTTAAAATTTCAATATTTACAACAGAACAGAATTGTAATGTGTTTCTTTGTGATAAAGAGCAGCCTACCATTGTGGATATAGTACTGGGCCTGGAGACAGGAAGCCCTTGGTTCATTTCAGGTCTCAGAAACTAGGTTTATGGGAAATCGCTTAACTTGTCTCAGGTTCAGTTTCCTCATATATAAAATGAGGATAATAATAGCACTTAACTCATCTGGTTATTGCAAGGATCAAATTAGATAATATATAATATGTGTAAACTGATTTGTGAAACTTTTAAAAGTTACATTAATGTTGGCTACATTTTACTTAAAATATTTAAATTTACTTTAAAATTACGTAAAATAATTACCTCTGAAACTATGGAAATTGACATATTGCTTAGTCTATCAGAACCTTTTTCCTCATAAAAAGATTGGGCTGATAATACCTCTATTATCTACATCACAGAGTTATCATGAGGCTTAAATGAGACAATGTCAATGAAGCACTATCTAAATATTTATTGTTATTGTTATTGTAAGGAAAAAGAAATCCCTTTTGCCATATACTTTAAATGAAGCAATAAATAAAGAAATTGTAAAGGTGTTATTTTAAAATGATGTATAACTTTGATGATTTTATTCTAGCAAAAAGTTCATATTCTTTGGATAAATCAGTGTCAAAAGTATCCTTAACAAGGTAGAATAAGAACAAATGATCAAGAAACTGTCAATTTACCAAGGATCTGAAGATGCCTCTGGATATACAGTATTATGTAGATTTAGTAATGAGAGTGAATCAAACCATTTTCTGGATTCATATTAAAATATTCTGCTAAATTATAGCTTTTATAGATAATGCAGTTGAAAATTAAAGACTATAAATCAGCTAATCCAAAGCCCACTGTGTAGAAATCATCTTGTCAGATCAAAGCCTTGAGCAGAGTTAACTTTCAAGTTAGTTTTGCTCATTAATCAAAGCAAAAGTGATGGAGTCATTTGGAGCTGAAGTATTGACAAAAAAAATAGCTTTCTAAGAGACACAGTATGTGGCCATTGTCTGCTCTATTGGAAAGTCATCTTTCAAAGGGATGGCTCTAAAAGCCTCAGTTAACATCATAATAGTATTGTATTAGTATTTTGGAATGCTGGCTGTATTTCCCTTTGGGTTAATACAAAGTTTGCTATTTTTATATTTAACAAAATGGGAAGATTTAGGTTCCTTAGACAACATTTGCTGAAATTTTATAGGAATGCTTGAGTTGGGTAAGCTAGTCCAAATACATAGTAATTAAGAGCTTCAGCTTTTACATTTAAATTGAAAGCAGTTATGGAAATGAACTTCAATAAAGTTATCATATTTATTATTATATGGTTGTATTATATAAATAATATATATTATATATGCTATATATAATAAGATATATATGTGTGTATATATAATATATAATATGTTATTGTAGTCATTTCTGATTTGAAAATGTGTGAGGAAAAAGTGAGGTCTTAACACAGATAACAATCCTATCATGGGAGAAATGCCTCTTCTGGCTACTTATCACAAAAATTACAGAAACAGAATTTCATACTTTAGAAAGGATTTCAACAGCCATTAAGTCTGCATCTGAAAAAAAAAAGAACTTTTCACATGCTATACCCAACAAGTGATTACCCAGTCTTTGCTTAAAAATGTCCAGTGAAAGGAAACTACTTTAATAGGCAATACCTTATGCTATTGGATAAATATCAATGTATAGAAGTTGCTCATGATATTGAGTCTGTTTTTTTTTCTCTATTACTTTCGCCTTCCACTTACTCTTTTGGGCAAAAGAAAACAAGTCAGATTTTCTTATCCATCAATTCTCTTGTCTTATCTGGTTTTGCACTTTGTACTTTATTTCCTAATTTTCATTTATTAAAATGAATGTGAATGTGTGTGTCAAGATATATACACACAGACACACAGACACAGACATAGGCACAGACACACACACACACACACACACACACACACACTACCTCCAGTCTCAATAATCAAACAATTCGGAAAAAAGATTATTAGTTTCTCCCTAGCAAAATCATTCTACTTATAACAAAGGATTTTCACTTTTTATTTTTAATTGATCTAAGACATTGTTCGTATTTGGCAAATCCCATCTCTTTCAGTAACGGATCTCATGCTGTTAAAATGATTTTAAATTCTATACATAACATTCACATTTTTCTACTGATAGTTCCCTAATTTTTGGGAAAATTCAATAAATGAAATTAAAACGTAATTCCATAGCATGAGACTCCTTAAAGAATTTACTTGAGAGATTTTAAATGAACAAAATTGTGCCATAGACATGAAAGTTTTTGCTCAAATACACCAGAATTCCTTTTGGTGGTTCAGATAACAAGCTATCCATGTAATTCTTGTCCATTCTCTGAAATTATTCACCACAGACACTCTGTAAGCATCCATCATGTTCTCTGACATAAGGAGGGTAGAAGTGAAATACTCCAATCATCCATTATTTTCAGTGCACTCCACATTACCAGCACATCCTCACTTTCTGTCAGAGCTGGATACACGTTTTTTCTGGAGTGACCACATTGAAGAGGAGTGCCATGAAACTGGCATAGGTTTTGCAGTTGTGTGGGTCAGAGACCACTACTCACATTAAAAATAGAGAAAAGGCAAAAAGGAGTTTATTACTTTCTCATGAGAAAGGACACACCCCAGCGTGGCCCAAGATGATGCCAGCACATGTGCATACAGCTCAAAGCAAGTTATATAGACCCTATTGCAGAGTTCCCCCAGCCCTTACTGGCTCCTCTTCCACTAATTGGGTTTGGAGCTCACATTCTAAATGCGGAATCTTTTCCCAGCAACAGAGAACAAAGAACAAAAAGAAACAGGCGTGAGACTAAGGGCTAGTATTCAGCAAGAAGGGAGTAGTAGTTAGATAAAACAGGACCTTGCAGGTGTCTGTCTACTGATGTAATTTCTTATCTTTACTTTCTCAACAGAGAAGTTTCTAAAAATGTAAGAGAGGTGCAGGGCAGGGTGGATCGTAGGAGAGGTAAGGTCTTTTCCCATACTGAAGGGGGTGACGCTTCACTATTTCAGTATTCTATTCAATACCATACTGAGGGGTCTTCACTGTTTCAACATTCCACTCACAATCAAAACCAATCTTGTCTTGTATGCCTACCAAAAAGAATGAATGACAGGCTCATGACAATACAGTTGCCCCTTGTGGGAAAATGCCACACCACCACCATTAGTGCCTATGCTCCCTCCATGATGAAACCTGATGAGGTCAAAGAAAAAGTTTGTGAAGACCTGGAGACCCTCATAATCAATGTGCCGAAAGAGGACAAGCTTATGCTGGGTGACTTTAATGCTAGAGTAGGCATAGACTACCAGAAATGGCAGGGAGTCCTTGGTAGGAATGGAGTTGGAAACAGCAACAGAGGTTGCTTGCTACTGAAGGCTTGTGTGTTTCATGACCTTCTTATCACCAACACTGTCTGCCATTTACCTAAATGCAACACAACCTTGTGGATGTACCCCCACAGCAAACATTGGCATTTAATTGACTATTCAATGTGGCCTCATGTGGCCCTTTGACTGAATCCAAACTTCACAGAACAAATCCCTTTAATAAAAGGATGTGTTCTGTAAAACTTGGACTTAGTCAAAAAGGATCTAGAAGGACCTAAGACCTAGAAGATCACATGTGGCCTTGAGGCTTCAGGTTCCCCACTCCTGGACTTTATCATTGCAAGGAGAAGAGACAGACAGGATGTGAGAGTGACAAAGATAATGTGCAGGACTGATCATAGACTTATCTTTTCCAAAGTAAATATTCACATTAAACAAAAGCAGTGGCCCCAAGGACAGATGACTAACAGAAGGCTTAATGTCAGAGGATTAGAGTGCTTCTTTACATAGAAAGTTTATTGCTAACTTGGAGGGAAAGTTTAACCAACACGTGTCAACAGTGGAGCAGAAAAGGAGTGGGCAGCTTTCAGAGATTTATTGTATAGTACTGCATTACTTATTTGGGACAGAACACTTGCAAAAATCAAGACTATTTTGATGAAAATGATGGGAAAATTCAGAAGCTACTAAATGAAAAATGAGAACTCCACAAGGTTTACCAGCAGATTAGTTCTTCCATCTGTAAGAAGGTAGCATTTAACTCTATCAAAAGTAAAGTACTTAGAGAGGTGCAGGTTTCTTACCACAGTAAGAAAGCAGGTGAAATTTAGTTTTGTGCTGATAGTAACAAGCCCTTTTGTGATGCCCTGAGGGTTATTTATAGACCAAAGACCTATAGATGGTGCATCTCAACTACTTAATGCTGATGGAGCCACATTGATTAATGATAAGGACATGATCCTGAGAGATGGCTGAATACTTCTGTAGCGTTCTCCACAGACTGTTATCAATCAATGCTGAAGCCACTGACCATTCACCTCAGGTTGAAGTCAATCCCTCTGTAGACAAATTTTTTACTGAAGAAGAGGTTTTGAATGTGATTAGGCTCTTCTAATATGTCAAAGCACCTGGTGCTGATCCTATTCTAGCTGAGATTTACAAGGTGGGGAGGGGAGGGGAGTCCATTGCTCATTACAAAAGCTGACTGAAATTTTCCAGGTTAGATGGCAAGAGGAGGTCATCTCCCAGGAGTTCAATGATACCTCCATTGTCCATCTCTATAAAGGTAAAGGAAATAAATTATCCTGTGACAATCACAGGTGTGTCTGTCTCTTAGGCATTGCTGGCAAGATTCTTGCTTGAGTCCTTCATAGGCTGATCCTTCACCTAGAATATGGTCACCTAACTGAGATACAGTGTGGCATATGTTGTTTGCTGCTTGACAACTTCAAGAGAAATGCCAGGTGAAGAACAGAGGTCTGTACACAGTGTATGTAGATCTGACCACGGACTTTGATACTGTCAGTCATGAGGGCTTATGGAAAATTATGTCTTTTTTTTTCTTTTGCCAGAGAAGTTTATCAGTATTGTACATCAATTTCATGATGGCATGCTTGCCCAGTTTCTGAATGATGGATAATGCTCTCATGCTTCCCAGTCACCAACTGAGTGAAGCAAGGCTTGCTCCCATGCTTTTTTACATGATGTTTATTGCAATGTGGTCGAACACCTTCAATGAGGATGAACAGGGCATTGAGGTCAGGAACCGCACTGATGGTAAATTATTCAACTTGTAAAGGTTACAAATCAAAACTAAAGTAGAGGGGGATTTGGCACATAATTTTTTGTTAGCAGATGATTGTGCAGCTCTGATTGCAGTAGACTGATTGTGTAGATCAATACAGCCTCTGAAACTGAGATGCAACAAAATATGGATGAATTCTCTGGTGCTTGTACTAATTTTGGCTTAACAATTAACACCAAGAAAACACAAGTACTCCACTAGCCAGAACAACACCATCAATATGTAGAACCATTGGTGACAAGAAACGGAGAAATTTTGAATACTGTGGATAAGTTCACTCACCTTGGAACTATATATTCCAGGAATGTACACATTGAAATGAGGTTGATGCTAGCTCATTGCTAGGGCTAGCTCAGGGTCTGTCAGATTCTAAAGGAAAGTGTGGGAGAGAAGAGTGAAGACCAGCCTGAAGATCTACAGAGCTGTCATGCTGATCTCGTTGTATGCCTTTAAAACCCATTCAGGATACCAGCACCATGCCAGGGAACTGAATCACTTCCATTTGTCGGGATATGGTTCCAGACACTAAGGTCCTTTCTTGAACTAAACGGCCAAGCGTTTAAACTCTATTTCAGAGAGAGTAACTCCAATGGGCTGGCCACAGTGTTGAAATGCCAAACGTATACTTGCTTAAAACATTATTTTTTCAAGAACTCAAACAAGGCAAGCATTGAGATGGTGGTCAGAAGAAACAATGTAAGTACACTCTCAAGGTCTCTTTGGAATTGATTGTGTGACATGGGAGAAGCTGGCACAAGACTACTCAGCATAGTATGCACTCATCAAATAAGGCACTGTGCTCTATGAGCAAAGCAGAACTGAAGTAGCTCAAAAAGAAACATGAGATGTGCAAATTTAGAGAATCCATCTCAAATGTCACATGATTTATTTCTTGCCTCTAACATAGTGATGCCATTTTGGTCCTCTTTAAGAGTGAAGGACAAGAAGTAAAGAATTAGTCCATTGATAAAAGTCATTTGTAAAATCTGCCTTGTTCCCTACAAATACTGTCATATATCATGTCCTCTCTCTCTGTCTCTCTCTGTCTCTCTCTCTGTCTCTGTCTCTCTGTCTCTGTCTCTCTGTCTCTCTCTGTATGTATATATACACACACACATATATATATACACACATATATATGTATATATATATATGTATATATACACACACACATATATATGTATGTATGTATGAATAGGACCCTCATAAATATTTGAAATAGTTGGGAGAGAAGGTACAAAGGCCAGTAATTGTTGATGTTCTCCGTCCTTTTTGGAATCACTAAGACCTGTAACTTTGTTTTTTACATATCTTTCATATAGTCTGCTCCTTTATGTTTCTTAAAAATAGTTCTCTCCTTTTCCTCACAATTCTATCAAATCCAATACATATAGAGCTTCATCTTTGTATACTCAATCCCATACAGCTGCTTTCTCAGGCATTACTATTGCAATTTCTACCTCCTTTAAAAGCATCACATGGACTGTGCTGTTAGGATCCAAGTGTGTTGATCCCTCTATCCTTGATGAATAAATCAGTTTATTGTAATATATTTTTGGAAAATTTTTTCCCATTTCCCCCGATTTAAATCTTTTTCTTTTTTCATGCTTGAATGTTATTGTGATGACTTTGCTTAGTGTGATATCTCGTCAAGCTTTCTTTATACTGATTTTACTCTCCATTGTTTCTTTCTGCTATGTGAGATAACATTACAAAAATCCTTGATCTTCCTTCATAATATTTTACAGACAGGTTTATATTCTAATCAGGTATAGCCATCCCAATCTCTCGTACACACACACACATATACATATATATATATATATGTGTATATATGTGAATATATGTATATTTGTATATGTAAGTATGTATATATACACATATATAAACACATGAACACAAATACATACATAAACATGTATACATGCACACATGTATGTATATATGCATATATTTATGTATATATACACATACACACATTATACACACATACACACATTATACACACATGCACATTTATATTGGTTTAACTCCTGGTTGAAATTATTATAATCAGTATTGGTGCCATTTCTATTGTACATTTCCCATTTTAAAAAAAAATCACTAGCTTGTTTAAATCATTAAGAATCAAATCTTCTTGATTACATGCCATGACTTTTTCCCCTAGTACTATTCTTTTTTCTTTCTTATTATAAATTCTGATCTTAGCTCTGACAAATTTAAGACCTGACTATCCACACACACATCTGATGCAGGGATAATCCCCTATTCATAAGGCTTTTCCTATCTCTTAAAATATAGTTGGTCATTTTTATTCTTTTGTCATGCATTTTGGTGCTCACCATGACTAGCACCTATGTCTTTTTTTTTAAGCTTTCAGGTTATAGAAGTTTGAGTCCTCTGTATAATCTACAAATTTTTGGCTATTTAACGTTCCTCAGATTTTTCCCTCTGAACCTTATTTCCCATAAATTTCTCTTCCTTTTCAAACTTTGTTTTAAAAATCACAAAGAATCATTGGTTGAGCAAGATGGTGGCTAGAAAGCAGGGACTTCCTTAAGCTCCCCCACCCAGGTCCCTCCAAACACCTATAAAAATGGCTCTGAACAAATTTGAGAGGTGCAGAACCCAAAAAATAGCAGAGGGAAGCAGAGCTCCAGCCCAGGACAGCCTGGATGTTCACTGGGAAGGGTCTATCACATGGAGCTGGGAGTGGAGGGGAGCAGAGCCCAGCATGGGCTGCGCCAGGACCAACCAGACAAGGAGATGGGCAGAACAGGCCTAGCACCCTGAAGAGCTGTGGCAGTTACCAGACTTCTCAACCCACAAACACCAGAGACAACAGAGAAGGTTAGTGGGAAAAGCTGCTGAGACAGAGTGGAAGGAGTTCGCGGTTGGCCACCACCCTGGTGGCAGTGGAGGTGGTGCAGCTCTGAGGCTGCTTCTGGAGCCACAGCTGCAGTTGCCTCTGGCCCCAGGCCCACCTCATGGGAGAAATTAAGTGGCAGATTAGAGGGGGTGTGCAGAGTCTGTTTAAGATCTGAGTCCAGTCTGGGTTGGTGGTTCTTGGGGGAGGAGGAGCGCTGGTGTGGCAGAGCTTGTTGTATAGAAATAGCTCTGAAAACAAGAGTGCATTCCCTCAAGCTTGGAACAAAGTACTCTCTACTCTACAAGTAGTCATACCCCAACGAAAAACTCCAGGATCAAGTAGTTGTTTGGGAACATGGCCAGGCAGCAAAAACGGACTCAGATTCAGACTCAGACTTTGGAATCTTTCTTTGGTGACAAAGAAGACCAAAACATACAGCCAGAAGAAGTCAACAAAGTCAAAGAGCTTACATCAAAGGCCTCCAAGAAAAACATGAACTGGTCTCAGGCTATGGAAGAGCTCAAAAAGGATTTGGAAAAGCAAGTTAGAGAAGTAGGAAAACTGGGAAGAGAAATGAGAAGGAAGCTAGAAAACCATGAAAAACAAGTCAATGATTTGCTAAAGGAGACCCCCAAAATACTGAAGAAAACAATACCTTCAAAAATAGACTAACTCAAATGGCAAAAGAGCTCCAAAAAGCCAATGAGGAGAAGAATGCATTGTAAGGCAGGATTAGTCAAATGGAAAAAGAGGTCCAAAACACCAATGAAGAAAATACTACCTTAAAAATTAGACTGGAACAAGTGGAAGCTAGTGACTTTTTGAGAAATCAAGATATTATAAAACATAACCAAAGGAATGAAAAAGTGAAAGACAATGTGAAATATCTCATTGGAAAAACCACTGACATGGAGTATAGATCCAGGAGAGATAATTTAAAAATTATTGGACTACCTGAAAGCCATGATCAAAAAAAGAGCCTAGGTATCATCTTTCAAGAAATTATCAAGGAGAACTGCCCTGATATTCTAGAGCCAGAGGGTAAAATAGAAATTGAAAGAATCCACAGTTGACCTACTGAACAAAGATCCCAAGAAGAAAACTCCTAGGAATATTATAGCCAAATTCCAGAGCTCCCAGATCAAGGAGAAAATATTGCAAGCAGCCAGAAAAAAACAATTTGAGTATTGTAGAAACACAATCAGAATAATACAAGATCTAGCAGCTTCTACATTAAGGGATCGAAGGGCTTGGAATATGATATCCCGGAGGTCAATAGAGCTAGGATTAAAACCAAGAATCATCTACCCAGCAAAACAGAGTGTCATGCTACAAGGCAAAATATGGACTTTCAATAAAATAGAGAACTTTCAAGTTTTCTCAGTGAAAAGACCAGAGCTGAATAGAAAATTTGACTTTCAATCACAAGAATCAATAGAAGCATGAAAAAGTAAACAAGAAAGAGAAATCACAAGGGATTTACTAAAGTTGAATGGTTTTGTATACATTACTACATAGGAAGATGATGTGGAAGGGAATACAGACAGAGGGCACAGGATGAGTTGAATATGAAGGGATGATATCCCAAAAAATGAAATAAACTTAAGGGGTGAGAGGGGAATATATTGAGAAAGGGAGAAAGGGATAGATAGAATGGGGTAAATTATCTCACATAAAAGTGGCAAGAAAAAGCAGTTCTGTTGTAAGGGACGAGGGGGCAGGTGAGGGGGAATGAGTGAATCATACTCTCATCAAATCCAACTTGAGGAGGGAATAACACACACACTCAACTGGGTATCTTACTCCAGAGGAAGGTGAGGGGAAAGGGATAAAAAAGGGGGGGATGATACAAGGGAGGGCAGATAGGGGGAGGAGTTAATCAAAAGCAAACATCTTTGAAAAGGGACAGGGTCAAGGGAGAAAATTGAATAAAGGGGGACAGGATAGGATGGAAGGAAATTTCACAACATGAGCATTGTGGAAGTGTTTTACATAATGGTACATGTGTGATATCTGTTGAATTGCTTGCCTTCCTAGGGAGGGTGGGTGGAAGTGAAGAGGGGAGATAATTTGGAACTCAAAGTTTTAAAAGCAGATTCTTAAAAAAATAAAGGTTTTTTTGCATGCAGCTGGGAAACAAGATATATAGGGAATGGGGCATAGAAATCTATCCTGCCCTACACGAAATAAGGGGAAAGGAGATGGGGGTGGGAATGGGGTGAAAGAGGGGAGGCTGACTGGGGACCAAGGCAATCAGAATATATGCCATCTTGGAATGGGGTGAGGGTAGAAATGGGGAGCAAATTTGTAAGTCAAAATCCTGTGGAAATCAATATTGAAAACTAAAATATTAAATAAAAAATTTTTTAAAAATCACACATAATTAAAATTTACGTCGATTTCATTTAGATCTTATCAAATCCTCCATAGAATGTCTCTACCTCTTTTTTCTCAGCCTTTGACATTAGTAAGTTGTAGTTATTTTTGTGGTGGATTTTGCAAACACTGATAGTTTTATAATAATAATTCATATAATGTATACCTTAAAGATTTTTCCAATTTAACATCATTTTATCCTGTCACTAGGTAGAAGTTCTTTTTATTGTTATTTCTTAGTTGACTGATTTATTTAAATTCTTATACTGCAGTTAAAGTGGTTTAAAAAAAAGCGAGGCTTTGGTATCCTTTTTCCACAGCATAACTTTTTTTACTGTGTTCCAAAGGGTCAAAAGTTAAATGCTCTATATTATACTATATTCTATTAATATGGACTGTGTTCCATCTCTGTTTTTTATCTGACAGAGAAACAATGACAAAAATACAGTAACAGTAATTGCAATGCATACTTAGAAAAAACATGAAGGTTTGCAAAGTGCTATGTGGGAATTTGAGTTTTAAAAAATAGCTTATAGTTCATCTTGATATAATCGAGCAATCAAGGTAGCAAAAAGAATTACTTATGCTCTTAATCACAAAAAGCATACAAGTCTAAAAGAACAATAAAATCCTAAAAATTTGTTTTTATCTAAATTGGGAATGCAGGTAGGATATATTATTTTGGGTATGTGTCTCTTAAGGGGCAGAGTGATTTAGTTTGTAGAAAGCAGACTTGTAGTCAGGAAGACCTCGGTTCAAGTTCTATCTCTGACTCATACTTACTCCAGTAGCCTCTTACTGCCCTTAGGCAACTCTGTAAAATTCAGAGAAAATGTTATTCAAGTGGAGAAAGTTTCTTCCTAGGGCTTCCCTGCCATGGTGACATCACAGGTACCACCCTCACACTGCTGTTTCCCCCCCCCCCAAAAAAAATCCTATCTTTCTTATAACATTCAATATATTTAAAATTTATTCAAAGTGATTAGATTGAAATAAAAATGTCGCCAAAGTAAGTATCAAAGGAAGAAAAAAATGTGAAATTCAAAAGTATGATTATATACTAGTGTGAAGAACATATCAGAAGGGGAGATGAAATGAAATAGATTTATTAATTATATAAATATGCAAAACACTGTGCTAAGTATTAAGAATACAAATAGAGAAGTAAAACAGCCTCTATTTTTCAGGAGCTCTCATTCATGTAGGAAGAGAAAACACATATAGCAGATTTCACCTACAAGATAGGTGGAAATATCCAGGTATCCTTAAGACATAATAGTATGGTAGAGGATTATGCATCTTTTTTAATATAATTTCCATTCAAAATAGCATCTTCATTAATGACATTGAACCATTTGACAGCATGAAGGACCTGTGGTTGCAAGAATTTTTTCCCCAGGTCTTCAATAGCTGTGGCAGCTAAGGTGGCAGGGGCCATAGCATCAGCATAGGAAATTGACAGGCTACATCTCCCCAAAGCTGTTTCCTTGGGTGAAGGGAACTCTGGCCTGACTAGAGGCCTTGGGCAGTGCTGCTAGTCCCAGTACTCTTGGCCTTCTCTCTGTGTAGAAATTAAATCACCTCTTTTCCCAGTCTTACTCAGGATTCAGCCTTCTTTATTCAAGATTTTGCCATGAATGTACAAAACAATCTCTGACCTGATAATTTCTTTTTGAAAGGATTCTGGGGGGGGGTGGGTCAGAGAAAGATGGTGGAATGAAAACAGGAACTTGCTTGAGCTCTCCCCCAAATCCCTCCAAACACGTGTAAAAAATGACTCTAAACAAATTCTAGAGCTTTAGAACCCACGAAATGACAAAGTGGAACAAGTTTCCAGCCCAATACTGCCTGGATAGTCACTGAAAAGAGTCCGTCACACTGTGCTGCGAGCAGAGCAGAGCCTAGTGGGCCATGCCAGAACAGACCAGGACTGAGGAGACCTGGTGGAGCAGGCTTCAGGGCACTGAATCACTGAACTGTGGCAGCTGCCAGACTTCTCAACCCACAAACACCAAAGACAACTTAGCAAGTCAATGGGAAAGTTCTGTTGACCCTGCACGAGAGACAGGCATGGTCCAGCTCCAGCCCGAGGGCAGCAGAGAGCAACTGCTTCCAGAGCTCCAGGTGTACAGAAGGTGGGGGGGAATCAAGTGGCTGATCAGGAGTGCAGGGATACCTTTGCTGGTGCTGAGGCAGGATTCTCTTGCTTTGCCCTACTTGGATCTGGGTCACAGTCCTGGTTGGTAGTCCTGGGGTGAGGAGGAACGCTGGTGGGGCAGAATTTGTGGTGGCATAGAAGAGGGAGACCTTCTGGTAGTTACATGGCAGAAAAGAGTGCTTGAGATCACTCACAGACCAGGTCGCAGACCAGTAGAATTGTGAACACCTCTCATTGAATTGTACCACCTCAGAAGAACTGAAAATTTACAAGTGCCTACAAGTAGCTCTGAAAACAGCAGTGCAAAACCCCAGAAGCTTGGGACAGAGCACTCTCCACTCTGGAAGCAGAGTTCTACTTTGGCAAAGAGCTAAAAAGTCAAGTAACTGGCTGAGAAAATGAGCAGGCAGTGTAAAAACCTCAGACAGAATCTTATTTTGGTGACAAAGAGCAAAACATACAGCCAGAAGAAGACAAAAAAGTCAAAGATCCTACATCAAAAGCCTTCTAGAAAAATATGAATTGGTCTCAGGCCATAGAAGACCTCAAAAAGGATTTGGAAAATCAAGTTAGAGAAGTAGAGGAAAAATTGGGAAGAGAAATATAAGTGATATAAGAAAAGCCTGAAAAATCAGTCAACTGCTTGCTAAAGGAGACCCAAAAAATACAGTAGAAAGTAACATCTTAAAAAATAGACTCTTTGCCATTTGACAAAAGAGCTCCACAAAGCCAATGAGGAGAAGAATGCCTTAAAAAGCAGAATTGACTAAAAGGAAAAGGAGGTCCAAAAGCTCACTGAGGAAAATAATTCCTTAAAAATTAGAATGGAGCAAATGGAAGCTAATAACTTTATGAGAAATCAAGAAATTATAAAACAGAAAAAAAGAATGGAAAAATGGAAGACAATGTGAAATATCTCAATGGAAAAACCACTGACCTAGAAAATAGATGCAGGAGAGATCATTTAAAAATTATTGGACTGCCTGAAAGCCATGATCTAAAAAAGAGTCATCTAGATATTCTAGAACCAGAGGGTAAAATAGGAATTGAAAGAATCCACTGATTGCCTCTTGAAAAAGATCCCAAAAGGAAAAGTCCTAGGAATATTGTAGCCAAATTCCAGAATTTCCAGGTCAAGGAAAAAATATTGGTAGCAGCCAGAAAAAAACAAGAGTATTATGGAAACCCAATCAGGATAACACAAGACCTAGCAACTTCTGCATTAAGGGATTGAAGGGCTTGGAATATGATATTCCAGAGGTCAGAGGAACTAGGATTATAACCAAGAATCACCTACCCAGCAAAACTGAGTATAATGCTCCAAGGCAAAAAAAAATGGATTTTCAATGAAAAGGAAGACTTTCAAGCATTCTTGATGAAAAGACCAGAGCTGAATAGAAAATTTGACTGTCAAATACAAGACTCAAGAGAAGCATGAAAAGGTAAACAGGAAAGAGAAATCATAAGGGACCTACTAAAGTTGGACTGTTTACATTCCTACATGGAGAGATGATATTTGTAACTCATGAGACCTTTCTCAGTATTAGGGTAGTTGATAGAAATATACATGTGTGTATATGTATATATGTGTATGTATATATACATATATATGTATATACACACATATATGTGTATATATAGAGAGAGACGGCACTGGGTAAGTGAATATGAAGGGATGATATCTTAATAAAATTAAGGGGTGAGAGAGTAATATGTTAGGAGGAGAAAGATAGAGATAGAATGGGGTAAATTATTCTCACATAAAAGAGGCAAGAAAAAGCTGTTATAATGGAAGGGGAAAGGGTGGAAGTGAAAGGGAATGAGTGAACCTTACTCTCATTGGATTTGGCTTAAGGATGGAATAACACACATACTCAATTGGGTATCTTACCCTACATGAAAGTAGTGGGGAAGTGGATGGGGGGGGATGATAGAAGGGAGGGTCGATTGGGAAAATGGGTAGTTAAAAGCAAATATTTTTGAAAAGGGATAGGGTCAAAGAAGAAAATTGAATAAATGGGGGATAGGATAGGATGGAGGGAAATATAGTTACAGTCTTTCACAACATGACTATTATGGAAGTGTTTGCATAACAATACATGTATAACCTATATTGAATTGCTTGCCTTCTCAAGGAGGGTAGATGGGGATGGAAGAAGGAAAAGAATTTGGAACTCAAAGTTCTAAAAACAAATATTAAAATTTGTTTTTACATGCATCTGGGAAATAAGATATTCAGGTAATGGTATATAGAAATCTATGTGGCCATACAAGAAAGTAGGGGGGAAGGACATAGAGGGGGGGGAGTGGGGTGATAGAAGGGAGGGCAGCCTGGGGAAAGGGGCAATCAGAATATATGCCATCTTGGGGTGGGGGAAGAGGGGAGAAATGGGGAGAAAATTTGTAACTCAAAATCTCATGGAAATGATTGTTGAAAACTACAAATAATTTTTAAAAAATAGATTTTGACTAAAAATATTAAAAAATAAAAGGACTCTTCTATGCCAAAATGATTGTTTCTTAGGCCAGAGACATAACTAATCTTTCCTTCACGTGGGTGCAGCTTTCTTCCTTATTCACTCCCCCTTCCTTCACAGAGGTGTGGCTTTCTTTTCAGGTTCTGATTTCTGCCTCCGAGGGGAGGAAAACATGGTTTGTGATTATTATTATTATTATCATTATTATTATTAAAACAAGAATTATTTGTGTCTCATAAACATTTTTTTTTCCCCTTGACCCACAGTTTATTGGATCTTGGGTATATTTGAGGATGGCTTATGGGGGGGGGATGGGGGGGGGTACAGAGAGAACAGGGAGGAGGTAGTAGATCTCAAGCTGAAGGAAAAGTGCTAACAGGAAATCGGGGAAGCTGGTCCCCCATAAGCACCTGCTGTTCCACTCCTTTCTCAGTAATTGCTGCCAACCGGATTACGCCACCACTTGAGCCATCTCTCTCCATGGCCAAAGCAAGAGCATTGGCAGTGAACTGAAGACACTGCTTTTCATTTATACCCTCTTGATAGGTGGCATCCACATAGCCATAGATGTAGGAGCTACCTGAACCCCCAATGGAGAAAGGCTGCCGAACCATCATACCTCCCATGGGTACTGAGTATACCTGGCCCCCCTCATAGGGATCCCAGCCAGCCACGATGATCCCAGCCATGAGATCCTCTCGGTAACGATAACACATCTCCTTGAAGAGGTTAGCAGCTGTGTGGACCAGGGGAGGTTCTTTCAGTTCAATGCGGTGGAAGCTGAGCTGGTGGGGGACCGCGTCCGCCAGGGCCTGGGTGTCCGCCGCTGAGCCGGACCTGCAGCAGAAGATCCGGTCGTGGATAGGAGTCAGCTTGTCCGTGACTCGATTAGCGATGTAAGACCCGGTGGTAGTCCTGGAGTCCGCTCCCAGGACCACGCCCCCATCAAACTGCACGGCCATGATGGTGGTCCCGGTGGAGACACCTCGATTCCCCCAGTCCAGGGCGAGGCCCATAGGCCCGTAGGCTGGTCCGGGGCACGCTCCTCGAGCCGCTACTAGAGCCGAAGCCATTATTCCACGGTTCTGGCGGCGTAGGCCCGGCGTGGTCTATCTCAGAAACATTTTTGCCAGGCTTGTAAAAGTCTAATACCAGTGTCCCCACTTTGCCCTAATGACTCCCACTCCTATGTGTGACACTTTTGTCAGGAACCAAATGTCTACTCTTTAAAATATGGAATACTTTCTTTCTCTTCCTTTTCATCTGTATACATGAGCGTTATATAAAATATAAAAAAATACCTCAAGCTTATCTTAGATAGTAGCTGTATTACATGAAGGAACTTGGTAAATAAACTTTTAAAGAAAAGAAAGAACACTCCTACAATCTTAGCATCTCTTTTGGAGATTCTGGAGATGGACAAAGAGGATGGTAAATTGAAATGAATAAATAAATAATCCATGGGAACATTTATGTACCTTCTGGGAGAGAGTAAAAAGGAAGGAGAAAGAGTGGATCACCACTCTCTTTCTAGCCTATGTGCTAGAACTGAATGTACTGTCAAGATCTCAGCCATCTATTCTCTATGACTCTGTACTTGTATCTTTTGCTTGGAATAAATGAATGCTAGTTATTGTTATCATTATTATTGTTTTGCTTTTTAGGTCTTCTCACAGCTTCCCCTTCCCCTACCTCTCATCAGTGTTAAGAAGGGAGACAAAACTAGGGACTGACTCATTCTCCTCCATCCATAAACATAGGTAAATACCCTAAACCTCTTAAATTATTCTTGAGTCAAAACTATAGGCTTGACCAAAGGAATTAATAGCTTTTTTATTTATTTTTTCTTCACCATCTACATTTTCTTTTCTTATACTTTTAAAATGCTCTATTATTATTGTTTCATAGGACTATCTGCATAGGGTTATGTAATCCAAACTACTTAAACAGCAAAAGTGTGTATGGAGTTCATTTAAGAAATACAAGAGAAATTTAAATCTATAGAGAATCATCCCTTCACTCACTTTAAAAAGTGAGAAAGCCAAGACTTAAGAGAGGTCAGTTGACTTACCCAAGCTTGTACAGATAATTAAAGACCTGATATTAGAATTAATACTAGAACCTGTGTCTCTTGATCAGGTTGCTGAAATGATCAATCTGCAAGTCCTATTAAAACATGATACTCTAAAATTTGACCTTGCAAAATTATAGCTTTTTCATGACACATGGCTGATTTTCTTTTCCCTACCTTCTTCTTCCCTCTCTTTTCCCTCAGTTTCTTTTCTCAACTTCTTCAGTTCTCCTCTTTCTGTCCCTCTAACTCTTCTCTATTCTTTTTCTCCATCTCTGTCCTCTCTTCTACTTCTCTTTTTTATCCTCTCCTTCACTCTGTTTCACCATAAATATTTTTCAAGTTAAAGTAAACAAAGCATACTTCAATTAAATTTCTCATTTCCTCACTACTTGGTCATACTGGTCATCTCAAAAGTCTTACTTAAGTTTTAAGCTATTAAATACCTATAAGTTATATAACGATTTAGCTGTAGATATGGATTTTGACCTTGGTTTGCTACAAAAGTACATAAGAAATACATTATGAACATACTCAGTATCATTAAACTTAAAAAAAATAAGCATTTACATAAAGGAATATTTTTCATATTTATGATAAATAATGGCTTCCATTTATCCCCATTGCCTTACACAGTTAGTTCTTTGATGTATAGTAGGTGCTTAACAAAAGGTTATGGACCCAAATTACTTGTAGGATATTTATAAGGTAGAATTAGCTACTGTTGTGATTCAACTAACAAAAATATAATCAAAGTCGACATAGTACTATTATAATCAGAAAGTGGCAATAATAACATTAATGTAAATAAATAGATTGTTAGAAAAATGAACAAATACACCTTATGAGCACCTTAGAGTAACAGTTAATTTCAAAGTTCTGTAGAGTGTCCTTTTCACATTATGAGCATTCAGGCTACATAAATCTAAAAAGATAATTGAAATGATGTTCAAAACTCACCATCTACAAGATATATTCCTGTTACTGTACAAGGACTATATGCATTTTCCAGTTTAGTGAATTATTTTAATTGCTTTCTGGCAAATTAACCCCCATTATTTCATTAAGTGAAGCAGCTACTACAGATTGACTTTAAGTGGCAATAGGCAAGACCATGAAAAGGTAAAAAATGGACCTTTACCAAAGGTTGCCTATAAAGAATAATGCAGTCACTTTGTGTCAGCTTCCATTTATTGAGAACACACTTGTATTAATCAGTCCAACCTAGGGAAGCATCCTTAATGAATGAAAAGGATGGCAAGCTCATTACATTCTCAGACCTCTGAGGGACTGTTATTAGAATTTATAAAGTAACATCAACTTGGCACTTTTGATTTGAAATAGAACAAAAAACTGCCTTTCCACAGTTAAGTGTAACTCGACTGAACTTCTTTCGGTGTAATATAAGATTCTGGTGGCTAATTCTGTTTAAAATTTTCTTCGCTTATCAATATTCCCAGGGTTTTTGACTGAAGCATCTAAATAAAAAGAAATTCCTATATACTACTTTGAAACCATATTCTCTTAGGTCTTGCAAAAAATAATTTGTCAATTCTTTGACAAAAGTACATATTAACCTGTTTACAAACATGAGCTTTTCCCTCATTATTTATTTTATTGAATGTGAAAGCAGCTTTATTTGGTGCTTTCCAGGGTGGCAAGGATAATTATATTCTATGTTGATAACAGTACTTTCCCCCCCTAGAAAACTGCATGCCCCAAATGTAGCCTATAAGTGGTGTCATTGTGTTAGTCTTTTTTTCTTAAGAAAATAGTATTTCCTGTATAACAAAGTCTTACTAGTCTATATGCCATCTAATGTGTTTTTCTATGCTATTAATTTGTGTTTAATAGTTTCATTTCTTTAGAGTCCTGAAGTTTTTTCATTATTTTTTTTAGTTCAAAATAGAAAGTCTGAAAATGTTAGTGTTCCTTACTCTTCAATATCCAATTTTGATGTTTCTACCTCCATATCTCATATCCATCTTCTCCTCTATCACACAAACAATCTAGTTGAAGCATTTTTCACCTATCCCTTAGCCTAATGTAATAACCTCCCAATATGTTTCTCTACTGCCATTCAAAATCATATTCCTAAAGCTCAGGTACATGATATCACTTTCCTGCTTGAGAATGTTCAATAAATCACTGAATCTAAGAGTTGTGAGGGAGTACAGAACTCCAAACTCTACCAAAATAAGGATTACCTGCACAAAAACCCAATAGTTGGTCCTCTCGTTTGAGTGCAGATTCCCTGAATTTCAGAGTTGTAAGGTACCTTTGAAGATTTCAAATGATGGATAACCTACTACCTTCTGAGCACACTCCAATTGGTAAGAAGTTGTCAAAAAAATAAGTTGTCCCTTATATGAAAGTTAAATGGACTCTACAAATTCCAGGGATTACTCTGAGGTTGGCCTGGGGAGGCCAGGAACAAGCATAGGCCTTTTTCCACAGAAGGAACCTTTTGGATACACAAGTCATGTTCTTCCTCTTTTTTTCTCAATTCTAACATTTCCCATTTCCTTCCTCGTGTAGCATTATGTAATAACAATGTTGCTTGCAGTTGCTGTGGATGTGTAAGGCCAATAAGACCAACACACAGGTGGGCTGCTAGCACAGGTTCTTAGATCTGCTTTTCTAAAGGAAAGCAACTTTAAGGGGTTAACAATCTTACTTTAATTAAACATACATATATTATTCACTTAGTTCAGGGAAAAAGTCAGCACCCTGAACTTCAGAGAAAATAAAAACAGAAATTACAAGCAGAAATTATAAACAGATAAAATAAACACAAATCAACAGACAGGGCTTCTAACTGTCTGACCAGGACACTATATATACATAGTTACCAGAGAGAGAGAAGCACCAACATCTAGGTTTTCAAAGCTGGGGCGCTCCTTAACTGCTATCCAGAGTCTCATCTGGTCAAATCACACAAACATTCTTCCAATAAGTGAGCCCCCAAAACAAAATGCTAACCTCAGAGTATATATACACTTTTTCAGGGTCAGAGGGCATCACAACTATGTGACTCAAACTCATGTGAATTAGGCTTTCTTGTGACTTAAGCAGGTCATCAAAGACTCTTGATTGAATCAAAGACTCTTGAATGAAAGGAAGGTGAAACTTAATCACTTAATTGCTTTAGTTCTGAGAAGCACTCCAAAAGAAAAAAACAGCAAAAAGTCTGGCTTTGCTTGCCATTACACATTAACTCAGTGACTTCTTCCAGCTAATCTCTTTATAAAATGTGGAATTCAGAACAGAATAAAAAAATATTCCAAATGTCATCTGAAAATTACAGAGAGCAGTCTTTTGGGATGCTTACTATGCCATTTACTGGGTTAACTAGCACTTCCCACATTATGTTATATGAAAATTTGACAAACATGCCATTCTTAGCTTTATCTAAATCTTTGATAAAAATATTAAAGGTATAGCACCAAGCAATGTCTTTGGTACATTATGCTTGAGACTTCACCCCTAATCCTCCTCATTTACCTACTACGTATTCAGATTGACAAAAGTTCATTAAGGACTACTCTTGGGTTTTCTGTTTATTTTTTTTAAATTAGTTCTTCATATGTTATACAAATTGGCAGTGTAGTGGCCACTTATGGCCCTGTTCCCCTACTATACAGTATAAGAGCTGCTGGTGTTATTGGCCTTACACCTCCACAGCATCTGCTAGTAGCATTGTTGTTACACCATCATGAGTCCTTTGGAAATGTTTTGCATTGCAGAGAAGGGGTAAGTCTATCAAAATCAGTCCTCCCACACTGTGGCTGCTACTGTGTATAATGTTCTCCTGGTTCCGCTCACTTCACTCAACATCAGTTCATATAAGTCTTTCTAGGTTTTTCTGAAGTCTACCTATTCATCATTTCTTATAGCACAATAGTATTCTATTACATTGATATATCACAACTTGTTCAGCCATTCCTCAATTGATGGGCATCCCCTTGATTTCCAATTCTTTGCCACCACAAAAAGAGCTGCTATAAATATTTTTGAACATATGGGTATGTTTGTATGATTTCTTTGTATGATTGAATGATCTCTTTCATATACAACCCTAGAAGTAGTATTGCTGGGTCAAGGGGTATGCACATTTTGTAGCCCTTTGGGCAAAGTTCCAAATTGTTCTCCAGAATGGTTGTATCAGTTCACAACACCAACAATGCATTAGTGTTTCAATTTTCCAACATCCTCTCCAGTATTTATTATTTTCGTGTTTTGCGATGTTAGCCAATCTGACAGGAGAGATGAGGTACCTAAGAGTTGTTTTGATTTGCATTTTTCTAATCAATAGTGATTTAGAGCATTTTTTTCCTTTGACTATAGATAGGTTTAATTTCTTCCTCTTAAAACTGCCTGTTCATATCCTTTGACCATTTATCAATTGGGGAATGCCTTGTATTCCTATAAATTTGACGCAGTTCTCTATATATTTTAGAAATTAGGCCTTTATCAGAGACACTGATTGTAAAAATCCGTTCCCAGTTTTCTGCTTCCCTAATAATCTTGGTTGTATTGGCTTTGTACAAAATTTTTTCAATTTAATGTAAACAAAATTATCCATTTTGCATTTAATAATGTTCTCTATCTCTTGTTTGTTCATAAATTCTTACCTTCTCCATAAATCTGATAGGTAAACTGTTCCTTTCTCTCCCAGATTGCTTATATTATCGGCCTTTATATCTAAATCATGAACCCATTTGGACTTTATTTTGGTATATGGTGTGAGATAATGATCTATGCCCAGTTTCTGCCATACTGTTTTCCAGTTTTTCCAGCAGTTTTTGTCAAATAGTGAACTCTTATCCCAGAAGCTGGAGACTTTGGGTTTATCAAAAAATAGATTACTATAGTCATTGACTACTGTGTCTTGTGTACCTAACCCATTCCACTGATCTACCAATCTGTTCCTTAGCTAGTACCAAGTAGTTTTACTAACTGCTGCTTATAATGCAGTGTAAGATCTGGTATGGCTAGGTCACCTTCCCTAGCATTTCTTTTCATTAATTCCCTTGATATTCTGAAACATTTGTTCTTCCAGATGAATTTTGATATTATTTTTTCTAGCTTTATGAAATAATTTTTGGTAGTTTAATTTGTATGGCACTAAACAAGTAAATTAATTTAAGTAAAATTGTCATTTTTATTATATTAGCTCGGCCAAACCACAAGCAGTTGATGTTTTCTTAGTTATTTAGATCTGTCTTTATTTATGTGAGAAGTATTTTGTAATTGTGTTCATAGAGTTCCTGGGTTTGTCTTGGAAGGTTGTCTCCCAAATATTTTATAGTGTCTATAGTAACTTTAAATGGAATTTATCTTTCTGTCTCTTGGTGTTGGGCTTCGTTGGTAATATATAGGAATGCTGAGGATTTGTGTGATTTCATTTTACATCTTACAACTTTGCTAACGTTATTTATTATTTCAAGTAGTTTTTTACTGGATACTCTAGGATTCTCTAAGTATATCATCATACTATTGCCAAAGAGTGATGTCTTAGTTTCTTCTTTGCTTAGTCTAATTCCTTCAATTTTTTTTCTTCTCTTATTGCTAAAGCTTGCATTTCTGGTACCATATTGAACAACAGTGGTAATAATGGACATCTTTATTTCACCCCTAATCTTACTGGAAATGCATGTAGCTTACCCTCGTTACATGTAATGTTTGCTGATGGTTTTAGGTAGATGCTATTTCTCATTTTAAGGAAGGCTCCGTTTATTCCTGTGCTTTCCAGTATTTTCAATAGGAGTGGGTGTTATATTTTGTCAAAAGCTTTTTCTGCATCTACTGAGATGATCATATGGTTTTTGTTAGTTTCATTATTGATATGATCAATTATGCTGATAGTTTTCCTAATATTGAACCAGCCTTGCATGCCTTGTCTGAATCCTACCTGACCAAAATGTATTATTTTCATTAGGGAAATTGGTCTATAATTTTCTTTCTCTGTTTTGGCTCTTCCTGGTTTAGGCATCACTACCATATTTCTGTCATAAAAAGATTTTGGTAGGACTCCTTCTTCACCTATTTTTCCCAAATATTCTATAAAGTATTGGAATTATTTGTTATTCAGATGTTTGATAGAATTTGCTTGTAATTCCATCTGGCCCTGGAGATTTTTTTCCCCAGGGACTTCATTGATGCCTTGTTTAATTTCTTTTTTCTGAGATGGAGTTATTTAAGTATTTTACTTCCTCTTCTGTCAATCTGGGTAATTTATATTTTTGTAATTATTCATCCATTTCCCTGAGATTGTCAAATTTATGGGCATACAGATGGGCAAATGATGCCTAATTATTGTTTTAATTTCCTCATCATTGGAGGTGAATTCACCCTTTTCATTTTTGATACTAGTAATTTGATTTCTTTCTTTTTTTAGTCAAATTGATCAAAGGTTTATCAATTTTATTGGTTTCTTCATAAAACCAGCTCTTAGTTTCATTTATTAGTTCAATAGTTTTCTTGATTTCCATTTTATTAATCTCTCCTTTAATTTTCAATATTTCTAATTTGGTATTTAATTGGGGATTTTCAATTTGTTCTTTTTTTCTAGCTTTTCCAGTTGCATGCCCAATTCATTGATCTCCTTTTTCTCTATTTTATTCATGTAAGCATTCAGAGATATGAAAGTTCTCCTAAGAATCAGTTTTGCTGCATCCCATAGGTTTTGGCATGTTGTCTAATTATTTTCATTCTCTTGAATGAAGTTATTGATTATTTCTATGATTTATTGTTTGATCAACTCATTCTTTAAGATTAGATCATTTAGTTTCCAATCAATTTTTAATCTATCTTTCTATGGTCCTGTATTATAAATAATTTTTATTGCATCATGATCTGAAAAGGATGCATTGGCTATTTCTGTCTTTCTGCACTGGATTATGAGGTTTTTATGCCTTAGTACATGGTCAATTTTTGTGTACATGCCGTGTACCACTGAGAGGAAAGTGTATTCTTTTCTATCCCTATTCAGTTTTCTCTAGAGGTCTATCATATCTACCTTTCCTAAAATTCTATTCACCCCCTTAACTTTCTTGTTTATTTTGAGGTTAGATTTATCAAGTTCAGAGAGGGGAGGTTGAGGTCCCCACTAGTATAGATTTGCTGTCTGTTTCTTCTTGTAACTCTCTTAACTTTCCCTCTAAGAATTTGGATCCATACCACTTGGTGCATATGTGTTTAGTAATGATGTTACTTTATTGTTTGTGGTCCCTTTTAGCAGGATATCTTTTCCTTCCTTATCCCTTTTAATTACATCTATTTTTTTTTGCTTTTGCTTTGTCTGAGATTAGGATTGCTACCTCTGCTTTTTTTTTTTAACTTCAGCTGAATCATCATATATTCTACTCAAGACTTTTACCTTTACCCTGTGTGTATCCCCCTGTTTCACATGTGTTTCTTGTAAAGAACATATTATAGGATTATGGTTTTTAATTCATTCTCCTGTCTGTCTCCATTTTATGGGAGAGTTCATCCCATTCACATTTACAGTTAAGATTACTATCTGTGTCTTTCTCTCGAACCTGTTCCCCACCCCCCTGTTTATGCTTTTATTTCTTACTTCTCCCTTCCCCTCCTCAAAAGAGTTTTGCTTTTCACTATTGCCTCACTCAATCTTCCCTCCCTTCTATCAGACAACTTCACTTTTCTTTTCCTTTTCCCTTATTACTTCTTCCCTCCCTTCTAACCACCCCCTCCTTTTTCTTTCCCCTTTCCCCTCGTACTACCTGTAGGGTAAGTTAGATTTCTATACTTAACTGAGTATGTTGTTCCCTCCTTGAACTACATCCAATGAGAATAAAGCTCAAACAGTGCTCACCCCCCTGCCTTCTTTCCCTCTTCCATAATATGTTTTTGTGCCTCTTCATGTGATGTAATTTACTCTTTTCTGCCTCCTCCTTTTCTCTTCTACCATTACAATCCCTTTGCACCACTTAATTAGATTTTTTATCATCACATTAGTTAATTTATACCCACACCCTCTATCAGTGTATATCTCTTTTAAATATCATAATAAATATACAATTCTCAAGATTGACAGGTATCATCCTCCCATATAAGGATGTAAACAGTTTGTCCTTATTGATTAACAAGGTTTTTTCCTGTTTACCTTGTTATGCCTCTCTTGAGTCTTGTATTTGAAGATCAAATTTTTCATTGAGCTCTGGTCTTTTCATCAGGCAGGTCTGGAATTCCCTTATTTCACTGAATGTCCATCTCCTTGCCTGAAAGATTATGCTCAGTTTTTCTGGGTAGTCAATCCTTGGTTGTAGTCCAAGCTCCTTTGCCTTTCAGAATATCATATTCCAAGCCCTCCAGTCTTTTAATATAGAAGGTGCAAGGTCCTGTGTGATCCTTACTGTAGTCCTGCAAATTTTGAATTGTTTCTTTCTAGCTGCTTGCAGTGTTTTCTCCCTGACCGGATAATTGTGGAATTTGGCTATAATATTCCTTGGAGTTTTCAATTTGGGATGCCTTTCAGGAGGCAATCAGTGGAGTCTTTCAATGACTATTTTACCCTCTGGCTCAAGGACCTTGGGGAAGTTTTCCTTGATGATTTCTTGGAAGATACTGTCCAGGCTCTTTTTTCATCATGACTTTCCTGTAGAGCAATAATTCTTAGATTATCTCTCCTGGATCTATTTGCCAGGTCAGTTGTTTTTCGAAGGAGATATTTTATGTTTTCTTCTATTTTTTTCATTCTTTAGATTTTGTTTGACTGATTCTTGATGCCCCATAGAGTCATTAACTTCTACTTGCCCAATTCTAATTTTTAGTAAATTGTTTTTTTTATTTAGCTTCTGTACCTCCTTTTCCATTTGTCCAATTCTTCATTTTAAGGAGTTATTTTCTCTATTTCTCCTTATCCATTTGGCCAATTTTACTTTGTAAGAAGTTGTTCTCTTCCTTGAATTTTTTTTTCCATTTGTCCATTGAATTTTTAAAATAATTGGTCATTTCTTTTTCTTCTACTCCTCTAATTTGGCTTTTAAAATCCTTTTTTGAGCTCTTCCAAGAGTTTTTTTGGGCTTGAGACCAGTTCATATTCCCTTTTCACATATGGGTTTGTTGTCAGTGCTATCCTCTTTTGAATTCATATTTTGATCTTTCCTGTCTCCATAGTAAGATTCTATGGTCTTTGCTTTTCTAATTTGCTTCTTATTTATTGCGATTGTTTTTTCCTGGCTTTTAAAGTGGATCTCTGCTTCTGGAGTACAGGGGGCACTGTCCCACACTTCCTATGCTGAGTGCTAGGGGCCTGGTTACTGGCTTTCTGTGCTGTAGCCTCCAGTTCTGGTTGCTAGAAGCTATATAATGCTGCAGCTTACCTGATACTGAGCTGAAGCTGGCTGTTGTGTGCCAAGGCCGAGGCTAGGTGAAGTCTTTCTAAGTTTCCCTGGGGTTACACTGAAGGTCACACCGTGATGTATGGGAGAGGGGTGTTCTGGCTGCTGGATGTCCCCTCCTCCCCTAGGGCTATGCTAGAACATGGGTAGGCTCACTACCTGTCTGCGCTGGTGTCTGATGATTCCCCTGGGTGTCCTAAGGCACACCTGGGGTCCTGGTGTTGGCACTTGCTAGCTCTACCCCCCGGCCTCAGGATCTCCCTCTGATCCACTGAGGTGGTGCTTGCTGGGACACCTCCCATCCTGCACTGTTCCCCTTCAGCCACAGCAAGAGGGACCCTTCTTGTTGATCTCCTGTGCTTCCCCAGCTAAAAAACTACTATAACCTTTCTGCTTTCTCCATTGTTCCAGGATTTTTCCTGGGGCAATATTCTCTGGGATTTTCAAAGTCAACAAAGGGGAAGGGGTGACAGCACTTACCATTTATTCCACCATCTTGGCTCCCAGAAGTTCAAGTAGATTATTTTCAAACATTTAGTCTGTGGGCTGATAGTCCCAGGAGTAGCTGTTGCTGCTACTGCAAGCCCTGTGCTTCTCTCTCATCCAGCTCTAACAGACCCCAATCCTAAACTGAGAGGTTTGCCACCAGTGATTCTGTCCACCAGAGCTTGCTCCTGCTCTGCTATTGTCAGGTGTAGACCCACATGCTCTGTACTCTTCCAGCCCAGTGTAACAGATCCTTCCTGTTGACTTTCTGGGCTGTCCAGGGCTGGAAATCTGCTACACTCTATCTCCTAGTGGATTCAGCTATTCTAAAATTTGTTTGGATTCACTTTTTATAGGTAGCTGAAGCAATTTGTGGGAGAGCTCAGGTGAGTCCTTGCTGTCCGTCTGCTACCTTGACTCTGCTCCCATATGCAGATTGTATTATAGTGTCTATTGTTAGACAGGCATAGGAAAGGGACATTGTGGAAAGAAGAGATATTTTAGAACTTTCCTTTAGTCCTGGAAGTAGAGAATAGCAACTGGCAATTTCTGTCTGAGTCCTCTCTTCAGATATGCCTTCAGGGACCCAGTGGCTCTATTTGATTGCTCAATTCTCTGTAATTGCTCAAATCTCCATTAAGATTTTCTTTTTATCAATTGCTCCCATTTTACTAAGTCTTTCTAGAATGACTCTTAAGTTCCAGAATGCAATAGGGATATCAACTTTCTGCTTGTTTTCAGTCTAACTTCTTACAGGTAATGAGAGTCCCTTTGTAAAATTTTCAAATGTAACTCAAATACACCTACTAGTTCAACGATTGCAATAGTCTACATCAGAGGTATCAAACATGGTCACCATTTCTGAACCAGATTAAAATGTAACTGGGAAATAGTTAACAAAATAAATTAAAAAAATACAATAGAACATAGTTAATATTAATGTATGGTTTTCCAATTCAGTATGTGACAGTTGAGGTCTATTGAATTTGACAATAGTGGTCTAAATCACTCTCAGAGCTTCAAGGAAATACTTGTTCTTGAGAACTACAAATCTCAGAAAGGAAGTCAGTTTTCAAACTGCTTATTATAACAGGATGAGAAATCTTGACAAATGCCTCTGTAACTTGAGCATGAAATGATTCTTAGTATACTATACTTGATAATCAGACAAGTTTCAGTCTCAGTTTCTCTCTAATAACCTCAAGATGATTCATTTTTTACCTTCATAAAAATGAATCTATAGATATTTTAACTTTTTTCCTTTTTGACTCTGCTTAAGATATATTTTAGTTAAGTCATCTGCAAGAAACAAGCTGCTAACAAACAGCTGATCACAAAGCATATACCTTAGAGCACATAAAGAACTGAAGTGAAACAGTCTTCCAAGCCCCAGTTACCAAAGCCAAGCCACATCTTCCTTTGCTGTTCTCAGAGCGGAACAATCCTCATTCTCATATAAATAAACTGTTATAATAATAGAAATAGTAATAGCTAACATTTATCCTTGTGTACTGCAGTCTAAGGGGTCAGAAAGAGCTCTAGACAAGACTGAAGGACTGAACAACAATAACACAACATTTAAATCATGCTTACTAGGTTCCAGGAACTCTGCTAAGTACTTCACAATCATTATCTCATTTCATCATCAAACATCAGCAACCCTATGAAGTAGGTGCTGTCATTATCTCCATCTTAAAGATGAGGAAAGTGAGGCAAGCTGAGTTTAAGTGACTAGCCAAGCATCATAGAGGTAGTAATTGTCTGAGTTCAGATTTGACCTCAGATATTCTTGACTTTAGGCCCAGTGCTCCATTCACTCTGAGACCTAGCTGACTCTCTCTCTCAATCTGTATACACAGACACACATATACACATATATTCTCTATATATATTTTATATACATTATATGTGTGGATGTATAGATATATAGTCTTGATCCTGGCTACTTCTGTTCTTCTTTAATTGGCACCTATGCCCAGGCCTAATGGGAGCTCCTACATGGAATCAGATAAATGAATTTCTTATCATGTACTGGAATTGTCAGTGCAACCCTTGTTTTGGTATGTTCTCTTCTTCAGTAGTAAAACAAGTGTGGTATATCATCACCCTTTCGTCTTGGCTCTTAAGAATAATTTTTATGGCTTTCTTTTTTTTTCTTCATTGATTAATTTACTTTTGGTTTTCAACATTCAACTCCACAAGACCTTGATTTCCAAATTTTCTCCCCTTCTCTCCCCTCAACCACCCCAAGACAGCATGCATTCTGATTACCCCTTCCCCCTGTCTGCCTTCTACTTCTGTCACCACCCCCCTTCTTTTATCCTCTTCCATTCTATTTTCCTGTAGGGCAAGATATATTTCTATACCCCATTGCCTGTGTATCTTACTTCCCAGTTGCATGTAAAACAGTTTTTAACATTTGTTTTTAAAACATTGAGTTCCAAATTCTCTCCTTTCTTCCCTCCCCACACATCCTCATTGAGAAGGCAAGCAAGCATGTGCAGTCATGCAAAACACTTCCTTAACAGTCATTTTGTAAAAGACTAACTATATTTCCCTCTATCCTATCCCACCCCACATTTATTCTGTTTTCTCCTTTGACCCTGTCCCTCCTCAAAAGTGTTTGCTTCTAAATACCCCCTCCCCCAATCTGCCCTTTCTTCTGTCATCTGCCTTTCTCTCCTCTGCTTTCCCCCTACTTTCTTGTAGGGTAAGATAGATTACCATAGGCAATTGAGTATGTATGTTATCCCCTCCTTAAGCCAAATCTGATGAGAGAAAAGTTCACTCAATCCCTCTCACCTCCCCCCTCTTGCCCTCCAATGTAAAAGCTTTTAATTGCTTCTTTTATGTGAGATAATTTACCCTATTCTACCTCTCCCTTTCTCCTTCTCCCAGTATATTCCTCTCTCACCCCCCTTAATTTTACTTTTTAGGTATCATCTCTTCATGTTCAACTTACTCTGTGCCCACCCTGTGTCTATACATATACACATGCATATACATACATACATGCATACATATACACACATATATACATATATGTACATATATATGTATATATATATATATCCTCCAAATACTCTAATACTGTAAAAGGTCTTATGACCTTATTATCTTATTATCTTTCATGTAGGAATGTAAACAGTTCAACTTAAAGTTCCTTATGATTTCTCTTTCCTGTTTACCTTTTCATGCTTCTCTTGAGTCTTGTATTAAAAAGTCAAATTTTCTAATCAGCTCTGGTCTTTTTATCAAAAATGCTTGAAAGTCCTCCATTTCACTGAATATCCACTTTCGCCCCCACAGTTTTGCTGGATAGGTGATTCTTGCTTTTAATCCTAGCTCCTTTGACCTCTGGAATATCATATTCCAAGACCTCCAAACCATTAATGTAGATGCTGCTAAATCTTGTGTTACCCTGATTGTATTTCCACAATACTTGAATTGTTTCTTTCTGGCAGCTTGCAATATATTCTCCGTGACCTTGGCACTCTGGGGCTACAATATTCCTAGGTGTTTTCCTTTTGAGATCTCTTTCAGGAGGTGATTGGTGGATTCTTTCAATTTCTATTTTACCTTCTGGCTCTACAATATCATGGCAGTTTTCCTTGATAATTTCTTGAAAGATGATATCTAGGCTTTTTTTTTAGTTATGGCTTTCAGATAGTCCAATAATTTGTAAATTATCTCTCTTGGATGTATTTTCCAGGACATTAGTTTTTTCAGTGAGATATTTCACATTATCTTCTATTTTTTCATTCTTTTGGTTGTGTTTTATCTTGATTTCTCATAAAGTCATTAGCCTCCATTTGCTCCATTCTAATTTTTAAGCAATTATTTTCTTCGGTGAGATTTGGACCTCTTTTTCCATTTTGCCAATTCTGCTATTTAAGTCATTCTTCTCCTCATTGGCTTTTTGGACCTCTTTTGCCATTTGGGTTGGTTTTTTTAAGGTGTTATTTTCTTCAGTATTTTTTGGTTCTCCTTAGCAAGCTGTTGACTCATTTTTCATGATTTTTCTGCGTTACTCTCATTTTTCTTCCCAATTTTTCTTCTACTTCTGTTACTTGATTTTCAAAATCCTTTTTGAGCTCTTTCATGGCCTGTCACCAATTCATATTTTTCTTTAGTCTTTAGATGTAGGAGTTTTGACTTTGTTGTCTTCTTCTGGTTGTATGTTTTGCTCTTCTTTTTTTGCTGTTGTGAATTCACTTCATTGTGGTGGTCTGGAACCCACCCTGCAATATCGCTGAGGTATGACATCTTAAGAATTGAATTACAGGAGGAAATCAAGCTTGATTATATTTGGGAAATTACACAATATGTTAATGAGCTCAGGTTTCTCTCTGAAACAAAGGGCCTCTTCTTTTAATACAGATTTTTTTGCAATGATGCTATACAGCTGTGAGTCATATGCCAGTCTCTAGGGAATTAAAGTTACAAGTGTTACCTAAAGGCCAATGAGGTGATACATAGTTGAGGTGAGTAGTCTCCAGAATGTTGCCAAAGATTTGTGCCACAGAAGTGGCATGAAGGATGCCACTAGATAGATGTAGTATCAGAAAATGAGCTGTGCTTGTTACATAGAGAGAATGAGAGTATAATTTTTAGATAGCCATGTGCTTCATTGGTATCGAGGCAACGTCGAAAGAAAATGTCCTGTCCTTCATAATGGAGTGGGCTTGTGCCTCTGGGTAAAGGATAAGAAAATAAATGAAAACAATTCCATCTTCATTGCAGTCTTTGAAACCTATGGGTTATTCTAAACTTTACCAAATATCATTAGAGTCCTGCAGCTGAATCTTGTCACACAATGTGGTCTATCTCCATTGACAATGAGTAATAGAAGAAAGAAAAGTCCATTATTTCAGTTACCTCATGGTTGCATTACATTAATATCCAACATTAAAGTGGCAGCAGAAGATGTATTAACATGCTCCATCACTGGAGTGATGGGCAGTAGCACCGATGATGTGCTAGTTAAAATCATTGTCAGTGTAATACAGCTGTAATGCTACTGTGTTGATGATTTGGAGTAATGCATTATCCAGGAAATACCATGCTGATTACATGCTACTATAATATATCATTAATCTGGCATCACTGTGAAGATGTGTAAGTATAATTATCATCATAGCCCACACAGGATTGTGTTCCTCTTCCCACCTGGTGCAATAGACCTTTCTGTCAACCTTCTAGGTTGCCTTGGCCTGGAAATTTGTTTCACACTGTCATTTTGTGAGTTCTGCTACTCTAGAATTTGTAGAGGCATTTATTATAGGTATTTGGAGGGGTTTTGGGGAGAGTTCAAGAGGGTCCCTGCTTTTACTCTGGTATCTTGGCTCCGCCTCCAAGAATAATTTTCTTTAAAGTTTATCATAACAACTTGTAATTTCTTAGTTTGACTGGTAAACATCTAAGATTCTTTTTCTCTCCTTTGTGAGTTACATAAGAATCGTAACAAGCCTACAAATATTTATTAAAATATATATTATATACCTATTACTGTGTTAAGCATTGCACAGGCTTTGCCCTTAATTGCACATATACTCATTAAGTTAACATTAACTGAGAGAAGCTCAATTCAGATTAATTGCTGGAACTCCTCAAATGCAGGCTACTTACTCTGAGGTAAAAGAAATCCCCTAGTACATGTACATTTGAATGTGTATGAAGGCCAGGATGACCAAAAGACTAATCACATACACTTGTAAGATCGTAGCTTTTGAGCAGAAAGTGCCTTTAGAGGCTATCAAGTCCAATCTGCTCATTTTTCATATGAAAAAAATAAAAACTGAGTCATCGAGAGATTAAGTCACTTACCCAGGGTCACATAGCTAATAAGTGTTGGAATCAAGATTTCTGACTAGGTTTTTCTAACTCTAAACCTCATGATCTATCAGCTACTCCATTGTTCAATGAGAATGTCTGAATTCAGTGTAGTGTATTAAGAAATTTTACGCAGAACCAGGTATAGACACTAGGCCTCTTGTTATCTAGTTCACTTTGTATTCCATTTTATCATAAATGTTCATCTAAACTCTACTTGAATACCCCTAGTAATATCTAACTTACTACCTTAAAAGGTGTTCCATTTTTATATATGCATTATGGCCAATTAGTGCCCATAAAACCTTAAAGGATAGATTAAAAGTATGACTTAGTTATTACCTATTTGAGTGTAATACCTGTTCAAAGCTGATTGGTATGTTACTGTCTCCTTAGCGGTGGAAATGAATAACCTGGCCTGGGTGATGGGTGAGGCAGAGTTGATAAGAATAGGAAAGCTCCAGCTTTCTTTAGTTTTCTTGGAAACACTTCAAGCTAAAAATCACTTTAGGTGTTTCAAGCTTCCAGCTTTGAGAAGGAAGATGGGAGAGGCCAACTCCACTCCAAGCTGCTGAAAGAAAATGACTCTGGAAAGTCATGAGAAGGGAGAGTGGTCTCCATCATGCCCCTATTCCTAGCTTGCTACACTAGAGACTTTGTGGAATTCCATTCAGGTAAGATCTGGAACTCTCTTGATTGAGCTGTTACTCCCAATAAGAGAGTTCCTTCACTGTGTCTTGTCTGATATAGATAGATAGATAGATAGATAGATAGATAGATATCTCTAGATAAAGAAAGATATCTATAGATATCTACATATCTATATAGATATTTATATATCTATCTATGTAGATATCTCTATGTAGATATCTACATAGATAGATATGTAGAGAGATATAGAAACATATCTATCTATCCCTCTGTATATCTAGTTTCTATTTATCTTCTTCCTATGAATACCTTCTCTGATTTCTGTTATGCTACAGTTTGGATATATGTATTTCTTTGATCTTAGTTATGTGTGTCCATTGTAAAACTAGTATTTGGTAGAAAGGGGGTCAAGCTTTGGATATGGAGTTTCCCTTCCTTCCAATAATGAGAAATAGCAATCAGAAGCAAAATTGAACCTGATCATATCTCCTAGATTGCTAATAATTTAAGACTTTTAGCTTGGTACCCCTTCTTTCTGAGAACAGAGTAGCCTCTGGCCCCAATTCCCTGCTCTTCCTCTTAGCAGAAAACAGTGTCCTTTGGAGAATGGTTTGGAGAGAAGAGGCTAATGATGTCTATTCTGCCTCTCTTTGAACCATACAACAATACTCCTGTGCTACATGACCTCACAAAATGTGGGGCCTTAATACATATGGGTATTGTTATATCAAAAATGAGGATTTTCCCCATGTTTGTGAATGATACTGTGTTTCCAATGGTACTCTCTCCCCTGTGCCAACACGAGAACTCACCATTGTTCTAAAATTAAATCATAATAGACCCAAGAGTAACACTGCAGAAGGTCATATTCTAGAGCCTTTCTCTTTTATCTTAGGATGTGACCAGCTACATTATATACTGTGATAAACTTGAATATACAAGTTGTTCATTTTTAATGTCACAGTGGTATAATTATCATGTAATTACCATATAGAGAATTTTTGCTGTGAAATGTTAGTTATACAATAATATAAAGTTATCATCACTAGAAAGCCCAAAGAGGATAGTAAATTCTACCTTAGGCTAAATTATAGCAAGAAATGAATAGTTAAAAAAGCACTATAAAAATTATGGAATTCTAAGACAGAATTCAGATTTTTTAAAATCCCCTTTATTCTGATAAAATTTGTTACTTGAATCCCATCTGTCCCCAAACCAATCCCCCCAGTGTTTCAGATTTTCACCATTACTTGCTTTTCAGAGTTTGAGTATTGTCTCAAGATGGTTTCTATTAAAATGTACATTTGTCAGCAGAAATTTTTTTTATCAGATCAGTCATTGTTCTGAAAGATTAGGACTCAGGACAGATACATTTTTTAGAGAGCCAGGAAAGGGGCAATGGTGAAAGTTTTTGAGTCTAGGATAGCAACGTGTGTCCATATAGATGAACCACCAACAAAAAGAAAATCAGTGATTTAGAATAGCTCTGGGGTGTCCAAGGTGGAAAGAGAGACAGAGAGAGACAGAGGCACAGAAAGACACAGAAACAGAGATGTCAAAAGAGGAGGGAGATGTCAAAGACAAACTACTTCACAATTTGTTCTCTATAAAGTGAATATATTTTCCACAATCTCTTTTACAAGGCTGTTGTGAGGAAAACTCTTCATAAACATTAAAGTATCATGTAAGTATGAACTCTTTTATTTAACCAGGACTAGAAATCTTTGCTAAAAATACTTAGGGAAAAAAATTTTGGAGTTTTTCTTTTGAATCAAGAAAGTAGATTTTTATACAAATGGAATTGAAAGGCACCAAGAAAACAAATGAAAACAATTCCATCTTCATTGCAGTCTTCGAAACCTATGCGTTATTCTAAACTTTACCAAATATCATTAGAATCCTGCAGCTGAATCTTGTCGCACAATGTGGTCTATCTCCATTGACAATGAGTAATAGAAGAAAGAAAAGTCCATTATTTCAGTTACCTCATGGTTGCATTACATTAATATCCAACATTAAAGTGGCAGCAGAAGATGTATTAACATGCTCCATCACTGGAGTGATGGGCAGTAGCACCGATGATGTGCTAGTTAAAATCATTGTCAGTGTAATACGGCTGTAATGCTACTGTGTTGATGACTTGGAGTAATATATTATCCAGGAAATACCATGCTGATTACATGCTACTATAATATATCATTAATCTGGCATCACTGTGAAGATGTATAAGTATAATTTATAATGAGACAAAGGGAAAGGTGACAGCAAGGCTTTCCTCATAAGTAATCTCCATTAAGTGCTTGATTTTGAAAACTTTATTCTACATACTTAAGGGAGAAGCTTGGCAGAAAAATGGAATGTAAGAAATACTTCAGTCACCCAAAAAAGGAAACAGTAGAATATATTTACAATAGGATAAAAAAACCATAGCCTACTTACATCATGGAAAAATCAGACAACGGATTCTATTTTTTTAATTAGAAATTCTGGTTAAATCTAAATAGGATAAACCCAAGTAGTCTGTCAGAGAAGCATAGAATCTCTAAATTAGAAAGAATCGTGTAAGTCATTATGGCCACCCCTTCTGTGAAACCTGACTCTCTTCACAACATTATAGAATCATATAGATCTTAGAAATGGAAGGGATCTCAAAAGAACATCTCTTCCACACACTCACTCTGAAGTAAAGCACCAATCTTGGTTTACAGATAGGCAACCAAGAGCCATAATTTTATATGATTTCTGAATCTTGCAAAGATAATGAGTGGAAGAGCTAACCTGTTATATATAGCTAATTTTTCATTCCACTGTATCATACATGTTCAGCAAGACCCTCTTTAAATACTTTTAGTGATCGTCTACCTTAAAAAGGCAAACGATTACATTTTCAAACATGTTGAATGTTTAGGAAGTTCTTCAGTATTTGAAACTAGTATCTATAACTGCTACCCACTGATGTTAGCTTTTATTTCTGGTATCAACTGGAATAAAGCTATTTATTCTTCCACTTGATAACTCTCCAAATAGATACAGAAACTAATCAGAACTCCCTTCAAGTCCAGCTAAAATAGTGTCTCAGATGAAAGATAACATTCCAGATGTGGTCTGATCAGAAGACAGCTGGATTATCACTTCCCATGTTCTGAATGCTGCTTTTTGATGAATGCAACCTAAGATCAGTTTTACATTTTTGACAGTCATATTATACCACTGAATTATTGTGTTTTTAGCATATTAAAATCACCAGATTTTTCCCCATTACTGAAACTTTTAAACCATTTCTCTTAATTTTAGTGCCTTCGCTCTATTAGTTATTTTCATTTGTCCTTTATGGGCAGCGAAGTGGTTCTTTGGATAGAATGCTGAGCCTGTAGCCAGGCAGGTTCATGTTCCTGAGTTCAAATGTGACCTCAGACCCTTACTTATTAGCTGTATGATCCTGGGGAAGTCACTTAACCCTGTTTACCTCAGTTCCTCATCTCTAAAATGAACTGGAGAAGAAAATGGCAAATGATTCCAGTATCTTTTCCAACAAAACCCTCAAATGGGGTCACAAAGAGTTAAACACACCCAAAAAATGACTGGGCAACATTTTTTTTCTTTATATAGCTTGTTTGTCAATGGGTGTATATTGTCTCCTCCACGAGAGTATGAGTTCCTGAGGACAAGGACTGCCTTTTGCCATTTTTGTTTTTCATTCCCAGTGCTTAGCACACTGCCTGGCACATATTAGGCAGTTGATAAAAAAAATTTATTGACTATCATGTATTTGTACTGTTAAGGTTTTCAATTTGATTTTTATTCCTATTAAAATTAATTAGCATTATATTTGGCCCATTATTGTAGTCTTTGAAAATCATTTTGGATCCTAATTATCTTTATGTATTATCACATTGACATCATGCCATCTATATCTTCATCCACAATGTAATAAGGATATTAAAAGGAGATAGATTAGGACCAATGGATCCTGGAACTACTTTCCACGTTCACTTTAATCTCCAGTCTTTGGTTGTTCAACCAGTTTTAATGCATGTAACTGTATAATTTCAAGTATGGGTTTGTCACTTAGGCTCTACTATTACATCAAAAACTTAATATCCCATAGGCATTTCAAACTCCAGATGTCTGAAATAGAACTTATTATCTTTCTCTCCAAACCCATTCCTCTTTAACACTTTCCTATTTTTTGTTAAGTTCACCTCCATCATTCCACTCTCTCTGGCTTGCCACCTGAATTTCATCCTGAGTTTTTACTCTCCTTCCCTCAGGGTTGTGATAAAGCCAGCTTAAAACAGGCACAGGAAATTGATTATTAAGTATGTTCTCAGAGAATCGTTATTAAATTTTCAGTATGAGCATTTAAACCTCAGAAATCAGTGAACATTATCTATCCAGGTTTTATTTATTGTACTTTGCTAATTGTCTAGACGTAAGAAAGTGAACGAAAAACTGCTTAAAATGCATATTAAACTTAGGAGTGTATCATACATACTTTTTTCAGAGTTGATTGTTAAATATATACCAGTTCATCCTCTTTAACCCACACATTCAGTCAGTTGTCAGATCTTGCCATTTCTTTCCCAATAACATCTCTAGCTGCTGTTCCCTTCTTAATACTTTCTTAATTTATACCCTTATCACCTATCAATAGAAATTCTAAGAGACAGTTCTGAGCGTGATCTATTTATTAGCAAACGTTAGTAATCACCAATAAATGGGATCAATGGCCTCTCACGATTAAAGACCTTCAGTTAGGGAAGTTAGATCTTTTATAGTATTTTACAAGATGGTGGAGAAAAATCTCCAGCAACATAGATGTGTCTTTTTCTGATTGGCCAGATATTTTAATGAGTAGGTGGGATAAGTAGCTTCTCTCCATTACACTATCCAGAGATGAGATTAGTTCTTAGGTGATGGGAGTAGTACTCAAGTGATGAGCTTGATTTTTAGCACAAGGTTTAGATTGACAAGATTGACCTGCAGGTTAATCAGGTTTCTCTGGAAAGTGGGTGAAGGGTAAAGATACAAGGTGTTTCAGCAGTTCAGTTGGTGAAAAACCAACAGGAGCCCAACAAGAACACTGCAAGCCCAAGTTCTTTTGATCTGCTTTACTAAGGAAAGCAATGTTAAGGGTTAACAATCTTACTATAATTCAACATACAAAGATCATTCACTCAGCTCAGGGGGAAAAGCCAGCACCCAGACCTTCAGAGCAAATACAAACAGAGCAAATAAATACAGATCAACAGATAGATTTCTGTCTGACAAAATCACAATATACAGTTACCAGAGAAGCATCAACATCTGGGTTTTCTTCGAAGCTGGGGAGCTCATAACAACGGCTTGTTGAGAGTCATGCACCACTCCTGCTGTGGTTCAGAGCACCAAAAGAGAAAGCCACCCTCTGGGTTTATATATCTTGTTCAGGGTCAAAGGCGAGTCACACATGTGACTCACCCACGTGACCTAAAATCGTCACAAAAATGTGACAAACCCACGTGGTCTAAAAGACTCTGATGTCACAAACATGTCACTCAAGCCCATGTAAACTAGGCTTTCCCTTGAGGCAAGGAGGTCATCAGGGACTCCCAATTTAATCAAGGAAACAAAGGCTGAACTCTTCAAGGGCACTTAGTTGAGCCCATCTTGATTCCCAATACACAAGGGTGGGGATAAAAGTCACAGTGGTAGAGTTACAAGTCATGAGAGTAGATTGTGACCCAAGTGACCTGAGGTTACCTGAATATACTTGCAAGAGTAAGGAAAAGTGAGGGGGAACATTAAATCTATCTTGATTAAGATTTGTGTCATGATCTGAAAAGGATGCTTTGACTACTTCTGCCTTTCTGCAGTGGATTGTGAGGTTTTTATGCCCTAGTACATGGTCAATTTTTGAGTATGTGCCATGTACCGCTGAGAAAAAAGTATATTCCTTTTTATCCCCATTCAGTTTTCTCCACAGGTCTATCATATCTGCCTTTTCTAAAATTCTATTCACCTCCTTAACTTCTTTCTTGTTTATTTTGAGGTCAGATTTATCAAGTTCAGAGAGGGAGAGGTTGAGGTCCCCCATTATTATAGTTTCTTCCTATAACCCCCTTAACCTCTATTCTAAGAATTTGCATGCTATACCACTTGGTGTATATATGTTAAATAATGATATTGCTTCATTGTTTATGGTGCCTTTTAGTAGGACGTAGTGTCTTTCTTTCCTTATCTCTTTTAATTAGATCTATCTTTGCTTTTGCTTTATCTGAGATCAGGATTGCTACAACTGCTTTTTTTTTTTTTTACTTTAGTTGAAGCACAATATATTCTACTTGAGCTTTTTACCTTTACCCTGTGTGTAGCCCCTTGTTTCAAATGTGTTTCTTATAAACAGCATAGTGTAGGTTTATGGTTTTTAATCCATTCTGCTATCTGCTTCCATTTTATGGGAAAGTTCATCCCATTCAAAATCACAGTTATGATTACTATCTGTGTCTTTTTCTCCATCCTATCTCCCCCCTGTTTCTGCTTTTATTGCTCCCTTTCCCCTTCTACTCCTCAACAGTTTTGCTTTTGACCACTGCCTTCCTCAGTTTACCCTCCCTCTTGATTCCCCTCCCTTATCTTACTGCTTTCCCCTTGCTACTTCTGCCTTCTCTTCTGACCACCCCCTCCCTTTTTCTCCCCTTTCCCCTTCTACTGCCTGTGGGACAAGTAAAATTTCTATACTAATCAGGGTATGTTATTCCCTTCGTGAGCCAAATCTGATGAGAGTAAAGCTCTAATACTGCTCTTCTCCCTCCCTTCTTTCCCTCTACTACAGTATGTTTTTGTGCCTGTTCATGTGATGTAATTTACCCTTTTCTACTACCTCCTTACCTCTTCTTCCAGAACTATCCCTTTATATTTCTTAATTATATTTTTTATCATTATATCAGTTATTTTATACTGATACCCACAGTCTATGAGTATCCCTTTCAATTGTCATAATAAGTTTACTATTCTCAAGATTGACATATATATATATGAAACATATATAAAACAAAATAATCTTATGTAATGATGTAACTAATTAGCCTTATTGATTAACTAGGGGCTTCCCCCCTCCCCATTTACCTTTTTATGTCTCTCTTGAGTTTTGTATTTGAAGATCAAATTTTCCATTGAGTTCTGGCCTTTTCATCAGGAAGGTCTGGAATTCCCTTATTTTGTTGAGTGTCCACCTCCTTGCCTGGAAAATTATGCTTAATTTTCCTGGGTAGTTGATCGTTAGTTGTAGTCAAAGCTCCTTTGCCTTTCAGAATATCATATTCCAATTTCTCCTGTCATTTAATGTAGAAGCTGAGAGATCCTGCGTGATCCTGACTGTAGTTCCGTGATATCTGAATTGTTTCTTTCTAGCCGCTTGCAGTATTTTCTCCTTGACCTGGTAGTTCTGGAATTTGGCTATAATATTTCTTGGAGTTTTCAATTTGGGATCTTTTTCAGGGGGTGATCGATGGATTCTTTCGATGACAATTTTACCCTCTGGTTCTAGGACCTCTGGGCAATTTTCCTTAAGGATTTCATGGATCTATTTTCCAGGTCATTTGTTTTTCCAATCAGATATTTCATGTTTTCTTCTATTTTTTCTATCTTTAGATTTTGTTTGACTGATTCTTGATGTCTCATAGAGTCATTTGCTTCTACTTGTCCAATTCTAATTTTTAATGTTTTGTTTTCTTCCTTTGTCTTCTGTATCTCCTTTTCCATTTGGTTGATTTTACTTTTCATTGAGAAATTTTCTCCATTTATATTCTGATTTTCCTTAACCGTTTCCCCGATTTTACTTTTTAAAGATTTGTTTTCCTCATTGATTTTTTTTCCATTTTTTCTTTTACCTCCTTAATTTGGTTTTAAAGTCCTCCTTGAGTTCTTCCAGGAATGCTATTTGGTCTGGAGACCAGTTTACTTTCCCTTTTGACGTTTCAGATGTGGGTGTAGTGTCCATGCTGTCCTCTTCTGAATTGGTATTTTGATCTTCCCTGTCTCCATAATACGAATCAATCGTCTTTGGCTTCTTAGCGTGTTTTTTCATGGTGTTTTTTTATTCCTCCTGGCTTCTAAAGTGGATCTTGTTTCTGAGGCTCAGGGGGCTCTGTCCCAGGTTTCTTGTGTTGGAATCTGTGGGTCTGCTCACTGGCTTTATGTTCTATGGCCTCTGGTTTCATGATGTGTGGGAGATGGGTGGTCTGGCTGCTGGGGCTCTCCTCTTCCCCAGGACTGTTTTACAGAATGGGTGGTCTCAGCTCTTGTCTGTGCTGGTGTCTGCCACTCCCCCGGCTGTGCAAATCCATGTCTGGGGTCCCGGCGTTGATGTTTGTTAGCTCCACCCCCTGGAGCTCAGTTACTCTCATTTTGCTGAGGTGAGGGCTGCTGGGACACCTCTGTTCCTGCACTAGTCTTCTTCCACCACCACAGAAAGGGCCCTCTCCCCTACTTTTCTCGCTACTGAAGCCCCCCTTCTGGCACCACTCTTTCTCCTGAGGTATTGTTCTCTGGGTTTATTCAAGGGAGGGATAGGAGCCATTTTACCTGGACATTATAGCTCCCAGAAGTTCAAGAAGGTGAGTCTCAAACCTTTAGACTGTGGGTTGGAGGCCTCCAGGTTAGTTGCTACTGCAGCCACAAGCTCTTCACTCCGACAAACTCACCCCCTGGGCTGAGAGGCCTGGGACTGGATCCCAGCCGTAGCTGGTACTTTCCCCCTGGGCCTGTTCGTGCTCCTGTGTTTCACTCACCCAGCGCTCTCCCAGACTGGTGCACTGGCTGGATTTCTCTGCTGTTCACAGCTGGTTTGGTCTGGTGCTGTTCTGTGTGCCCAGCACTCCTACCCCTCTCAGTCTACTAGTGGCTTCTAACTCTCTCTGCTTAGATTCACTTTTTTAGACGTGTCTGACACAATTTGTGAGAGAGCTCCAGTAGTTCCTTCCTTTCACAGCGCCATCTTGGCTTTGCCTCTCAGCTTGATTAAGTTTTAACAAAATAGAATTAAAAATCAATTTTCAATTTCAACACCTCTTACTTGGACTATTGAAATAGCCTCCACCCAGTTGCCAAAGTGATTTCCCTAAAGCATATGTTTGAACATCTCAGTCCCCTGTTCCGTAAATTCCAATAATTCACTATTACTGCCAGGATCATGTATTAACTCGTTTGTTTAACTTTTAGCACTTCTCCCAATCTGACACCAGTTTCCCCTTCTAGTTTCATGATACTTTACTTCCCTCAGTATAAACTTACTTCTCTGTAAATTTCTAGTACTCTCTCCTTCCTCATTTAACCTCCTGGCTTCCTTGCCTTCCTTCAAGTCTCAGCTAATAATCCCACCTTCTGCAAGAAGCTTCTCTTTTTCTTTCTTAATTCTAATACCTTCTCTCTGAAATCATCTCCAGTTTATCAGATTGTATATAGATATGTATGAGTAGGTATATGTTGTATATGAATATATGTATATATGAATGTATGTATATATATACATATGTGTGTATGTATATATACATGTGTATATGTGTGTGTATCTACGTATGTATCTATGTACTCTTGTTTTTACATAGTTAGCATTTTTCCTCTCTAATTAGACCTTGAGCTCTTTGAGGGTAGCGGACTGTTTTTGATTTTCTTTGTATCCCCAGACCTTAGCACATTACTCAGCACATAAGAAGAATTTAATAAATTTTTGTGACTTTAACTCGACATACCCAGTGATCAGGATGAAGTGGCCTTTTTATTCTTCCTTACACACAACAACTCTATCTCTTGTGCCTTTGTATTGGCTATGCCTGATGCCTTGAATTAGTTTTTTTCTCTTATTTTTGCCTCTTGAAATCCTTTTTACTTCAACAGCTGAAGTACTACCTTCTGTATAAGATATTGAGTGATTCTCCTTGGCTATTAGTGTCTCCCCAGCCCCAGAGACAAGATAACTTTTTATATGTTTAGAATACATATTCTGTGTATACACGTCCGTACAGCGTGTTCCTAAAGTCTGGATACATAGGCAATTGACAGCAGTGTGGAATTAGTGCATTGAATTTGTGTGAATCTTTCTAAGTGCATCAACCTTTGCATTACAAATGATGGAAATCGTATTGAAGATGTTATTTGTTAAAATTCCAATTAAATAAAAATTTCATTCATTTCATTTCTTGAAAATATGCATTTTTGCCTATGTGTCCAGACTTTAGGAACACTCTGTATTTTAATGTTGTCTTTCCCATTAGGATGCAGGTTTCTTGAGAATAAAGTTGCTGTTGTTGTTGTTCAGTTGTTAACAAGTCTTTGTGACCCTGTCTGGAGTTTTCTTTCTCTACTGGAGTGGTTTGTCATTTCTTCTGCTTATTTTACAGATGAGAAACCAAGACAAATGGGGTTAAGTGACTTGTCCAGGGTCACATAGCTAGTTAGTAATGGAGCCAGATTTGAACTCATGAAGATGACTCTTCTTGACTTAAATGTCCTAGAGGATAAGGACTTTAACTTTTTGTTCTTTTTTGTTGCATCTCCAGGATGTACTTAATAAAAGTCTGTTGCTCATCTAGCCCTTGAGTGTCAATCAAAGGACAGGGTGAAAGAGCCTATCAATTGACTTTCACATCTTTGTACTTGAAGGCCACCAATGACTTCTTTGATGAAAATACCCTGCCCTGCCCCTCATTCTCTTATTTTTGTTGTATCCTCCATTAGAATAAAGCTCCTCGAGGGCAAGATCTATCTTGTTTTTGCATTTGTATCCCCAACTCCTGGCACAAGTCTTTGAATATAATAAGCATAAAATGTATGCTTTTTATTCATTCATTCATTTATTTTCAATCTTGTTGAAAGATTTTAACAAAAACAGTATATTTTGTCTATAGGATTTCCTAAATATAAATACAAAAAGAGAAATAAGGATAGGATAGTTTGACATGATGTACTCCTGATAAGCCAGTGTTGGCTTGCAGCAGTCACTATTTCCTTTTGTAAGTGCACAGAAGTCATCCATTCTATAATGTTGCCTATATCAATTTCCAGTACAATGGCCTAAATTTTCTAAAATCTATCTTCTTCCCCTTTTAAAAATTTTCCCAGTGCTATTTGTCTGATTTCAGGTTTTTTCTCTTTGATGTTCTATTCTAAATTATTTTTAATCTGTGTTCATATTTTATCTCCCTAATAGAAGGTAAGATCTTTTTATTGAAGAAAATTGCACTTGCAATGTATTCAAAACTTACTGTATTTAATCTGCTATTGTTATAATCATAAAATTCATAAACTCAGTATCATTCAGACAAATCATCCTTTCACTGGAAATGGCCTAAAATTCACTTCAACAAAATGGGAAAGCACAATGTTTGAAAGGAATGGTTTTTGCAGTGACCCCTAGGAAAAGTACGGAGAATCAACTCAACAATAGACAGTAGATTCATACAGTAGTCAATGTCCTGTAGGGTACATGAATACTAATATTATGTATTAAAGGTGAATGAACCTCCAAACACGGGTAAACTGGAATCTGGAATGGCTATCACTTCCAGAAGATCCTCAGTAAGCATACCATTTTCCAATGCTGTATGAGTACTATAACCTTTCCAGTTTCTTTTGGGTTGTATTTTTGTTTTGCTATAAACTCATTCTTATTGTTTTGATAAAATGTGGATGCCATGAGTACTGAAATTATGTATATCCATATATATGTATATGCATATGTATACACACATATACATGCATATATGCACACACGTATATATACATATATAACGTATAGGATACATGTGTATAAAACAAGTATACTCACATTTGAATCATATATTTAAAGGTACATTTACTTATTCCTTTTGATTTTAGAAATCTAAGTAAGGATATGTGAGACATCACACTTGGAGAGCAGATGCACTTTAGTTTAGTCCCTACGTTTCCAGAGCCTACCATTATGCCTTGCATCCAATAAATACTTAACAAATACTTTTAAATTGTATTTTGCCATTTTCAGTCCCACAGCAAGATTTATCAGCTTCTATAATGAAGGATCAGAAAGCTTCAAATATGATATTCCAGAGGACAGAAGAACTAGAATTACAACCAAAAATCAACTACCCAGCAAAATTAAGTATAGTGCTTCATGGGGAAAAAAATAGGCATTTAATGATAATAGAGGAATTTTAAGCATTCCTGATGAAAAGAGCAAAGCTTAGTAGAAAATTTGACTTTTAAATAAAAGAGTTCAGAGGTGTATAAAAAGTTAAATAGGAAAGAAAAATAAGGGTTAAATAATAAGGTTAAACAGTTAAACAGTTTATATTTCTACACAGGAAGATGATACTTGTAACTCCTAAGAACTTTATTATTTATCATTATTAGGGCAGCTAGAAAGAGTATACATACACAGAGGACATGAGTATGAGTTGAATATGATTGAATGATATCTAAAAAATAAAATTAAGGGGTAAGAAAGAGGAATGCACTGGGAGAAGGGGAAAGGGAGAGGTGGAATGAGTTAAATTATCTCATGTAAAAAGAAGCTTAAAAGATTTTACATTTTCATTGGAGATGATTCAAAGAGGGATTAATATCTATCAGATTGACTACTATGACAGAAAAGGAAAATGACAAATGTTCGAGGACATGTGGCATTAATGCATTGTTGATGGAGTTGTGAAAGATTAAACCATTCTGGAGAGCAATTTGGAACTATTCTATAAAACCGTGAGTGTATTTGACTAAGCAATACCACTATTAGGTCTTTATCCCAGAGAGATATTAAAAGCAAATAACAAAAAGAATATTATGAAATTTATTTTTTTCTCATAGCAGCTCTTTTTGTGGTGGCAAAGAATTGACAATTATGGAAATGTCCAACAATTGGGCAATGGCTAAAGAAGTTGTTGTATATGATTTTGAAAGAATATTATTGTGCCATAAGAAATAACAATCAGGATTCTCTCAGAAAATCCTGGAAAGACTTACACAAACTGGTGCAAAGTGAAATGAGCAGAACCAGGTGAATATTTTATGATGTCCATCTGTGAAGCTATTCTTAGCCATTATTCTCTTAGTTATTCTCAGCCATACAATAATCCAGTACAATTCCAAAGGACTTATAATGAAAAGTGCTATTCCTCTCTAGAGAAAGAACTGAGAGAGTTTTAATACAGATGAAAGCATACTTTTTTAAACTTTATTTTTTAATCTGTTTTCTCTCATGACATGACTAATATGGAGACGTTTTGTACGACTGCACATGCAGAACATATATCAAATTGCTTGTCTTCTCAATGAGGAGAGAAGAGAGGAAAGCAGGGAGGAAGTGAATATAGAAATTTTTAAAAATTATAATAATATTTTTCATTGGAATTGAAAAAATAGAATATTAAATTAATCTTTAAAAAAGAATTGAGTTCAAATAGGAGCTGATAAAGAGAATATATTCCGTTTTTCCAAAATTTTGAGAGAGTTAATGGCTGTAACTGTCATACTTGGAATATTTGTAGGTGCTTAATACTTGCTTGATTAATTAAACTGAATTTAATTGGTGTCAACTTAAATAATTGAAGTATTTTATCTCTAAATTCAGAATGAAAAACACTGTCCCTTATTAAAGTAATGTAATAATGGTAATTTTATATCTATAATAACTCACATGTGGAGTTGCAGAATTACAAATAATATAAGTGAAAAACATTGAAAAGAAAAATTTTAGGGATAGGTTCTCTTCCAGTGTCTTTTATGTTTAATATTAGCTGTGATATTAATCTGCAGTAAGAGTTCAGAGTTGCCAAGAACTTTGAAATCAAGAACAAAAATTCCTGTCATTATTAAGGTGCTGAATGTGTGTGTTGAATAATATTGTACAAGTTTCCCAAATAACAAAAAATAATTTGGCTCAAGAGATTGGATGTGAGCTGCCATATCAAACCCCTGTTGTGTGTTGACTCTAGGGAGAGTATTGAATCTTTTGATAAAATGAGCTTCATGTCTCTTGAAAATATGTCTGTGTTTGCTTTTTAGGGAAGGCTTTGCATTTCACAATCTTCCCAATAAACTGCAACTGTTCACTAATTAGTGGTAGAAATGCTAAACTAGAGGCTAATCCAAAACTCCTGGGCTTATTTATCGAGAAAACATGGCACTGAAATCTTCTGGCCACCACTTACAATAACAGATCATCAACAGAGTTTGTCAACCTATCAAAAAAGCAAATAAGGCACAAATTATTTCATTCACTTTTGTGCCTGCCAGCAACCTCCCAAAGGCTAATCTAAACCCCACTACAATAATGCCTTTCTGCCAAGGACCAGACTGTCTTCAGCTCATGGAATATTTCCCATCACTTTATAGCTAAAATATGTGCAAATTCAGCACTCCAGAGGCTGTATGCTTCTCCTTCCTCACCCAGTGGTAATCCAAAATCCTGCATACAGGCTGGACCCCACATTTTGACCTTTATTAACTATTCACCTCTCTGGGCCAGTTACCTTATATGTAAAATGAGAGGTTATGAACAAGAAAATACATAATATTTGATAATGTTTAATATCTAAGGTTTTTCTACATTAAAATTTCTTTTAAAAATAGATTTGTATTTTATATGCAGTGTGTCCCAAAAGACATAGTGAAGTTTAAACTATTAAAACTGCAGTAAGATATTTGAGACATCCTATATTTTGTTTTCATGTTCTATAGATTTTTCCCTGAACACTTCCCCTTTCCCTCCCCAAAAGCCTTCCTTTTTAACATTGAAAAAAGAAAAAAATGCAAGAGAAAATTTAATAAACCACTAAATACATCCAAGTCCAATATTCAATACAATATTTGAACTCCAGAGGGAGGTCACTTCTCATGTTTCTTTTTTGGAGCTTTGCACATTTTTTATTATTTCAAAGCATTCAGTTTTGATTGTTTTGTTTTTGTTGTTCACAAAATTAACATGGTTTTCAATCTTTGCTACTCTGAAATTTCTAATTGTGTATGATTTTATTTTCCCATAACTTGGGTAAACTACTGACATTTGTCAATAGATAATATGGATTTATTCTCTTGCTATGACATTAATGGCATATTTTGTATCTAAGATCCAGATTATAAAAAAATTCTATTCATTAAAAAATAAAAATGTAAATATTCATTAATACAGCTAGCATGGGCAACACCATAATTTAAAATATCTGGAAAACAAACTTTGAAAGAAATAAACAGGTAGGTACAATAGAGTACCTTCCCAATTTACAACAACAACAACAAAATCCATCTCTTTTTTTCTATACAAATTGAAAGAGGAAAAAAAAAACTCATTCTTTCTACTTTTCTCTGAATCACAAACCTCATGGAATGTCATTCTGCAACTCAGAGTTTATTTTAGATTCATAGATTCATAGAATTTTAGAGTGGTAAGGGACCTTAGAAATTATTAGTTCTGATTCTGTCATATTACAAAGGAAGATACAGACTCACCTAAATAAAGTGATTGGTCCAAGATCATATAGCGTACCTTCCTCCTTATTTCCTTCATTCTGCATGCTTTCCCTTCTATCTCTAACCCTCTTTCAGTGGACAAGCTCCCAGAGGGAAGAGAAAGACACTTCTTCTACTCCCTCTCTTTTCCCATGAAACATAATGAAAAAGAAGAAATATTCATATAGGGAATACCTAGTCTGTGAAGAAAAAAAAAACCTCCCACAACTCTTTATTTCTAACCAGAATGAACTTTTTAGTATGAATGTTTTATGAAAAAGGCAAAATATAATAACCTTATATTTATTTTTTAGCTGAATCTGGGAGCTGATCATGAATAGCAATAGAGAATGGACCCAAAATCATCAGTATAGGGAAATCAGTATAGGGAAACCTCAGATGAAAAAACGCTACTAATGCATATTTGCATGTTCTCTGTAACTTAGAGTCCTACAGTTGCTGAGAGATTAAGAGATGATTGAGAGATTAAGTGAGCTGCACAGGGTCATACAGCCAGAGTGCCAGAAGCAAGACTTGAATCCAGTTTTTCCTAACTCTGTGACCTACTCTCTACTGGCTCTCAAATTGTAATCATAAAGTAATGCTAATCATAAGTTTTTAAAAAAATGTTACTGTTCATATTATCGAACATCTAGAGGTTTTAAAAAAATATTCCTCAGCAATAAAGGTTTTTTCTTCATGAAAATGAATTTTTTTTTACTTTTCAAATTCTAAACTTAGTAACCAACAATAAGATTATTTGAATAACTTTAAATAATTATGCTTTAAAAATTAAGTGTTGTTATTTATGATTTGTTTTAATATTGTTATATTTATTTAAAGGCAATGATAATAATTATTGTTTGCTTCCATAATGCATTCTGATCTGTGGGTGTGGGTATGGGGGGGGGTGTGTATGTTAGAGAGAGAGAGGGGTAGAGGGAGAGGGAGAAGGAGAGAGAGGGGGAGAGGGAGAGAGGGAAGGAGAGAGGTAGGGGGAGAGGGAGAGAAAGAGAGAGATTGTTTTAATTTTTTTTCCAAGTAAAATTTAAACAAGGTTTTCTTACCATAGATATAAGAAGCTTCCTAACTGCTTGATTTTGAGGAGGAAAACCCCTTCTCAACCAGCCTAGTTCCTGTTACTTCACAAAACATTTATTGCATAGTACCTAGGGTCTTTGCTTCAGTGACAATGCAACTATACATATCATTTAACCCAACTAAATACATTTTATTCATCTATAAAGTGAAGAAAATAGTACCTGTAGTACTTTCTATTAAGATAATTGTGAGGAAAAAATGGAATATGTATATACAGGGTATCTTAAAACTCTAGTGTTTTAATAAGCTTAAAACTGCAATAATATTTTTGGGACATCATCTGTATCTACATACATACATTTACAAATAAATTCACAGACATATTTTCCCATATACACACATAGATGAGCTTTGGAAATCTGTCAGTATGATATAAATGCCTATCATCATTATTATCTTGTTTGTTTTATTTTCTTCAATAGAATTCAGAGAGAAGTAGTCAGTGGTCAAGTCATTATACTATTACTGTTGTTTTACATTCAGTGTTCTACAGACTAATGTGTGCGTGGATAAAATAACTATTTTGTGGTTGAATAAAATCATTAGGATATAAAACCTTTGTAGGCTTACTGAAAAATAACTGATACATTTCAGTAACGGATAGGATGATGGGGATGACTTGAATGTCATCCCATTTATACATGATTTTTATCTCCTTGGCCAAGTTCCTATCATTGGAAAACATATTATTGTCTGTGCATTGGAGACTATGAATATTTTGGATGTGGTAACCCCTATTCAAATGAAATTCTCAAGTTTTAATGAATCAATGTTATTATGACTATGATTATTGTTACTAAGTATCTTCATGCAGTAGCCCATCAATAATCACTCTCAGAAAACCCATTTGATAGTACTTTGAAAAGAAAAAAAGTTCTGATTTTTGTTTTTTTTCTTCAGGCATCAGAAAAAGCATGGTATACACAAAACCCTATCTTACATCCATATACATATATACAGAGAAGATGGATTAAATGAGCTCTAGGTCACTTAGTGTTTAAGAGTGAGGAATCTAGAAACATCTCAACTTTGTTCATGACCACGATATCTATGGATTACAGAATGATAGGAATGAGTCACATAATTGTCCTATAAACTGTTAAAGTTTACATTTTACAATGTTTAATTGTAGGCATTAGTTTCTTTTTAAGGATATGTTGTAGTGAAGAGTACTAGCCTGAAAGTTAGATGACCTGGGTCTAAATATCAGTTTCTTCATTTTTTACTTATTGGGATTTAGAGATGAGGCACAAGCTCTTTGATTCAGTTTCATCTCTAGGATGATGGTAATAATTATTATACTATCTACCTTTCAGAATTCTTGTGAGGATCACATGAGATAATAATCATAATAAGCTTTATGACAAAAGATTATTTTAAATATTATTCTTATTACTCTTATTTATTTTTAAAATGTTTAAGGTAAAAAAAAATCTAAACATAAAATATAAACATTGAAAGTAAGTTCACAAATATTGGATACCATGAAAATTAGAAATATTCTTTGTGATTTTTCTGGTATCAACACTTCTGCTTATCAAAAATTTCAAATAATCAAGTGTAATCTTTGGGGACAAAGAAGAAGCTAAGTGGATTGCTAGAGAAATATTGGCTGTGAGAGGATGTTTGACTTGGTGCAATGAGGATTTGGCATTGAAGCCCACCTCAGAGACGTATTAGTTGTATTACTCTAGGAAAATCACTTAACCTTTCTAACCCTCAGTTTCCTTTATCTATAAAACAGGGATAATAACAGAAGTAGGTCACAGTTGCTTTAAGGATCAAATAAGCGAATATATTTAAAGTGTTTGCAAACTTTAAAGCACTATATAAATGCCAGTACAAAAAAAAATAATTTTATGAGACCAATTGGTTTTGTTGCAATTTTTCCTTGTTAAAGACACCTCAAAGAAGTAGGAAACAATTTCATAAATGCTTCTATGGGAAGCACAAAATAATCAAAGTTCTAGTATACAGGAAAACACAATTCTAAGTAACTGGGAGTAGACTTTTGGTCAGAAAGATCTATGTTCAGGTCCTTTTTTTGATATATACTGGCTGTGTGACACAAGACAATTAACTTACCTCTCAGTGCTGTAGTCACTAACAGCATGCAGTTCAGTAAAGCTGTACATCTGCCTGGTAGAGAGCATTCCTTTCTATACTGATGAAATCTGAGGTCTTGTAAAAAAGACAAACAGGCAAACAGACAGATGGATGGATTGATGGATGAATGGATGGAGAGATGGAGATAGATGGATGAACAGACAGAGAGATAGAGGGATAGATAGGTAGACAGAGAGACTGGGAATCATGCCTTACAAATTAGATTTTATAGCTATACAGAGGTAGTGTGATGTAATGGTAATAAATTCTGGACTTGGAAACAGTTACTGGTTTAGCCTTTTTTTTAGCTGAGTGACCTTCTCAGGGACACTTAAACCCAAGTCTTTCTCTTTCTGAGGCCCACTCTCTACCACTACATTACACTGGCTCTGTAATCATAATTCTAAGGTAATTATAAGCCTCCTTTTCCTCATCTGAAAAATGGGGATAATAATACTTTAGCAAATATCTCATTGGGCTGTTATGTATAGATCACTTTGCAAACCTTAAAGCATTTCTAAAAACGTGAGTTATTATTAAAAGGTAAATGAAAATAGCTTTAAGTAAGGTTATAACATAGGAGACAAAAACACAACGTAGCACCTAGAATGAATTAGTCTCTCTCCTGTGTTCATATACTCAGTCTCATCATATGTTCCATTTAACATCACATAAAGGCCTATTTAATTCAAAATTTTTCCCCTTTCCCACAATCTGTTTACCCTAACTACTTCAGCAAAAGTGCCAGCAGCAATTTGTGCTTTTTAAGGAATATCCCTCTAGATTGTGCAGAGACGTGGACCATTTTTAACCTCTGAGCCCTGAAATGTCATCAATTCCCTTACTATGCTAACAAATTAAAACAAGGTTCAATTTATAGACAATATTTGTAATTGACAAATACTTGTGTGACCTTGGTTAAGGCACTTAACCTCCATGGGTCTTGATTTCCTCATATCTAAAATGATTTAATTGTTTTAGATGGCCTCTGAGGTCTTTTCCAGTTCTGGATCTGTAATCCTATGGACATATTCTAAAAAAAGACAAAAACATGTTCACTCAGAGATATTACCCACCCCATCTCAACAACATTTTTAGTTGTTTGAATCCCCCCAAAGTCATTACATTCATCCCTTTGTTCAGATGAATATATAACTGGATTAAATGAATAATTCAATTAATCAACAAGTATTTATTAAGTCAATATTATTATTCAAGGCACTGTGCATGGTGCTGGGGACAGAAATATTAAAACACACACAAACTGAGTCCTACTTTGAAGTAATTTTTAATCTAGTAAAGAGGTGAGACATATTCACATCATTATAATATGTTTGAAGATTATTAACATGTCTTTGTGAAGAGAAACAAACATTTAGATACTAGTACTATAAGCCAAGGTACATATATACAAAACAAATAGGAAATCTGAGTTTGAGGATCCTGATAAAAACCATTTGATTTCCTCAGAATTTTTACTAAGGACAGAGACTCCAAAATGTAACACCAGTTTTGACCTTCTATTATCAGATTTTTATTATCCTTACTGAGGGAGGAGGAGAATAACTACTATCATGTGTGAATAAATTTGTAGATATAAAAATATACTAGCTTAAAGAATATTGTCCTGGTTACAATAGGAAGACAAACTCCTATTCCATTTTGTGACCTTTGTGTGGGTCAACAGACCACTGACTCAAATAAAGAAACAGAGGTGACTCGGCTTTCTCAAGGTAGAAACAAAACAGAAGCTTCATTTGATCAAGTCTCGCGAGAATTGGGCATCTCCCACTACCAGGGTGGAGATGGTAGTGAAGAGAGGCAAGGGGGAGAAGGCAAGCAAGGGGATATATATCCTTGTACAAACAATTCTAAGAAATCCCACCCCAGAGGCTGGACCTCTGTCCCCATTTGCAGGGACAGGTGGCCTCACAATCTAACCAAGAATGAACACAGAAACTACAAAATTACCTTATAAGGAAATTTTACTGTTAAGATGGCAGTTTGTGAGTAGGCTAGGGGAGGGGGAGAGGGGAATACCACCTGATTTCCCCAAAATCATATGATTTACAGGAAAACGAAACGTAGGCCTAGTGAGGTCCACATCCTAATTAAATTTGTATTGTTTGAGTATCACCTTGCCTGAGTTATTCATAGGGAAGCTTTTACAATCTTGTATTCCATTCACAGCAGAGGTGACATCTACAAATCTAAAGAAGAAGGGGGAGAAAGACATTCCTAAAGGCTAAATAATCAGATTCCCACAGACTCAATTATATCCCATTTCCCTTTTCTCTAAATATTGATTCTCAAACATTAATACATATATATACATATACCCTGTGAAGTCTTCACACGTTATTCTCTCACTACCTCACACACATTGAACAAATCACTAAACCCTTTGTAGGCCACAATTTCACTCATGTGAAAGGAAGCTGCTTTGTTTGAAGATATCTAGGGTCCCTTCCAGCTATAGCATTCTACAATTTGCTTCCTAGTTACATTAAAAAAGCTAGAAAAAAACCTGCATATTAGTGTTTCAAATCTCATTTCTATATTATAACACAAGTGAAACTATAACCAAACCGAGTCCTTGGGAAAAAAAAAACTGAGAGACAAATTCTATGTAATCCATTGTTTATGCTGTAAACACTCCTCTTTATTGCTCTTAACCTCAGTTGAGCACTGTCCACATACAATAGGCAAAAATTGTTTTTCTCTTATCATCAGCTGCCCTAGCTCCCTGAATAACAGGAAACAAATAATGCAAGATCCTTGATACAATATCTTATAAGAAGGTATCTGTTGAACTGTGTCAATTGATTCATTCATGTATTCCAAGGCCAAAAGGATTGGCAATAATGTTAAAATCAATATAATAAAATATTAGAATGGAGAGCTGCAAGGGACTTTAGATATTTGTTCTAATTCTCTCATTTTGTAGTTGAGGAAACAGGCCAGAGAGGGGAGGGCACAATAGTAGAAAATAACAGAATAAAGATTTCATGCCACTTGCTCTGACTCCATGTCTTGGGTTCTTTTTTTTTCATTGTACTTTTCACAGAGAAACCACTTTAAAGATCACCAACTGCTCTCATAAATGAACTTTTTTCCCTCTAGAAAATGGAATTTGCAAAATTTGTAAAATTTTCCATCAAAATAAAGTTTACAACAGTATAGTTTTTTTTAAATAACATGTGACTATGACACAGGAAAAGCAAATAAAAGTGTGTTGCGGGCCCTATAAATGAGTATCTTCTATACTTTACCAGGTAATCTGCATGATACCCTGTCCAATTTTTTAAAAGAGAGATATGTTGACGTAAGCTCTAAAACCCCTTCTTTTTTACCTCTGGTTTTTTGTTTGAATCTTATAAAATTCTTTTTCTACTTCTTACTTAGAAAAGTGCTTTTTTAAAAAAATTTCTAAGTGGCTAAGAGTTCATTTACTGTTAAAGTAAAAGAAAACCTTTTTGTGATTCAATAATTAAGCAAAATTATTCTGAACAAGGCTTTACATTTATCAGTCGATAAGCACTTATTAACTTATGTCAACTACTGTGTGAAGAGGCAAAAGACAGTCCCTGTACTCAAGGAATTCACAATCTAAAGGCATTCACTTATGATTAGTGAATTTTTGTTTTCTTTGAAGCCCTGCTCAAATGCCAGTTACCTCATATACAGAGGATGATAGGGTCCTAGATCTAGAGATGGAAGGGACCTCAAAGACCATCAAAGTTCAACCCTGAGATCCATGGAGGCTAAGTGACTTGCTGAAGGTCACATAGGTTATAAACATCAGAGCCTGCCCTGATCCTTTCTATTAGTAATAATACTCTTCCCTTCATGGATATGACACAGTACCTCATCTGCACCTGTCTCTTATGTTTAGTTATTAGAAAATGTGTCATATCCTCTTAAACTATTATGCTACTTTGAAAACTCCCTACACCAATGAAAACACAAATCTTGTGGTAGAGGTGAATTGACACACTCCACATAACCTGAACACAATAGGGACTTAGTAAATGTTTGTTGAACTGAATTGAATCCAACAAAAGTTAGAGAAAGATTCTTTTACATACCCAGGAGAAAAACTGAAATTCCATTAGACTAAAGCTGATAGTTAGCTTTGGGAAGGTGGAAACTGGAACATCACAAAATAAACTAACAAGGTTTTTGAAGTGATGTTAAATTTCTACTAAGTTTTTAGTAAAATAATTAGCAGCTAAGTGGTGCAGTGAATAGAATGCTGGATCTTGAGTTAGGAAGAACTGGTTCAAATCCTGCCTTAGACACTTATTGGCAAATCATTTAAGATCTATTGCCTCAGTTTCCTTATATGTAAAATGGAGACAACGATAGCATCCAATTTCCCATGGGATGTTTTGAGGATCAAATGAGATAATATTTGTAGAGCCCTTCACAAACCTTAAGGTGTTATAGAATTGTCTCAGTATACTGAATGTGATAGTGAAATACAACTTGTGAAAAAGACATATTCTTTTACTGGAAGGGAAAGGCGAGCTGCTCCAATTCATTTGGATGACTATGTAAGTTTCATTTTACGTGGTGATGTTTAATCTTTAAAACAGCGCCAGAGGGACACAAAAGGAGACAATTGTATGAAATCAAAGTTTTTAGTACCTGTTCAAACAGATAAGTATCTCAGAAGCTCACCACTGCCTGACTGCTTTTAAGTTATTTGACATATTTCTGCACCTGAAATAACTATAATGCATCACACATGAAATTTTCTTGGCTCCAAAATAAAATTACTTCTATTTAGGACTTGTCTTTGTAAAATATTATTTTATAAGTGTCATATTTTCCTTCCTTTCACATAACTTTGATTTATATTAGAAAAAGTGATGCTATTAGATTGTATCTTTTCATTAATTTAACATTTTCTTACTGCCCAAAAAGTATCTCTTATTATATTCGAACAAAGCATAGGCACGTTGAGGGTGACTCAGAGACAAACGTCCATCTTCAATTGTATAAAAGAGAATAATAAATTATATTGTACCATAAATATGAACAAGCAGCATGGCATGATGGAGAGAGGGCTTTGGAGGTGGGAAGATACAGATTAAAATCCTGCCTCTGTGATCCTGGGCAAGTCATCTAAACTCTCAGCGCCAAGGCAACTCTATCAAAAGACATAACAAAACACTGCTAACTTTTATGTCGGTGAGGGGAGTTTCCAAACTGAGAGTTTCTCATACCTGTGATTTTTGTCACAAAAATAAAATACAGGTAAGACAAAAATAATGAAAGAAAATGAAATAATTGATAGCAGGTGGTACAGTACATAGAGAGCCAGCTTTAGAGTAAGGAAAATGTATGTTCTAATCTGGCCCATGGTATATTCACAGCTAAATATTATGTTAGGATGCAGACATACATACATAAATAGACACATTAATTCTTCTGACTCTGAGTATCAGAATATTCTGATATATTATAATTATGGTATAATAATGTGTTTGTTAATTCTTATAGAGAGTGAAAACCCACGAAGTACGTTATAAGCTATGCCTATACAACTCAGAAAAAAAAAATTTTTGGCTGAAGTTAATTTCTATAAACTTCAGTCTTCATCAACACACACACACACACACACACGCATGCACAGCATAGGCTTTCAGTTTGTCCCATGATTTGTTTTGGTAAAATATGTTTGAAGATTGGATACCTCAGTTTTGTCTCTAGCTTTGGAATTTTCATCTAAAGAAAGTATTTTTTTTTCCCTTCCTGTTTGGTCCTACTGTCTTAAATTAGCTCTGCAATGCACTCTACCGAGCAAACTTTGCTGAATTCTTTCTAAAACCTTGTTGTGTGGGGACATCTAGTGGTCCTTGTTGAATAATGAAATACAAAAAATCAGTTTTCTAGCTTCACTTATTAGAGTTAAATGTGAGATTTCTAGAATAGTTAAAGCATGTGGAGGGTGAGGAGATAATTAGCTTTTCCCATCTATCAATAAAATTTTCCTAGGGATTTATTCATAAATGTACAACCACTAAGAATTTATAAAACAACAGGAAGGTACCTGGAGTAATGGGATCAATACTGGATTTAAAAGCACTGGATAGTCCTGAATCCTCAGGCTGCCTTTCTGATATCAGGGAAGTCTCTTGAGGACCCTGGTACACTCTGAGCTCTGATGTGCTGATCTTCTTAAAAATCACCTTATGCAAAGCAATTAATTATTTTTATTCTTGGTTTGTGAAGTAGATTTCTAGAAATAGATTAAGGACCACAAGTTCTTCCTGGGCTTATGAATTATGGGGGCTGCCAAAGAACTAAGGGGCCAGGGAAAGGATATTTTTAAAAGCACATCCTGGCACTTTTTGATAAATAAGTGAATGAATGAATAAACAAATAAGTTTTTTAAAAGATGTGTGTCCATAGATTGGAAAATAGAGCAAATTGTGGCATATAGATATAATGGAATGCTATTGCATTATTAAGAAATGATGATGAAAAAAAAGAAATGATGATGAGAAGAAATTCTGAGACATAAGAAAACTTGTTCAGAGTTAAGAAAGCAGAATTAAGACAAAAATATTACAGTGACTTCAATAGCATCAAGGATAACATACTAAAAAATAATTGAATAATAATGGAATTTTAATGACCAGTCTTGGTCACAGAGAAGTGATAAGGCATTTCTTCTCAGCCTCTTTGGGCTAAGATCAAGGTGGTGGATATTACACATGCCATTCTCCCCATTTTATAAATGAGGAAAGTGACAGTAAGATGTTAATTTACACAATTATGTAATCTTAGAGTAGAATGATGCCATCTAGACCAATTTATATGTGAGAAAAAATGAGTCAGTCATCAAGATTTTATTAAGCATCTACAGTACGTCAAGCACTGTGCTAAATACTGAATTACAAGGAAAGGCAATAGACATAGGACCTCACAATATAATGGGGGAGAAAACATGAAAATAAATGTGTACAAACAAGCAATATGCAGGATAAATTAGAAATTTAAATTTAGAACAAAGGGAAGGGGGATTGACAAAGCATTTTTGTAGAATGTGAAATTTTAACTGAGAATTAAAGGAAGGCTAGAAGCAGAGATGTGCATCAGGTTCATTCCATGCATAGGATCTCCTATGAAAATTAACAGAGTTGGGTGATAGAGTGCCTTCTTCAAAGAATGGCAAGGAGGTCATTGTCATTGGGAACCAGTAAGATATAAGTAAGGTTAGGGGTAGTGGCAAGTTGTTAAGGATTTTAATTTTGATGGCCAAACTGAGGATTTTATATATGGTCCTGGAGATGATAGTGAATCACTAAAATTTAATAAGCAAGGGAGGGACAGAATCAGCCTTTCAAAGATCACTTTGACAGCTTAATAGAGTATGGATTGTAGTGGGGAGAGGCTTTTGACAGGCAGATCAATTGGCAGGATATTACAATAGCCAAGGTGTGAAGTGATGGACTGTACCAGGGTGATAGCATTGTCATACAAGAGAAGTGGGCATATATTACAGATATTAAGTAAATAAAATTTAAAGGACATGGCAATAGATTGGATAAGGAGGGGGTGCTGGAGAATCAGGAGTTGGCAATGATATCTAGGTTGCTACTCTGGGTAATTGGAAGAATGGTGGTATCCTCAAATGTTATTGGGAAGTTAGGGAGAGAGCATGGTTTGAAGGAAAAAGGAATGAATTCAGTTTTGAACATATGTTTAAGAGATTAATGGAACATCCAATTCAAGATGATTAAGAAGCAGTTGGAGATGTGAGATTGAAGGTCAGGAGAGAGGTTAGGCCTAGGTAAATAGACATAAGAATCATCAGCATCGATATGATAAATGAATCCATGAGAGTTGATATCATCAATTAAAATAGTAAAGAGGGATGAAAGAAGAGAGATTTGGGGGATATGACCATGATTTGTAGATATGTCCTAGATCAGGGCTGTCCAACCTTAGATTTTTATTGAAACAATAGACAATATATTTTGATTTGCCATTTTAGTGAGAGCTCTGTGGTAGCTCTGCTTCCTTTACTAAAGAATTTATGTAAATTTCTATGCCCATAGGCGTGCCGAATAAATCACATGCACAATAAATCACAGGAGGCCTGTGGGAAAACATTTTGGACAGCCCTGACCTAGATGAGCACCCTATAAAGGAAACTAAGCAGAACCTGTCAAGTAGAACAAAAAATGAAGTAGTGCCATGAAAACTTAGAGAGAAAAGATTATCATGGAGAAGAGGGTGATCAAGATAGGACAAGAAACATGAAGATTGAGAAAAGGTCATTAGGTTTGACAATTAAGAGATTTTAGGTGACTTTGTACTAAAGCGGTTTCAAGAACAATGAAAGTAGAAGATAGATCTACAAAAGAGGACAGATATGAGAGTATCATGTGATTTTTTGAGGGTAGAGGAGAAATCCACATTTTAGAGATTCTAGGGAAATAGCCAGTTTTTATTATTTGGTTGTTTTAGGCATGTCCTACTCTTTATGACCCATTTGGGATTTGCCAAAAGTACTAGAGTGCTTTGTCATTTTTGTCTCCAGATGAAGAACTGAGGTAAACAGGGTTAAATGACTTGCCCAGGGTCACACAGCTAGTATGTATCTGAAGCTGGATTTGAACTCAATAAGATGAGTCTTCCTGATTCCAACCCCACTGCTCTATCTACCATCTAGCTGCCCTAACAGCCAGTAGACAGGGAGAAACTGAAGATTACTGAGAGAGTTGGAATGATGGCACAATCTGATGGAAACAACAGGATGGAGGAGGATGGAGAAGGGTTTGACACGGAGAAGGGCTACATCTTCATATGAGAAAGAGGTAAAGGCAGAGATAGTGACAGAAGGCATCTTAGAGAAGTTAGATAAGGAGAAGGGGAGAAAAATGAACTCTCATGTAATGGGCTTGTTTTTAAAGTGAAATAATATGGCAAGGTTTTCAGCTGTGAAGGTAAGAAGAGGCTTAGGGAAGGACCCTATTGATGCAGCTTTTAGGGGTACAGGCACCCCAAAATACCAAGGTATCAGACAGAGTTGTCTGGAATGAATTCACAGTCTCAAGCAATCTTTAAGTCAAGTGGCAAAAAAAGTTTATTATAACGCTAGACAGCAGGCATAGTTCTTAAGGAACTTGCAATCTAACAAGGGGTAAATCTAAGGTTTATATAGGAAAAAGTACAGTGAATCATATGCTAAGTATCCTAGTTAGGTCATCCAAGGCAGGATTAGAGAGTGGTTAAGGTGTGGTCATTTCTTAAAGGAACAGGCATTTTTTGTATCAGGGCAGGTGTTTTACCCAGAGTTCACTAGAAGAAGGGGGGCAGGGGAAGAGGGATGAAGGGTGTGGTTTTTAGGCCTGCAGTGTCACTAAGTCAACTAAAGGTCAAGACTATCTTGTCTGTTACAAATAACTGTCCTCTATTTGACTAGATTTGGGGAATGGATGTGTGTCTTGACATCTAGAATGTATATGGTAATGGAAGTAATCAGTCTGGTACCAGATATTTTAGGAGCCAGTAAAAGATAATCCTGTTTATACAAGGGAAATTCTTACTAAATTAGCTTGTTTCTGTAGTAGGGAGGGAGGGATAGCATGCTTCACTGGGGCCCACTCATGAGTAATTGCCAGAGATAGTGTCTTTGGGCTGGGGAGAGATATGGTCTTAGGTCTGAGCACAAGCACCCCATCACTATGACTCCTCTGGGAGCTTTGAGAAGGGGTGAAAAGATTTAGATAAACCTCTGTCTGGAGTGAGATAATGAATCCCAGTGGTGCTAATCATGATTAAAGATTTTCCCCACCCAGTCATCTCCTCAATAGGCCTCAGGTGGAGCTAGTTAAGGCCCACACCCTTTTGTTAAGTAGGTATGAAGCCCTCGGCCCCTAAAAGGGGTAAATATATATACATATATCCTGAGGGTAGCCATTAAGCTCAGAGTAGAGAGAGCTGGGAAGAAGACAGAACTGGGAGAGAAGAGAGAGCTGTGAACAATGGAGAACTGAAAGAGAGGAGAGACAGAAAGAGAGAACTGCAAGGAGGGAGGAAACTGCAATGGCTCTCAGAACTATGGGAGGAAAGGACACAGGCAAGTTAGACAGTTAGGATTTGTGAGTGAGTGTTTACAGAAAGGCCCTGGCAGAGGGGAAGGTTATAGGATGCCTTGGCCCCTTGCTTCGATATTGTGTTTTAATTTCCTTGCTATTAAGACAAAGTGGACTTACTGATTTTGGGATATGATTACTGCTATGATGAATTGGGGTTATTGGTTTTGGGATTTGATGTTCTGGTGTCTGAATAAACGTTTTACTTTACTTCTATATAGAGAGTCTCTTATATTTTGCGATTCTGAACTATACAGGCATATTAATAGTCACCATTGATAATCATGAATCTTGCCTTACTGATACAATGAATTAGGGAGGGATTAAAAGGATTATCTCGATTCATTCTGGGCTCAAATGAAATTATATAACATAAATTTGTAGCGAATCCAATCAGCACAATTTGATGCTTTCCCCCAGTTTCATTCAGTAGCATGTGTATAGTAGTGAAAGCAGTGGATGGAGGGAGTAATCCAAACCTGAGGTTTGGCAGGACAGCACTGGTGATATGACAAGGGGACAAGAGACTCAAAAGAAAAGAACAGTGTAAAGTTGAACAGTTTCACAAAGAGGTCAAGGTGGGGAAAGGAGAGTAGCTAGTGCAATGGTAATGGCCTGGGAAAGAACTGAAGGTCTGAGAGATTGGAGGGATTGGAGTGAGGACAAAGAACAGGGTTTAAGGTTGCAAAACAGAGGGAGAAGTGGAATGGCAACAGATTATGATAAAAAAATAAGGGAATTCTTGAGTTAGTGGACAGGAAAGTGGGGCATTTGTGGCTAATAGCAAGATCAAGGGTATGACCATATCTTTGTGTTTTCAAGATCAGGAGGAGGGTTGGGTCATGAAAAATGAGTAAGTGGAGGAATTGTGAGTTTTGAGTGCTTGATGGAATATTGTTATATATGTGTAAACCCCCTAGTGTGAGGTTAGGAATTGAGAAGGAAAGAAAGGCTATGAGTAGGCACTGAACTAATTGAGGAAGGGGAGTGTTCTTGAGTGTGGTAGACAATAGGTATCTGATTGGGTGGTAGATATGGATTGAGTGAATTTCAAGGGAGGAGAGGTTTCTTGTTGTAATGGTGGTAAACAGAAGCAGAACTAGTAGTGGTAGGGTTAGAGCCTGGAAATGGCAATGGGGCTCAGAGTATCAAAGAGTACTTCAACTCCTGCACCTTAATCAGGGAGTCAGGAGGAATGGATAAAAGTGCAATCAGTTCACGAAACTGGCCAGGGAGGCTGTGTTACCTGGAGGGAACCAGGATTCAATGAAAAGATAAAAAAAAAATGGGAAAAGAGATATTTGAAGTGAATGCAAGTTTGTTACCAATGAAGTAAATATGCTAGTGCATAGTGGAAGGGGTGGGTAGTTTTAGAGTTAGATATTGGGTGGGGGGGGTGCAGTGTTGAGAGGGACGAGAATAAGGAATCTAGCAGTGGGTATATAGAGAATATAGTCTGAACGATGATAATTTGGAAGTTAAGAATCACTGGAATGAGGAGGGTACCACTGGGGGATTTTGTTAATCAACCATTTGACTATTACAAAGGATCTAGCCTCAGGGTGGAATGCTCTCTCTGTGTTAGGCAGCTCTAGTGAGGGACTAGTGAGGGGAGCTGTTGGAAAACTGTTTCTCATCTACAGCCAGGCCAAACCAAGATTAGTTGGAGGGAGCCAAATAGAATGTCGTAACTGATCTCTGACAATGAGGAAAAGGCCAGTCCAGGAGACCAGCACAATTTAGAATGGTCCAAGAAGTTGTCCTCCAGACTTTGTTTTGAGATCTCCAATGAGGCAAAACCTACTGTTTAGAATATACACTAATGTACAATTTCATCCTCTCGGTAGAAGTTTCGAGATTATAGATTTGGAATGTGGTATACGCTGTCATACGTAGCTTGTGTGTTAATCGGCTTTATTTAAATGTTTTTCTTTGTTATAAGGAAGTTTTCCATGTTGAACCAGGAGTGTAAAGGCAATGTGACTAGTATGAAAACAAAAGTCAATAATAACATTTTCTAGTCATATGCTAAAACATGACAGGAATGTTTTACAATGTTATATCACCTTGCACACAGTTTATAAGGCAACAGAGATGATTCGTTGTATAATGGAGAGAACAATAATTTTGTAGTCAGTAGACTTGGATTAGAATTTAACTTGGCTCTATCTGTGTGACCTTGATCATGTCACTTATAATTAAAAAAGTATAAAGTGAGAGGTTCAGGTTATTAGGTCTTTTAGGTATGTAACATTCTTAAATCCTGTGATGTTAGAAATTTTTATCAAATGATTAATATCCAAACATCACTTAGGTCCTATATTTATGCCTGAATGTGGCATGGCGATAACTCTGGGTTCTTTAAGGCCAGGCCAGTGAAGGTCAATGATGTACAGTTTAGTCACAGGACCTGAATTCAAATCTAGATTATTCCACTTATGACCTCTATGATCTTGAACAAGAAATTTGACCTCTTTAGTTAGATTTCCCTCTCCAATATACCTAAAAAGATGACCACCAGCCCTTGTTAGAAAATGTCCAATGAAGAACACCCTATAGTCCCTAGGGGTAATCCATTCCTCTTTTGAGTAGTAATAATTCTGACAAGCGGGTAGAGCACTGGGCTTGGAATTAAGAAGACTCATCTTCATGAATTCAAATCTGGCCTTAGACACTTATTAGCTGTCTGACCCTGGGCAAGTCACTTAACTTTATTTGTCTTAGTTCTTCTGTAAAATGAGCTGGTAAAGAAAATGGCAAATCCCTCTAGTATCTCTGTCAAGAAAACCTCAAAATGGGGTCATGAAGAGTCAGACAACTGAAAAGACTTAACAACCAACCAACAAAATTTGTTAGAAAGATTTTTCTATCATTAAGCATAATAAATTACTTTTCAACTTCCACCTAATATTCCTATTTCTGTAATCTAGAGCCAAATATAACAAATCTGGGCATTCATGTGTCTTTCTATGGACTCTAGACTGAATCAGAGTGTATGATCTTGATGAGATGAAGCCAAAATGAGGTAGTTTTCTCACATTTTATTAGTTCTCTGTCAGTTGAATTCTAGATGTCTTGCCACAAAGATATCTTCTGATGTGTTTTTAATCTTGTGGTTTCTAATTTAATAATGAAATGATGTTTAAGAGAACATTTCACTTACTATTAGAGATAATATGGCAACAATTGGTATAGGAAAGTCATGCATTTTCAAGGACTGTTCAAGCAGACAATGGAACAGTATTGGTCATACTGATGAACAAAGGAAAATGGTATTGAAATGAAAACAAATCTCTGAACTAATAAACTATTGCTGCAAAATAGCCTCATTAACCTTAAAAAAAAAAGAAGCAAAGATCTTAAGAGGAACCTGCCAGCTAGAAGGATTGTTATTGATTCTTCCATTGGATTATTGAAATTGGAAAATTAAAATAGCTACTAACTGTCACTGTGAAAGAAAAAACAAACAAAAATGCAATTCCCATGAACAAATCACTGTAATGACTAGAGTACTGAAGATTGGGTAAAGACATTTTTTATTGTTGCAACTAACTTTTTTCATTTAAGGCTATGTCAGAGTTGTCAGAAGTCTGAGTGAGAAGATAAGATCTGGGAATCATCAGGTTATCTATCTTAATCAGTTTTGGGGGCACTTTTTTTTAAGTTCTAGTGGGCCTGAAAGTTTTGTTCCCATTGACAGGATAATGAAATCTGACAAAATCATAGATAAATTAAAGAGCAAAATTGTACATTCCCAAATGGATGGTATAATGTGATATGACCTTGTACTATATATCATGTCACATTACATACAAAAGATCAAGAACTTTACTCAAGAGATGGAGACAAGCATTTTTCAATGGCATAGGAACTCACCTAATTTAAGTCTTATGGAAAACCCCTGAGCTATGATCAAGGCTATTATTGTAAAAAGACTTTGTCAAAATGTACAGTTAATATCTAACAGGATAAAAATGTGCTTTACTGATGAAAAATTAAAGAATCTGATCCTAAATGTCAAAGGCTTGGGAATTCAATGTTAAATGATGTAAAACAAAAATTATAGCAAAGGAGGACATATCACATTATTTTTAAGATATAAAAATTGGCAAAATTTCTTTTTGTTAATAAATTTTACTATTTCATTTTTTATTATTTCATTTGTATTCCATAAAATCTGTTTCCATATCTTGTTCTATCACTCCAGTAGTATAAACTCTCTGAGGGTACTTTATATATTTGATATTGTCTTTGTACTCACTTCCTTACATGTAATGAATGCTCATTAAAGGCTTACTTAATTGCATCCATCTAGTCTGACCCAGATAAGAACAAGAATTCCCTCTGTAACATGCTTAGTAAATGGTCATCCATTAAAGACCTCAACTAATAGGGAAACAACTACCTTCTGAGATAGCCTGTGCTACTTTTGGACAGTTCTAAGGGATAGCAAATTTTTCTTTACTTCAGATAGAAATAATCTCTGAAACATTTCATCGATTACTTCTAGTTCTGCTGTCTTAGGCCAGACACATTAAAAATTGGAAGTAGGGTCATCTAATCCAGTACCTTCACATAAGAGGGAAAAAAAAATGATGCGGGATTGAAGTCACAAGGTAGTAAGTGGATGAGCCCAGATAAGAACTCAAGTGTTCTTAGTACAAACTTGGGGCTTTTTTAATTATATCACTGTGCTTCCCACCAGAAAACAGCCTTCATGTCTTCTTTCATGGCTTTATTTGTAAAACAAAGCAAAACGATACCAAAAACTCTCACTAACTCATATGTATATATTTAAATACACACATATAAAGATCTTATATGCCTTCTCTCATTGGCACCTTTTTAAAGGGCAGTTTCAGTAGAAAAATAAAGTGGAAGTTAAGTTTCAAGAGATTAAAGAAAGAGTTAATATTAAGGGACATCAGGAACTAATGAGGATCTCTGTAATACTACAGGAGTAAAGCATATATTTGAATAGTAATTTTAAACTTTAAAAAGTTTTCAAATATATAATTAAAGAAAAAAAAGTATGTCAAATTCTACAAAGTTTAAAACCTTGATTGGGACCCTGCTGAGTTATGGAGAAAAGACTGTATTTTACCAGGGAAGTGTTCAACTCACACTGAGGAATCATGACATTCCAATTGAAAATCATTTTTCAAGGATATGACTAAAAGGGTAATATATCAAAAACACGTATTCTAAAGTTGGTCAAGGAAAATGGCATGACTAATTGGACCTTGTTATGAAATCGATCATTTCATAAAGCAACAATTTGGCCTTGTTGACATGAATATAGTGATTAAGACTCTAATTATCTCAAAATTATCCTTGATAGTAATTTACTATAGGTTCAGAATAATTCATTTAAAAATAATAGCAATGGCTTGATTTCCCTTCTGATATTTTGCTAATTCACATTTGAAACAACCATCACATTCTTAGAACTCAGTCAAAAAGATTTTCTAAGACTCCACTAGATGATTCAGTACTATATAGGTTCTTTTAACTAGTATCTATGTATTTAAAAGTTCTAATAATACAAAGACAATTGTCCTGGGTCCTCTCCTCTTTTCTCTATAGACTATTTTATTTGGTGATCTCATCAGCTCCTATGGATTTGATCATCATCACTTTGTAGATGATTCCCAGATCTATATATCCATCCCTAACCTCTCTCCTGACATCACCAAATGTCTTTTGAACATCTAAATTAGATCTCCCATAAACACCTTAAACTCAATGTGTCCAAAATAGAACAAATTATCTTACCATTCCAACTTCCTTTACTCTTAATTTGCTATTTAACTTTGAGGGCAATACCATCTTCATAGTCACTCAGGCTTGCAACTTCAATGTCATCCTTGATTCCTCACTCTCAGTCATTTTAATTATGTACTCTTTTGCTGTGTCTTGCTATTTCTACCTTTACATATCTTAGATACATGCCCTTTTCTTCATTCATAGAGTGTCTACCCTAGTCTAGGCCTTTATAACTTCAATTTTTGGCTATTTCAAAGGACTTCTTGCTGGTTTCTCTGCTTCAAGTCACTTCCTACTTCAATCTACCCTCCTCTCAACTTCCAAAATGATTTTCCTAAAGCACAGGTCTGACTATGTCATACCCTACTCTACCCCCGCCCCCCGCCCCCACATTCAATAAACTATTGGCTCAAGGATCAAATATAAAATTCTCTAAGCATTTAAAACCCTTCACAACATTGCCCTTTTATGTCTTTTTCATCTTCTTATACTTTACTCCCTTCCATTTCCTTCATAAGAAAGCAGCACTGGTCTTCTATTTATTTTTCATGGCACTCCATATGTTTGCTTTGGCTAGTCTCCTTGTTTGGGATGTTGTCCCTTCTCTGCCTACTGGCTTCTTTCGCTTAGTTCAAGACTTAGGTCAAATAATGCCTTCTGCGTGAGGCCTTTCCTGGTCCTCTCTTCCTGCTAGTGTCTTCCCTCTGAGATTACCTCCAATCTGTTAACTCTGTCTCTCCTTTTGTCTCTCTCTGTCTCTTTGCCAGTTTATCTCTAATTCTGTCTCTCTGTCTCTGTCTCTCTATCTCTCTCACTCTCCATATAGAGAGTATACAGTTACTTAAATATCTATATGTTTAACATGTATACAGTTGTTTAGATCTTTTCTCTACTTCATTAGAAAGTGAGCTCCTTGAAGGCAGTGACTATATTTTTGTCTTTTTTTGTATTCTTAGCACTTAGCATAGTGCTTAGTAAATAATAACTGCTTAATAAATGTTTATTGAATAAATGACTGACAATTCTGATTTTCTTGCTTATAAAGACACATCAACTTCCACCACAGAGGTAAAAAGACATGTTCGTTTCATTATCTAAACCCTAATTAGCAAAACCTTTTCCAGAGGTCACATAATGTCCTGCAGAAACAGTGAATACAGCATAGATAAAACTGAGATCAAGCCCTGATTTGGACATGTGTGAGATTTATGGATGTAGTTTAGGAATTCGACCTCCATCATTCTCGTTTTTCTCATCCATGAAAAGGAGATTTTGAATTCTTGTTGTACACAATTCATAAAACTGTCATGAAGGTCAAATGAAGGTGAAGCTTTGTAAACCACAAAACATTAAATAAACCTTTGACCCAGCAATACCACTTCTAGGGTTGTATCCCAAAGAAATCACACAAGAGGGAAAGGGACCCATATGTACAAAGATATTTATAGCGGCTCTCTTTGTGGTAGCCAAGAATTGGAAATCAAAGGAATGCCCATCAATTGGGGGAACGGCTGAACAAGCTGTGGTATATGAAGGTGATGGAATACTATTGTGCCATAAGAAATGGGGATGATACGGACTTCGTAACAACCTGGAAAAACCTAGACGACATAATGCTGAGTGAGCGGAGCAGAGTCAGGAAAACATTGTACACAACCACAGATATAGGGATTCCGTGAGGACCAACCCTGACAGACTTCGCTCTTCTCAGCAACGCAAGGTGCAAGGACAACTCCAGGGGACTCACAATGGAGAATGCTATCTTCATCCAGAGAAAGAACTGTGAAGTTTGAATGCAGATTGAGGCACACTACATGCTCGCCTTTTTTCTTCTCTTTTGTTTTTGTTTTTGGGGTTTTTTTTTTTTGGTTCTGTCTCTTCTTTCTCATGATTCATTCCATTGGTCATAATTCTTCTCCACAACTTGACTAGTGTATAAATTAATTCAATGCGAAGTTATACATGGTAGTTTTATGAGATTCCATGCCATCTTAGGGAGGAAGGAGGGAGGGAGGGGAGGAAATCTGGAACTCAAAATTATGTAAAACCGTGTGGTAAACTAAAAATAAACAAAAATATTTTTTAAAAAAAGAAGATGTTTGAATTAGCCCCCCCCAAAAAAATCTTTTTATTATTATGATGGTTGCACTTGTGGTCATTGCTGTCATCTTATATTGGATGAAATTCTGATACAAATAGGCCCAAGTCACTCTTCTACTTTATTTTTGATGCTCAGCAGATGACTCTAATTAGAAAAAAAAATTATTACTTTTTATTGAGGATTCAAAGTGTTGGGATATAACAATAATGATGAGAATAGTGATCATTTTTATAGCAATTATGTGCCAGGTGCTATGCTATTATTTTAAAAAAAGTTTCATTTGATCCTTATAATATCCCTGAGAAGTAGGTGTTATTATGACACCCATTTTACAGTTGAGAAAAGTGAGGCAAGTAGAGACTATGTAATTTGCCCAAGGTCATAAAGCTGGTAAGTGCCTGAAGCTGTATTTGAACTCAAGTCTTCCACTCCAGATCCAGTACGCTATCCACCATGCCACCTAACTACATGCTGCTGTTGCTACATTAAAGTGGTTCTTCCAATTCCGGCCAGATTTTTAAAAATGGCATTCAGCTAATAGAGTGTTTAAACATTAAATTCTATAGAATCAGTGAGAGCTCCTGAGGAGATAGAAATAAACCATAGCATATTTTAATATATGTATGTTTTTAATGAGAGGTAAATGTTCATTTTACTAGCATCATTCAGGAATATGAATCAAATACATATAAGCTGAAACATCAGATTCCTCTTGAGAGTACAAGTTAGTGTTCTTAGGTATAACTGTCATAATTTGTTATGACATAAATTTTAAGTTTAAGAGAGCATTACATAATTGGAATGGAAGCCATTTAGGAAATATGGTTTGATACAGAAATATTGGAGTAATACTTTTCCTCTGGACTATGGCAAATTTTTTATAACTTTATAAAATAAGATAAAAAATAGAAAAAAAGAAAATTAATAGAATAGTGTGTGGGCTTTGAGGGAATCATGGTGGAATGCAAAATGGAAATAAAATTACCTATTTACTGTGGAAAATTTCCAATGGCAGCACAATCATTATGTGGCACATCTCAGGCACTTTGATATAGTGAGTATAGTCCTATATTTGGAGTCCAGAAGACAACTTCAAATCTTGCCTTAGATACTACCTGTGTGATGCTGGGCCAGTTACTTAACCTCTCTAAACCTTAATTTTTTCATCAGTAAAATGGGGGTGATAACAATACCTACCCCACAAGGTTTCTGTGAAGATCAGATGAGTTAATGTACATATGTTAGTCAACAGGCATGCTTATTTGCAAAACTAAAAGCAGGAAAGAAATCATGGATTATTACTATTAAACCACAAGAGATATAAACAATGGAATGTTTTAGATGAATTTAGATTCTATTACATGGTAAGTGTTTATTTAATATGTTAGGCACTTCATAATACAGGCAGCTCACATTTATATATTACTTCATAGTTTAAAAAAGACTTTTTAAAAAATCATCAAAGTAATGTAATGCCCATTTTATAGATCAGGAAACTGAAGATCAGAGGGGCTAACTGCTTTCTCCTATGGTTAATAAGTATGAGAATCTTAGCAGAAATAAAGCTTAGACCAGAATCATCAGTGATGCCATATGCTATAATAAATGGATACATCAACTAAACATTAAAGATTGTGCCATCAAAAATTAGAAGAGAATTAGATCAGGAACCTTTCATAGTAATTAGTAGCAAGTGAATAAGCAAACAAGGGATAAAGGTGATTACAAAGCTTAAAATTATAATTTTGATTCTGTAAAATTTTACAAAAACAAAATTAATGCAACTTGATTAAGAAAGAATGAAATAGATTGGGGGAAAAAGGATTTGCAAACATTATCTCAGAAAAAGTGTCTAATATCCAGAATACAGTGTATAGGGAGCTAGCATGAATATATGAGAGCAAAAACATTTCCCAATAAATAGGTTGTCAAAGGATGTGGCCAAAAGTTCTGAAAAGAATTGGAAATAATTAACAATAATAAAAATGAAGTTACAAATCACCAATAATAGAGAAATGAAAATCAAAATTATTCTGTTTTAGTTCATACTCAATTAAGTTGGTAAAGGTAACCAAAGATGACAATGACCTGTGTTAGAGGACTTATCAATAATGAAGGCAAATGATAACAATAATGTGAAAAGACAGGGAAAATAATTCACTGTTAGTGAAACTGTAAATTGGTCTAATCGCTCTGGAAAAAAAAAAAAAAAATTTGCAATTTTCCTAATGAGGAAAATAAAATGTTTCTACCCTTTGACCCAGAAATCCCACCCTAAGATATATACTGAAAGATATAAATGACAGAGAAAAAGGTCACACATATACCCAAATATTTGTAATTGCATTTTTTTTAGGAGGAACATGGCTCAGTAGAGAAAGCATTGGAATTATATCAGAAAGACCTTAGTTCACATTCATCCTCAAATACTTATTAGCAGTTTGACCCTGGGCAAGTCAGTTAAACTTTGCAAGCCTTGGATTCCTCATCTACAAGATAAGTTTAATAATACCTACTTTAAAGAGTTGTAGTATAAATCATAAAACTATATTTGAAAGGAACATTGCAAATGTTAAAGCATTACTTATTGTCATCATTATCATCATTATTATAATATTGATGCATTAGAAATGAAACAGGTGCCCATCCACTGGAGAATGGCTAAACAAGGTATTGTACATGAATTTTACAGAATATTACTGTACTCTAAGAAATGATGTCAACGATTGGTACAGAGGTAAGATTTTCAGAACTCCTTTGGGTTCATCTGCCCAATTTTCATTTAAAATGGAAAAATTGGGTCAACAAAGAGTAGAATGAATACTACTCTCTTCAGGATGTGAACCTGACACGTGAGAATTCAGGTTTTCTAATACTATCAATCATGGGTGCTCAGTAGTGTGCTTCCCATTGATTATCAGCAAATAAAAAGTCTTAAAGCTTTTAGAAAAGAATATTTACAAAGGTGTTCAAGTAAGATTACATATTACAACACCACCCCCACCCCCACTACCCCTCCAAAAAGGCATACTGTCTTCCTTCACATACAAATTGGATCAGACAAAGGGTACATGTGACCTAAATATCTATGTTACAAATTCTGGTCCTAGGGAAAGGGAAGGGAATAAGCATTTATATAGCACCTAATATGTGCCAGGTACTAAGCATTTAAAAAATATGATCTTATTTGATTCTCACAACAACCCTGTGAGGTAGTGTAAGGTTAATGGGGTAAAAGATCTTCCCTGTGGGTTGATGTGCTTCACCTGGAGCTCATCCTGAGGCAGAGCCAATTAGGCTCTGGGCCACAGCGATTCCCACACCTTACTGATTAAGTGCTGATTTCCAAGCTTCTCAACACTAAGCCAATCAGGTGCCTGAGTCCTTGATTAGCAACAGTATACATTATATTGCTTGGAGGGAGAGGTGTGGGTGGAGAGAGAAGCAGATAAGAGAGAAACAGCTGTGGGAAGAACTTGTCTGGGGGAACTTAAAGAATGCTTAAGATGTGGGTGCTCCTTGGACTGGTAACATTTACAAACATTTTTGGTGTCTTGCTAAGTTTTGCTTTCCAGTATCTGAATAAATATTTTGGTTTTGTCTTGGAGGAAGAGAGTTTTTTGTATTTTGCCAATCAACCCTGGAAATGCCTATGCATACTCAGTACAGCTGCTGTGGGTATTACACTGCCATTACAGGTAGGTGCTGTATAATTCTCATTTCACAATTGAGGAAATTGAGGCAAGAGTTTTAGTGACTTACTTAGGATCACAGAGCAGGAAAGAATGTGAGGCAGAATTTGACTCAAGTCTTCCTGCCACCAGGCCCAGCACTCTATCTGCTGCTTCTCTTAGCTGCCTGGTAATGGGAGTTCCTTTCCTTCCTTGGGTGGTTCCCCTCCTGTATCTGTGTCTCCTGATTTTCGGCCTTAGTATGTCTCTACTCCTTTTCAGGATATTTAGTCTTCTACTTAGTTTCACCAATAACGTGGTCATGAGGTTTGGAGAAGTAAGGCAGGAGAAACTCTCCTCTCTATCCTCCAGTAATTCCTATCTCAGGAGCTTGACTTCAGCTCTCTAGTTTACCGCTTCACTAATTAAATTCATTGTTCCACCTACTTGGGCTTTTATATGTAGGCCAAGAAGAAGTACCACTTGATTTCTCAACAAATTATAAGATGTTTCTTTTGTAGAGGCATATTTTTTTAACCTGATGTCCTATAGTTCCATAGTCCTTTTAAATTGTCAAAGGGTTGGTTCATATGCTATTTGATTAATGTGATTCATTGAATTGAGGAGGTGGGTCATCATTCCTAATAATTCAATAGAGAAATATTTGCTAGTCCTCAAATTAAGCCATAGGCACTACTGAAAAGGATTATTATGGTTTCTTCTTGGGCCATAGAATTTAGAGCTAGGACAAACCTAGGAGATCATTTGGTTTAAGGATCTCATTTTTTAGATAGAGAAACTGAGGCCCAGCTGAGTTAGATAACTTTTCCTATGTCACATGAGCTTTGTATAAGTAGAGGAGCCAGGATTTCACTCAAGTTCCCCTGAATCCACAACCTAGTTCTTGGTCAGCCCCTGAGCTGTCACTTGTGACAGTACAATTGATGGCAATTGTGAAATGAAAATGTTTTAATACACAAATGCTGGTATAGACATAACTTGTGGGCTTGAGGTTGACTGACTATACATAATTGCACTAAAATGAATGATCATGGAAAAAAATGAATATCTTTATTTTTAACCGAGAAATTCAAGCTTTGTTGGCAGAGATAATGACACTTATGACTGGATTGGGATATTCTGAAAGTTATTTCACAGAATCAGTGAATACATGCCTCTATATTTACAATTTATGTAAATTACCTCTTAGCCATTTTTACAATTCCATTTATAGTACTCTTTTGGAGACACCAGATAATTTATTAATCTTTGCTCAGAGCCTAAGAAATCATTCAACCAATCTGAGTAATAGTTAGAAATAATTACATTCTGCTCATATTTCTTACTCTAATTAGTGAGATTGCTCCAGAAAAGTGCCATGAAATTATGCCTCCCCCCAAAAAAAATAGTTTGGTAATATGACAATAGTTGATATCAAGTCTGGATTCTTAATCTGAAGTCTTTACTTTCTTATTAGGTTGATAACCATACTTCAATATAATTGATTTTATTTATAGTCATTTATGTTTCATTTCATGCTTTGAAAAACATTGTTATGAGAAGGGAACCATAGATTTCACCAGGCTACCAAAGAATTCATGACGTTAGCAATGCTTTGGTGATATTTTAAGCATTAAAAGTACATGAAGGAGATAGAGGGACTTTGAAGACCGTCACAGCATACCCACTAAAGCTTAATAGTGGTGATATATTGGTTGATTTTTCATTATATCATTACTATAATCTCTATGATTAACAGTAACAACATTACTCCAAAGAAAATAGCACATTACCCATACATATGCACACAGCCTGTCTCAAATTTAAATGAGGGAAATATTGAAGTGTTTTGGGACAAGAGACAATGGAGTATAATGAGTCAAAAGTAGACTTCAGAATCAGGCTCAAGTCTTCCCTTTGACACATACTGACTGTGTGACCCTAAGTAAATAGCTTAAACTAACGAAGCTTCAGGCAAGTCTTTAAGATAACATACACAATGCAACAACTACCTTGACCTAGCAAGTTTCTAAACTGAGAGTTGCTTACACCAGTCAAAACATAGGTCAAGAAGAACAGGTTTTATAGGACTTAGTAACACGTTTGAACTGCTATTTCTATTTAAATAACAAACCAAAAATAAAGTATTTTCATTGTCTTTAGCTATCATAGTTTCTGTTTGTTTTTTAACAAACTGTTCCACAAATACTCTGTACATTTATCAAAAAACTTGGAGAATAGTCAAAAATCCAACTTGCATGAAGTCAGGAAAGTTTTATAATATTGGGAGAGTGAGAAAATCTTCCTATCCAGAGAACTCTATCGTCTTTATTCTCCACATGTGTGATAATTAACTTCTGCACTCATTTCCCCTCCTTTCACTCTGGCAGTTCAGGTACTCTGTGGATACTACTTCTGCCCTTAGGATTCTAGGGGTAAACTTGAGGATATTGGATGTCTAGAAATGATGTTCACGTGCTTCTCTATCCAGTGATTATCAATAACCTAACTAGCCAGAGTGAGTTTTTGGAAATGGGTATTTACTTATGTAGCTATACTAAGATGGAAACTTAGGTACAAAGCATTCCGTAAACCAGGGCACACTATACTGTCCCCTTGCACACACAAGGTCCTTGATTAGAATGAGCACATGTGGTAAAAGAGTAACTGGTAGTTTGATGGAAATCCTTTTCTCCTTTCAAAGAGTCTTTATGAATTCCTTTAGGTATTCCAGTTGTCTGGGTGCCAAGAGTTGGTGCCTTTTTAAAGTGCAAATCTCATTTCTCTCCTCTCAGAAGAAATTATGTTACCTGAGACTGCTTTCTTAAGGGTGTCTAGGTGTCAACCAACGAAAACTCGTTTGGTTGTCATATGTCCAACCCAAAACCAACTTTTTCAGGCTCTTGCTGGAATGATATCTTAAGGGTTAAGTTCCTCATTTTCCTCTTCCTCAGTCTTACTCATTAGATATTTTAGAAATTACCCTCATTTTGCTGATCTTTTAAATAAGAGCAGTCACTCATTGATATTATACTGTTTCTTTGTCCCAAACAATATATATTTGAGTCCTAAGCGGGGCTTGGACCTTCAACTGGAGTATGGATGCCCTCCTCTATCCCCTTCCAACTGTTGACTTTTTTTTGCACTTAATAGTATTTTATTTTTTTTCCAATTACATGTAAAGATAGTTTTCAACAATCATTTTTTAAGATTTTGAGTTCCAAATTTTTCTACCTCCCTTCCTTCCTTCACCTCTACTCAAGACAGCAAGCAAACTGATATAGAATATACATGTACAATCATGTTAAATATATTTCCACATTGGTCATGTTGTGAAAGAAGATTCGAACAAAAGGGAAAAACCACAAAAAAAGAAAAAAAACAAAAAAAGGAAAAATAGTATGTTTCAATCTGCATTCAGACGTCATAGTTCTTTCTCTGGATGTGGCTAGCATTTCCATTATGAGTCTTTTGGAATTGTCTTGGATCATTGTATTGCTGAGAAGAGCAACATGTTGCTGTTATTATGTACAATGTTCTCCTGGTTCTGCTCATTTCACCCAGCATCATCTTGAGTGAGATGAATGAAAGTCTCCCTTTTAGGGAAAAGAGGATACTTAATAATTTAGCTTCCATAATGCCTGAACTATATCTTTAAGTTTAAGAATTAAACTCCCCCTTTTCCCTCCCGCTTAAACTTCCACATACTCCACATATATCCACATTCTGCATACTCATAGGGTGAATACCACCTGTGGCTGCTGTCTGTTAGTTTGAGGTTAAGGGGTTAGATTAAGAATCTTCGTTTCAAGAATGTGAGGCCAACAACCCCCATGGGTGGGGATGGAGGTCCAGAAGAGGGGGGGCTTTTGGGGGCTTCTTAGAATTGTTATTGTAATGGGGCTTCTTAGAATTGTTATGTAAGGGGGCTTTTGGGGCTTCTTAGAATTGTTATGTAAGGGGGCTTTTGGGGGGGGGGCCTTTGAGAGGTATATAAACTGACTGTCTGCCTTCTGAAACTTGCCTCCCCACCCCAGACCATTCTGGAGCGAGACTTGCAAATAAAGCCTCTGTCTTTACCTTGTGAAACCTCTGATTGTTATTTCATTTTGGGGGATTATTGTCCCACACAATCTCATGTAAGACTTTCCAGGTTTTGCTGAAGTCCTCCAGCTCATCATTTCTTATAGAATGATAGTATACCATTAAATTCATATACTACAACTTGTTCAGCCATTTCCCAATTGATGGGCATCCCCTCAATTCCTAATTCTTTGCTACCACAAAAACAGCTGCTATAAATATTTTTTGTACATGTGGATGCTATTCCATTTTTATTAACTCTTTGGGATACAGACCTTGTAGCGATTTTGCCAGATTAAAAGGCACACACAGTTTGATTGCCCTTTGGGCATAGTTCTAAATTGCTCTCCAGACTGGTTTGATAAGTTCATAACTCCAGAAACAATGCATTCCATTTTCTTTTTACATTTTCTCCAAAATTTATAATTTTCCTTTTCTGTCATATTAGCTAATCTGATAGATGTGAGGTGGTACCTCAGAGTTGTTTTGATTTGCATTTCTCTAATCAATGGTGATTGAGAGCATTTTTAAAATATGACTGTAGATAGCTTTCATTCATTCATCTGAAAACTACCTATCCATATCCTTTGACCAGTTATCAATTGGGGGATTATTTTTATTCTTATTAATTTGAGTTCTCTATATATTTTAGAAATGAGACCTGTATCAGAAACACTGGATGTAAAAATTGTTTCCCAGCTTTCTGTTTTCCTTCTAATCTTGGTTACATTGGTTTTATTTTGCAAAACTTTTTAATTTAATATAATCAAAGTATCAGTTCTGCATTTCACAATGTCCTCTAACTCATGTTTGGTGATAAATTCTTCCCTTCTACATAGATCCAACAGGTTAACTATTCCTTGCTCTACCAATTGGCTTATGGTATCACCCTTTATGTGTAAATCATGTATCCATTTTGATCTTATCCTGGCATATGTTGTGAGATTTTGGTCTATGCCTAGTTTCTGCCGTACTATTTTTCAGTTTTCCCAGCGGTTTTTGTCAGATAGTGAATTCTTATCCCACAAGCTGGAGTCTTTGGATTTATCAAACAGTACATGACTACAACTGTTGACTACTGTGTCTTGTGTCTTGAGCCTATTCCACAGATCCATCACTGTATTTCTGAGCCAGTACCAAATGGTTTTGATGATTGGCATTATATAACATAGTTTGAGATCTGATACTGCTGGGCCACCTTCACTTGCAACTTTTATTAATTCCCTTGATATCTTATGTTCTTCCAGATAAATTTTGTTATTATTTTTTCTAGCTCTACAAAATAATTTTTTGGTAGATTGATTGGTGTGGCTCTGAATAAGTAAATTAATTCAGGTAGAATTGTCATTTCTATTATATTAGGTTGGTCTACCAATGAGAAAACAATGTTTTTTTTCTCCAGTTATTTTGATCGGACTTAATTTGTGTGAAAAATATTCTGTAATTGTGTTCATGCAGTTTTTGGGTTTGTTTTGGCAGGTATACTCCCAAATATTTTATAATGTCTACAGTAACTTTAAGTGGAATTTATCTTTCTATCTCTTGTTGTTGGTCTTTGTTCGTAATATATAGAAATGCTGATAATTTATTTATGTGGGTTTATTTTATATCCTGCAACTTTGCTAAAGTTGTTTATTATTTCAAGTAGTTTTTTACTTGATTCTCTAGCATTCTCTATGTATATCATCATATCATCTGCAAAGAGTGATAACTTTCTTTCTTCTTTGCCTATTTTAATTCCTTCAATTTCTTTTCCTCTTCTTATTGCTGAAGCTGCCATTTCAAGTACCATATTGAATAACAGTGGTGATAATGGACATCCGTGTTTCACCCCCAATCTCATTGGAAATGCTTCTAGCTTATCCCTATTACATATTATGCTTGCTGATGGCTTTAGAGAGATGCTGCTTATCATTTTGCAGAAGACTCCATTTATTCCTGTTCTCTCTAGTGTTTTTTTTTTTAAATAGGAATAGGTGTTGTATTTTGTCAAAAGCTTTTTCTGCATCTATTGAGATGATCATATGGTTTCTGTTAGTTTTGTTGTTGATATGGTCAAATATGCTGATAGTTTTCCTAATATTAAACCAGCCCTGTATTCCTGGTATAAATCCTACCTGGTCCTAGTGTATTATTCTTGTGATAAGTTGCTGTAATATTTTTGTTAATATTTCATTTTAAACTTCACATCTATATTTATTAGGGAAAGTGTTAGGGAAAGTGGTCTGTAATTTTCTTTCTCTGTTTTGACCTTTTCTGGTTTAGGTATTAGTACCATATTTTGGTATGAATTTGGTATGATTCCTTCTTTGTCTATTTTCCCAAATAGTTTATATAGTATTGGAATTAATTGTTCTTTAATGTTTGATAGAATTCACTTATAAATCCATCTGGCCCAGGAGATTTTTTTCGTAGGGATTTCAATGATGGCTTGTTCAATTTCTTTTTTTTTTTTTTTTCTGAAATGGGGTTAAGTATTATACTTCCTCTTCTGTTAATCTTGGCAATTTATATTTTTGTAAATATTTATCCATTTCACTAAGATTGTCAAATTGGTTGTCATACAGTTGGGCAAAATAGCTCCTAATTATTGCTTTAATTTTGTCTTCATTGATGGTGAATTCACCCTTTTCATTTTTGATACTGGTAATTTGGTTTTCTTTTTTTTAAATCAACCAAAGGTTTATTGTTTTATTGTTTTTTTTTCATAAAACCAGATCTTAGTTTTATTTATTAGTTCAATAGTTTTCTTAATTTCAATTTTATTATCTTTACTTTGATTTTTGGAGTTTTGAATTTGCTATTTAATTGGGGCTTTTTAATTCACTCTTTTTCTAGCTTTTTTAGTTGCATGCCCAATTCATCGATCTCCTCTTTCTCTATTTTATTCATGTAAGCATTTAGAGATGTAAAACTTCCCCTAAGAATCTCTTTGGCTGCATCCCATGAACTTTGGTTTCTTGTCTGATTATTGTCACTCTTTTATGAAGTCATAATTCTTTCTATGATTTTTTGTTTGACCCACTCATTCTTTAAGATTAGATTATTTAGTTTCCAGTTAATTTTTAGTCTATCTTTCCATGGTCCTTTATTTCATATAATTTTTATTGCATCATGATCTGAAAAGGATGCATTGACTATTTCTGCCTTTCTGCATTGGATTGTGAGGTTTTTATGCCCTAGTACATGGTCAGTTTTTGTGTAGGTACCATTTACCACTGAGAAAAATGTATATTCCTTTCTATCCTCAATCATTTTTTCCCAGAGGTCTACCATATCTAACTTTTCTAAAATTATATTCACTTCCTTAACTACTTTCTTGTTTATTCTGTGGTTAGATTTATTAAGTTCAGAGAGGGGGAGGTTGAGGTCCCCCGCTAGTATAGTTTGCTCTCTATTTCTGCCTGTAACTCCCTTAACTTCTCCTCTGAGAATTTGTATGCTATACTGCTTGGTGCATATATGTTTAGTAATGATATTACTTCATTGTCTATGGTGCCTTTTAATAGGATGCAATTTCCTTCCTTATCACTTTTAATTACATATATTTATGCTTTTCCTTTGTCTGAGATCAGGATTGCTATCCCTGCTTTTTTTTTTTCCTTCAGCTAAAACATAATTTATTCTCCTCTAGCCTTTTACTTTTACTTTGTATCCCTCTGTTTCAAATGTGTTTCTTGTAAACAACATAATGTAGCATTATGGTTTTTAATCCATCCTGTTATCCACTTCCATTTTATGGGAGAGTTCATCCCATTCACATTCACAGTTATGATTACTATCTGTGTCTTTTTCGCCATCCTATCCCCTGCCATTTATGCTTTTCTTTTTCCCTTCTTCCTTTCTCTCCTCACTAGAGTTTTGCTTTTGACCACCACCTCCCTCAATCTGCCCTCCCTTCTATCTCCCCCGCCTTTACTTTCCCCTTTCCTCTTCTTACTGCCTATACGGCAAGTTAAATTTCTATACCGGAATATGTTATTCCCTCCTTGAGCCAAATCCAATGAGAATAAAGTTCAAACAATGCTCATTTTCCTCTCTTCTTTCCCTGTGCTGTAACATGACTTGGTGCCACTTCATGTAATGTAAATTACCCCTTTCTGCCTCCACCTTTCCTCTTCTACCATTAAAATCTCTTTTTCCACATAATTAGGTTTTTTATCATCACATCAAAGTCACCATAAACCCACCCCCTCTGTCTATGTATATCCCTTCTAAATTTCATAATAAAGATACAGTTCTCAAGAGTATCATCTTATGCAGAGATGTGAACAGTTTGCTCTTATTGGATAACGTTTGTTTTTTTTTCTTTCCTGTTTACCTTTTTTGTGTGTCTCTTGAGTCACAAGATCAAATTTTCTGTTGTTCTCTGGTCTTTTCATTAGGAAAGTCTGGAAGTTCTCTATTTCATTGAATGTCCTCTCCTCCTCTGAAAGATCATGTTCCATTTCACTGGGTAGTTGATCCTAGGTTGTAATCCAAGCTCCTTTGTCTTACAGAATATCATATTCCAAGCCCTCCAGTCTTTTAATGTAGAAGCTGCAAGGGCCTGTGGTTCCACAATATTTGAATTGTTTCTTTCTGGCTGCTTGCAGTGTTTTCTTCTTGACCTGATAATTTTGGAATTTGGCTACAATATTCTTTGGCATTTTCAATTAGATATCTCTCACAGGAGGTGATTGGTGGATTCTTTGGATGACTATTTTACCCTCTGGGTAAAATAGTAGTTTTCCTTGATTTCTTGAAAGATTCTGTCCAGGCTCTTTTTATGATCGTGGCTTTCAGATAGACCAGTAATTCTTAAATTATCTCTCCTGGATGTATTTTCCATGTCAGGTGTTTTTCCAATGATATGTTTTATGTTTTGTTCTGTTTTTTTCATTCTTTTGATTTTCTTTGATTCTTGATGTCTCTGCAGTCATTAGCTCTCACTTGCCCAATTCTAATTTTAGATGAATTGTTTTCTTGAGTTAGCTTTTGCACTTCATTTTCCATTTGGCCAATTCTACTTTTTAAGGAGTTATTTTCTTTAGTGTGCTTTTTATCCCCATTCTGTCAGTTGTATTTTTAAAGGAATTGTTCAATCTTTCTTCAACCTCTCTAATTTAACTTTTAAAATCCTTCTTGAGCTCTTCCAAGAAGGCTTTTTGAGCTTGAGACCAGTTCATATTCTCCTTTGAGGTTTTGGATGTGCGTGTATTGACAATGTTGTCCTTTCCTGAATTTGTGTTTTGATCTTCCCTGTCACCAAGATACTTCTCCACAGTCATTGTTTTTCTTTTTTTTCTTTTTGCTCATATTGTTGTCTTTTTTTCTGGCCTTTAAAGTCGATATCTTCTTCTGGGGCACAGTAGGCACTGTCTCAGGTTTCTTGTGCTGGGACTAGGGGCCTGGTTATTGGTTTTGTGTCCTGGGGCCTTAGGTGTTGGTAGCTTACCTGCTGCTGACCTGGTGGTGGTGGCTGGTATGTTCCTGGTGTTGGCACTTGCCTGCTCCATCACACTGGGTCTCAGGATCTCTCACTGGTTTCAGGGGTTGGGCTTGCCACTGGCTTGCTGGGATTCCTCCCGTCCTATACTGGTCTCCTTCAGCCACAGAAAGAGGGATCTTTTCCTTAATCCCCTTAACCTCCCAAGCCAAAAGACTGCTGCACTGAATTGTCCTGCTGGCTCCACTATTTTGGGATTTTTCCTGGAGCAATATTCTCTGGATTTTTCCAGGTCGGTAAGTAAGGGTGAGAGAGACTTACTGCTTACTCAGCTATCCAGTTTGACCAGTTTCATTTTTTTAAGTTGTTTTCTTCAGTCAGTTTTTGTGTTTCCCTTTCCAAGCTGTTGACTGTTTCTTCATAATTCTCCTGCATAACTCTTATTTCTTTTCCCAATTTTTCTTCTACCTCTCTTACCTGAATTTTAAAATCCTTTTTGAGCTCTTCTAAGAGGACTCTTTCGGCTCTATCAGTTCCTCTTTGAGGCTTTATATGTAGGCATTTTGACGTTGTTGTCCTTTCTGAGTTTGTATTTTGATCTTCCCTGTCACCATAGCAGCTATATGATTAGAGCTCTTTTTTTATTTTTTTGCTCATTTTTTAAAAAGTTGAGCTCTGCTCCTGGGGCAAAGGGGGTTAATGTCCCAAGCCTCTTATGCTAGGGGCCTAATCACTGGCTTTCCACCCCAGGGCTTCAGCTTGTGTACTGGCCTGGGATGGCTAGACCTAGTCATGCCTCTTTTGCCAGGGCTCTGCAGCTGGCAATTTGCCTTCTGCACTGGGGCTGGAATTCTCACAGCTGGCCTGCTGTGCCACTAACCTGTTTAACCATGACTGGGAGGCCTCTGTCACTGATCTGTGCAGTGGCTAAGAGCCTCTTGCTGGCTTGATGGCAAACCATCTGTGCTGTACTCCTCTTTTGCTCAAGTGAGACAGACCTTTTCTGAAGTTTTTCTAAGTTATCTTGGGCTGGAAAATTGTTTCACCCCATCTTATTATGGGTTATGTTGCTCCAGAATCCATTCAGAACCTTGATTTAACATTGTTTTTGCAGGACACTAGGGAGAGCTCAGGCAACTTCCTGGTTTCTTTCCATCATCTTAGCTCCACCTCACCTTCCAATTGTTAAAACAGCTGGTAGGTAGAGCACTGGGCCTGAAGTCAGGAATACCTGAGTTTAAATCCTGCCCCAGATATTTACTATCTGTGTTATCCTGGGCTAGTCATTTAACCTTTACCTGCCTCAGTTTCCTCAGTGGTAAACACAATAGCACCTACCTCCCAGGATTGTTAAGAGGATGAAATAAGATAATATTTGTAAAGAGCTTAGCATGGTGTTTGGAACATAGTAGATATGGTACTTCATGAATATTTATTTACTTCCCTTCCTCGTGTGGTGGCCACTGTGGGCATGGAGGTCACACAACCAAGACTGTTCTTATGGTCCCTTTGCAAGTAAAGTTATCTTAGTATGGGGTGATGCTTTCCCTCTGAAATATCCTGCGTTGCACAACATTGGTTTTGGGCAACAGTTGTTTCTGTGACAGTGCTAATGACATTAACCAACTCTTCTGACGTTTGGAAGATCACATAGTCATCCTCTGGTCATAGGAAAAGAAAAGAGTACAACATTCCTTCCTCATGATGTTCCTGGAAAACTGATTGCCTCCTTGCTAGAGTCTCTTCTCTGATATACCTATGCTGAGAGGCATGTCTAATACTTCCAATCAATACCAATACATTTCTTGAGTTTCATAATCTAATTTCACCAAATGGATCAAAAGCACTTAAATACTCCCAAACTGATTTGTTAGACTCTGTTCACATCTAGATTAAGCCTTTGATTAATTGAATGTAGATCATCTGTGAGCCCATTAATGGAGGTGGATGGTATGGAATCATCCCACTCCCTATTACACTATTAAATGCCCTTATCACTTCTTAAAATCTTAAAACAATTCTTTAAATTACTAAATCTTCCTTTTCCTCTTCCCTGTATTCTGATCTTCCCACATCTAGATTCTTTTTTCTCAGTTCCTGATTCAGAGATAGAGAATTTATGTATTTTACTCCTTTTTAGTGTAATTTGGGTTAAGAACCACTAATCAACAGAAGAGCAACAAAATCAAAATGACATTAATTTATGAAGAAACCTAAGTAGGAGTATGGACCTTTGTAGATTAAGAACATTTGAAGACATCACTGATCTTTCATTTATTAATTAATACAACAAACATTCATTAAATATATATATTTTTTGCTGCATTGTGTGAGGCATGGGAATGTAAAGGCAAAAACAAAAGCAAAAAACAGAAATGGTTCCAGTCAAAGATTGCACACTGGAGAAAGCAGTTCTTACACAGTAAGGGAATATAAAACATTCAAATACTTGCATAGGCATATAATGTCTTCAATTTAAATGTTCCATTGGATGATATTTACTGTGACCCATCCGTGCTTGCTCCTCCTGTGATTCTTGGTCATGCCATCCCATGAATTTGCTGCAAGGATTCAAAGTATTAGATTGGAGGCCATAATCACTTTATCCTGATATCCAAGGCTACCACTCGAGAATTCTGACTCTCCATCTTTCATACTTCACCTTTGCCTTGCAACCAACTATTATTGATTTCTGTTCATACATTTCCCTGGTACATCTTTTACTCCTTTCTTTGAAGTTGCTCACTGATTATATTATAACTTTCTCTAGCCCTTCAGTTACCTCTTCCATTACCTTCTGCATAATATTTATTTTCAACTCATATGCTTTATTTGGATTCATGGCTTCGATTAAAGCAAATACCTAGGTTCAGGATTTCTAGGAAATTGTTACTCTGGAAAACTATATAATCACAAACTTTATTTTTTGCAGTGCATCCAACAGGCAAACAAAGTTTATACACAATTTGGAAATATAAATAGACAAAGTTTGCCCCCATATGCAAGAAACCAGCCCCAGTGGGGAGTTGAGGGAAGGATCTCAAAGCTGGGATTCAGGTGGCAAGATTATATGCCCTAAGAATGGATTTGGTTGAAAACAGATAGTGATGCTACGTGTAGGAGGGGGCATTTCCTAACCAATGCCAGATATGGTAGAAAGGTAATTGAGATTTCTTACAGTTACCAGGCTTAGGCGAAACTCAAGTAGGGGGAGTTTCTGTATCAGGACCACAAACTGGTGGGAGGATCTAAGATTAACTAAGGCAGCAGAAGAAGAATGCCTCAAGGCCATGAAGCAGATCAAGAGTTTGTCCAATTAAAAATCTTCAAGCCTTATCTACCTGACAGAGTTAAAAGTGGAAAAGTACAAACTATTTTGCCTGTATCTTTCTATGGGCTTTAAAACCACTAAACCAAAGTGATGATTCCATCTTGGAGTCCTTTCATTATATCTATAATATCAAACAATGACTATGATATCAAACAATCATCATAACTTCAAAAGCAACATTTAAAATTACACAACACAAAGAAAATATAAAAAAATACTGAGTGAACATGAAGTAATTTTATGAAAAGGAACCATAACCAGGGAAAATTAGAATGAGCCTGCTGTAGTAAGTGAATTTTGAGCTGAACCTTGAATAAAGCTTGGGAGTCTTAGATATACATCTAGCTCCATTTCTTTAATAAAACCTATGGTTTATGTGTGAACCTTGCATTTTAGCTTTTTTTAAAATTTTTAAGTCAGATAATAACTAATCCTAGAACATCTACATTGTTTTCTGGCATCATGGCTATGATTATGGGGAGACCCTGATACTGGTCTACTACTTCATTTTCAAACATGTCTCCATCATTGTACTAGCTCTACAGATGAACACTAATCTTTCCACAACTCAGCAAATGACTTAAAGGATACCTGTGGCCAAAAGCTTTCACCATCTGATTGGTATCTTTTCAGTGATGAAAATCTCTTAAACTATGTAGGCTGGTCCTCGCATAACAGCCATTTAGACCATAGTCCATAGTGAAAATCTTACCAGCTTCGAGTACACAGGATCAACTCTACAATATGATTAGATGGTGATAGTAGCATAGTGGACAAAGAGCGGGAACTGATGTCAGGAAGATCTGGATTGAAATCCTACCATAGAAACTAATTCTGTGGTTTTGGTAAAGTTACTCAAAGTCTCTCAGCCTTAGGCCCCTCATTTTGGACTTATTAGTCTCTGAGTTCTCTTCCAGATTTAAATCTATGATTCTTTGATCCTCTGTTATCAGAATAAGAATTTAATGGAAACTCAATATAACAGAAAAATATTAAACCATAGCAGGTAATACTTTTTTTTTCTTTTTTCAAAATTTAATTTATATTTAATTTTCAACATTCACTTCCACAAGATTTTGAGTTTCTAATTCTCTCCCTAGCTCTCCCCTCCCCCACCCCAAAACAGTGTATATTCTGATTACCCTTTCCTCCAATTTGCCCTCTCTTCTACCACTCCCCTCCCCACCTCTATCCCCTCCTATTCCATTTTCCTATAGGGCAAGATAAATTTCTACACCCCATTGCCTGTATGTTATTTCCCATTTGCATGTAAAAATAATATCTAACATTCATTTTTAAAACTTTATGTTCCAGATTCTCTTCCTTCCTCCCTCCCCACCTACCCTTATTGGGAAGGCAAGTAATTCAATATAGGTTATACATGTCTAGTTATGCAAAACATTTCCATAACAGTGATGTTATGAAAGACTAACTATACTTCCCCTCTATCCTATCCTGCCCTCCATTTATTCTATTCTCTCTTTTGATCCTATCCCTCCTCAAAAGTCTTTGTTTCTGATTATCCTTTCACCCAATCTGCCTTCCCATCTATCATTAACCCTCTCTTATCCCCTTTTCTTCTACTTTCCTGTAGGGTAAGATAGATTTCTTATCATTTCTCTTTCCTGTTTATCTTTTCATGCTTCTCTTTATTCTTGTGTTTGACAGTCAGATTTTCTATTCAGCACTGTTCTTTTCATCAAGAATGCTTGAAAGTCTTCTATTTCATTGAATGCCCATTTCTTCCCCTGAAGGATTATAGTCAGTTTTGCTGGGTAGATGATTCTTGGTTTTAATCCTGGCTCCTTTGACCTCTGGCATATCATATTCCAAGACCTCCAAACCCTTAATGTATGTAGAAGCTGCTAAATCTTGTGTTGTCCAGATTGTGTTTCCACAATACTTGAATTGTTTCTGGCTGCCTGCAAGATTTTCTCCTTGACCTGGGAACTCTGGCATTTGGTTACAATATTCCTAGGAGTTTAACTTTTGGGAAGTCTTTCAGGAGGGGATCAGTGGATTCTTTCAATTTCTGGTTTGTGCCCTGGTCTGAGTGACCACAAGCACTCTCTTCTGCCCTGGAACTGTGAGGAGGAATCCCTCTGCACAGCTGCCACAAGCTCCTCTGAGCCAGCATTCCTTCTTGCCCCAGGATGACCATCCAGGATTGTGACACAGATCCAAACAGGGTAAAGCAAGAGAATCCTGGCCCAGCACCAGCAAAGAGATTCCTGCATTCCTCCTCTGATCAGCTGCTCAATTCCCCACTATCTGTGGCCTCAGAGCTCTGGAAGCAAGAGCTGTTCCTGATGCTGCCTGTGGCTGGGGCCAGGCCACACCCCTGTCTTGCCCAGGCCAACAGACTTTTCCCACTGACCTTTGAAGTTGTATTTGTCGTTTGTGGTTTGAGAAGTCTGGAAACTGCCATAGCTGCCAGTGATTCAGTCCCCTGAGGCCTTCTCCACCCTGTCTGTGCCAGCAGCCCATGCTGGACTGAACTCCTCCCTCAGACTGGTACAACAAACCTTTTCTATCGACCTTCCAGGTTGTCTTGGGCTGGAAATTTGTTTCATTCTATCATTTTGTGGGTTCTGCTGCACTAGAATTTCTTTAGAATCATTTTTATAGGTATTTGGAGGAGTTTGGGGGACAGCTGAAGTGAGTCCCTGCTTTTATTCCACCATCTTGGCTCCACCCCTTGATGTCAATATTTTTCCTTCATCCCAACAACAAGTATAGGTTATTCCAGAGTTCACTAAGTTTATGTGTACATGACTCAAAAATATAAGTGGCTAAAAATTAAAGTAGAATTAGTTAAGTGAAGTCAACAAGTATTAAATAGCTCCTATGTGTGAGGCACTGTACTAAGTGCTATTTATATACAGATAGGTAAAAATGAAAGCCCGGCCTCCAAGTTCACATTCAGATGGAGGGAGACAACATATAAACAATTATGCACACATGCATAGATGTGAGAGGAGGGAGAGAGAGATAGAGAGAGGAACTGAGAGTGCAAAAGAGAGAAACAGAGGGAGAGACAGAGAGATAATGTAAATTGGAGATAATTTCAGAGGGAAGAAACTAACATGAAGACTTGGAAGGGCAATTTGAAGAAAGTCACAGAAATCAGGAAGGAAAGATGAATCAGGAGAATATTCTAGGCATTCGAAATAGCCTGTGAAAATGCACAGAATCAGAATAGAGTGTTTTCTTCACAAAACAGCAAAGGGTCCATAGTCACTGGATTTGTACAGTATTTGGAAGAGAAGTATAAAAAGTATAAAGTGTAAAAGGTATAAAAAGACTGGAAAGGTAGAAAGGTACCAGATTATGAAGGTCTTCAAAAGCCAAACAAATGATTTTATATTTATATTAGAGGTAAATGTAGGATTTTATATAGGAGAAAATAAGGAGCCACCTGGGGGTTTTTGAATAGGGGGTGACATGGTCAGACCTGTACTTTAGGATCATCATTTTAATAATAAAGTAGAGGATGAACTGGTGTGGGGAGAGACTTTAGGTAAGGAAGCCAGCCATCAGGCTATTGTAATAGTCTAGGTGTTGAGGATCTGAACTTGGATGGTGACAGTGTCAGAGAAGAGAAGGGTACATGTAGGAAAGATCTTTCAAAGATAGACTTGACAGAACTTGGGCAAGAGATTGAATATGGTGATTAGAGAGAAAGAAAGTAAAGAGTCAAGGATGATAATCTAAATTGCAAGTCTGAGTGACTGGCAGGATGGTGCTTCCCTCAATAATAACAGGATAGTAAGGAGGAAGCATTTGCAAACATTTTCGAAACATTTATTTGTACCATTTATCAGGCATGTTGACAGATTGTGAGGAAATACCCTGGTCAGGAACCACACATTCAGTTGACCTTCTGACTACTGTCCTTGAGGTTTCTTGTCACTCTGAAGGATAGTCAGTAAATAAGCTCTAGTATGGGATTTACAAATACCACAACCCCTGGGATATGTGTAGAGAGAGAAAAAAAATCTGGCAGAATGTTTCAAGAATTGAATGTGAGTACTGTTCCTTATCTGGCTGGGGATATTCCCCTACATACTCAAATAAATTTGTTCATTTTCCTCTGTTTATTGATCGACAGGGTAAGGCAAATTCAAAGGCTCTGCTAAGCTCTATGTAAAATGATTCGATAACTATGTGAATACAGTACTATTAAGTATTTGAGGAGTTAGTTTGGAAGCCTAGGGGAGTATTCAAAGCTTAAGTTTGAGAAACATAACAGATGGATATGTAAATGCAGTGGTTGTACCACACCTGCCTTTAATTCATTTGAAATATGCATGTTTTGGAAGTTGTAATTTCCACATAATTTCCAATCCCACTTGACTGAATATGTATTTATTGAGCACCTAGGCACTGTGCCAGTCATTGAAGGGATCATGGAGATGAATAAGATGTGATTCCTATCCTCAAAGAACGTGTTTTCTACTGGCCCCAAGATACACTTACACAAGTGTGTCCAGAAGATGTCCAGAAAATGATTTCTTTTTTGATATCTCTTATTGCATCCATACTTTTTCATGTAATATAGAATGATATGGACAGTGGAGTGGCAGCACCTGCCTTTGACCAGCAGAGCAATCCTCTGCAAAGTCAACCATACCCAAAAGTTGAAAACAATTTCCAATAATGACCAGCTGAATAAAAATATCCAGTAGATATTCCATTCCCAGCAGGGAGCAGGATTAGTGAGAGTTGGGCAATGTTTTCACCAGAAGACACTGGCAATCCTGTAACATTATGTGTATTAGTTACTTTTTCCCAGGTATTTTGGGCCACATTTATTCCCTAATTGCATAGTCCACAAGTGAGTTTTTCTCACGTAGGTTTCCTATATGTGCCCATCATATATCTTTATTTGTGCTCAGTCTTCCCAGGGATATTATATTTATTGCAGTATGAATGCCAGGTTTATGAAGAAAATGTTCTAATGTTATTTTTTCTTAATAATGTATTTAATTGAATGATTTTACCTTGATCTAATAGTATCCTCTGGATGACTAGATAAACAAAAAGCCAAAACATCAGTGGGTCTTTATTAGTCATAGTTTGGGGTGGATGTGGACCCCACAAAAGTAACTTGAATCTGGGGTAGCTGTTCTGGGATATTATGGGTAAGAAACAAGTATCACGGGTACAACATATATAATAAATTGTGAAATAAGAAAAGTACATAATATGTATGCAGAACAGACAGTAAATGCAATTGACTTTGGAGATACAAAAGATCAGTACAAGCTGTAGTCATCAGGGAAGACTGTGCCGTTTATGTAAAATTATCTGGGCTATGAAGACTAGGAAAGAACAAATAGAAGGGAAAGCGTCTGAGAAACAAATACTTCAGGCATAAAAATATAAGTGCTGAATTTACTAGCAGAAACAACAAGATATAATAGATGGAGTGCTAACCTTGCAGTTAGGAAGGCTAGGGTCCAAATTCAGTTTCTGATCTTTACTAGCTATTAAGATCTCTCAGGCTTAGTTTCCTCATCTATAAAATTGTCATGATAATGATACCTTTAGTACTTACTTCGTGGGGTTATTATGAGACTCAAATGAGATAATAAATGCAAGGCCCTTTAAAACCTTAATGGACTGTGTAATATTAACCGTTGCTTTTGCTAAATGGATCGCAAAACAAACAAAACAGATTTTTTTCAAGTGTCATTCCCTTTCCTCATCCTCCACAGTTGTCATAGACTTTTTCCTCTGAAATCATCTTTAGTGACATCAACACTCAGTTTAAAACCCTTTCATACTGACCTCATAGCATCTCAAAAGTGTTAAAATCAATCACATTCATTCTCCAGCCCACCTCCCTTTAGAAACAGCAACTGACAAGTGTTAACACCCCTTGGAACTTGCTTGTACTCAGAACTACTCTACCTTTAAGACCTAGTAATCTCTTCTGCTCCATCATTCCTACATCATTCCCATATGTAGTTTACTTTGCACATATTTGTTTGCATATTGTTTTGTCTCCTCCATTATATCATAAGCCTCTTTTGTATTCTGTAATGGTAATGTAAATTTGAAGATCTTCCCATCCATTAATAGGCTCATGTGACCTGCTTACATCACAGGAAGCCTAAGTCACATGTGGTTGGAGCAGCTTGCTGAATGACTGGAACAGGAAGGGTGGAGCAGGAAATACTCAGAGCAGTGAGATTCGTGGGAGAGAGCAGACAGGTGCAGACCAGGAGTCAGCTAGGATTTGTGAGTGTTTGTGGGAAGGCCTGAGCTGGGGGAAGGCTTTGGGACTAGCGCTGCTCTCTAGTGATAATGTATGTTAATTTCTTTGTTGCTGTGATGGATTCAATTTACTGGTGTTGGGATTTGGTTTTCTAGGGTCTGAATAAATCTTTTGCTTCTGTCTTCTAAATGGAGAGTCTTATATTTTGCAATTCAGAGCAACACCGGCATATTCATAGTAATAGCAACCACTGTGAATATTGCCTTGGTGATGCATGTTCCCAGCATTTAGCACAGTGCCTGGCACATAGTAGGTCCTTAATAAATGTTTATTGAATTATGTTGACTCTTACATAACTAGACCTTTTGTCATGATAGGAACAATCAAGCTTAAGGGAGGTACCAACTGACACTCTTTAAGAAATAATTTATTTTAAGGATAACCATTATGAATTCTCATTATGCATAAGTAATTTGTGATAGATTTGTTTGTTTTTATTAAGTATTTTATTTGTTTTTTTATTTAGTATTTTTTATTTAGTATTTAGTATTTAGTATTTTTTTATTTAGTATTTTCTGCTGATTTATTTTGTGTGCTTATCATTCAATATCTCTCAAGAAAAAAATAGCAAGCTACTTTACATGTGTTATCTCATTAGATTCTCACAGTAACCCTTTGAGATAGGTGCTAGTATCATTCCCAGTTTAATAATAAGGAAACTAAATCTGAAAGAGGCTAAGTGATTTGCCCACGGTTACATAGCAAGTATGTGTCTGACAGTAATTAAAGTAGTATCTTCCTGAATCCCAGGCTAACACTTAAGCAGTTGCGCCACATTTTTGACCAGGGTTCATCTTAGGTGAAAAGACTACCTGTCCTTAGCAGATTTTTGTGTATTTCAGGTTCATTAGGAGGTTCTAGAAGAAATAAGCATATAGTTACATAAATTGGTGGAGGAAATTGAATGTTCTCTTTGTCATTTCAACCTTCCCGTTGTACCCCTTCCCTCATAATCTCTGCTGGTAACCTCACCTTCTACTTTATAAAGAATATGAATCTATCCTGTATTAATTCCCTCAACTTCTATGCTCAAAATTTTTCTCAATTTTAACTCATTTTCTTCTTTTATCTCTCCAGTGTTTTTCTCAGCCTTTTCTCCCACCTTCTATAAGACATTGATCTAACAAATATCTCCCTTCTATTCATTTTCAATCCCTTTCAGTTTCCACTGACAACCCCTAAAAACATTGTCATTTACTCTATCCTGCAAAAAAAAAATAGCAAAACTAAAACAAGCACAACAAAAAAAAATATATAAAATGCCCTTGTCCCTGTTACCATCTTGGGATACCACCTCATTTCTTTCCTACAAACTTCTCAAAAGATTACTCTCATTGTCTATAATTATTAAATTTCTACTCACCTTTAATTCTTTATATTCTGCCTTTTCTATTTTCTTAAAGTGCCCTAATAACCTCCTTTTTGCCAAATCCAATGGCTTTTTCTTAGTCCTGACATTCTTATTTTGTTTGTAGAACATAGCATTGCTTACTCCTATTCTATCACAAAGGTTCCTTCCCTTCCTTTGAATTCCATGGTGTTGATTCCAGAATTTTGACTTCCATAATCATAGTTTCAGGGACCCTGAAGGGAGTGGAGCTACTGAATTGCCATAGATGAAAAGGAGCCCAGAGATCTCTGCACTTAGAGCCTCATCACCAGACAACTCCGTGTACCTGTGACCCACCTTTGCAATCCCCTTCCAAAGTCATGGAAATTATGACTTTGCATTTCTTGTCTTCACTTTTATTTATCTCCATGGTTCAGTTGTCTTTTACAGTTACATAAGTCCTTACTCTGGCATTTGGCCACCTTCAGTGTTTCTGCTCTTTTAATGATGCATGAGTAAACTTGACTTTCCCTGGGGGATTTCAACACTTACCCAACTGGCCTGCAACTAATGAACTGCCATCATCCTTGGCTTACCTGCCTTTTGCTGATTTCTTTATATTATCATAGTAAATAAAATCTTCACCTCTTACAGCCCTATATCAAGACTGTAATAGTACTTTCTTTAGATTTCACTATTCTGATTCCCCTTTTACAGAAAGAACTCTAAAAAACTCTTTTTCTTCTTTCTCCTCTTCTTCCCTCCCTGAAGTATAATTCTTTCCTTAATCTCTGACCTTGACCTTTCTAATTCCTCTCAAGATTTTCCTCTTTCACAGTGTCTACAACAACCACCTCTATGAGCATGACTTCCAAATATGTATTTCTTTCCCAAAACAATTTCTCAAACTCGACTTTTATGTTTTTTTCCAATATATGTGCCTTGATGTCCTACTGGCTTCTCAAAGACATGTGTCTAAAATGAAGCTCACCAGAGCACACATGAAAGAATAGCAAATAAATAAATAAATCACTTTAAGAGCTAAGAAAAAGATATCAGATTTATTCTGATGTATCTTAATTGTATTACTGATAATATAACTCCATGACAAAATACATCTCATGATTAAAAATGTCAAATTTTCATCATATCGGAGAAGCATTTTTTTTTAAACTGAGAGATCTTTTAAATGGTTCTGTCTCTTTAACTTTCAGACAATATAACTGAAACCCACAGAAGTAAAGCATCTTCATCAAGGTCCAACAGCTCACAGCTAGATAGGGCTCTAGGACCAGAACCTCAATCTTTTTTTTTCCCTAGTCCAATGTTGTTTCCATTGTACTATGTGGTCAATCACTCTTTTGGTTTGAAAGCTAAATGTTCAACTCATTGCAAATCATAAGTGCAAAATAAACATCCTCTTTTTTTACTGGCCTTATTGAAGACATTGTAAGTTGAAGAAAAGTTGGTAGTATACATTTACAATTGAAGTTATATCTTGATTGCACAAATGTATTACCCATCAAGATTTAGTCAGGCAGTCCGTTGAAATGTTAATACTTCAGTTGAAGTTATATGATTTATCTAATTAACATGAAGTGAATTTTTTATATTGAAAACTAGATAAAAATTGTAAATGTGTATGTTTTATCATAAGCATTCATTTGCATTGATTTTTTAACATACACACAGAGGGGAGTAAGGGGAGGGGGGAGGGGACACACACTGAGGCAGAGACAGAGAGTCTGCAGCAATCTGGGCATCCTATCCTCTGTGGACTCTCCAGAGCATTTTACTTTCAGGTTTTAGGTACCATGTGGGTCAGTGGTCACTCAAAATCATAGTTCACAGCCCATGTACGCTTGCTTTTGCCAAGTATCCAGATAGCACATTTGTTTAAAACAAAAGATATTCAGTAAAATATCATAGTAAATAGTGTTAAGAAAAGATCTTTCTCAGTAGACTCAGACATTACCATGTCACCTTAGTGAAGGTAACAGAGAAAACCAGGTAGCATAAAGAACACTCAAATAAGTTAGAGACAATTCACAATTTTAATACTGAAGGGCTACTGATGTTTTCTGGTGGTACCATCCCTCTGTTCACTGCCTATCTCCTCTAGGCCTCATGCTTCTACACATTTGATCATCCATGTAAATTTGTTATTTTTCTCTCTGCTGCTGATAATGTCCTGGTGTATGACTGGACTTCAGCTCTTTAGGATCATTTCCCTCTCCCTCTCTCCCTCTCCCTCTCTCCCTCTTCCTCTCTCCCTCTTCCTCTCTCCCTCTTCCTCTCTCCCTCTTCCTCTCTCCCTCTTCCTCTCTCCCTCTTCCTCTCTCCCTCTTCCTCTCTCCCTCTTCCTCTCTCCCTCTTCCTCTCTCCCTCTTCCTCTCTCCCTCTTCCTCTCTCCCTCTTCCTCTCTCCCTCTTCCTCTCTCCCTCTTCCTCTCTCCCTCTTCCTCTCTCCCTCTTCCTCTCTCCCTCCCCCTCTCTCCCTCTCCCTCTCCCTCTCCCCCTCTCCCCCCCTCCCCCCCCCTTTCCTTCCCTTCCTTCCCCCATACTAGATCCTATAGTAAAGTACCTAGGAAGCTTCTTCCTGACAAGAGTAAAGTGAACTCTTTTAGTTTATAACTGCAAAGTTTATGAGCCACCTACAAACATCTAAATGCAGATATAAAAGAAAAAAAAAGCCAACCATTGTACCTCCAGGATAGAAGTGTTATTTTTTTATGACATATGTTTGGTGATGATTCTAAGTTTTTGTTACAAATAACTATCTAACGTAGAACTTGAAAATCTTATTGAAATCTTATACCCATTTGGAAGAGTCTGCTTAACACATGTGTACACTTATAAAGGAATATGTATATACACTTATTCATACACACACATATACAAGACAATTATATTTTAAAATATATACATATACATATGTGCGCGTATATATACATATGTGCGCGTATATATACATATGTGCGCGTATATATACACACATATTTTAAACCAGGTGCCATGTAGAGGCTGGGACAATAAATCCCAGCTTGCTCCTGAGATCCTCCCCAGATCAGGGTACAAATAAACCTGATCAAGAACAAAAGCTAAGCAAAGCATATAAAGTCATTGCTACCTATCCTTTTGTCTCACATTCCTGCCTTTATTATGTATGATACATATGTGGCAGTAACAAAACCTGTTGTATTTTGTTCTGCATTCTGGTTAGCAGAAAACTACTGTCTTTCTACATGGCATTATGATTTCTGCACTAGCCAAATAAGTAATCTTTATAGAGTATCTAAATTAATGGTTCAAAATGGTTTCCTAATGGGCATCTAAATCTTCATGTTTTTATGACTTCATTAATATGATAAAGATGAAATACATTGCAGGGTTCATATTTAAGACCTAAAGAAATATTAGGAAATCTATATTTGGGTTCCTGGGAAAATAAGAAACTTGATAGTGTCCTAATTAAAACATTCTGAAGATTAAACATGCCATGAAGATATGTCAGTTTCTTAAAGCTGCTGAAATTTTAAAAAGGCAGATTTTGGAATAACATTTTTGGGGGGAAGGAGGACGAGGGAGGCATTTCTGTATGGTAAAGATCATAAAGAAATGATTACCTATAAGGATCATTAAATATACATCAGTATGAGTTAACCAAAAAAAAATTTTCCAAGCTAATAGCAAGAAATCCTATTTTTTTTAAATGAAATTTATTTATTTAACATATTTGGTTTTCAGCATTGATTTTCACAACATTTTGAATTACAAATTTTCTCCCCATTTCTACCCTCCCCCCCACTCCAAGATGGCTTATATTCTGGTTGCCCTGTTCCCCAGTCAGCCCTCCCCTCTATCACCCCCCTCCCCTCTCATCCCCTTTTCCCTTCCTTTCTTGTAGGGCAAGATAAATTTCTACGCCCCATTGCCTGTGTATCTTATTTTTTAGTTGCATACAAAAACTTTTTTTGTTTTTGAACATCTGATTTTAAAACTTTGAGTTCCAAATTCTCTTCCCTCTTCCCTTCCCACCCACCCTCCCTAAGAAGTTGAGCAATTCAACCTAGGCCACACATGTATTATTATGTATAACCCTTCCACAATACTCATGTTGTGAAAGGCTAACTACATTTTGCTCCTTCCCAACCCATCCCGCTTTATTGAATTTTCTTCCTTGACCCTGTCCCCTTTCCAAAGTGTTTGTTTTGATTACCTCCACCCCCATCTGCCCTCCCCTCCATCATCCCCCCGCCTTTTATTTTTTTTTTTTATCTTCCTCCCTCTTCTTTCCTGTGGGGTAAGATACCCAACTGAGTATGTATGGTATTCCCCCTCAGGCCAAATCTGATGAGAGCAAGGTTCACTCATTCCCCCCTCACCTGCCCTCTCCCCTCCTCCCATAGAACTGCTTCCTCTTGCCACCTTTATGCGAGATAATCCACCCCATTCTATCTCTCCCTATCTCCCTCTCTCAGTATGTTACTCTCTCATCCCTTAATTTCATTTTATTTCTTTTAGATATCTTCCCTTCATCTTCAACTCACCCTGTCTGCTCTCTCTCTTTTACATATATATATATATATATATATACATATACACATATACATAAACACATATATATACACATACATACACATACATACATATACACATAGATATATACATACATACACATTCACTTATATATATATATACATAAACATATATATATATATATACATGCATATTCCCTTCAACTACCCTAATACTGAGGTCTCATGAATCATACTCATCATCTTTCCATGTAGGAATGTAAACAAAACAGTTCAACTTTAGTAAGTCCCTTGCAATTTCCGTTTCTTGATTACCTTTTCATGCTTCTCTTGATTCTTGTGTTTGAAAGTCAAATTTTCTATTCAGTTCTGGTCTTTTCACTGAGAAAGCTTGAAAGTCCTCTATTTTATTGAAAATCCATATTTTGCCTTGGAACATGATACTCAGTTTTGCTGGGTAGGTGATTCTAGGTTTTAATCCTAGCTCCATTGACCTCCGGAATATCGCATTCCAAGCCCTTCGATCTCTTAATGTAGAAGCTGCCAGATCTTGGGTTATTCTGATTGGGTTTCCACAATACTCAAATTGTTTCTTTCTGGCTGCTTGCAGTATTTTCTCCTTGATCTGGGAGCTCTGGAATTTGGCAACAATATTCCTAGGAGATTTCTTTTTGGGATCTATTTGAGGAGGCGATCGATGGATTCTTTCAATTTCTATTTTGCCCTGTGGCTCTAGAATATCAGGGCAGTTCTCCTTGATAATTTCTTGAAAGATGGTATCTAGGCTCTTTTTTTGATCATGGCTTTCAGGTAGTCCAATAATTTTTAAATTATCTCTCCTGGATCTATTTTCCAGGTCAGTGATTTTTCCAAGGAGATATTTCACATTGTCTTCCATTTTTTCATTCCTCTGGTTCTGTTTTATAATATCCTGATTTCTCATAAAGTCACTAGCTTCCACTTGCTCCAATCTAATTTTTAAAGTAGTATTTTCTTCAGTGGTCTTTTGGACCTCCTTTTCCATTTGGCTAATTCTGACTTTCAAGGCATTCTTCTCCTCATTGGCTTTTTGGAGCTCTTTTGCCATTTGAGTTAGTCTGTTTTTTCAGGTGTTGTTTTCTTCAGTGTATTTTTCAGTATTTTTTTGGGTCTCCTTTAGCAAGTCATTGACTTGTTTTTCATGGTTTTCTCGCATCCTTCTCATTTCTTTTCCCAATTTTTCCTCTACTTCTCTAACTTGCTTTTCCAAATCCATTTTGAGTTCTTCTATGGCCTGGGGCCAGTTCCTGTTTTTCTTGGAGGCTTTGGTTGTAGGCTCTATGACTTTGTTGATTTCTTTAGGCTGTATGTTTTGGTCTTCTTTGTCACCAAAGAAAGAATCCAAAGTCTGAGACTGAATCTGGGCGCGTTTTCGCTGCCTGGCCATATTCCCAACCAACTAACTTGACCCTTGAGTTTTTCAGTGGGGTATGACTGCTTGTAGACTAACGAGTTCTATGTTCTACGTTTGGGGGGGAGGTGCCAGCTCTGTCAGAGCCGCACTCCTCCTTCCCCAAGGACCCCCAGTCCAGACTGGGCTTAGATCTTCAGCAGGCTGTTGCATTCCTGCTCTGATCCGCCACTTAATTCCTCCCACCAGGTGGGCCTGGAGCCGGAAGTAATAACAGCCGTAGCTGCCCCACCTCCGCTGCCCCCGGGGCTGGAAGCCGAACCGTGAACTCCTTCCACTCCCGCAGCTTTTCCCACTAACCTTCTCCGCAGTCTTTGGTGTTTGTGGGTCGAGGGTTCTGGTAACTGCCGCAGCTCACATATTCAGGGCGCTAGGGCCCCCTCCGCCTGGCTTCTGGTCTGGATCGTCCACGCCGCTCAGGCTGGACTCTGCTCCACTCCGTTCCCAGCTCCCAGCTCCGTGTGGAATAGACCTCACCCAGAGACCATCCAGGCTGTCCTGGGCTGGAGCCCTGCTTCCCTCTGCTGTTCTGTGGGTTCTGCCGTTCTAGAATTGGTTCAGAGCCATTTTTATAGGTTTTTGGAGGGACTCGGGTACGGAGCTCACTCTAGTCCGTGCTTACCAGCCGCCATCTTGGCTCCGCCCCCCTCCTATTTTTTTTTAAAGAGAAGAATAATTGAATAGTGAAAAGAATACAATAATGCAACCACCATACTTCATCCAATTTTTCAGTTAGGTAATCTAAGTTCCTGGATGGAATATTAGACCAAGGTAATTAAGGCAGTGTGATCCTAAGGCCAAATCAAAACTGAAATCCAAGGTCTGTGATGTCTAATTCTGCCTTTCCTTCTAACTCCATGCAGAGGCTCCTTGGCGATTTTTTAATGCTTCAGTATTTCATAGCATACTAAGAATAAAAGCATTCCAAACAAATAAAATTGGTCTTAAAAATTGTAGGACTCCTCCATCATGCCATTGGTTTGATTGAAACAAGGACAACTTAACACACACTTTCACATATGATGTAATACATAAGGAACATGTCAGATAAATTTAAACTGGAAAATAATTTTAAGATCATCTAGTTCACTTTCCTTATTTTCCGATGAAGAAACTGGGGCCAAAATCTTAAATGACCTGTCCAATGTTAAACAAGTTAATGGTAGATCTATAACTAGATGGAGCCCAGGTCTCCAGATCTCCATTTAGGTGCCATGTCTTTACCTTCATCTTGAGGCACCAAGTGGTGCAGTAGATAAAGAAAGCATTGGCCTGGTATTCGAGCCTGAGCTCGAATCTGACCTCAGACATTTACTAGTTTTGTGACTCAGGGCAAGTCACTTGATCTTCATTTGCCAAAGGTTCCTCAATTGTAAAATGGAGATGATGATGTCATGTATCTCTCGTGGATTCTGTGAAGATTAAATGAGATTTTTTTTTCAAAAGTTCAAAAGCACAGTGTTTAGCAAATAGTAAGTAATGCCATTCCTCTTTTCTGTACCACATCATACCTCATTTGAATCTCAATATAATTGAATATTGTTAGGCTAGGTACTTTATAACAGAATCTTATTATTTACAAACACAAGTGATCACTTGAAAGGCTGGAGAAATTAATACTTATTTTGATACTTAAAGAATATCATTTTATCAGTGTGGGTAATCCCTCCACTGACCCAGATCACTAACAGTTTTTTAATATCATAAAGACCAGGAACTATACAAATTCAAGGCATAATTATTGTAGTATTGCAGAAAGGTCCAAAAGCTTTGGTTGTGAATAATTGTCAGTTCATTTCACTTCCTCATCAGTAACAGACTGGTTGCCTAACAGAATTTCCTTTTCATACAGACTATGATTATTTACAATGGCATTTTCAACTCTTAACATAAAAACTCCAAGCCTCTAAAATTAAGGTTATTCAGTGAAAATTAAAGGATATTCTGGTAAACAAAAATAAGACTTCAAGAAATTAACTTATACTGTTTATTCATACAAATGTCAATTGGAACTGTTTACAAAGCCCAAGAAAGCAAAGGATGTTCCTTCCCTAAGATGACCTATTTGACTAGAACTATTTCCTCACCCTGACTACAGACTTACTGAAAACTACATTACCTCATTCCTTGGCCATCAGTCAATCAGCAATCTATGCTGTTGTTCAGTTGTTTCAGTTGTGCTTGACTCTTCATGGCCCCATGCGAGGTTTTCTTGGCAAAGATACTGGAGTAATTTGCCTCCAGCTCATTTTACGGATGAAGCAACTGAGGTGGTCACACATCTAGTAAGTGTCTGAGACTGAATTTAAACTTAGGAGGATGAGTATTCCTGGATCCAGACCCAGCACTCTATCCTTTGCACCACCTAGCTGCACCATCAATCCACAGAAAGTCTCAGTTTGCCTGACTTCTGTGACCTATTCAGTAGGTAATTCAGTGGTGAAGAACTTGTAAAATACTCTTCTGTATGATGCCAAATAACACTCAAGGAGCTTGCATTTTATCAAAGAGAGCAATACATACATTCTCTCTGTCTTTCAGTTTCTCTGTCTGTCTGTCTCTCTCTCTTTAAACTTATCTCTTATCACATGCCTACATGCAGTGTAGGTCAGGTATGCACTCGTGCATGTCTGTGATGTGTGCATATATGTATGTATATGTACATATACATATATATGTGTGTGTATACATACATAAACGGATTGTGTGTAAGTATATATGTTTATATGTATGTGTATATACACACAAATATATATATATACACATATATATAAATGTATATGTAAATAGTCAATTTTTTAAAGGTTTTTTTGGGGGAGGGTATTGGTAGGATGTGTGGGGGGGTAAGGAACTACTAGCTAGGAAAATCTAGAAAGATCTCATATATATGGTATAGCACTTAATGTGAATTTTGAAGAGAACAAAAAATTGTAAGATGAAAAGTTGCTAAGGGAACACATTCTAGGCTGGGCACCTGTAGAACCTCTAGAAACCTGTAGAGAAGCACACTGATTATGGAATCAGAGGAGCTATGTACAAATCTTATCTCTGACACGTACCACCTCTGTGATATTAGCAAGTTTTTCCACTTCCATGGGTTTCACTTTCCTCATCTGTGAAATGAGGTAGTTTAACTGGATGACTTGATCCTGTGAAGACAGTTAAAGATTTCAAGTAGTGGAGGTTGATGTTATTATTTGTGAGGAGCATTAAGTAGTCAGTCCACTTAATTTGTAATGAAAATTAGGTTAGGAGCATACTGCCAAAAAAAAAAAAGGCTGTTATTGTTTGCTTGTCTTGAGTGAGAAAAAGACAGTGAGAACTGGTCTTCAGGAATATAATTTTTGCACCTCTGTAGAAGATGGATTGGAGAGGGGAGAGTTGAGGCAGAAAGCGCAATTATGAGGAATTGCATTTGTACAGGCAGAAGGAAGGTATTAGCAGTGTGTTTGAGGGGCGCTACGTGTGTGTAGGGATTGGTGTACTGAAAAAGATAGAATTCTGGTTATTACTTAAATGAAGCCAGGGAAGTGGAGAGGCAGGTATGAGGAGGAAGAGCATTCCAAGCATGGAGTCAGTCAGTGTAAAGGCAGATTCAGTATATGGAATGTCATGAAAGGTTACAGCAAGAAGGCCAGTATTTCTGAGGAGAATTTTAAGTGAAAGATAATGAGTACTATTTTGAATATGTTGATCTGATAAAGAAAAGCTTTTAAAGCAATGCTGTATCCATCTCATGCCCCTGTTCTCTAGTGGCTATTAACTCTAGAACTAAAGATATACTTTACTTCTTGGCATTTGAAGCCCTTTATTACCACTTTATTCTATCCTGCCCTCCCCTCTCTTCATGTGCTGCAATCCAGCCAAACTGGTTTTCTTGCTATTCCTCACTGTTGACATACTCTCTCAATTCCATCATGGTAGCTTTTCAGGGACTGTCCAGTGCACCTAGAATGTGCATCCTCCTTTCCTGTACTTTCTAAAATCACTATATACCTCCAAAAGTCAGCTCAAGTAGAACTTCTCTTTTCCCAAAGTTTAAAACAGTGCCTGGCATAAAAACAAAACTACCAAAAAAAACCCCAATTAATTAATACTTGCTGACTGACTGCTAACAGACTGACTTTCCTGATCTCTCTAATATCCAGGGTCTCCCTCCAAAAATTATTTGGTAAGCTATGGATAGAGATATAGACAAATTTAGACATAGATATAGATACATATATAGATATAGAAAGATATCCATATATACATTGTATATATACACACCTACATATATATATACATACATACAAACATGTGTATATATATATGCACACATATATATGTATAAATATGTATTATTTTTCATGTACATCTTGTCTCTGTGTATCAAATATAACCACCTTTAGAGCAGAAGCAAATTTGTATTTTTGTCTTTGAATCTCTAGAATTTAGCACAGGTCAAGCCACATTGTATGCACTTAATAAATATTTATCTATTGATTGAGCAATTTAAATGGAAAGAACAAAGTAAATAATGTAACTGAATAAGATATAATAAGAGTGACTCCAATTAATCCCCCAAAAGGGTTGATAAAATGTACCTCCCTCCCTTCTTTACAGAAATGGGAAACTATGTTTGTGGGAAGTTGCCTCTACTGTCAGACACCATTAATGTGTTGTTTGATTTTACTCAACTATTCATTTCTTTTCTTTAATATTATTATTATTATTTTAAAAAAGGGATATTTTATGTGGGGTAGCAGGACAATGAAAATAAGAAAGGGGGGGAAAGTGTCTACTAAGGGCCTACTATGTTCCAGGCATTGTGCTAAGTGCTTTACAGTTTCTCCCCCTGATTTGATCCTCAGAATAACCCTTGGAAGTAGAATTATTATCTCCATCTTATAGTTGAGGAAACTGAGGCAGACAGAGGTTAAGTGACTTGCCCAGAGTCACCCAGAGAATAATTTGAACTCAAGTTTTTTCATGATTCCAGATCCAGCACTTTGTCCACTTCCCTACTGAACTGTCCATACGTGGAGGAGGACATATGTAAAGATATAAAGGTGATATGAAAAGAAAAGATCAATAATAATTAAGCCACAAGCAAAAATACGCCTTTAAAACTAATTTTGACCTGCTAATAACTTAACATACTTGAATTCCTTACCTCAGTCTCAGTAGCTCCCTACCCACTTTTTTTCTCATCATACCAACCTTTTATTAGTCTATTTGCTCTACTCACCAATCCCCCCACCAATTTCCTTTACTCTTCAATTTGTTCCATTTTGCTTTTCTTACTTACCTGATCTTGACATTTTCTTTTTCCTTGTCCCTGACTCTCACTCTTCAGAACTTTACTCTAACACTTACTTGCCTTGATCCTTTACTATCTCCCAGACTTCAAAACGTCTTCAGTTAGAACGTCAGCTAGGGAGGGAATGACTTCTACTTGAGGTAAACAGTCAGTGGCCTTGGCATTGATTGAAGACAGTCCAAGACAGTCTCTTGGATCATGTCCTTTTCACTAGTCAATGTGGCTCCATCAGCACTGAATAGTTGAGGCGCACCATAGGTCTTTGGCCCATAAGTAGTCTTCAGGGCATCATAAAAGTGCTTTGGATTGTTACTATAAGCATAAAACTGAATTTCATCTGCCTCCTTACTGAGCCAAGAATCCTATATCTGTCAAAGCTTTACTTGTACTTTACTTTTGATGGAATTAAATGCTGCCTTCTTAGAGATGGATGAACTGTCCTGCTGGTTAACCCTATGGAGTTCTCATTTTTTACCTAGCAGCTTCTCTACTACAGAGAGCACAGTTCTGATGGGTTGGCCACATTGTTCGAATACAAACATACTCGTGCTAAAAAGTCTATTTTATGGAGAATTCACACAGGGTAAGCACTCATATGGTTGTCTGAAGAAGCAATATAAAGACACTCTCAAGGTCTCTCAAGAACTGATTGTGTGACATGGGAGACAGTGGCACAGGACCACCCAGCATGGCATGCTCTCATCAGAGAAGGTGCTGTGCTGTATGAGCAAAGCAGAATTGAAGTAGCTCAAAAGAAATGTGAGATGCACAAATTTAAAGACTCCACCCCAAATATTCACATGGAATATTTGTGCCTGACCTGTAGTAGAACTTTCTGAGTTCATATTGGTCTGATCAGCCATAGTCAGACACACTGTACCTTTACTCTAGCATAGTGATGTCATTTCCGTCCTCATTGAGAATGAAGGACAGCAACCATCACCCACCAACGACCAACCATGATCATGTACAGACTTCTTTCACAGAAATAGATAGTATAATCTACACTTGGAGCTTGTTCTCCTCTATAATTTCCTTAATTTCTCCTCCCCAATTGCAATACTTGACTTTCTTTGCACATTCAACGCCTTCTAAATAACCTACACAATTTTCTCCTTTATATTTAGCTCAATTTGTCTTTCTTTCCACGCCTTCTCTCACTACCTTTTCATTCCAAGGCTGGAATTCATTCCCATTTTACAAAAAAGAGGAAATTGATGCTCAGAGAGGTTAAATGACTTTAACAAAGTTACAATGTTATTAAATATTAGAGCTGGGACTTGAACCCAATTATTTTATACCAAGTCCAAATTTTATTATAATGTTAATGCAACTTTTCATGTTTTTTTGGTCATTAATATGATTATGAGTAAGGAGGGTTCAAAGGCTAAGAGGAATGCCTTCCACTGATGAATAAAACAATCCAATGTAGTATTGAACGAAGGAAGTAATTTTATTTTTGTACCAACTAGCCTAATTAAGTTTCATTTTCTACGAGATAGATTCCAAAATTAATTCTAAATTGAAATAGCTTTCATAGGGATAAGAAAACTACAGATTTTTCCACCTACATAACCTTGACAGATACTTCAATAGCAAACCTAGTAGATCAATTAAATGTAAGTGCTACACTGAATCTGTCCTTTGAGAGAACAAAAGCCTATTGAAGAGCAATTCCTCCAATACAATGAAAATGGAGAATTGATTTACAGTCTAAATATGTCAGTGCTTATAAATAAAGTTATAACTAGACCTTATAGAAAGTCAGATAAAGGAACAAGGGGTTGAATGTAAGAACAGATAACACTTCAGGTTAAATGAAGTATAATTGTTCAATCAATACCTTGCCTTAAAGATTTAGGTAAGATTTCATTACACATCGATCAAACAGATATCACATTATATGGTGGAATAGCAATGAATTGCAAATTTATGAGGGGAAGAAGCTCTTTGGAACTATTTGCATTAAGATATTTTAAAAGATTAAAAGGCACTTAAAACATGGTTACAGTTCATGATAATGGAAGGAATTGAAAACAGTTTAAGTGATTTTCCTAGGCTCATTGAAAAGCAGTAAAAATATTATTGTAGGCTGTTTAAAACACAGATTTCCTAATTTAAAGTCCTAGAAAGTTACCCTTATAGCTGCTTTGATCAAAGTAGTTAAATTATTTATGTTTCTCCATATATATGTGATTTCATGTCACATTTATTATATATAATTTTCTTTGTAAACGTGTGTACACTTATTTACATATGCATGTATTATGTATAGTGGATATATAGGCAGGTATCTAGGTAGGATGTATATGTGTGAATGTATGCACATATGTGTGTACAAATTCATATATGTATGCATATAAAAATTCGTGTATGTATGCATATATATCTATATGTGTACATAGACTTATTGTGTTATATGTTTACATATTATATATATAGGTATGTGTATATATATACATATGTATTTATGCATGATGTGAGTATGTTACCTAGGCAGATACAGTGCATGGTATTTTCTCAACTGTAAAATGGGTGTAATATTAGCCCCACCTTTTAGGGTTGTGGTGAGATCAATTGAAATGACATTTGCCAAGCACTGGGCACAATGCCTGGCACAAAGTAGGCACTATATAAATATTAGCTAACATTATCATCACCATATTTGAATACTCCATTGTGACCCTGAAAAAATGAAGTCAAACTAATCAACACAGTGGCCTTTTCTGACAGTAACTGCAGTAATTCCATATTGGACTCATGTTGCTTTTGAGAGAAGCAAAAACTTTTCCTTTTTGATTCTTCAGGAGCAACACAGTTTGTAATAATTATAGTTTCCTTTCATTTTTGTTTCATCATGTGCCTTTTATTCTACTATTTCTGCTTGCTTCAATATGCATCATTTCACATAAGTTCCCATCGCCAAAATCATTTTATAAAAGGAAAAGAAAGAGTTAAAATCAGAGATACTATCTTTGTTTATTATAGTTGTCCTTAAACATAAACTTGTCTTAAAGCAAGGGTATTCCTTCTTTGTGCCTTCACCATTGTTTAAAGTGATAGTTAAAATTCCACATCATTACAGATAAAACCAGCAATTTTTCATGAGCTAAGTGAGCACAGTGTCCATTGCTAATTCTATAAGCAATTAACAAATGTGATAAGATGCATTGTAAAATATTTATCATTGGGTACTTTTCCATATTTAACACAATAGTCTTCGCTCCTAACTGACAGTTCTCTAGCAACTTTCATCTTCAATTCATAAATGTAACACTTGGAGCTAGTAAAAATCAATAAAAAGTCAAAGCCATCAACAAGAAGTACACTTTATGTGGCAGTTCATGTCCTTTGAAAATTTCAAGCAAGGCATATACCAATGAATCTGTGTTTTGTAGATCTCTTGACCTCAAGAATTCTGAGCTGTAGTGGGCTATGCCGATTCAGTGTCCAAATTGTTTGGCATTAATGTGGTGAGCCCCTGCTCTCTGAGGATACCATGCTTTCCCAGGAGGGTCAGCTCACTCGGGCTGGAATAGAAGCAAGTGAAGGCCTCTGCTTCAGTCAAAGTGGGATAGTGCTATCAGTAGCTCCTTCACTTTCAGCTTGGGCAAGATAGGGAGACCCAATTTTAAAAATGAAAGGAGGGAAAAAGAAAAAGACATAGTCTCAACATATGCAAAAACTGAGTGACTTTGTTCCATTATCTTAAAATGTTTTATAAGCAGTGTTTTAATTACAAAATTCTGATGAAATAATTGATGGTTTTATGCATGGTTAACAAGCAAACTTGTTGAAAAATTATTTCTGGCATATGACTTGTGCCTGATTGACCTTCCAGTGGATTCCAAGCATAACCAGCAATGGAACAGCTGTAAGACAATAAAAAGATGAGTATATTGGTGAAGATGGCAAACAGTGTAATGGACAGTTATCATCACAGTCATACAGAAATGGATGCAAACAGTTGGTGGAGTATGAATCATATTGACAGTAGCAAAGGGTAAATGACCTCTTACTCTTTCAGCATGATGCTGAGACAGCTGGGAACTCAGTGGTTCTTTTTATATCCTGTTTCAAGTAGATTGCAAGGTGTTGCCAGGCAACTAGGAATTGAGAAGTGCCATTTCTTTGATCTGTGCAGGATTTTGTTGTTGAAGCTTTGTTTTATCCTCATAGATTTTTATAATCCTTTCATCTTTTCATTTGATATGGTTATGTACTAGTTAGCTGTGCATATCTGATGTTCATTTTTGTTCAATTCAATCCAACTACCATGTTCAGAGTACCATCTTAGATGATGAGAGAGGTACAGAGTTGAGATAAGACATGTTCCCTGAGTTTAATGACCTTACAATTAAACACAGAGAAGACGCATAGAATGATCAATAGTAAGCTCAAAAGTTGAATATAATTTAAATACTCTGTGAAGGTTAGATAAGAGAAGATGAGGAGGGGGAGAAAACTTTGCAAAACAACTATTTCAAGCCTTTTGGAAGATGAAGCTAAGAGGGAAAAATTAAACAACCTTAAGAAACAATGAAAGATTAGAGAAGTAGAAAGAAAGGGGAGTGGGGGTGAGGCAGAGCCAAGATTGCAGAGTAAAATTAGGGTCTTGCTTGAGCTCTCCCACAAATACCTCCAAACACTTGTAAAAAATGACTAAGCAAATTCTGGAGCTATAGAACCCACAAATGACAGAGTTCAAACAAGTCTGCAGCCCAAGATGGCCTGGGTGGTCACTGGGAAGGGTCTATTGCTTCATATTGGGAGTGCAGTGCAGCCCAGGGTGGGCCAAACTGGCACAAACCAGGTTAGAGTAGACCAGGCAAAGAAGGCCTCAGGTCATTGAATCACTGAGCTGTGGTTCTTTCAAGACTTCTCAACCCGCAAACAAAGACAACTTAGCAGGTCAATGGGAAAACTCTGTTGGACTTGAGTGAGAGAAGGGTGTGGTCTGGCCCCAGCCCTGGGGCAGTGGGGGTGGCTGCAGCATCAGTGGTGGCAGCAGCAGCAGCAATGGCTTCCAGAGGTCCAGGCCCACAGACAATGGAGGGAATCAAGCGGATGATCAGAGCAGGAGTACAGGGATCTCTTTGCTAGTGCTGAGGCAGGATTCTATTTCTTTGCCCTGCTTGGATCTAGGTCACAGTCCTGGTTGGGAGTCCAGGGGTGAAGAGCAGCGCTGGTGTGGCACAGCTTGTGGTGGCTATGGAGGAGTCCTTCTAGCAGTTACAAGGCAGAAAGGAAAGCTTGAGGTCACTCACAACACCTCTCATTGAATCATACCACCTCAGAAGAACTGTGAATTTACAGGTGCCTATAAGTAGCTTGGAAAATAGCAGCACAAAGCCCCTAAAACTTGGGACAGAGTACTCTCCACTCAGGAAGCAGAGTCATACCTTGACAAAGAGCTCAAAAGCCAAGTAATTGGCTTGGAAAATGAGCAGATAGCATGAAAAAACTCAGACTCTAGAATCTTACGTTGGTGTCAAAGAAGATCAAAACATACAGTCAGAAGAAGACAAAAAAGTCAAGGATCCTACATCAAAAGCCTCCAAGAAAAAATATGAATTGGTTGCAGGCCATGGAAGAGCTCAAAAAGGATTTTGAAAGTCAAGTAAGAGAAATAGAGAAAAAATTGGGAAAAGAAATGAGAGGGATGCAAGAAAATCATGAAAAATGAGTCAATAGCTTGCTAAAGGAAACCCCCCAAAATACAGAAGAAAATAATACCTTAAGAACAGACTAACCCAAATGGCAAAAGAGGTCCAAAAAGCCAATGAAGAGAAGAATTCCTTAAAAAGCAGAATTGGCCAAGTGGAAAAGGAGGCCCAAAAGATCACTGAAGAAAATAATTCCTTAAAAATTAGAATGGAACAAATACAAGCTAATGACTTTATGGGATATCAAGAAATTATAAAACAGAACAGAAAGAATGAAAAAATAGAAGACGATGTGAAATTCTCATTGTAAAAACCATTGAGCTGGAAAATAGATACAGGAGAGATCATTTAAAAATTATTGGACTACCTGAAAGCCATGATCAAAAAAAAATAGAGCTTAGATGTCATCTTCCAGGAAATTATCAAGGAAAGCTGCCCTGATATTCTAGAACCAGAGGGTAAAATAGAAATTTAAAGAATCCACCAATTGCCTCTTGACCAGGATCCCAAAAGGAAAACTCCTAGGAATATTTTAGCCAAATTCCAGAGTTCCCAAGTGAAGGAGAAAATATTGCAAGCAGACAGAAAGAAACAATTTGAGTATTGTGGAAACACAATTAGGATAATACAAGATCTAGCAGCTTCTACATTAAGGGTTCAAAGGGCTTGGAATATGATATTCTGGAGGTCAATGGAGCTCAAAGTCTTGTGGAAATGAATGTTGAAAACTAAAAATAAATAAATTATTCTACATATGATTTCATAGAAAACAGTAGAGGAGAGAGCATTCAAAAAAATCAAATATTGCAGGGCTACACAAGAACATACAATCTGATGACTAAGAGGTTGATAGGAGACATTAGAAGATCCTTCTAAGGTTACAAGGCAAAATAGTCATAATTCTCTGAAGATTAGTACCTGTTAGGCATATGGTGATACAATTTTAACTTAAGATCTTAGTTTTCTGTTTACACAGTGAAAAAGAACTGGTTAACTCAGACAGTTTAGTGGAGAATCTTTTACATTAGTTATTCTGCAAGTAAACAAAACTATTAGGTTCGCTGTCTATACACTATATTACAATACAATGTAATAAACATTTACCAAGCACCTACTATGTTCCAGGCACTGTGATAAGTGCTGGGAATGGAAATATGAAAAAACATAAAGATACTCCCTGCCCTCAAAGAGCTAATGGTCTAATGAGAGACAACAATATACAAAAGAGAGCAAAAATCAAGGGAGTAGGCAGAAGTTACCTGGCACACAGGAGCATGATGATGATGATGAAGCTGGATCTAAGCAGTGCAGATGGTGGGAAATGAAACTGTCTGGGCTTCTGATACCTCTTTAAATGGGAGCTTTAGGAGTTTTCTTTTCTTTCTTTTTTTCCCTCCTCCCTCCAACCCTCTAATCAGAGGGACAAAGACAACCAAAGGTACAGATGAGATGAAAGTACCAAGCTGACACAGTCTCCATGATGATGAGACTCCTTGTGGTGAGCTTTTCCTCAGGAAAGGATGGGGTATGATGATGCTGGAGTTGAATATAAGCAATGCAGCTGATGGGAAATAAGAGTTGTCTGGGCTTCTGAACCCTCTTTAAATGGAGACATTGGGAGAATATTTTAAATATTTTTTTCAGCATCATCTAGGTACATTCTTTTATTTTCTCTCCTTTCACTTAGCCATTTATGAAATAACCATGTGGCATAGCCATAAGAACACTAGTTCTAGAGTCATTGGCCCTGGGTTCAAATTTCACTTCTAAAGCTTACTACCTGTGTAAACTTGGACAAATCAATTCATCTCCCCAGGTCTTAGTTTCTGCATCTGTAAAATGAGGAGGTTAGACTGTCTTTGAAGGTTTTTCCTGGCTCTAAATCTTTCCTCTATGATGATCACAATAGTTGAAACTTTGGATCTCAGTGTCATCCTCAATTCTTCAATCTCATTCATTCCACATATACAATCTGTTGCCAAATCTTGTTATTTCTTCCTTCTAGCTGTTCCTTTTTTGCAAATTGGACAGACCTTATTCCATTCCTTATCATTTCATGCTGGCTTTATTACAATAGCCTTCTGATAGGTTTCTCATGGTCAAGTCTCTCCCAACTCCAATCCTTTTGCCACTCGGCATCTAAGATTTTCCTGTGTTTTTTTGATATTTCTCTTCCTTCTTTCCTTCCTCCCATCCTCCCTCTTTCTACATGGGGTATCATACCCTTACCTGTGGATGCTCTGCCTAAAGAAATGTAAATTTTGATCACTGAAACCTCACAAAGTATCTTGGGGTTTACAGTCTAGATTTCTTTCTAGGAACATGCCTTAAACCCAAATCACTTTGACTCATTAATTTGCCAATAATAGGCCCTAGCCCATGCCTCATGTGATCAATCATTTTTTGGGCCCTGTGGACTCAGAATGAGTATAAAAAGCAACTATTTCTGTTTTACCCAGAAAACCTGAGGGTCTTCTCCTCCCAGATTGATTTCTTTTGACTTTACTTCATTCTTTGCTTCATTTTTTACCTAGCTTTAATCACTGAATGGGGATTGCCTCAGTCAAACTAAAACTTGGGAAAGACCTTAACTTAAAAAGACCAAGGTCTCCCACTACATCTGGTTTAAATCTTCAGTCATCCTGATTTATGTCTTGCCACTCAACCCAGATGGTTTTGGAAGAAAGAGTAAGGCCAGTGACTGCACAGCACTCCATCACTTGAATCAAATTCACTTGCAAGTCATTGCATCACCTTCATGATGTCATGGTTCTCTATGAGAATGAAGAACGAAAACCAAGATTTTCCTAAAGCATAGGAGTGAACATATTACCCTTATATTCAGCTTCAGTGGCTCTCTTTCACATTCCAGATCAAATTTAAAGGTTTTTTTTGTCTAATAATTAAAGTTCTTCGTAATCTGGACCCTTCACTAAATTCGCACCCTTCCTATACATTTCTTTTCACTCTCTGATTTAATTATTGGCCTTCTGGAAATTATTCAACATGACACTAAATTTCCCATCTCTGTGCCTTCGTACTGGCTGTCCCCCATGCCCACAATGCTCTGCCCCTTCACTCCTGTCTCTTAGTCTTCCTGGCTTCCTTCAAGACTCAGCTCATAGTCCTCCTTTAATAGGAAACTTTACATGGTGTCCCCAACTACTAATGCCTTCACATTTCCAATGACCTCTCTTCTACTCTATATGTATGTCGCATGAGGTGTTACATGTTAGCCACACATGGGGACACATTGAAAGGCCCAAGTTTGAACTAGTTCTGCCACTGGAAGTATAGTTATCCAATTGCATTGGCATATAATAAATGCTTGATAAATGTTTATTGATTGACATACTGAACCTGGGCAGGTTATTTAAACTTCTCTGGTATTTGAACTACATTGGTGGAAAAAATTTCTTTAACTGGAAGTTCCTATTCTAATGAAATCATAGTTTCGTGTTCTATTCCTATTTTTCATGGCAGTTGGCTTAGACCTTTACCGTATAAGAAAAATGGAAAGCCTAATAAGGCATATATACAAATATTGGTGTTTGTTTGATGTTTCTCTTGAAGACTCTTTTCCCACCCATTTAAGTGGAAAAAATGTATGGGTACAAGTGCCTTTGGCATCTTAATTTCCTGCATCCCCACAGTTTGTATGTATAGTCCCAAAGTTCTCTTAGCTGTTTCCATTCATACACATAGGAGCTTACACATCCAGTAACCACTGGGTACATATAATTCAAACAGTAGAAGAGTGGGCAGAACTTTGGTCTGGATGGCTGAGTTATATTTTTGTCTTTATTATCACATATTATCATCATTGGCAAGTCCTTTAATTTCTGAAGCTTGTTTTTCCACAGTTGAAAAATGAAAGGACTAGACTGTATGGTCTTTGAGATCTCTTCCTGTTAGTTGCAGGATCCATTTTTTATGAAATAAAGATTTGTAAATAATTGAAGTATTAATAAAAGGTGGTTTACTTGGCTTAGCCTGGCAAGCATATGCAAAAGAAGATATAGTGGTACTTTGTTTTTATAGACTGTGTTCCCCCTTGTCTGCAAGGCAGGGTCTGGTGAGATATATGGTGTTCAGACATCTACGAAGTCCGAGGGACCTTAGGTCCCTTGAAGTGGGATTTTTCATGCCTTCAGGTGGTCAGAAAACTGTGTCAAGGGAGGAAGGAGGCATCAGGTCACAGGTAGAGCATTGTCCCCTATTAGGGAATACTCTTTGTTAATGGAAATGGAGAACTCCAGTCCTATCATAACTGTGTTTCTAACACTTAGTGATTTCCTCTTTACCTGTACAAAGAAAAATCAGGGACATGTGAATCTGTTTTATTTTATTTTTTTTTATTTCCCAAATGCATTGACAAAGCTTTTACACCCAGAGCTACTTATGGATCTGTCACTAATATAGCAATAGTCCTATTTTTAAAATGTAAAATATAAATATAATATTATAAGAAATGTTACCAACTGTGATAGGGAAAATAAAACTTTCTCCTCACTGTGGTTTTCCAGTGGGGAAATCCTAATTATATTCACATATACTTATTTCCTAGCTTGCTGAAACTATGTAGACATATACTTAGAAATTTGTAATAACAATGTTGCTAGCAGTCATTGTGGGGGCTGAAAGACCAACAACAAGAGGACACAGGAGGGCTGCTAGCACAGGTCCTTTGAACTGTTTTTCTAAGGAAAGCAACTTTAAGGGCTTAACAATCTCATTTTAATTAAAGATACATATACCAATCGCTTAGTTCAGGGGGAAAAGCCAGCACCCTGAACTTCAGAGCAAATACAAACAAATTACAGAGACAATATAAACAGAGCAAACACATACAGTTTTCAACAGACGGGCCTCTAATTGTCTGACGAAAGAATTATACAGTGACCAGAGGGAGAGGGACCAACATCTAGGTTTTCAAAGCCAGGGGTTTCCAGCAGCTACACAGAGTCTTGTCTGGTCAAATCACAAGACACTCTTCCAGTGAGTAAGAGCCCAAAACAAAACACTAACCTCTGAGTTTATATACCCTGTTCAACGTCAAAGGGCATCACAACCATGCAATTGAGAACCATGTGAACTAAGCTTTCCCTTGACGTAAGCAGATCATCAAAGACTACTGATTTTAACAAAGAAACAAAGGCCAGACTCATCAAAGGCACTTGATTACCTCAGTGCTCCAAAAGAGGAAACAGTAAAAAGAAAACAACAACAACAAAAAAAGTCCCACCCTAATTGCCAATACAAAATTTAAACAATAAATAGCAGAATTAATCCCTTGTTGTTATTGAATATTCAAATAAGCATTTTGGGGTCCTAATGAGCAAAATTCAATTAAAATAAGAAAAAAAAATTAAAGATCAGTAGCAAATTGTCATCTACCTTTGAAGATAGTTTGTCTAAAATAATATTGGCAGCATATTGAATGTCCTATACCTTTTGAAAAATATTCTTTTGACTTTTATCTGATGGTGGAAAATTTCAATTTTCTGTAAGGTGAATGAAATACATTTCCACATTTTTTCAAATGAGTTGTTTAAATTTCTCTAATTTCATTATAACATGCAGTAAGTTCATAGAAGAATTATAGTTCGACCATATTGAAGGATATAAGATATGTAACTGTTTCTCATATCCCCATATTTTCTCACATGCCTTTTTGTGTGTGTGCATGTGTATAAGTATATGTATGTGAGTCTTTCTCTTTCTGTGTGTGTGTGTGTGTGTGTGTGTGTGTGTGTGTGTTTGACTGGCAAAAGGAAAACTAAAGCGAAAAAAAGAAATCATTTGCTACTTCTTTGACTTTTAGACCTGTAACCTGCCTAGTTGTTGATTATTAGTCATTGAAAAATCCTTCAGGTCTCTGAAAATTAATAAACAGAAGGACGAGACCCACAAATAATGCTTTGTCTACTATTTTTCTAATGATGGGTTATTTTTTTTATTACTTCTCTTTTGTGTGTTAATCATATTAAAGGAAGTCATTGTAAAGAAAGAGTAATGAACAAGCACCAGAAACCTTCCCCAATCCTGTGTATATCTGAAGTACAATAAATACTCTTACACAACTGGTAACAACCCAAGGATTGTACTCTAATCTCAATGCTTCAAAGACCATTCTTTTCCCTACTTTGACTCATCATCCAATTCTAAGAACATTTCCATTATCTTAAAGGACAATAATAATGAGTGTCTTACCACCAAGATAAGTTTTAGGAACAATAATTAAGAATGCAAGAGAAAAGGACCTTAGCAAATCTACATGACCCTCCTCCAAAAAAAAAAATTAGTCCGTTTTGTCACAAGAGGGATTGCTGGCATTGAAAATTGCAGGTTCAATGTTAAATAGCAAACGTACTGGTAAAGCACTTCCTCCTCTCCCTTTTTGGGTCCTTCATAATGCAGTTGACTTTTAGCAATCAAATCCCCTGACCATCTCATGCTTCTCTAATCCCCTGCTACCTCAGTCTCACTAATGAATATTTAAGGATAGTCATCTACTGTGTGCTCTTGAGTATTGAAGTCTGGTGTACCTAGCCTGATCATGAACATTTTAATAAAACAGCTATTGCAAGCCTGCTCAACTTGTGGCCCATGGGCCACTTGCAGCACACCGGGGATTTTTGGAGGTCCACAAAAATGTAGAGGAAAACATCATTTGTATGTAGAAGAAATCCTTTGGCGTGCTGCAAGTGGCCTGAGGGCCACAGATTGTGCAGGCCTGACCTATGGACTTTTCACATCATTCCAATATAGTTGAGTCTTCGGTAAAAAGCCTTGCTCCCTGAGGAATTCTTCTACTTTAAACTTATAATGAATAATTGTTGTAAAAGTTTCATTTTTATTTCTTTTTTCTAGTCGTTGGGAAGGTGGGAAGAGAATAAAATGTTTGTTAATTGAAAAAAAATAATAAAATTTAATTGAAAAAATAATCAGTTGTACTCTGCCCTAGTTAGATCCCAACTGGAGAACTGTATTCAATTGCAAATGTAATGGAAGACTAGCTAATGAGCACCTAATCCTTTAGCTTCTTATGCCTGGTATTTATCTGCATGAAAGGTGGTTAACATGCTTCCAGAATAGTGTGACAGAGAGCAGGGGTGGATGAGTGGCACTTTATCTTCTTGACTTAGAAAATCTCCAAGTGTTGTCTTTTTCATGTTCAGCTTACTGTGTGTTGATGAAAAATCTTTTAAATAGTTTATGATTCAGAAGTGAGTGTGCATATAAAAGAAGCTGATACAAAATCTATCTCTCTCCCTTTTGGCTTTCAAGTGCAGAGGAAGAAGAGCTATAGGCCTATGGGTGAGGGAGGGACTTCTCTACCCAAGCTACCATGTGGCAGCAAAACCAAGATGCTAATGTCACTTCTTTCCCTGTTGTGTTCATTCCTTCTTGATCTTAGATGGTTATTGGAGATGGAATACTCAAAGTAAGCTTGTAAGCTTTGAAAGGGAAGAGGAACCACCAAGTTAAAAAAATTGGAGTTTGTGTTACAGACTTTTGGTAATAACAGCAGTGAAAGACAATGAGAAACTACTTCTTAGTAGTAATCTGCATGGCTTTGCCCAGAAGTGAATCTAGCTAGTAGCTGATTCACATTCTCCTGAAATTAAGGGAGTGACTTTTTCATCAGCTATGTCTTAGCAACAGAACTTGGTAGTGATGAGGGCACAGTCTCTGGAAATCCCCTTGAACCTGGAGTACAGTCTCTGGGGACCCCCTTGAACTCTCCTTGAATCTTCCAACTAGATCTGGCCTTCCCCTAAGGCCATACGCCTTACATTATCATTAGGCCCAACTCTCCATCTAGCCTAGCCCACCCTTAATCCTGATCAAAATATCTATACCCTAGCCCAGTTACCCTAGCTCTCTTATTGTGTCATGTCCAGGTAGCCTTCAGCTATTTCCCCACCCTGGAGTCTGACCTCATCTAGGTCCTCCTTAGACCCCTCCTCTAGTCACCCCAGACCACCCCTCAATCCCTCCCACAGTCTTTGTGTATATAAGTCTCATCTTGCCTCCATGAAGGCACTCAGATTCAATCTAGCTCAGTAGTTTGAATCTGGTCCACTTGTGAAAGTAGGTGTCACAAAGGGTGGGATTTCTTAAGACAACCCATTATGGTGAATCCCTAATAAACTTTGTCTTTTCCTTTGGCTGAGAAGGCTTGAGTTGAATTCTTTTGGCAGGAATATAGGTATTTTGGGGTCTCTAGCACCCCTAAAACCTATGGTTCCCTACCTATCTTCATATTTCTTTAACCTCTTCAGTAGGGGAATGTTGGTAGTCATTCCCCTGAGGTAGAAGAAGAAAATGTCCTTTTAGTTTTGGAGGGCTTTGTACTTCAAAGTATAAAATTACTTTATCCTTTTTTGCTATAGCTTTTTGGGAAATATGCCTTTGTAAAAGCTAATTGGTGCACTTGGAGGAGCCAAGATTGGAGAATAAGTTGTAAATCACTGTAGCTCTCCCATGTTCGCCTCCAAACAACCACAAAATGGAGTCTGGAACAGCGAAGCCAGCAGAAAGATGAGGTGGAACAGTCTTTTAGCCCAGGAGACTTAAAGGATAGACAAAAAAGGTCCATATCACTTGGGTAAAAGGGGAGCACAGGATAGGAAGCATCCCAGTAAGACAGAAGCAAGGCCCTCCTCAGCAAACCTGCAGGAGAGCCTCAGATCCAGTGTGGTGGAGCAGGCAAATGCCAGCACCAGGACTCCATGTGTGCCTTAGCATATCCGGGGGAGCCTGCAGACTCCAGCTCCAAGAACCACCATGTACTTCAGTGCAGCCCAGGGCAAACAAGTATCCCCCAGGAGGTGGATATCCACATGCTTCAGTATAGCCCTAGAGAAGTGCAGAAAAGCCCCACCTCATCTCAGCATAGGCCAGAAACCACCACTAGGGCCCTAGGCCAGCACCAGGTAATCAGCCAGAACCCTCCAGCCACTGGTGCCTGAGGCTCCAGTGTGAAAAGCCAGTGACCAGGACCTTGGGCCCCAGCACAAAAATCTTGGGACAGTGCCCCCTGTGCTCTAGCAGGAAAGTTCAACTTCAAAAGCCGTGAAATAAGCAAAAGAAAAGCAAGAAGCAAAAATAATGACCATAGAAAGTTGTTATGGTGATAGGAAGATCCAAGCACAAACTCAGAAGAGGACATCATTGTCAATATACTTACATCCAAGAACTCAAAAGGGAATATGGATTGGTCTCTACCCCCCCACCCCCCAAAAAAAAATCCTTCTTGAAGATCTCAAGAAGCATTTTAGATCAAGTAAAAGAAGTAGAAGAAAAATTGGGAAAAGAAATGAGAGGTCTCAAAAGAGAGTCAACAGCTTGGAAAAGGAAGGACAAAAATTGAGTATAATACTCTGACTAGGTGGGATTTATATCAAGAATGTGGAGCTGGTTCAATATTAAGAAAGCTATCAGCATAATTTACCATATCAATAACAAAATTAACAGAAATCATATGATTATCTCAATTGTTACAGAAAAAGCTTTTGACAAAATACAGCAGCCATTTCTATTAAAAACACTAGAGAGCACAGGAATAAATAGTTTTCCTGAAAATGCCAAGTAGCATATCTCTAAAGCCATCAGCAAGCATTATCTGTAGTGAGGATGAACGAGAAGCATTCCCAAAAAGATCTGGAGTGAAACAAAGATGTCCATTATTTCCAGTGTTATTCAGTATTGTACTAGAAATGTTAGCTATAGCAATAAGAGAAGAAAAAGAAATTGAAGGAATTAGAACAGGCAATTGTAATAGTAATTAAGGTGGGACTTTTTGCTTTTCGTCTCTTAAGTGCCTTTAATGATTCTGGCCTTTGTTTGAATGGGGCAGATAAAGTGGGATTTTTTTTGTCTTGGAGTATTTCTTAGCACTGAGACAATTGGGAATCATTGATTTGTATATGTTATCCTGGGGATGGAGAACTTTCCCAGACCCAGCCTGGGTGAGGTCAGAGCCCTCAGGGCTCCAAACTGGATATAATTGAGAGCTTGGCATTTGATTTTTGGGGCACACTCATGGAAGGAATGTTGAGACTCTGGGCAAGCTGCAAACTCTTCCCCAGCTTTGCAACCCAAATATTGGTTCTTCTCTGGTAACTAAATTGTGATTTGAATCAGACATGGTCTGTCTGTGGATGTTTGTAATTTCTGTTTGTATTTGCTTTGAAGTTCAGGGTGCTGGCTTTTCCCTCTGAACCAAGTGAATGATATTCGTGTGTTTGATTAAACTGAGATTGTTAACCCCTTAAAGTTACTTTCCTTAGTAAAGCAGACCAAAAAACCTATGGTGGCAGCTTTCTGGGTGCTGGTTGTTGGTGGATCTTACACCGCTCCCCGCCCCCCCCCCCAGCAGCTGCTAGCAAGATTCCTACTACGGCAATGAGGAAACAAAGCTTTCACTTTTTGCAGATGATGTGATGGTATACTTGGAGAATCCAAGAGCATCAAGTGAAAAACTACTTGAAATAATAAGTAACTTTAGCACAGTTGCAGGATATAAAATAAACCCATGTAAATCATCAGCATTTCTATACATTACTAACAAAGCCCACCAGCAAGAGATCAAAAGAGGAATTCCATTTAAAGTTACTGTAGACATTATACAATATTTGGGAGACAACCTGCCAAGACAAATCCAGGAACTATATGAACACAATCATATAACACTTTTCACACAAATAAAGTCAGATCTAAATAATTGGAAAAAAATATCAGTAGCTCATGGTTAGGCTGAACTAATATAATAAAATGACAATTTTACCTAAGTTAATTTACTTATTGAATCCCATAACAATCAAACAACCAAAAAATATTTTCTAGAGCTAGAAAAAATAATAACAACATTCATGTGGAAGAACAAAAAGTCAAGAATATAAAGAAAAATAATGAGAAAAATACAAAGGAAGGTGGCCCACCAGTACCATTTCTAAAGCTATATATAAATATATAAATTAGCAACCATCAGAACTATTTGGTACTGGCTAAGAAATAGAGTGGTGGATCAGTGGAATGGGTTAAGTATACAAGACACCATAATCAATGAGTATAGTAATCTACTGCTTGATAAACCCAATGACTCCAGCTTTTGGGATAAGAATTCAATATTTAATGTAAGCTGCTGGGAAAACTGGAAAATAGTATGGGAGAAACTAGGCATGAACCAATATCTCACACTGTATACCAAGACAAAGTCAAAGTAGGTACATAAGTAATACAAAAAGGGTGATACCATAAACAAATCTGGAGAGCAAGGAATAGTTTACTGGTCAGATCTACAGAGAAGGGAAGAATTTATTACCGAATAAGGGATAGAGAACATTATTAAATAGAAAATAGATAATTTTAACTACATTAAATTAAAAGTATTTACACAAACAAATCCAATGCAACTAAGATAAGAAAGGAAGCAGAAAGCTGGGAAACAATTTTTACAGCAAGTATCTCTAATAAAGGTCTCATTTTTCATTTGTGTGTGTGTGTGTGTGTGTGTATGTGTATCTATTGAGAGAGAGAGAACTGAGTCAAATTTATAAGAATGCAAGTCATTCCTCAATTGATAAATGGTCAAAGGATGTGAATGCAATTTTCAGATGAAGAAATTAAAGCTATCTATAGTCATGTGAAAAAATACTCTAAATCACTATTGATTAGAGAAATGAAAATCAAAACAACTCTGAGGTACCACATCACACCTATCAAATTGGCTAACATAACAAAACAGGAAAATGATAAATGTTGGAGAAGATGTGGGAAAATTGGAACACAAATGCATTGTTAGTGGAGCTGTGTACTGACCCAACCATTCTGGAAAGCAATTTGAAACTATGTCCTAAGGACTATAATACTGCATACTTTCTGATCCAGCAATACAACTACTAGGTCTGTATCTAAAAGGGATTATTAAAAAAGTAAAAAGGCCCATGTGTATAAAAATATTTATAGGAGTTCTTTTTGTGGTGGCAAAGAATTAGAAATTGAGGGGATGCTCATCGATTGGGGAATGGCTGAACAAGTTGTGTTATATGAATATAATGGAATACTGTTATGCTATGGAAATGATTAGCAGGTGGATTTTAGGAAAAAACTTGGAATGACTTCCGTGAACAGATGCTGAATGAAGTGAATAGAAGCAGGAAAATATTGTACACGTTAACAGCAACATTCTGCAATGACCAGCTTTGATAGACTTAGCTGTTCTCAGCAATACAATGATCTAAGACACTTCCTAATGACTTATGATGGAAAATGCTATCCACATCCAGAGAAAGAACCGTGGAGTCTGAATGCAGATTGAAGCATACTATTTTGTCTTTTTTTTCTTTCTCATGGTTTTTCCCTTTTGTTCTGATTTTTATTTCACAACAAACCTAATGTGGAAATATGTTTTATATGATTGTACATGTATAACCTATATATCAGATTGTTTGCTCTCTTGGAGAGGAGCAGGGGGAGGGAGGGAGAAAAAAAAATGGGACTCAAAATCTTATAAAAGTTTATATGTAAATGTTTGAAAACTATCTTGGAAAAAGATACTCTTAAGAGGGGATAAAAAGCTAATTGGTGCTATTTGACTAATTGACAGTAAGGAAAATCAACTGGTCAATTTATTACCTGATGTGTTAATTAACTAGATGATAATAAGGCGATGATAATAAGGAGACTATATGATGGCTAAAAATATCATTAGAATATTGTTACTAGCCCCTCAAGGTTTACCCCTAGGACTCTTAGGGGAGATGTAGTAGCTTCACTCTGACCCTTTCCAGTGCAAGTGGGTATTGGTATAACAAGTCTATATGTGCTTCATAGACACATTATAAGGGAAACATTGACAAATTAGGTGGTAGTGACAATGGCTAGTTAGTATAGATTGAAGCAGTATACCATCTCCCTGTCCCTATACTATTCAAGATTTTTATCAGTTATTTGGATGTAATTGTGTTTATTAAATTAGTATGATAGAAATAAGGAAAAATATGCATTGGATGATAATGCTTCTTCCAAAAGACCCAGCAGAATCATGCAATTTAACAGCTCAAAATAAATTGATAACAAATCAATTTAACAATTTAACGAAACAAGATTAAATATAATAGGAATAAATGTGAAGTCCCACATTGACTAAAAAATTAACTTCAGTTTTAGGATGAAAGAGTTTTGGCTATAAAGATATTTACAAGGGAATGTCCTAGGTTTTCTTTTTCCTCAACATTAGATATTTCTAAAATTAGAGGGAATATCAAAGATTATCAAGTCTTGTTAAGAGATTTCAGTACACTAAACCATAGGATTTTTTTCAAGAATTGTTGTGTAGTCATAAATGCTCATCTAATACATATTCACTTGATTTTTTTAAAAACCCAAATGTAAAGTTTTGCATTTATCCCTATTAAATCTCATGGTATTAGATTCAGCCATTATTCCAAACTGTTGAGATTTTTTTTTAAAATTTTGGATTTTTACTGACTTCCATCATGTTAGCTTATACTTTCAGTACTGTCATTATAATCCCTTTCTCTCTATTCTCTCCCTTAGTGATCTTATCTGCTCTCATGTTTTAAATAAACATGTATGTATAGTTGACTCCCAAATCTATATATCCAGGTCTAATCTCTCTCCAGAACTCGTTTCACATCACCAACTTTCTGCTTGATAACTACAACGGCATGTCTCAAACACATCTCTAAACCAATATGTCCAAATCTACTTCTAGATATCAAAAGTTGTTAGGATATGTTTAAATATACCAGACCTAAATATGCTTCTTTGAAATTTCTATTCATTGCCTTTTGTTACATCTCCCGAAGCCAAATGGGACAACTCTGATCCTTCTTTGACGTGGCAGCCTTTCAAAGAGTTAAAATCCACTATGATATGTGCTTTAAGCCCTTCTCCAAGCTAAACGTTCTAAATCCCATCAATTTATCTTCATAAGTATGATTTTTAGTTTTTTCACTATCTTGGGTTACTCTCCTCTGGACACCGTTCAGCTTATCAAGGTTATTCTTAAAATATGGCATGCAGAAACAGTACTCTTACAGTGGAGTGAGAGAAAAAACAATTGGAATATAATATCTTTTTTTCTTGGATGCTATGTCTGCTGGTCTTTTTTGACTACCATGTCATATTCATTCTTATAATCAATCAACTTACAGTTCACTAAACTCTCCAGAATTTTTTCAACTCTTAAAAATATAGAGAATGTCAGTTTTTGCCAAGATCTTTTTCCTTACATCAACTCTTTTTCAGTCACTTTTTTTCTTACTTTCTTATGTGTATAAAGTAAATTTTTTCTATTTAAGTATTTGTATTTATTGCTATTAAATTTAATCTTATTGGATTTTATCCAAAATCTTATCCCAAAAATCTTTGTTAACCCTGACTATGAGACTGATTATGTTAGATCTAGTATCAAGCCTTGTTTCAAAAACAAATTGAAGCAGTTAAGTGGTTTGGTAGAGAGACCATTGGGCTTGGAGTAAGGAAGATCTGAGTTCAAATGCAGCCTCAATCATTTACTAGCCACATGACCTGGAACAAGTCCCTTAAACTTTGCCTGTCTCATTTTCCTCAACTGTAAAATGGGGATAATAATAATAATACCTACCTCCCAGGGTTTTTGTAAGGATCAAACAAGATAAAATTTTGTAAATCATTTAACACGTTTTCTAGCACGCAGCAGCCAAATAGTAAGTGCTTGTTCTTGTTCCCCTTTCCTTGTTTCCCTTTCATCTGTGAACTAGAATAAGAACGTCATTTTGTTTAAGTCAGTAATAAAATATTAAAGACGGCAGAAATAAGCAGGTGAAATAAGCATGAGACAGTTCTGAAGTCTTTCTTCCATGTATACACTGAACCATTAAAAAGTAAATGGAGTATGTAAATAATATGGTACTCTGAATATGGAGTCAGAGATCCTGGGTTCAAACTCTATCTCTGACTGAATTTGGTACAACCTGTGTGACCTTGGTTATGTCACTTAACATCTATGGTCCCTGGGTTTATTTCATTTGTAAAATGAGGGGATTAGGCTAGAAACTATCTAAGGTTCATTCCAGCTCTAAATCTAAAATTCTATAACTAGTGTTTGTATTTGAACAAAGGTTAGATATTCTGCATATATACACACACATACTCCTATGTATATATGTGTGTATGTGTATTTATATCTATATACACGTATCTATAAAATTAGATATTCTGCCTTAAATATGTATATGTGTGTATCTATAAAACTCTCTCTATATGGATATAGATATATATGTATGTGTATGTGTACATACATACACATATATGTGTATGTGTATATATAATACACACACATATGTGTGTATATATATATGAAAATATTTAGGTAAAACATGGAGAATGAGGCTCAGAGAAGGAAGTTTTTTCAAAGGCCTTAAGTTTGATAGTTTGATCTGTGGTATTAGCATCTGAATGTGTTTTACTCTTTAAAAATGTATAATAGATGTGTATATAAATATATATATGTATATATATATATATAGACACACATATATATTTAAATATCAAGTGACTTTAAAAGAATTAGCTCTTCTTGAGAAGAAAATATACGAAATATTCTAGAGAAAGTTAAAGTTTGTTGTGAAGAAATTAATTGCTATTAGCAGAGAATAATGCCATAAAACTGTAAAAGATAGCAAATGAATTAACAGAAGTTGCCAATTTTGCAGGCTCCTCTTGCTCTTATTCAGAGGGGGCCACATAGGAATAAATTTATATTTACTCTCTCTTTTGAAACTTGTAATTCATTTAGGATATGACCTCAGAAATAACTGCTGAAAAGGTGTTGTTGAGAAACTATCTTATTTGACCTAATTATTGTCTCTGATTTGTTTGCATCAGGCAAACATGTAATTTGTGATCTTTCTTTGAAAGACGATAAGGCAGCATTATGAAACATGAAGTATATCACAGTGAATTTTATCCAATTAGGATAAACAACCAGGATAAAAAGTGTAGTAATTGTTCCATTGTACAAAAAGTAATGAGAGAAAGTAAGACAGAAAAAAAGAATTTTTCCTTGCACCCCTTTTTAAGCTATTTAGTTTTTGCATTTCTTTAATTTGAAGGTAGTATCACATTACATGAGGGGGATCTAGGTCACGTGGTAGACAGAGTGCTGGGCCTGGATTCAGGAAGTTATCTTCATGAGTTTAAATCTAGCCTCAGACACTTAGCTGTGTGACCCTGTGTAGATCACTTAACTTTGTTTACCTCAGTTTCCTCGTCTGTAAAATGAGCTGGAGAAGGAAATGACAAACCATGCTAGTATTTTGGCCATGAAAACCCCAAATGGGGTCACAAAGAGTCAGAAACGACTGAACAACAACATATTGCAGTACATTGTTCCTCAGCTGATAGTCTTTCCAGCCTTGAATGATCTTGATGAATTTCCCAATTGGATTTCTGAGCAGGAAAATATATTTGTTCTGCTCAAGGTGACAAGGACATAAAACTAGAAAGTTATGTAGATAGGTGTGGTCTGAAATATGTATTTCTTCTTAGATTAGCAGAATCAATTAGAAAAAGAAATCCATTTTAAACATGTCAAAAATGCTGTAATAACAAGCAGTAACCATTTGGGAACAAAGCTAGCTTTATTATTCCTGGGAGATTTGTTCTTAAATTAAAAAAAAATAGTCTAAAGTGTTTTTGAAGGGCCAAATATCTGTGCACAAGAATGTCAGTTCCATCTCAGATGTATTCTGAGCAATCTTTAGACTTACATGAAGTACATTTGAAGGAGGAACCAACAATATTCTATGAGCAGAGATAGAAATGCCTGTCATGGTTCAAAATTTTTATTGCTATCACTTTAGCAATACCATTGTTATGGTTGAAAAGGCACGAATAGTGTATCCAATCATCTTCTCCTTCCCCATCCTCCAAATAATTACCCTTCAGGATAATTTTTTTGTCTTTCCTTTAAAGTCAAAGGGTTACTGTGAATCCACTGGGGCAAGGAATAATTTGTATTTCATAGTTTTGGTGTTTTCCCACATAAAGCCTGATTTTTTATATCCTTACATTGCATTCATAGCAGGGCAAAATCATAATATAAATCTTTACATTTTCTGTCAACCAAATTTGAAAACTAAGATAAAAACCTGATTGTAAATGGACCTTTGAGCATATTTCATTCATTTAACTAAGTGATATTCCCCAAGTTTACTTTATAAGTCACTTACAAAGCAATTTCCTAAATGGATCTGTGATCTCAATGAAGGGCTTATTTGCTCCAGAGGTGCAGATGGTGCCTCATCAGTGGCCTTTCATCTCATATAAACTCTTGTTGATGTCTTCCTGTTAATCCTCTAAAGGGAATGCACTGAATATTCTGGGGGCCTTTCTCTAAATCTCCTGAAATTTTATGGATACCAATGTAATACATATGCCATCCATTTGTTATCTCTCATTCTTGCTATATTATCAATTCACATCCTTTTCTATTTATGTAATTATGTCATGATATGTTTGACATTTCCTTCTCCTAAACAATTCTGTAATGGCAATATGCTTCATCTAACTCATATCCATTCTGTGTCTTTCTAGTTATTGCTGTTGGTGACCTGAAACTATAATTCTTCAGAGATTGAAAAATACCATGATTTGTAGTTGTATAGCATCAGTGAGGTAATTAAAAAACTGCAATTGTCTAAATCAGTGGTATCCACGCAAATAGAAAGGGATTCCTGAGGGCCACATATAAACATAGAAAACCACAAATTAACATTATCTATGTTGTACTATATTTTTATGTATTTTGTCAAACATTTAATTCCATTTTAAGGTGTTTTGGACCCTATACAGGAGTATTTTTGGCTGAATTTGGCCCCAGTAGTGGGTTTGACACCTTTGGCAAATGCACTCCAGCCTGCTCCCAGATTTTGCTCAATTCCAGACCTAATTCCTTCCAAATATGACATGAAGTGGGGAAAGGGCATCTTTATCTGTTTGTTTTTTTCTTGACTTAATAGTCATTACAAGCTCTGCACAGTAATTACTAATTTCATTTAGGGTTTATAATTTCCTTAGGGCTCGATGTAATCAAAACACTGTCAAAATGGAAGAGGAGCATTTAAAGGACCTGTCTTTAGGAAACATCTCTTCCCTTTGGAATCTACAATAGACATGTTCCAAAACATTAGCAGATACCTATTTTTATTTATGGAATGAAATGAGCATTTCTGTAGCCTAGTATAATAAAAAAGATGATTGAATATAAAACTGTAAATCTACTATTTACAACTCACTATTCCCTTCAAATATACAACAAAGTTATCAGATACCTTCGAAATGAGAAGATACCTTTTGAAAGCATATTTTTTCATATCTTTTTTATATTTGTAATCACAAAGCTATAGAAATTATCTCTGTATTTGCATCTTTCAAGGAATTTTATGACTTTTGTGTATCAACTCACTAGTGAATAAATATTAATCATCTATGCTCTTAGCACTGTGCTAGGCATGGGGGAATATAAGTACAAAAGGAAGACTGTCCTTACCCTCAAGAAACTAAGATTTTAATACAAGCTATATATGAAATATGCACACGACAATGTGCTATTGGAGGAGAATCTTTAAATATGAATTCTGTTTTTACTAAATCAATGACTTTTAAATAAATAAATAAAGTACTCCTATATTTAGACAACCTGCAGTCAAAGAAAGATTCTGGGGCCTTGTGATAGCTGTAAACATTTTATAGTTTGATGTTATAATTTTAATGTAGTTCTCCAATATAATGTCACTTTAAGTAGTCCTAATGCTCATAAAGTATATAGGCAGACAAAATTTGTGCTTTTTCATTGTTCTAATCTATGTTCATCTGTGTCAGACAGATAATGCTTACATATTTTGACTGAACAAAACTCTTGACTGACTAAAGGGCTCTTGAGTCATTCGTTCTCTTTTCTAAATTTTATTTTTAATTTATGGAATAAAGAACTTTCCATAACAGAGTACAATAAAAAAAGATGATTGTACATGAAATTGCAAATCTACTATGGAAAATTTGCTATCCTTTTCAAATATACAGCAAGATTATTATGTCAATTTCTTTTTTACTCTTTTGTTCTTCCCTTTCCCTCCCTCTTCCCTAGGGATGGCTAGCATTAGAACAAATAGGTATATAGATATATAGATATGTAAAATTATTCTATTTATCAATTCTTTTTCTGGATGCAAATAATATCTTTCTTTATATGTCCTTTATCATTAACTTGGGTATTTATAATAGACTAACATTCTCTCAAAGTCATTCTTACAACAATATTACTATATACAGTGCTCTCTTCATTTTGCTCATTTCACTCTTTATTACTTCCTGCAAGTCTTTCCATGTTTTTTTCTAAAATCATTGAGTTCATAGTTTCTTGTAGCATAACAGTATTCCATCACAATTATATGCTACAACTTGTTCAGCCATTCCCCAACTGATGGGCATCACTGCAATTTCCAGTTCTTTGCTACCATAGAGAGGACTGCTATAAACATTTTAGAACATATAGTTCCTTTTCCTTTTTCTCCATTCATCTTTGGAAATAGACCAGGTAGTGGTATTAGTAGTTTAATACCTCTGTGAGCATAATTCCAGATTTCTCTCCAAAATGGTTGGATCATTTTGCAGTTTCAACAACAATGAATTAGTGTCCCATTTTTTCCTCATCCTCTCCATCATTTGTCACTTTCCCTTTCTATCATTTTAGCCAAATTGATAGGTGTAAAATGATATTGCAATGTTGTTTTAATTTGCATTTCTCTAATCGATAATGATTTAGAGAAATTTTATGATGATACACCCTTTTGATTTCTTCATTGGAAAACTGCCTGTTTATATCATTTGACCTTTCGCAATTGGGAAATGACTAATATTCTTATAGATTTGACAAAATTCTTTATGTATTTGAGATATGAGACCTTTATCTGAGAATCTGTCTATAAATACCAACCCTCCCAATTTTCTCCTTTCCTTCTGATCTTGGCTGTATTTCTTTCATTTGTACAAAACTTTTTAAATTTAATGTAATCAAAATTATCCGTTTTAAAACTAATTTTGCTCTCTTATTCATTTAAATATAAATTGTTCATCTATCCATAAGTCTGATAAGTAATATGTTCCATGTTCTTCTAATTTTCATGTAATGTCTCTCTTTATATATAGGTCATGTATCCATTTTGACTTTACCTTGGTATATGGTGTGAGATATTGGGCCATGCCCAGTTTGTGCCATACTGCTTTCCGGTTTTCCCAACATTTTTTACCAAATCATGAATTTTTATCCCCCAAATCTTAATTCTTTACCCTTGTCAAATATGAGGTTATTATGTTTATTTTCTGCTATAAATTGCATATCTACTCTATTCCATTGATCTACCTTTCTATTTATTAGCCAGTACCAGATAGTTTTGATAATTATTGTCTTATAATGCAGATTAAGATCTGATACTGATAAACCTCCTTTCTTTACACTTTTTTCCAAAAGTTCATTTGATATTCTTGACTTTTGTTTTTCCAAATGAATTTTATTATTTTTTTCAAATTCATTAAAAAATTGGTAATTCAATTTGCATGGCATTGAAAATATATAAATTAGTTTGGGTAAAATTGTCATTTTTATTATATTGGCCCTATATACACTTGAACAATTAATAGCTCTCTAATTATTTAAATTTGGTTTTCTTTGTAGAAAAAGTTTTATTTATAATTTTATTTACATATTTCTTGCATTTGTTTTGGCAGGAGTACTCCCAGGTATTTTATATTGTCTAGAGTTATTTTAAATTGCTTTTATTTTATTTTTTTTACTATCTCTTTTTGCAGAACTTTGGGACATATAGGAATACTGATGATTTATGGGGATTTATATCTTGCTACTCTGCTGAAATTATTGTTTCAATCAACTATTTTTAGTTGGGTTTTTGGGGTTTTCCAAATACACCATCAAATTGTCTATAAAAAGAGATGTTTTTATCATGTCACTCCCTATTCTGATTCCTTCAGTTTTTCTTCTCTTATTGCTATTGCTAGGATTTCCAATACAGTACTGAATAATATTGATGACAATGGGCATCCTTGTTTCACACCTGATCTCACAGGGGTCTGGTTTATCCTAATTACAAATAATGCTTACTGATGATTTTAGATTTTTTTTTATCAATTTAAGAAACAATCCATTCATACCAACACTTCCAAGCGCTTTTTTTAAAAACAAAAATGAATATCGAGCTTTATCAAAAGCTTTTTTTGTGTCTATTTACATAATTATATGATTTTTTTAAACTTTTGTTATTGATGTAATCAATTACGTTGATAGCTTTCCTTACATTAAACCATCCTTGCATTGCTGTTGGAAATCTCACTTGATCATAATGTATAATCTTTCTAATATATTGTGATCTTTTAGCTAGTATTTTATTTAGGATTTTTGTATCCATATTTATTAATGAAATTCATCTATAATTTTCTTTTTCTATTTTTACTCTTCCTGGTTTAGGCATCCGTATCACTTTTGTTTCATAAAAGGAGTTCAGTAGAATGCCATTTTTACCTATAATTCCAAATAATTGATTTGATATTAGAATTAGTAGATCTTTAAATATTTGAAGAATTTACTTGCAAATTTCATCTAGTCCTGGTGCTTTTCTCTTAGGAAGCTCATTTATAACCTGTTCAATATTTTTTTAATAGGTCTATTCAGATATTCCATTTTCTTTTCTCCTAATCTAAGCACTTTATATTTTTGCAAATATTCTTCATTTCACTTAAATCATTAAATTTATTGACATATAATTTGGGAAAATAACTGCTCATAATTACTTTAATTTCATCTTTATTGATTATATACTCACCCTTTCCATTTTTAATAGTAGTGATTTGGCTTTTTTCTTTTTTAAAAATCAAATTAACTGGCCACCCCAGGCTGGGACTGGATGACACACTTCTCTAACCCAGAATATAAAAACACACAAGCAACAACTCAAGTTCAACCAAGCAACATGCCGACTAGACAGGTGTCATACCAAAGCCCCATCAAAGCTACCAACTCAGTGTGTATACAAGTGAATACCAAAGCTGTCTTCTCCTTCTTTCCTCACTGAGTAAAGGATTTATAATAATAATAGGGGAAATACTCCTCAGAGATAACACTCCCTATATCATAGCTTACAAAGAATTCAAGAAAGAAACCAAAGTAACAAACTGCTCTGTTGAAGGAGTAAACTGGGAATCTAGACCTGAGTGGAATCACAACCTTCAGATAAGCCCAGTGACCACTGATAATGATGGATATTATAAATGTGTTTTTATGACACCTGCTGGGGATTTCCAAACTGTCCATCACCTCTGTGTGTTAGTGTCTCCTCTAATAACCCTATCTGAAGAGGAAAATAGGATTGTTTGTAAACAAGGCTATTGCTGGGAAGCCAGCTACCCTGATCTCCTGGGTTCCAAAGGTGCTTCAGTGTGAATGAAACTCATCATAACAGATTAGTGAATGAAAAGCACTTGTACCTGGAAGGGCTTCAATGAGTGTTTCATTTCCCATTTGACTGGGAACAAGAGTCTGTCCATAGAACATCAATCTCATGGTGCCAGGGAGCCACAAATTACATTGATTCTTGGGATTGTGGAATTTTCCATTTTGGGAGGCATTCTGAGCCTTGGAGAATGTCTTCTTTTTAGGAAGATCAATGTTGGCAGGTGCTCAAAGCCTACTGACACCTGAGTCAAGGTCATACATCCAGGAGAATTTTTCCTTTCTTTTCTCTTCTTTTCTTTTCTTTTTTTCCCCCTCTTCTGTTCTGCTTACACTTGAGGAATGGGAACTCAGTCCAAATAACTATGGTTTTTCTGGATCGGTGGTTCTTAAACATTTTCACAGTGATAGAACCCTTTAGTTTAAACAAAACTTTGGCAGAATACTTGAAGTAAAATCCTCTAAAAATTATTTGTAATTCCTATTAACAAATGATATATGATTCATTAAAAAAAACAAAAGATAAAAAAATCAAATTAATCAATAGTTTATCTATTTTATTTTTTTCCATAAAACTAACTCCTAGTTTTAGTTATTGACATTTTTTTTACTCTCAGTTTTATTAATCTCACCTTTAGCTTTTAGGATTTCTAATTTAGTGTTTAATTGGGGATTTTTAATTTGTTCTTTTTTCTGTTTTTTTTAATTGCATGCCCAATTTACTAGTCTGTTCTTTCTCTATTTTATTGATGTAAACATTTAGAGATATGCATTTTCCTCTGATCACTGATTTTTGCTGTATCCCATTGCTTTTGTCATTCTCTTTAATGAAATTATTTCTGTAAAATATTTTTTAACCCACTCATTCTTTAAGATTAGGTTGTTTAATCTACAATTAGTTTTTAATATATATCTTCTTGATACTTTATTAAATATAATTTTATTGCATTATGATCTGAAAAGGTTACTATTAAAATGTTTTGCTTTTCTGCTTTTAAGTATAAAGATTTTATGTCCTAATATATCATCAATCTTTGTAAAAGTACTATGAACTGTGGAGGAAATGTTCTTTCTATTTTCATTCAGTTCTTTCTAGATATCTATCATATCTAGTTTACCTAAAATTATATTTATTTCCTTAACTTCTTTCTTATTTATTGTTTGGTTAGATTTATCTGTTTCTGAGAGGGGAAGTTTGTGATCTGATCCAACCATTCTGGGGAGCAATTTGTAATTATGCTGAAAGGGTTATAAAACTCTGCATATCCTTCTATCCACAATTCCACTGCTAGGTTTATATCCCAAAGATATAAAAAAAGAGAAAAGGACTTTTTTATAGAATAAAATGTATATAGTAGCTTTGTGTGTGTGGGGTGGGGTGGGGGCGGGGTGGCTAAGAATTGGAAATTGAAGGGATGCCCATCAGCTGGGGAATGGCTGAACAAGGTGTGGCATATTAATGTAATTTAGTACTATTGTTCTATAAGAAATGATGAGCAAGCTAATTTCAGAAAAACCTGGAAAGACTTTCATGAACTGATGCTGAATGAAGTGAGCAGAAGCAAGAGAACATCGTACACAGTAACAGCAACATTGTGCCATGATCAACTATGATAGATTTAGCTCTTTTGAACAACAGAGTAATCCAAGACAATTCCAAAAGACTCATGATGGAAAATGCTATCCACATCCAGAGAAAGAGCTGTGGAGTCTGAATGCAGACTGAAGCATACTATTTTCACTTTTTTGTTGGTTTGTTTTCTTTCTTGTGGTTTTTCCCTTTTGTTCAGATTCTTCTTTCACAACGTGATTAATGTGGAAATTTGTTCAATATGACTGTACATGTAAAACCTATATTAGATTGCTTCCTGTCTTAGGAGGAGGGAGGGAAGGGAAAGAGGGAGAAAAATTTGAAATTCAAAAGCTTACAAATACAAAACCTATTTTTTTACATGTACTTGGAAAAATGTACTATTAAGTGCAAAAAAAGGAAGAAGGGGATATGCACAGAGGACACACACATATATGCATACAATTTTATGTATGTATAGATCACGAAATAAATAGGTTAAAAATTTTGGGGGCTGAGCCAAGATGGCAGCAGGAAAGCAGGGACTTGCTTACTCTCCCCACAAATCCCTCCAAACACCCATAAAAATGGCTCTGAACAAATTCTAGAGCTGCAGAACCCATGAAATAGCAGAGGGAAACAGATCTCCAGCCCAGGAGAGCCTGGATGGGCACCAGGAAGGGTCTATCATATGGTGCTGAGAGCAGAGGGCAGCCCAGTGTGGGCTGCGTTGGGACAGCCCAGACCTGGAGTCAGCCAGCCAGCAGAGGCCTTGGGGCCATGAAACAGTGAGCTGGGGCAGTTACCAGACTTCTCAACCCACAAACGCCAAATAGCAGGTTAGGGGGATCGAGTTCAGAGCAGTATGGCCGCCAGCTCTGGCGGTGGAGGGGGCCATAGCAGCAGCAGGAACTCCTGAGACTGCCTCCAGAGCTCCAGCGTCAGTGACTTCCCAAGTCCCTGGCTCACAAGATGGGAGGAATCTAGCAGCAGATCAGAGCAGGAGTACAAGGAGAGCTTTGTAGGCACAAAGGCAGATTCTCTTGCTGTGCCCGGCTTGGATCTGAATTGCAGTTCTGGTTGGCTGTTCTTGGGGTAGGAGGGGTGCTGCTGTGACAGAGCCTGGGGGGGACAGGGGAGTAGAAGTAGCTCTGAAAACAGCAGTGCTTGGACCCTAAAGCTTGGGACAAAGTACTCTCTACAAGCAGTCACATCCTAACAAAAAGCTCAAGGGTCAAGTAGTTGGCTGGGAAGATGAACAGGCAGGAAAAATGAACTCAGACTCAAACTCTAGATTCCTTTTTTGGTGACAAAGAAGATCAAATCATACAGCCAGAAGAAATCAACAAAGTCAAAGAGCCTACATCAGAAGCCTCCAAGCACAGGCCATGGAAGAGCTCAAAAAGCATTTGGAAAAGCAAGTAAGAGAAGTAGAGGAAAAATTGGGAAGACAAATGAGAGTGATGCTAGAAAACCATGAAAAATAAGTCAATGACTAGCTAAAAGAGACCCGCCAAAATACTGAAGAAAATAACACCTTAAAGAATAGACTAACCCAAATGGCAAAAGAGCTCCAGAAAGCCAATGAGGAGAAGAATGCCCTGAAAGGCAGAATTAGCCAAATGGAAAAGGGGGTCCAAAAAACCACTGAAGAAAATACCACCTTAAAAATGAGATTGAAGCAAGTGGAAGCTAGTGACTTTATGAGAAACCAAGGTATCATAAAACAGAACCAAAGGAATGAAAAAATGGAAGACAATGTGAAACATCTCATTGGAAAAACCACTGACCTGGAGAATATATCCAGGAGAGATGATTTAAAAATTATCGGACTACCTGAAAGCCATGATCAAAAAAAGAACCTACACATCATCTTTCAAGAAATTATCAAGGAGAATTGCCCTGATATTCTAGAGCCAGAGGGTGAAATAGAAATTGAAAGAATCCATGGATGGCCTCTTGAAAAAGATCCCAAAAAGAAAACTCCTAGGAATATTGTTGCCAAATTCCAGAGCTCCCAGATCAAGGAGAAAATACTGTAAGCAGCCAGAAAGAAACAATTTGAGTATTGTGGAAACACAATCAGGATAACACAAGGTCTAGCAGCTTCTACCTTAAGGAATCGAAGGGCTTGGAATATGATATTCCAGAGGTCAAAGGAGCTAGGATGAAAACCAAGAATCACCTACCCAGCAAAACTGAGTATCATGCTCCAAGGCAAAATATGGATTTTCAATAAAATAGAGGACTTTCAAGCTTTCTCAGTGAAAAGACCAGAGCTGAATAGAAAATTTGATTTTCAAATATAAGAATCAAGGGAAGCATGAAAGGGTAAACAAGAAAGAGAATTCATAAGGGACTTACTAAAGTTAGACTGTTATGTTTACATTCCTACATGTAAAGAGGATGTGTGTAATTCATGAGACTTTTCTCAGTATTAGGGGAGTTGAAGGGAATAAAGACAGAACGTGATGAGTTAAATGTGAAGGGATGATATCTAAAAAAATGAAATAAATTTAAGGGGTGAGAGATGAATACATTGAGAGAGGGAGAGAGGGAGAGAGGGAGAGACAGAATGGGGTAAATAATCTCACATAAAAGTGGCAAGAAGAAGGAGTTCTGTTGGAAGAGAAGAGGGGGCAGGTGAGGGGTAATGAGTGAATCATACTCTCATCATATTCATCTTGAGAAGGGAATAACATACACACTCAATTGGGTATCTTACTCCACAGGAAAGTAAGGGGAAGGGAATAAAAAAGGGGGGGATGATAGAGGGAAGGGCAGATGGGGGAGAAGGTAATGAAAAGCAAACATTTTTGAAAAGGGACAGTGTCAAGGATGAAAATTGAATAAAGGGGGACAGGATAGGATGGAAGGAAATATAGTTAGCCTTTCACATGAGCATTGTGGAAGTATTTTGCATAATGATTCATGTGTGATCTATGTGGAATTGCTTGCCTTCCTAGGGAGGGTGGGTGTGAAGGGAAGAAGGGAGAGAATTTGGAATTTGGAAAGGTTTTTTTTTTATAATTAAGATTTTTTATTTTTAGTTTACAACACTCAGTTCCACATAATTTTGATTTCCAGATTTTCTTCCCCTCCTCCCCCCTTCCCTCCCCAAGATGGCATGTAATTCGATATATCTTCTACATATAACTTCACATTGAACTTATTTACACAATAGTCAGGTTGTAAAGAAGAATTATGACCAATGGAATGGATCAGGAGAAAGAAGAAAGAAAAACAACAACAACAAAAAAAAAAAAGAAAAAACCAAAAGGAAAACAAAAAAAGGAGCACAAATAATGTGCCTCAGTCTGCATTCATACTTCATAGTTCTTTCTCTGGATGTAGATAGCTCTTTCCATCATGAGTCCTTTGAAGTTGTCCTTGCACCTTGCATTGCTGAGAAGAGTAAAGTCTAATAGGGTTGATGTGATAAGCAATTTGGGAAACCAAGGAATAGTTTACCTATCAGATTCATGGAAAAGCAAAGAATTCATGACACAACAAGTAATAGAGAGCATTAGAAAATGCAAAATGGATAATTTTGATTATGTTAAATTGAAATGTTTTTGTACAAAAAAATCCAATGCAACAAAGATTAGGAGGGAAGCAGAAAATTGGGAGAAAATCTTTACAGCTAGTGTCTCTGATAAAGGCCTCATCTCTAAAATATACAGGGAACTGAGTCAAATATATAGGAATACAAGTCATTCTCCAATTGAGAAATGTTCAAAGGATATGAACAGTTTTCAGAGGAAGAAATTTAAAATATCTATAGGCATATGAAAAAATGCTCGAAATCACTACTCGTTAAATGAGAAATGCATATCAAAACAACTCTTAGGTACCACATCTCTCCCGTCAGATTGGCTAAAATGACAAAGCAGGAAAATGATAAATGCTGGAGAGGAAGTGGGAAAATTGGAACGCTGTTACATTGCTGGTGGCGTTGTGAAATTATCCAGCCATTCTGGAGGGCAATTTGGAACTATGTCCAAAGGGTATAAAAATGTTCATACCCTTTGACCCAGCAATACCACTTCTAGGGTTGTATCCCAAAGAGATCACACAAGTGGGAAGTGGACCTGTATGTACAAAAATATTTATAGCAGCTCTTTTTGTAGTAGCAAAGATTGAAAATCAAGGGGATGCCCATTAATTGGGGAATGGCTGAACAAGTTGTGGTAAACGAAGGTAATGGAATTCAATTGTGCGATAAGAAATGGGGATGACACAGACTTCATAATAACATGGAAAAACCTACATGATATAATGCTGAGTGAGCGGAGCAGAAACAGGAGAACATTATACACAACCACAGATATATGGACTCTTTGAGGAACTCAAAGTTTTAAAAGTAGATGCTTAAAAATATTAATTTTTTTTGCATGTAGCTGGGAAACGATATATAGGGAATGGGGCATAGAAATCTATCCTGCCCTACAAGAAAGTAAGGGGGAAAGGGTTGGGGAGTGGGGTGAAAGAGGGGAGGGCTGACTGGGGAATGAGACAATCAGAATATATGCTGCGTTGGAATGGGGGGGAGGGTAGAAATGGGGAGAAAATTTGTAACCCAAAATCTTGTGGAAATCAATGTTGAAAACTAAAATATTAAATAAAATATATACAGAGGAAAATAGAATAAATAATAAAACCGAACAAATTTTAAAAAAGATATTTCTCTTTCTTAATTTTATTTTACATAAAACTATGATCAGACATTACTTGTCTGTGATTCATTTCAACTTATAATTGTGTATAGAGGTAGAACAATGGAAGAAGCCAGAGAATAGTTTGAAAATCTCAGAACTAAATAGGACAGAGCTTTGAAATAGTTCAAAATGCTAGTTTACTACCTCCCTTTTTATACCTGAAAAAGAGATAATCTTTTAAAAGGTTTCATTTTATATTAATAACTTTTGATAAACTTCTTAAAAGTAGGATTTAAGCTGGATCTGGTTTTTACTTACTCATTTAAAAAAAATTCGGTATAAAACCGTGAATCAGGTAGCCATGAGTTTCTGGTTAGGGACATAAGTGTATATGAGCCATGTTGTCTCCCTTACCCACTAATTCATTGTTTTCTCCTCAAGCATGGTCCTTGGGTTGAAGGTGATGAATGAGGAATAGCTCTGTCTAGTAGGAGAAGAACAATGTCATTTGGAAAGAGCAGCTGTGCTCTAAAATTCTTAAAGTGCAGGAGGATTTGGCTAGAACAGAGAATGAGGGCCACTTCCTTTTATTTTTGCTTTGCACATGTCTCTAAATATTGTCATATGTTGCCACCTTCTGGTGAAAAGAGTCCATAAAAATGATCTGGGGTATTCTTTACACATCTCAGTCAATAATCAGATAATAAAAATGGACTCTTCTGTAGAATATTGTTTACAAACCATTTGTTTCCTTCTCAGACCTTCATCAAAGATCACCTTGATACCTGAATAGTTTATTTTTCGAAAAACATAAATGTGTTGAATGGGAAATTCAGGCATATAGATTTATTGTTATTTATGCCTTTTTGATTTTCAGGCTTGATGTAAATATAGTGTACATGACTTTTTCCCCCCAACTATTTATTACCCTTCCTTCTTGAAAACTATTCTCTTAGTGCAGTTAAAATTGTGTCACCTCTAGTCCTCTAGTAAGAAACTCCTTTGTATGTACTTGATCTAATCCAGTTCCTTCTTCTATCTTTGATTTCTTTAGTGCCATTTTTAACTTATGATGCTTTAGATTGCAGTGTTAGAACCTAAATCCCTTGGATCCATCAAAGGTGATTGGATAATTTATACTGGCAGTTCTTATAGGTCTTTTATTTATTTGTTTATTTTTTTGTTTTGTTTTAGTAAGGGGGTCAAACAACTGGTCAGAAGGGTATTACTTGGGGGCAGCTAGGTGGTGCAGTGAGTAGAACACCAGCCCTGGAGTCAGGAGAACCTGAGTTCAAATCCGGCCTCAGACACTTGACACATGTGCTAGCTGTGTGACCTTGGGCAAGTCACTTAAGCCCAATTGCCCTGCCTTCCCCCCCTCCTAAAAAAATAGAAAAAAAAAGAGAAGGGGATTACTTGGATCTTTTTTGCTAGCATTGAGGTAGGACTCTGTGGCTTTGCCCACAGCTGGATATAGGTCACTGGCCTGGGTAGCAATTCCAGGGCTAGGAGGAGCACTGGCACACCAAAGCCTGTGGCCACAGTGGAATAGGGACCCTCCTCACATTTCCAGGGCAGAATAGAGTGCTTGTGGTCACTCATGGACCAGAGCACAGGCCAGAAGAATAATAAACACCTCTCTTTAGATCATACCACCTTGAAAGAACTGAAAACTTCTAGGTCCCTGGAATATCTCTGAAAACAGCCACACAGAACCCCTGAAGCTTGGGACAGTGTACCCTCCACCCTGGAAGCAGAGCCCTACTTTAACAAAAAGTTAAAAGTCAAGTAATAGGCTGGGGAAATGAGCAAACAGTGGGGAAAAACAGCTGATAGAAAGTTACTATTGTGATAAGAAAAATTAAACCGACAGTCAGAAGAAGATAACAAAGTTAAAACTTCTACATCTGAAGCCTCCAAAAAAAAAATATGAATTGATCTCAGGCCATGGAAAAGGTCAAAAAGAATTTTGAAAATGAAGTGAGAGAAGGCAGAGGAAAAATCAGGAAGAGAAATGAGAGTGATGGAAGAAAATCATGAAAAACAAGTCAACAGCTTGGTAAAGTAGACACAAAGAAATAGTGAAGAAAATGATAGCTTAAAAAACAAAAAAGGCCAAATGGTAAAAGAGGTCTAAAAAGCCAATGAGGAGAAGAATGCTTTAAAAAGCAGAATTGACCAAATAGAAAAGGAGGCACAAAAATTCACTGAAGAAAGAAGAAACTCTTTAAAAAGTAGAATTGGCCAAATGGAAGAGGAGGTACAAAAGTTTACCGAAGAAAATAATTCCTTGAAAAATAGATTTGAGCAAATTGAAGCTAACAACTTTATGAGAAATCAGGAAACAATAAGATGAAAAAAAAAGAATGAAAAAAAAATAGAAGACTGTGTGAAATATTTCACCAGAAAAAACAACTGACCAGGAAAATAGATCCAGGAGAGATAATTTTAAAATTAATGGACGACCTGAAAGACATGAATAAAAAAGAGCCTAGATATCATCTTTCAAGAAATTATCAATATTCTAACATTCCAGAACCAGAGGATAAAATAAAAATTGAAAGGATCCCTGGTCATCTCTTGAAAGAGATCCCAAAATGAAAACTCCCAGGAATATTATAACCAAATTCCAGAGCTCCTAGGTCGAAGAGAAAATATTGTAGGCAGCCAGAAAGAGACAATTCCAGTATGGTAGAGCCGCAGTCAGGATAAGACAAGATCTAACAGCTTCTACATTAAAGGATTATAGGGCTTGGAATATGATATTCCAAAGGGCAAAAGAACTAGGATTATGACCAAGAATCACCTATCCAGCAAAATAGAATATAATCCTTCAGGGGAAAAATGGATATTCAATGAAACAGAGGACTTTCAAACATTCTTGATGAAAAGATCAGAGCTGCATAGAAAATTTGACTTTCAAATACAAGACTCAAGAGAACCATAAAAGGTAAACAGGAAAGTGAAATCATAAGGGACTTAAAAGGTTAAACTATTTATATTCCTACATGGGAAGGATGGTATTTGTAACTCATAAGAACTTTCTCATTATTAGGGCAGTTAGAAGGATTATATATAGACAGGGCATAAATGTGAGTTGAATATGAAGAGATGATATGTAAAAAAAATTAACGTATGAGAGAGGAATGTACTGGCAGAAAGGGAAGGGAGAGGTAGAATAGGGTAAATTATATTACATAAAGGAGGCAAGAAAAAGCTTTTACAATGGAGGGGGAGAGGGGAAAGTGAGGGGCAATAAGTGAACCTTTCATCAGAATTGACTCAAACAGGGAATAACATACACATTTAATTGGGTACAGAAATCTAACCTACAGGAAAGTTGGAGGGAAGGGGTTAAACAAAGGAGGGCATGTGATAGAAGAGAAGGCAGGTTGGGAGAAGGGGTAATCAGAAGCAAAACTTGAGGGAGAGGTTGAAAGGAGAAAGAATAGAATAAACAGGGAGGAAAGAGCACAGAGGGAAATACAGTTTAAAGTAGTAACTGTGAAAAAAAAATGAAGCAGGTTTCTCTGATAAAGGCCTCATTACTCAAACATAGAGAAAATTGTGTCTAGTTTATAAAAACAAAAGCCACCCCCCCCCCCAATTGATAAATGAAAAGATACAAACAGTTTTCGGATGAAGTAATCAAAGCTATCTATAGCCATATGAAAATATATTCTATTGATTGGAGTAATGAAAATAAAACAATTCTGAGCTATTATCTCATACATATTAGATTGGATATTAGGACAGCAAAGAAAAATGATGGATGGTGAAGGGGTTGTGGGAAAAAATGACACATTAATGCATTGTTGGTGGAGTTTTGAGCTAATTCACTCATTCTAGAGAGCAATTTGGAACTATGCTCAAAGGGCTAAAACCATACTCTTTGACCTAGCAATATCACTACTAGGTATATATCACAAAAGAGATTTTAAAAAAAGGCAAAAATATGTACATGTACAAAAATATAGCAGCTTTTGCGGGGGGGGGGATAATTGAAAATTGAGAAGATGTCCATCAATTAGGGAATGGCTGAACAAATTGTGGTATGCGATTATGATAGAATACTATTGCTCTAAAAGAAAGGATGAGCAGGATGCCCTTAGAAAAACCTGAAAAGACATGAGTTGGTGCAAATTGAAATGTACTGTGTACAAAGTAACAACAGTATTGTAAGATGATCAGCTGTGAGCGACTTACCTATTCTCAGTAATACAATGAGCCAAGACAATTCTGAATGACTTATGATGCAAAATACTACCCATTCCCGGGGGCGGGGGGGGGGGGGGGGGGGGGGGGCGGGGAACAGGGAAGGGGAAACAAAACAAAACTGATGGTGTCTGAATACAGATTGAAGCATACTTTTTTTTTTTACTTTATGTTTTTTGAAGTTTTTTTGTTTGTTTTGGTTTAGGTTTTCTTTCACAACATGATTATTGTAGAAATATTTTACATGACTACACATGGAAACCTATATTGAATTGTTTACCTTCTCAATGAGGGTAGGTGGGGTTGGAGGAATGAAAAGAAATTGGCACTCAAAGTTGCTACACGTAACTGGGGAAAAATAAAATACTAAATAAAAGATATTCCTAATTAAAAAAATAATCAACTTCCTTGTTGATATACACTCAGCATTTTGTGAGGCAGGAGGATATAGTGAATAAAAAGCTGACTTTAGAGTCAGGAAAACCCTCTGGTTCACATCTTCATCACCATTATTGCATAAGTAGATGGAGGCCCACAGAACTAAAAGCCATTGTATATTTTTCTTTTTTTCATGACTTGCAATGGCTAAAAGATAAAACACCAAGTGGCTAACTTAATAGTTATGATCTACTCTGTAGTTAGTTAAGCTGATTCTCAGAAAAGAGATACAGTCTGTGTCTGTAACAATATCTGAAGCCAGTCCAGGATAGTAGTACTTAGCTGTCGAGTTCTAGAAGTTGCCAAAGCCTTCTGAATCACGATAAAGTTATTGACTCTGTGGTGAAAAGTTATAAATATAACTATTTTTTAAAAAGACACTATTCATTAAGACTAAATATAAATTTTAAGTGGTTCTACTGAAAATAGATTGTTGTGGTATATTCACTTCCTCATTGATTGGGTCACTTTGTGTATTCCTTGAAAGTGAAGTTGGATTCCCCTCACCCATAACATGGCCTGCTTACTTGGGATCTCAGTTTGTATGTATGGCCTGGAAGAATTTCTGACATTAAATCCTGAAATAACCCTGGTACTTATACACACACACACAAATACATTTATATACACACATATATGTATATTTATATTGTGTGCATGTACATATACATATACATGTGTATGCATCTTTAAATATAGGAAATCTACACACATTAACTCATATTTGTGCAAGCATATATTTATAAATATGTGCATGTGTGCAGTATTCATGTAGACTTGTAGCCCTCTATACATGTACATTGATGTATCCATGTGCATATACATGTATATGTGCACATCTATAAAGATAGAGAATGTGTATATACATGTGTTGACATACATTATTTAATTGTACGAGAGGTTTTTTTGAGTAAATGACCTAAAATCCTATGTTTTCTAAGAAATAATGAAATAGCACTCCCCATAGCAAACTCCAACATTGAGCTGACTCATTTTATGGAAAGAGCCAAAATCAACATGGAAAAGTGAGCTATTTGGGCATGAGGGCACACTGTCTTTTGGTAAATTCTTCAGCCATCCTAATAAGATACAAATGAAAGCAAGACAGAAAGGTTCATATGAAAAAACTAAATATCAGTCAACTTCTTTCAGGAGATGTGAAGTGGAAAAGAAATAATGAGATATACTTTTCTAAAGGGTGGTGAGGTGGTACAGCGGATAGAGTGCTGGGCCTGGAATCAGGAAAACTCATCTTCCTGAGTTCAAATATGGCCTCAGACAGTTACTAGCTGTGTGATCCTGGACATGTCATTTAACCCTGTTTACCTTCATTTCCTCATCAGTAAAATGAAATGGAGAAGAAAATGGCAAACCACTCCAGTATCTTTGCCAAGAAACCCCAAATGAGGTCATGATAAGTTGAAAACAACTGCATAACAATAAACTTCTCTAAAAAACACACACACACACACCTCATAGGCTAGAAAGTTCTACTATCATCCCTTTCAAAGTGTTATAGCAAACAGAAATGTAGGAATTTAGTTGTGTCAAAGTAGTGATTTTTTTTCTTAACACAGTAATTGTAGCAGGGCAATTTTGAAAAAAAAAAACAAAACCCGACATCATTCTCTGCTTTCCCCTGCACCTTTCTGCGTCAATATGAAATGAAGCACTCGAAGTGTGACTGCTCCTATCAAACGCTTACCATAGCAATTAATAGCTTTTCTATTCTTGTTCAGTCCTGAGAACATTGTGAAATTTTTTCTTTTTCCACTAGATGGGAGCCTTTCACTATGCATCTGATTTCAAGGTATCCCATTTCCTACTTTTTTTGTAAACAGATCATTTAGTAAGTGCTTACTAAGAAAATGGCTCTCTGGAAATATGAAAAATATTTTGAAAACTTCTGCCATGGCCAACAAAACTATCTTTACAGTTTGTAATATTGTGGTATAGATGAAATGCCCTAAGATATACTAAGCTAATCTTGCATTAATTGACAAATATATACAAAATATTTTGAATCCCATACTAATGTTCAACACTGAAAAACCAATACAAGAACAAAACAGTTAGCCGGATCACTTGTTCACAATAAATTGCTTACACCCTAATCCCTATGTTTATGATGTAATGCTTTTAATTTATGGTCATAGATCTATAGTTAGGAGTAACCTTAGAGGCCACCAAGTCCATCTCCTTCATTGTACAAATGAGGAAATTTAGGTTCACAAAAAGGTTGAGTGATTTGCTCATAGCCATACAAATAGTAAGCATCAAAACATGTTATATTTGTGACCTATCATCCAATTTATTCAATAAGAATGTATTAAGCTCCTGCTATATGGCAGACACTGTGTTAAACACTGGGGCCACAGAGATAATAATAATCATGATGATAACAATAACAATAGCCAAAACAATCAATTAACAAGCAAATATTAAACACCTTCTATGCACCATGTACTGTGCTTGTTGCTTGCAATAAAAGAAGAAATATGCCATTCCCCAAATGTAAAAAATTTACTTTCTAGTAGAGAAGACTAGTGCATATATAAATACATACAACACAAAAAGTGAACAAACACAAATATAAGCAAAGTAAATATAAGGTAGTTTGGGAGAAAGTATAATAGCAGGTGGGAACGGGTGATGAAAAGGTTTCAAATAGAAGATGATGCTTGAGCTGCATCTTAGCAAAAGTGTTTTGTTAAGTAGGCATCACATTCTAGGTGTGAGAGAGAATTAGAACAAATGTACAAAGATGAAACGTGGAAGTATTTTGTGTGAGGAACAGAGAGGCCTGTTTGGCTGGATCACAGTATGGAAGGGTAGATAATACCTGATGAGGCCAGGCTGTGTAGAACTTTAAAAACTAAAGAGCATTTTCTTATAGAGGGGTTACTTGGGTTTTTCCTCAAGTGCAGGTCTGACCATATTACCGCCCCAAATTCCCTCAGAAGCTCCAGTTGCTTTCCTTTTATGTCAGTTAAATATATTAATATCCTCTGTTTGGTATTTAAGGCTTTTAACAGTCTGGCCCTATGTTCTAAGTCTTCAGTCTTCTTACACTTTAAGAACCACACGTTCTCTGTTTTTACACACACACACACACACACATACACACACACACAGAGTTTTTTACTAGTTGTGTTTCCTTCATTAGAATGTGACCTCCTTGGTAACAAAGACTGTATTTTTGACATCTTTTATCCTTGCATTAACACAGAGTCTGATGTCAGTAAGTGTTTCATAAATGCATATTGACTGACATTTTAAGCATATGCAAAATTCAAATGTACATTTTTTAAGGCTTGTATTAAAGAACATTGGGGGTAGGAGGGCTTCTTTATACTCAAACAAGCCTCTTTTCACACAATTTTGAAAATCATCCAGCAGCGGTAATATCTGCGCATATAGCTACATAACAAAAATTAGCACTTGTCACATCTCAGTTAAAGAAAAACAGGGCCAGAAACAGTTAACAATAGTTATTAAATTGAAGTATGTAAGGCTGAGGCAGCTAGGTGGCTCAGTGGATAGAGCGCAGGGCCTGGAGTCAGGAAGACCTGCGTTCAAATGTGGCTTCAGATAGTTATTAGCTGTGTGATCCTGGGCAAATCACTTAACATTTGTTTGCCTTAATTCACTGGAGAAGGAAACAGCAAACCACCCCCAGTACCTTTGCCAAAGAAATCATAGTGTGGTTCACAGGGTCGTGAAGAGTCGGACACACCTGAACAACAACAGCAAATGCATAAAGCCATGAAATCTAGAGATTATTTTCTATCTCCTGTCTCTGGTATCCTCTTTCTCTATCATCTTGGCTGACTGCTCTATGGTTCTCTTTACCACTCCCTCATCAAAATAAAATGGATCTGAGAGCAGTCATTTATTGTAACATTTATACCTTGACTGGAACTTAATTTCATTAAAGGGTTAACTCAGCGAGGTACTTTAAGTTTTTTATTCTAATTCATTCATTCATAATCATTTATTAAGCACACAGTATGTTTCATGTATTGTGCTATGTATAGTGTTAGTGACTAGACATAGGATTGCATTGAGAAAAGGAACTAGCCAAGGAAACTCCCTTCGATAATGCAGGTTTTGTTCACTGAGAACTTAAATCATTTGCCTAGTATCACATAATCAGTTGAAGTCAGAGGCATTACCTGAACTTCCTCTCACTTCTCCCTTGGTTCTCTGCTGCTCACGCTGCAGACTTTTTCACTTCATAACTTCCTGTGACTGGAGTAATATCAAGGATAATTGAACTACCCATTCAATAGGTCAAAAACCAAAAATATTTCTAGTTTGTGTGTTTCACTTAAGGCTCTTCTGGTCCATCTCTTTGGCATTCCAACAAGAGGAAGGAGATAGCTCCCCCAAATCACTCCATCAGTAATGGCAAATTACCAATCATAGCACATGGCAGTGAGAAAGTGTTTGCTCAGGTGAGCTGGATCTCTGGTGCCTTTTCCTGAATTTGTTTTCTTCTCTGAATCTAACAAGTCTAGGTCCAGCAACCAGTAAATCTAAGAAATGGACATTTCATCTGCTTCACAAGTTCAAAAGTTACTAAACTCACAATTCAGTGTCAGCTGCCCAAATGGAGCCATCTTCCATAACTCCATAACTTCTTCTTGGAGGGGTTGACTATAATTAGAATCACCTTGAAGCTGAAGGAACCAAAGAGCTATGGCAGAGGAGAAAAGAGATCTAAACCTTCCTCATGGATATCACTCAGGGAAGGCCTATAGTGAAAGTAAAATATCTTTTCAGCAGTCCTAAAAATATCATTTATCTAATAGACACACTTTTCTTTGCATGTGTGTCATCAAATTCTTTGGCAGTCTGGTGAAGACTACTCCTTCCTTTTAAGAATAATATTTTAAAATGCTAAATAAATAAATGAACTAGATAATTTACAAAGGAAAAACAATTTTGTTGAAATATAGATATCAATTTTTTTTTTAAAGTTCCCTGACCACCTTGAAATCTCTCTTGGGACTCCAGGTTAAGAACCTCTTCTTTAGAGGGGAGAAACTGATTTGATGTTTGTTTTTTTTTTTGTTTGTTTTATGTTTCTTTATTCATTAATGCATGCTTATGTTTGTGTTTTAAGCATTACTAGAAAGAAAAAAACATAGCTTTCCTTAACCTCATATGCATTTTTGTTAATTACATACAACAAAGAACCCAATTATTCCTTTTGATGGAGGCCCTAGACATGAACCATGCCTTAGTGTTATTTAAGAGAATTTATCTGGAGTTCTGCTGTGATGTATAGGCATAACTAACTATAGAATGCAAGAGAAGTCCCATTTCTCTTTGGGGTCAGGTTGTCCCTATGACGAATTAAAACTGTGAGAGAAGTCCCTGGGCCATGGGTTACTAGAATTATTAAGAAAAGGGATTCAGGGAACTAATAACTGAGAGGACAAAAGTTTTCTATCTTTAGGAAATGATGCTTGAACTGGCCCTTGAAGAAAGCTGCAGATTTTAAGAAATGAAGGTAAAGAAGTAGTATCTTTCAACCACGATCACCCTAATAGCATAGCAGGTCATTTTTTTAATCCTTCTTATTCTTTCTGAAAAATTTTAAATCTACTTTCCCAAAATTTAGTGTGCATGTCAAGCTATGTCTCATTTTCAATCTTTATCAAAAATTCCAAGAATTAATAATAGCACGCTCACACAGTTCCCATTATTGCCACTCCTGAAATGAATTCCTTGTTGCTGAGAATTTGGCCCAGAATAGATTCTTTTTTTTCATTTTAGCTTCTTCTATATTTTGAAATCAGCTGCCCTGCTTTTGGCAGAGAGAAAGCTTTATCAGATGTCTGGATAATTTTAAACTTCAATAGTGAGAGTAATGATTATTAATAACCAATTATTTGTGGAGATTCAGAGTTCCTCATTTTTCCAGTCCTCATTTCAAAGTTCAGTCTCTTGAAGGACATTACTGATAATAAGATTGAATTAATACTCCTCTGTCTTGGTCAGACATCACCCAACCTTACAAGGAGTGGAATCTAGGGTCAGTTCCTCTCCATTGTGTTCTACTCAGGTTTGGATGAGGATAAATTTTTTGATTACATTCCCCAAGGCTGGGGGTAATTTAGAAGTAAATGACATAATCAATGTTCATTAAAATATGTCCAGCCTTTCATTGTAATATTCATTCTCTCTCATTACTTGTTAACTAAACAGAGTTGATTGCTACCCTCTGGAATACCCACTTTTCCAAGTTCATATAAGCCTTGATTCCACCACTTTAAAGGTCTTTGGTATTTGAGAGTGCCACTGAGCTCTTTTATTAAAATTCTAGCATTATTAATAAAAAGACTACCTGTCTTTCAAATTTTTCAAACATCACAATAGCTTAATATACTTCACTAAGACTTGTATGTGTGTGTTTATGTGTGTATGTGGGGGAGGGGGAGAAATACCTTGGTTATACTACTATATTTCCCCATGTATAAGACTTACCTTAATTTGGGGGCCTGAAATTTGAATAAAATTGTATTACATTAAGTTATTGAACTTAAGTTTTATTCATCTCCTCATAGCTTTCAGGCATTTTTTGGGCAAGTCTGGTGCATATATGTATGCTTAGTCCATTCTGTTTCATGAACCTGAAGCACCAGTTGTGTCCTCCTTTGAAATTAGTAACTTCTTTTTCATCAGCAATTCTTCTTGCCTCATTCTGAACCATCTTTGTGGACACAGGAATAACAATTGCCCTTTCCTTTTCAATCCATATCTTCAATTCCCTCTCTGAATCAGGCCATTTTTGCTGACTTGCCTCTCATGGCCTTGTGCTGTGGCATTTTCAGTAGAGTTTCTTCTTCCCCTAGCCAGTCTCAGATCATTTTCTCAGTTGGAGGAGCACCAAACACATTCAGCAGCATGATTTCTATTCACTTTTGCAAACTGGATCACTTTTAACTTGAATTCAGCTCTATACAAAAATCTTTTCTGAGCCATTTATGGGCAGAACATGGCAAAACATAACCTAATAAACCAGTAACAAATGCGAAACAATGAGCGCAAAGAAAACAAGCGCAAAAAACGGGAAATGCAAGTAAAAAAATCTACAACAATGAGTGCAAAAACAAGCATGAAAAAGCGGGAAATGGAAGTAAAACAGCTACAACCGCTGTATAAGACGCACCCAGTTTTTAGACCCCAAATTTTTTGAAAAAGGGTGCATCTTATACGTGGGGAATACGATATTCTGCTAGACTTCTGAACTCTAAGATTTTTCTTTCTAGGTGGTCTGTAGTATACTGTCATTGCAAAGTACGATTATTTCTCTCCATTGATTCTCATTCATAAACTTTCCACAATGCCTTATCTACAGGGTGTTCCTAAAGTCTGGACACACAGGCAAAAATGCATATTTTCAAGAAATGAAATTAATGAAATTTTCAACAGCATTTTATTTAATTGGAATATTGACAAATAACATCTTCAATATGATTTCCATCATTTGTGATGCAAGATTCACGTGAACTCGATGCAATAACTCCACATTGCCATCAATTTGAGCACATTCACTCTATGTGTTCGGTCAAGTGTGTTGCATCTGTGATTTTCATTTTCATTGAGTACACCTTCTCTTTTAGCATACCCCAGAAAAAAAAGTAGCTGAACAACACAGAGTCTTGGTGAAATGGTTAATGAGATGTTAATGAGATTCCCTGTGTGTCCAGACTTTAGAGACACCCTGTAGTATAGTTTTTATGATGCTCATTTTACAGAAATTAAATGTCAAGACAGGTGAAATGTGTTGTATGAAAGGAGAGAAGGTTAGTGCTCCCCTTGATAAAGATGAAAGAGGTCCTAGTGGCCTTTAAAACACATATATGGTTAAGGCATTGCCACCTACTCTGTGGTATCTAACCATGTTCTATTAATTATTCTTTACAACTTGATTGTTGTGAAAATAAGTTTAATGTGAAGGTATATGTAAAACCTATATCAGATCACATGCTGTCTTGGGGTGGGGGGACTGGAAAGGGGGTGAGAAAATTTAGAATTAAAAAACTTGTGGAACTGTTATAAACTAAAAATGAAATAAACAATATATATCTTTTAAAAAAGACAGGTGAAATGACTTACCATGGGTCACATATTAAGTGGCACTTTTTTTTTTTACTCCATCTTTTTTCTACCATGATGTATTAGCAGTCTTCTACTTTTATGGTTTGATGGTACTAAAAAGTATGTACCTTCCCTAAGAATTTATAATTGCACAAAATAGAACAATTCCTTAAATAGAGTATTTTATTAAGTAGATATTGTAACTCATTTTGATTTCAGGGGGAAAAAATTAGTTTCTCATTCATTTCAATCATATCTGACTATTTATTACCCCGTTTGGAGTTTTCTTTGCAAAATTACTGGAGTAGTTTTGTCATTTCCTTCTCCAAGACATTTTGTAGATGAGGAAACTGAGGAAACACGGTTAAGTGACTTGCCCAGGGTTACACAGCCAGTAAATGTCTGAGGTCATAGTCAACTCGGGTATTGCTGATTCCAGGCCCAGTATTCTATCCACTCAGCCACCTAACCGCCCAAGTATCTTAAAACGGGATTATTATTGTTTCTTTTATGGCTCCTATAACCCCATTAAAAAAATTATTTCTTCATATTAATTTCCCTCAATACATTCTTGTACAACAGTTCACAAAGGGCTTCTCTTTATTGTTTTCTCATAAGCCAAATCATGTCCATACACTCAGGATGTGTTTGGCAAGTGAGTATATTAAGAACTGGAGCAGAACAAAGAGTCAATATGATTTTCTTTCTTTACCTTCTAGCCATTTAAGCACGTGAACCCAGTTGACTGCAAACTGCTCAACAAACATATTTCTAACTGCTTTTGTTGAGTCCCTCCAGCTATCATCATTAAGAGTTGCAGAGATTGACCTTTAATTTGGTCACTGTTGGCAAGCCTTCTTTGAAAGGTTCAGAATATTAGCTGTTGTACTAGGTCCTTGAGAAAATGGAAAGCAAGGCCAGATGGCAGAGGGCAAAGGAGAGAGCCACTGGTCTCTCAGACTTGTACCAGGTCATATCCCTCCCTGGCAGGAGCAAAATCAGAAGTTTGACATTATACTTTAAAGGAAAAGAGAAAAAAAAGAGGAAAGAAAATAGACTCATAGCACCTGAATTACAGGAAAGGAACTCAGGAGAGAACATATTGGCTAAGAAGGAAATTTATTCTTCCTGAGATAGATGAAATCCACATGGTTTGTAGTTATGGAAGAACCCTTCCCATCCTCTTTTAGGGTTTTCTTAAGTAGGAATAAAATGGAGTTAGACAAAATTCAATTATTTGGGGCAATTAGATTCAATAAATATTTACTAAGTTATATGGATAAAGCTAAAATGGAACTAATATCCAGAAATTGCTATTTTCTTTTTTTAACTTATAAGTCTAAGTTAGCATTTCTTAGGAGTATAATTTGCATTCCTTTGAAGAGTCTACTTACAGAGTTTCAGGCAGTTCACTTTGTATTTTATTGCTTTGTTAATTACATATGCAAGGTAGGAAATGTTTGAATAATCTATATTCAATTCAACAAGCCACATAGGTCTTCATTACGTTTTAAAATTCTTGTCCGTTTAAGATTTTTGCAAATATATTTGAAGAAAACAATGTTAAAAAAAAAAAACTACTCATCCAAAATTGTCCGTGTTTATTTACTGTAGTTTTATCAAAACTATTTTAGATGAAATGTATGCCTTGGCAAGGGGGATATATCTGCATTCCATTACCATTCTTGTCATTTATTCACCAAAGGGTATTTATTTTTATTTTTTAAAATCCCTTATTGGATGTTTATACTCTTTACAAAGCAGCTTATCATAAATTATTTCTCGCATCTTAATACTTTTACAATGCACTGTTATGAAGTCAGAAATAAACCCTACAAGTAAAATAAGTCTGTTTATTATTTTGAAAGGAACAGCTTTACAGTCAGTGTATAGACCCAAAGGACTTAGATTAACTTGCCAGATCAAAACAATGTGTCCTGAATTTTTCTTCCCCATTATGTACATCTGCATTTTAAGCCTAGAAACTCTGCTTTTTTCTATTTCTATTCATTCCCACTTCTCCCTTATCTCTTCAATCATCCTTCCCCTCTCCCTTCCAACATTTCCCTAAATCCCATCAAGAGATAATTGACAGCTTTTTCAGTTCCTAGCTGGTTGTACCTGCAGGCACTGAGAATTTAGAAAACAAATACAGCCATTGAATCATAATTTTTCTTCTTGGGAGAAAAATAAAATGTTTCTAATCTGGATCCAATTTGATATATTACCCCCACCCCAACTCTACCCCGAATATAGTGTCAGCCCCAGCAATTCTTTTTCAGGAATCCTGAGATTCTCACCCTTAATTCTTTAGCCTGTAGCTGGGAAAATGCTACTGAGCTTAAAAACTTTCGATTGTTTGATTTTACTCTATGTGAAGAAAAAACTACTTAGCCTGTCTCTCTAGAAAAATTTCAAATTCATCATTCTAAGTGAATTGACTTGCTGTCATTAAAATTAACAGCTGGTGTCCTACCCACCCCTACCTTCCCACCATCCTACTCCTATAAATTGGTCACGTGAACTTAGAATTTTGGTATTGTCAAGCAGACACAGTGATTCCCTAGGCCCAAAGAAAGCCTAGAATGTAAAGGATAGCCCCTTTCTTCCTTCAGAAAGCTCTAGTCCCTGGCTCAGTAGTACCTTATAATGATGTTTTTTTGTTCACAACACCTCTCACCTTTCCTCTCCTCAAAGGGTCTTACTTTTCTACCGTCCAGTGTAACTTGTCAGAGAGGAAATTTATTTTGTTTTTCACTTGACTTACTCCCTTGAGAAAAAAACATATTAATATGCTTCATTATATATCCATGTGATCTTATCATTGTGGGTTTTCAATCCATGGATTCAGATTGCAATCCATCTATGACAGCTCATTTTGTACGACTCTTTTCCATTTTCTACCATGAAGCCTACATAATGAGAACACCCAGTGTTCTGGGGTCTTCTCTTGAGATTTCATAAACAACAATAGATAATACAGGTTGACCATTGATTATCTCTTACTTTCACCACATGATAGGTCTCTTTTTTTCAGTCATATATCTCTTTGATGCCAAGCTATTTGTCACTTGTCTTATTAAATTTGCTTTAAAATATTCCATTAAATAGTTCTCAATTTCTCAAAAAAAAAATATAGCGTGAACCTAATACCAATTTAAAGTGAAATATTTACAAATTATGAGGTCTTCTGAGTTCATTCTGATAATGAATATCAATTATGAAGAGCTAAACAGTACTCTTTCTTGGTTATTTTTCCCTTTGTTTAATTTTTTTAAAGCAATATATGCCTTTGGTATTAATCCTGATACTACAGTTGATGGATTTGATTGGTGAGACTGGTATTTTAGCCTTCTGGATCCTTTTACACTAACTCTTAAATTTAGGTGTGGGAGTTCAGACTCTTTGTGAGGTATACCCAAAGCAAGTAAGTCTTTCCTCCTATGCTTGTCCAGGATTTCTTTCCTGATTTAATAGTATCCACGTTACCCTAGACTCTCTGACGATGGATTTTTGAAAGTAACAATTTTACCATTTGGATTCCTAGATAAGAAAGAATGCTTCCTATCTGATCTCCAATGTTCTTTGCAGTTAGACTCCAGTTCTTTTGATTTTTTACTCTCTTATTAAATCAGACAATTTCAGCATTAGAAAGGATGTCCCTTCCAATGGGTTTAGTCCAAATAATGCTTGATCAGGAGTCTCTTCTACAACCACCCTAACAAATGATTATGCAGTCTTCAAGACCTCTAGTGATAGAATTTCTAGTGAATCTCCTTGAGGTGGCACATTTTACTCTCAAATTGTTATTAATGTCTTTTCCTTATATAAACTTCATTCTGATTCTGTAGCTTATACCCACTGATAATATTTCTTCCCTCTGGGACCAAGCAAAATAAGGCTAAGAAGATGGCACATGGAAGCTCTTTAATTAAAAAGTCACTAAACAGAAAAGGAGGAAAAGGCATATGGCTGCCCCTATATAGCCACCAAGCCAGATGGCATAAAGATTAGATTTAATGTGTTGTGGTTTAGGGTGCTGGGGATCCTGAAATGTAAGGGTACAAGGTGAGGCTGCCTTGGAAGAATTCGACCGCTTAAGCCTTCTTTCACTCAAATTAGGGAGGTTTTATTGTAACACCAGCATGGCAGGGAGATTCCCAGTAAATCTTCAAATTTGATGAGTATTCCACTGATACCTATATACAAAAAAAGTCTTCGAGAAGATCTGGATGGGATTAAGAAGTGGTAAATAGCCTAGGGTCTCAAGTAAGTAGCCTGGGGTTCGACAAGTGTAGACAATGAAAGGAGTTAAGTGAAAGGAAGTTTAAAAGCATTATTATCCAGATGGGCTGGGCTGGGCTGGGCTGGGCTGGGCTGGGCTAGGCTAGGCTAGGCTAGGCTAGATGCCTCAGACAAAACAGCAGTTGACCTAAGCTACTGAAATATGTGAGAAAATTCAAGGGCTGGGTTGCCTTCAAAGACATGGTCCTGTTCTTTTAGGGGTCCAGGTCCCACAACCCTATCAAATATAGGGTGATTATCACTAGAGATGCCCAGAAGTACACAGGAGACAAAAGTTTAAGAAAAGAGGGGAGTGCTCATCTGTAAAATGGAAGATTTGAACTAGAGGACCTCTGAGGTTCCTTCTATCTCTTGACCATCTCCTCATCCTAGGGTAACAAAAACCCATAACCTTAATGTCTACAAATAAAATCAGAAAGTATCTTCATTCCTCTCCAGGGTACACTACTGACTTTCCATAGGACTTTCTCTATTATGCCATAGGAAAGTCTTTACCCTGTCTATTCGCTTAACCACTAGACTACATGTGACAATGGAAGTTTTATCCACCCTTGTGGGCTTTGGTTGATTCCTCCTGGAACTTCTATTTTAAAGAGGTTTCACAGGAGTACCATGTCTTCATTCCTCTCTAAGAACTACTCCTGACTCTTCAAGGTACTTTATCACCCCCATCGCCCAGATACTTCATATCTGCCTCTCAACATATTTTTTACTGCTTTTTATGTATTGTCTTCCTCAAATGAAATGTAAGTTGTTTGAGGGCATGAACTATCTCTCTTTGTGCTTAAATTTGTGTTCCCAGTATCTAGTACAGTGCCTGGCACATGGTATGGGCTTAATAAACATTTGTTAATTTGACTTCTATAAGTAACAAGCAAGGTAAACTTGGGCTCCTATTCAAAGAAGAAAATTTGACCACACGATGATCACTGGAATATAGCTATCTTTATCAATGTGTCAGTCTATTGCTTTCTATTGGGCAGGAACTGTAGGTGATCAGTAAATTGGGCCTAGAACTGAATAAGAGGAGAATGAGCTGAATGGAATTTGAGGAGTTATGTGGTACTATGTTTAAAAGAAAATATATCTTTTAAAATCATGTATATTTTATCTTGTATCTGTCCCTCTTGCCCTCTCAGAAAGTCATTCTTTATAACAAAGACTTTAAATAGATAGAGCAGAAAAGACAAATTAAGCAAAATGACTGAACATATTGAAAAAAATATGGCTGTGTATGCAATGTTCCATACCCACAAACTACCACTTCTGAAACGGGGGGAGGAGATGTCTTCTCACATCTCTTGTTTGAGGACAAACTTGGTTATAATATTTTCATACCTTTCAGTTATTGTGTATTTTAGTTTTTATCCTTCTCTTCACTTTGCATTGCTTTATATGTTTTTCTATGATTTTCTATATTTAGCAGTTGCCATTTTTTAGCACGCAGTAATATTCCATTACATTCATGTACCACAATTTGTTTAGGCATTTCCTAACCAAAGTACATTTGCTGTTTATTTTTTTCCTCCTCAGCTTAACACTATTACAACAAATGCTGCTAAAAATACATGAATATGTCAAAAATATATATACTTACACACACGCACACACACACACACATATGACCTTTTATTTTTAGTAATGCCTTCTGTTGTATATTTGTCTAGCAGTGGAGTCTCTGGGCCACATATTGTGGAATTTCTTTTTTCATTTTATTTCCATGATTCCAAATTGCTTTCTAGAATACTTGCACCAAATTCATAGCTCTACCAAAAATTCATTGGTGTCTGTTTTTGACCAACCACTCCAACATTGACCATTGTCATCTCTTATTATCTTTGGGAATGTGTGAGGTGAAACTTTATGGTTGTTTTGTTTTGCATACCTATTACTATTAGTGATTTGGAATATTCTTTCTTATAGTTAGTAGGTTTTTTTTTTTTGTTTTTATTGGAGGTATGTGAAAATGGAACATATCTTTTATCTACTTATCTATAGAGAATCTTTTTTTTTTTGCTAGTTGTTGATTTTTTGGATATCAGAATCTTATCAGAGATACTCAATTTAAAAAGTCCCCTCAGTCATTTATTTTCTTATTAATTTTGTTTATGCAACATTTTAATTAAATTATTAAAATTATTTTAATTTTTGTAATTATCACTTTTTCTTATTTGGTTAATAATACATCTACTACACACAACTGTGAAAGATATATGACCTGCTTCTCATCTAAATTTTAGTGACCTGATCTTCGATATTCAGGTCTTACATTTTTTTTAATTTAATGTGAATTCAGTGTTAGATGTTAATTTAAACCTAATCTTGCTATATTGTTTTCCATTTTCCAAGTAGTTACTAAAAAAATAGAAGGTTCTTTCCTAGGTAAATTATATATTTGATTTATTGGTCACTGTAATGCCTATCTTTTCAGCCTTCATAATCTCCATTTGGCATCTTATTTGTTTGAATTATACAACATCATAGACTTTGAGAAACCCAAACTGCTGATGACCCAAAGGAGACATGAAGTTCGTAGCTAGGCTGAAGAATAGTACTACTTATAATTACAACCTTGAATTTGTGTGTATGCGTTTATTCTGTATATGCTTACATATATCCATGTTGTCTTTCCTTATAAGCTCCTTGAAAACAGGAATTGTTTAATTTTTTTTGCCTTTGTACCCCCAGCACGTAGCATAATATTGGTACAGTAAATGCTTAATAACTACCTGTTGATTGAGTGAATAAATGATACATTTCCAAGCTATAACATAAGGGATATTAGCCATGACTCTAGAATGTTGAGTAGGCACACTTTGGAAGATTTTTAGAACACTTTCAGTCTTTGGAAGCTCTGTCATTTCATTTCTTTTTCCCCTCCACCTCTGTCTTTGTCTTTATCTTATCTTCTTCCTATTTCCTTTACTTCAGCACAGTTTATCCAAAGTAAACCCCTTGGGTGTAATATTAACACTGCATCTGCCTTTTGTGCCAAGATTGATCTTTCTTCATCTTGCCTCAAACTACCATCTGGGCTTAGTGACACAAAGTCAGTAGCTTAGATCCCCATTACCCCTCTCATGAGACTGGCCTTCTTGTGTCTATTCTGCATGTGAAGTCATCTTTTTAACTGATATTCTTTGTTGTTCCTTCTTCTTTATGCTTTGGCAAAGCTGAGATGGATGACATGCCCTGGAACCAATAATCATTGGATACCTCTCCCTAGACTGTCTTTTTCCACCATTTCTTTGTTTTCAGGGAACTCTATGGGATTACACTTTTTCCCTGAAATCCTTCCTCTACCCCATGGCACAGTGTTTTTCACTAGAACCAAAATGACAGTTAGAAGACATATTTAAGCTGGGCATGGTGGTCCATGCTTATAGTCCCTGCTATTTGTGAAGCTGAGAGAAATGCATAGGTTGAATTTGGAAATCGTGGGCAATAGTTGGGCCCAAGCCAATTGAGTACTTGCACTAAATCTGACACCACTATGGGGTGCCACCAGGCTATTTTTCTTAGATAACCCTTTCTTAGTTAACCCTTTCTTAGAATGACCCGGCTGAAGTTGAAAACAGGGCAGTTCAAAATGTCCATGTAGGTCAACAGTGTGATTGGGCCCATAAGAGATTGATTTACTTCCAGCCTAGGCCAAACAAAATGAAAATACAAACAAGCTAATTAAAATACAAGCACACAAAGAAAACATACTTTTACAGACAATACAGAATAACACAAAATCCTCACCTGTAAACATGAAGTAAAGATTGGCATAACAGGACCTAAGACTAATTTTCCACTATCATCTCTTCTTGTTGATATTGTCATCTGTTAAATGGAATGTTAAGTGGAAAAAGGAGAAAACTTGAAATTTGGTTGCCCATTCTGTTTAGATAATATACAACATTTTATTATGAGAGAAAATAATTTTATATTATTGTATTAAAAGTTAATTATTTTGTGATCCACCCTTTTTCCTCTTATTTGTTAAAACCCATTTCCTAAAAAAGTCAGTCAGTCTATGAGGGGCATGGCTGAGTGATGAGATTTGCTCCTGGGCCTCAAGGCACATGATAGTTAGTTGGGTAGTTGAGCCATTGAGTGGGACCCCACCCAACTGGGAAATCTAATTTCTGTTTAGAGTATCATTGGAATCTAGTCTGGGTGAGCCTTTGCCTAGAAGAGGAACCCCCTGTCCTGGGTCCCCTCCATTAGAGTTTAGGGCAATTCAGCTCATGAAGAAGAAACTAGATAGAGAGAACCTGATGGGGCTAGCTTCCCTTGCCCAGATGCAGTGGTGGGATTCAGCTGATTCACACTGGTTCTGTGGAACCTAATTTTAGATTCAGTTAGGCAAACTGGTTGTTGGCAGGGGCGGGGCCTTAGCTTGGTTCCTTGAAGAACTGATTGTTAATTCATTTGAATCCCACCACTGCCCAGATTGATTTGTCTTATGATCAAGCTATGTTCTCAGCTGGAGGAGTTGAAGACTTTTAGCCCATCTGCTCAGTAAAAGTCCACCAATCTGGGGCACGTAGGTGGTACAGTGAGTATAGCATGGCCCTCGAGTCAGGAGGACCTGAGTTCAAATCAGGACTCAGACAATTAACAGACTTACTAGCTGTGTGACCTTGGGCAAGTCACTTTACCCTAATTGCCCTGCCTTTCCCCCTCCAAAAAAAGAAAAAAATCTACCAATCAAGATTAATTTTTACTTCTGAGGAAAATTTCCTTTAAAAGGGCTTTGAGACATTTCAGGGTCTCCCTTGGCATCTTTAGTTTACTGAGAGAAACCACTGATCATCAATTTATTGGTTGCCAGATAGCCTAATTAATAAATTGATTATTAATTACCCAGAAACTCTATCTCTTGTGTTTTCATTCATCTCAATTAGCTTTTCTTGGAGGTGTGGTATAGTGGTAGATGAGAGTTTCTGTTGCTTTAATTGAGAGCAGTCCAATTGTTAAAACATCAGACAAAAGAAAATAAAAAATCCACAATCCAATTTTTGGTTTGTTTATTTTACTAGTTTGGTTTATGTAATTCAGTTTGTGTTCTCTGCAAAAGAGGGGATATTTCTGCTGTCCCCAAGTCAGAGCTTAGAAATGTATCATTCTCTATAATTTATCCCTGGGGAAGCTGGTGATATTGCACTTCTAGAAGGTTTTATATTTCAGAGTCTACTGCCATGGTTGCCTCTTTACCACTAAATTAGGAATTACTAGTATTATAAATCAGTTCATTAATCATCTTCACATCATATCGTCAAGTAATTTAATGTGTATAATAACACACCATTTCCAATTCTTCTTCACCCCTGGGTCTCTGCAAATATAGCCCTTGTCATTGTCAGTCCATTCACTAGCTGTTAAAAAGAAAAATAACTATAGCTTTGGGTGCATACAATGATTCATAATACAACTTGGTGTCATTTCCCTTTTTCTCATTCATCATTCAAATTGCATAATGCATTTCCCTGTATTCCTAATGCTGTGCTGTTACAGATTAGACCAGCAAGAAAAGTGAAATGATTAGTGCCAAAGAAACAAAGCATGCATAATCACATCCATTAAATATATAATTGTGACTTTCAAAAGCAAGATCATCATATAAGGATATGATGTTGCCAGATATATAGTGTTACTTTCAGGAGTCTAGTATTGGAAGTTGGAAGGGACATATGTGGCAGTGTATATTTCAATGTTATAGCAATGAATAGTTTGAAACCCCCAAATGTTAGGAATGTATTAATAAAAAGAACCATTTAATGATATACTCTGGGATATGAGTTGATAACAAACCCAGAAATTGTGAATGTTCCATAGAATCACCCTGTACTTGATATGGCTTTACTGATTGTCTTCGGGGCCAACCTTTACTTGAAAAATGACAGTGTGAATGATTGTCACCAGATAAGGTTTTGTTAGTCTCCTAGGATTTTTGCATAGAAGAAACTGTGGAAATACCATATATAACTCGTTGTACAAACTTGAGCTTAGAGTTTTATTTATTGCAAGTGCTGTAGCTGGCAAAAGAGGGAGGAATGATTGAGGCCAGCAGGACATTGGAAAGAAAATTCTCTTGCCTTGACAGCAAAGCTGGGTTGCGGTACTTTGATATTAAGTAGCTGTTTGACTAAAGGAACTTTCCCTGGGCTTCAGTTTCCTTATCTCTAAAGTGATATTGGACTATATGATCTCTAAATTGATTCCCTTTTAACCTTTACATTTTGAGAGTAAAATCTTTCTATTTGAATGAAGATCCACATCAACCTGCAGCCCCAAATGAAATGATGTCAACTCAACTAGTTTTAATTTGTTTTCCTGATGAATGTCATCTCTGCAAGCTAAATCAAACAGTTCATTTTTTTTTTAAAGGAGCTCCTTCTTTAGGGAAAAGAAATAGAGTTTTCTGAGCATGCATTTCCTAGGAAAGTTTCTCAAGTAAATTTGGTCAGGTTTTACTTAAAGTAAATATCAGAATCCACTAATGCCTTAAACAGATTAAATATCTAGTAGTCATTTTCTCACTTTTTTTTCTTAGATTCAGAAAATACCTTAAATTATATCAAATATGACATATGACTATGCAGAGAAAACTATTAGAGGGAAGAGTAACAGACTTGCTAATAGATATCTTTTATAAGAATGGATGTTACAAGTAGGTCACATGTGAGTTGTAATGGATAAAATGAATTCTGATGTCAATTAAGGAGTTCTACAGGTTGACAATGACAACTCGTATGATGAAATGAAAGAGAATCTATGTATGAGTCTCTGGGAGTTTTTAGAAGGGAGATCCACCCCACCCTTCTAGAACTTCCTGTTTTTATCTAGTAAAAAAGTAGCTATGATCAGTGGTAAAGGTGGTTGAGGCTCAGAGGTGTGTGTGTGTGTGTGTGTCTGTGTGTGTCTGTGTGTGTGTGTGTGTCTGTGTGTGGGGGGGGGGTTGAGACTGGGAGAACCACTTTTTGCTTTAAGGTTACTTTGAAATCCTCCTCTCTACCCACCCAGCCCCCCCTCCCTCCCCCGTGCCTGCCCATAACACACACACACACACACACACACACACACGCACACACACACACAACACAATAATGACTGGTTTTGTTGTTGTTGTTATTCTTTCTTGGGATAATTTCTGGTCTTTAATATGAAAGTAGCTAGGGGTTCTGCATGGTCTTACTTTGTTCCTTCCTTCTGCTCTTTTTGTTCTGCCCTACTTGGATACTAGGAGATCATCTAAAGCAGAAGTGTCAAACTCTGTCCACCATCATGGCCACACTCCTTGGTGCTGCCTAAATGAAATTAAAATATGAATAGGAAATTATAACAAAATAAATAAAAATACAATACAGATAATGTTAATTTGTGATTTTCTAAGCCAATATGTCAGCAGCAGAGATTCACATTTTGAAAGGACAGTCCCTTGTCAATTAACTATTCTCTCCAACCTCAGCAAGTTGGGTGTAATAGAGTCAGCACACTAGGCTTAGTTTTTGCTCAGTCATTCAAGAAACATTTATTGAGCACTTATGATGGGTCAGGCTTGGTGCTGAGCACTGGGAATACAAATAAAAGCACAAAGGATAGTCTCAGGCCTCTTAGAGCTTACATTCTGAAACAAGAAGACGATATACAAAAGGCAGCAGAGGCAATTGGAGAGCTTAAGGTACCTGCCCCAGGAATATATGGTAGAGAAACTTTAGGGTAGACCCTGGAGAAGACTGAAGAGATAGAAGATCTATATGGTTCTCCCAGAACCTCAGTTCAGATTTTTGTACTAGTCATCCAATCAGAAGAGACCTCAGTGTGGAGGGCACTTCTAGTGCCTGAATTTCAGGGCTGGTGTGAAATTCTAGGATGAAAAAAAATACAGTATTGGAGGGAAGTCCAGAATACAGACAAGAGAGTTTTTCTTGTAGACTAGCTGTGTGACCTTAGATGAGTCTCTCAACACTCTCTGGCCCTCTTAGTTTGGCATCTGTTAAGTGGAGAAGCTGTGCACTTTATTTCAACATATTGTGATTTAAATTGAGTATTACATATGGACAAAGATAAGTAAGATATGATATTAATTAAATTATGACACCATTGCCATGTATATTTAGCTCTGTCTTAAAAACATTTTCTAAAAATGTTTTTTGTTTTGCTGGGATTAAACATATTCTGGACTACTACCCATAGTTTACAAAAAGCTTAAAATTCACTGTAATGTTATACAGAAATTTAAAGGTATTTTTAAAAATTGGTTTTTTGTGTCTTATATGGATACTACCCATCACAGAAGAGCACTGTTAGAATAGTCACAGAAATCTGACATATAGTATTTATCATTTCCCATCTTAACTACTGAAACTCTAGGCTTTGTTGTCCTCCTTATCATAAAATAGTCCAGACCCTGCTATTGATGCTTCTTTTATAGTTGTAAAATAGGGCACCTTGTCACTGGTTTTCTAGTTCTTTTATTTTGTGTCAGAATCTGCTGCACTACTTCAGTATTGTTCTTATAGTTGGGTCCCAGTGAATCACTTCATCCCTTTTCTCCACTCAGTAATCTGTGGCATTCTTTCTTTTTCTCTGCCCTTTGATTTTAAGTTGTTGAGAAAGGCTCCTTTCAGTTACTATCTGATTCAAAAACATCTTTAATCTTTTCCCCTTATCCAATCCTGAAGTTTTTTCCCCTGTTATTTTCAGCCACATTCTCACTTTAATCTTTGTTTAAATGTCTTCTTTTATCTTTCAGCACTTAATTGATTAATCCTAAATAATGGTTGCAACATTTGCAGACTGCATACAGAAAATTGTATTGTTGTTTCTTTGTTTCTGTAAAAGACAGGTCCTGACATAGCTGTGGCTTTCTTGATTCAAAATTAGATAGATAGATAGATAGATAGATAGATAGATAGATAGATAGATAAATGGAAAATGTGCTTGGACAATTTAGTGTCTGACAGGTTGATCAAAGGTATTCACATAGTATGTAAACCTACCAAACAGTTGTGTTTATGTCTAAAATAAGGCTTAGTTATGCTCTGTCCCCACAAAAATACTAACAATCACATTTTTCTTTTTAGGGAGTGGCATGAAGATCAACCATATCAGTTGGAGAAAAACAGCAACAAGAAAACATGTACATACATACATATACACACATATATCTATCTATACATACCTATGTATGTATATATATATGTGCATACATATGCATACACACACATATATATATATGTATAACACAATACTACATGTGTAAGACAAAAAGCTGCTTGAGAACAGTATCTGTTTCATTTTAGCTATGTATCACCAGTTCCTGACACAATAGCCAAATACACACACAATTACACATACACATACACACACACACACACACACACACACATTCTTTCCCAAAATGGTTTATGGTTTTTTCTCATATCCCATTATAACATTATCCTATTATACTTCTAAGAATTAGAACAGGTCAAAATATTAGATACTGCCCCCGAATAGCCCATCTTTGTTGTTGATGATGGCTTTTTATATGAAATTAAAAGTAAAAACAAAATCAACATATCATGTAATGCTGATATGTCTGCTTTTAAAATTGGTTGCCTCAAATACCTCACAATCTTAGAGTCTTAGGAACTTTAAATGATTCACATAATACGACTTCTTCCGGAAAGTTGGACACTTCTATATTATACTCAAAAAATGGTACTTGTTTAATCCAGGGCATCTGGCTATCTGATATGTAGCTGTACATCTCTCCTTGTCCTTGCTCACTCTATTACTTATCTGAAATAGTACTTGCTAGACTAGGGGTGGGGAACCTGTGGCCTGGAGGCCACATGTGGCCTTCTAGGTCCTTGGATATGGCCTTTTGACTGAGTTCAAGTTATACAGGACAAATCCATTTATTAAGGGGATTTGTTCTGTGAAGTTTCTAGATTCTAGAAGACACCTCCAAAGACCATGCTCCCCTCCCCTGGGAAAGTTGTTCCACTCAGCTTTGAAACTTTACCCTGAGGCCAAGGTGACAGGTGAGTTAATGACTGCAGACAACTCAGCCTACTTTAGCAAATCCATGATTATTCTTCATATTTTATCTACATATATACTTTAGGCCTCTTGGTATTTGCCCTTCTGCCTGGAGTGTGTCATTATTCTTCCCCTTCACCTGCTTTCTTCCTCTTGCTCTAAGAACAGTAATCAGACCCATACAACTAATACATGGCTTTTACGAAGGCCTGAATCCACTCAGTTTCTCTGTGACTTACCAGATAAAAACTTCCTTCTCTGGCTACCGTTTCCTTATATATATATTGTCCCCTTGCCTATTAGAATGTAAGTCCCTTAAGGATAGTGAATAATACTGCAAGTTCAAAGATTAGTATATAGTAGATCCTTAAATGATTTTCATTCATTCATGCATTCATTCATTCATCCATCCATTTAATTTCTCTTGCTCCAGGGTGTCACTGGAGAAAAGCCAGACAGTGACACTAATTTCATCTATTACTATACACACACACACACACACACACACACACACAAACACACACATATTCACACTCGTGTGTGTGTGTGTGTGGTCGGTCCCTGATGCTGTACTAAGCTCTGTCTCTATTCTTATTGCACCCTAATCTTAGTATCTATGATGGCTATTGAAAATCTCTTTTTTCCCTCCTCTTGAATTTCAACCATACTCTACAATTATAATACATAGTTAGGAAATTGGGGTGATTTCATGTGAACTCAACTCCCTAGCTTCATTTAAAAAAAAATTCGTAGTAACTTCATGACCTCCCTCTTACCTTTTACTCTAGTCAAAGAACAGGAAATATCCTTAATCCTAAGTAAAACTAGCCATGTGTGAATATAGATTTAGAACAGGAAGGGACCTTAGTAGACATCAAATTCAACATTATCATTTTTCAGGTGAAGAAACTGAAATACACACAGGTTAAAAAAAACTTGTCTCTGGTCACAGCTTATTGGAGTCTGAATCAGAATTTCAATACAGGTCTATTTGCCTCTAGGCCTTGTGCACTATCCGTTATACCATATTTCTTCCCTTACTCTACCCTTGAATCTCATAAGATGACATTTAGTGAAGTCAAATATATTAGGTAACAATTTATTAGCATAGGATGAGGGGAATGAAATAGATAGGAATTCAGAGAAAACAACTGAGGTCTTTCTTAGACTGAAAGCTCAAAGTTGGTCAAAAATATTATTACATAGGCCTCCTAACATACCCACCATCTTAAACCTGCCTTTCAATGAAATATACTTTCTAGAATATGGGAGCATATAGTTTTACTTTCTGCTGTCATATTGATACCAGATTTGAAGTAAGGTGCTCTAGTTAGGCCAGAAATTTTTAGGAAGAAATCTAGTAAATCAGCAATTTCATGAGTATGAATAACCACTTGTCAGGCATGTCGTGAAATGGAAATCACAGAATTATAGAATTCAAGAGTTGGGAGGGACTTCAGCAGACATCTAAACTAACACAAACACAGAAAAATCCTCTCTAAAACTTATTGGCAAGTAGTCATCAGGCCTCTGGTTGAAGAACTCTAATGAAGGCGAATCTACCCCCTTTTGAGGTAACTCACAGCTATAATTGTTTGGAAATCTTCCCTCTCCCCCTCCCCCTCCCCCACCATATCAAACCTAGATTTGCTTCTCTGTAGTCTACCAGTTTCTCTATATTTCATTCCTGGGACCAAATAAATCTAATCCCTTCTCCACCTGACAGTTTTTCAGATATTTAAAGACAGCTATAATGCATCAACTGAGTTTTCTCTTTTGTAGAAGGATAGTCCTTCCAAATCAAAGATTCAATATTGTCTTAATGGTTGGGTGTGTTGGCCATGCCAGGTCATTGAAAGGATTCCAGATCTCAGGATACCTATGGGTCAGAATTGAGGGGGTGGGGGGAGAATGGGAATCTAAGAGCTAAAAGAGGGGAGTGATGGCAATCATGGCTTCCTTTCTTACCAGATGATCTCCTAACATTGAAATTGCTTTATTTGACAATTACCTATTTCCTACATTTAATTTCATTACCATACAAATATCAATAATACGGAGGTTAGATGAAGGTTAGGTGAAATATTTACAAAACATAAAGCAATATGTAGAATAAAAATATCAAGGCCACAGAATCTAGGTCTTTAAATTTTAGGAACCTGTAAGTCAGAAAGCATATGTCTTTTTTAGTTTTACATTCAATCTCACATGTGTTATGCAATATATGTTGTTATACACTTCTCAAATTAAAGCCATCACACATTGATTAGATTAAAGTTTCACACATAACATATTACAGTTATTCTGGAAGTCGGTTATTCTCACATCTTGAAATGATTAGCATATAGGAGCTAAAGATGAAAGGCTTAATCTCTTCAACAACTTGTAAAAGCAATTTGGCTGCTTCTTTGAATTATGTGCTACTGAGTCTTAATGTCTTTCTAGGTGTGTTGTTTTTATTTTTAAGATTATATCTCATTTAGAAAGTAGAGAACCTAAATTCTACACATTTGTTCTTTGTAGATTTACAAGATCATGCCTGTTCATTAGGAAAAAAAAAAACTACTACAGAGATTCATTTGAGAGAGTACTTTTATGGTTTTCATAAGAAACTGAAATCTATTTGTTCAGAGATCATTTAACCCAATATTTGAAAGAATGATATAGCTCAAATCATTTTTCTTCTGCCTTATGTTTTTGTTAATCACATTACCATGTGGATAGGTTTCTGGTCTTGATTTTAATGGAAGTTTTTGTTGGACCAGAGAAAATTTGGTCTACTGGATAGAGTCTTGAAGTTGATGTCAAGAAGACCTTGGTTTAAACTCTTGCTCTGACACCAACTTTTCAACCATTGAAAAGTTAATTAACCTTTTTGGAATTCCTGAAGCTAAATGGAGTTGGAGGCAATTCTATAGAATTTGTTTACCATTCCATAAATGGGTTGTAGTGCGTTGTTCAAGATAGTAGAGGAAGTTCTTTTATTGAGAAATCTGCCTGGTAACAAAAATCCTTAGTGCATCCATATGTGTTGTAGGAACAGCTTGGAAATGTCACTTCAACTGAGTGTGTAAACATAGCCTTTAGAAAGGTTAATTCAAAAAGTTGGTCAACAAGAATTTATTAAGGCTTACTATGTACCCATGAAAGCTGAAAGGATAATAACATCTGATGAATTCATCTTTTCTAATGGTCAGAGACACCTCAACATTTCTAAATGTCATTTACAAACATATCACTATGTCATTTCTTAAGGCATGTAATAATGCTAGAATTAGTATTCATGCACATCTGTTAAAGGAGATACATACTCCTCAAACACTGAGCCAAACTTACACTCTAAAGTGGTTAGGGGAAAAAATGTTTCTTCAGGTTTCCTGAATGATTTTAACATATGAGTAGTAAAAAAAAAGCAAATACTTTTTCTGCATGGAAAAAGCAACCAGAAAATAAACCACACACACACACACAGACACACACACACACACACGCACACACACAGACACACACACACAGACACACAATGAAGATTTGATGATTTAAAAGTGTGACCTGTGGTTGTTTGACTTAAGATGCATTTTTTTTCTGATTGGCTGATAAAATCTATAAAAACCAACATTTTCATATATGTTTGATATGATATAATACCTTTGTGTTGTTTTAATTTGCATTTCTATTATTGTAATGATTTACAATATCTTTCATATGCTTGTTGGTAGTTTGCTATTTGATTTATAGTTGATCAGTCAACAAGCATATATTAAGCACTTATAGTATGCCCAGCATTGAATTTATTTCTTCAGAAACTTTTCCATGTTTGTTTTGTAAACTATATCCCTTAACCATGTATCTATTGGGAAAAGCTTTTGTTCTAATGTTTGTAAAAATGCCATATGTATTATAGAATATTTTAAGTATGTTTCTTACAAAAAGACAAATTAATGGACTTTGATCTATTTTGTCATGCCTTCATTTTACGAGTCAGTTTATCCCACTTATATTCATGGAAATTGTTATGATTATTATCATTTTTTCCTTTCATTACATCCTATTTTTTGTTTCTTCTCATTATAACTCTCCTCCTGGGAAAGAAAAAGAAATGGGAGAAAGGAAGTGCAATCAGTACTAGTTATCTATTACTTGAACAGTATGCCACCACTTTTCTCCCTCTTCTCCCAGTATATCACCTACATCATCAGGTCTTAACATTTTTTTCTCCCATCCCCCTTTTTATTCACTTCTCTCTAAAGTTTTGTTTGTTGGTTTTGTGGATATTCCTTTTGTAACTCTTTTTGTGACTCAAACCTCTCTTCTCTCCTTGTTCAGCCTTGTTGCTTGTTTACTGTGTAGCACTACTACACTATTCTAGCATCACTATGTTGTCTGCCTCTGTCTCTCTGTCTCTGACTCCCTCAAGTACATATGAGACTTATGAGATACACACTTACCTCATCTCCTGGATATTCTTATTTTATTTTATTTTTTCTTGAGGCTCAGGAGTTGCCTATTTACCTTACCACCTGGATGCTTTTATGTTCTTTTCTTGTGATGCCTCGTTTTAACATAATTACCATTCTCTTCTTCCTCATTCCCAGCATCTTCCTTTTCTTTAGTTCTCCTTTCTTTAATTTCCTCAACTCTTTTTCAGTTATCAAAAGCTATGGAGGAGTGACTGTGATGCAATAACCTAATTGGTAAGCTATGACTATGTTCATTATGAAATGTTCTAAATGGAAATATTTGTGGATTCTCCTATTTCCATTCCAACACTGATTTAAAAGGCAAACATTTTTAAAAAGGAAAATGTAATTAATTACCTGGGAAGCACATTTTGGAGGGGTGACTTGAATTTTCAAACTGAAACATTGTATGGAAAGTTTTAAATAAAGTGGGTACAAAATAGTTATGTAATAAGGAAAACTTTTGTTGCTCATTGATGAACATTGTCCTTCCCTTGAAAAATTGTCTAAGACTGATTAAACCATGTTGTGGCAAGCCATGGTTGGGCAAGATGTTAGTGACCCCAGGTTTAAGTAGAATAAGAACAGGTTTTATTCTTGTATTTGCTAATGCTGAAGGTAGGCTTAAAATGAAAACTTTGATAATTAGTCATCGTCCATGAGTTTTTTAAGTGCCATAAATATACCTGTTGTTAACAGAGTTTAATGATATGTGGAAGGTGAATTTTTTTTTCTATCATCTGTTTATAACTTTCCATGCAAGATAATTCTAGAACTATGGTCTAACCTAGAGATTAGAAAGCTATTATATTCCTTGAGGTCTAATAAAGTTACTTTCAATGTGATTGATGCTTAATAAATATTTGTGTAATTAAAAGGGCAATTATGGAGCTATTCTTGAAAAAGCAAGGTTAGCATCTGAGAACATTTTTATCATTTTCCTCTCCTTCACTACTCTCTTACTTACTCTATGGATCGAGGTTCCTTTTAGCTCTTAAAGTATAATGGTTCTCTGATATTCCTTTCCTTTCCTTTCCTTTCCTTTCCTTTCCTTTCCTTTATTTCCTTTCCTTTCCTTTCCTTTCCCTTTCCTTCCTTTCCTTCCTTTTCCTTTCCTTTCCTTTCCTTTCCTTTCGTTTCCTTTCCTTTCCTTTCCTTTCCTTTCCTTTCCTTTCCGTTTTCCCTTTTGGTTTCCTTTCCTTTCCTTTCCTTTCCTTTCCTTTCCTTCCTTTCCTTTCCTTTCCTTTCCTTTCCTTCCTTTCCTTTCCCCTTCCTTTCCTTTCCTTTCCTTTCCTTTCCTTTCCTTTCCTTTCCTTTCCTTTCCTTTTCCTTTTCCTTTTCCTTTTCCTTTTCCTTTTCCTTTTCCTTTTCCTTTTCCTTTTCCTTTTCCTTTTCCTTTTCCTTTTCCTTTTCCTTTTCCTTTTCCTTTTCCTTTCCTTTCCTTTCCTTTCCATTCCATTCCATTCCTTTCCTTTCCCGTTGTTTAAATGTAGTTTCAGTGAGGTTTGTGTTCTTAGGGTACAGTCCAAGGAGGGAGAAGGAACACTACAAGATAGGGCACAGTAAGAGGCAGGAACTTCCAGAGATAAAGTAAAACAATTAAGTTTTATTAAGTAGGGATGCTCGCAATATGAAGGGAGGTTGGGAATGATGGAAACATGTCTGGGTTGCTGGAATCCAGGCAGAGTGAAGCACCCAAATCTGTAAAGCCCAGTGTGTTTTTATAAGCTTAAAATTTGGGGTTAAACTGGATTAGATGTAGGGACAATAAGAAAACATTCTGGTTGCTCAATTTTTTTTTGTTGTTGTTCATAGCAGGATGATGAAAACTATCCTAGAATAACAAGTAAAATAAAAGAGCTGCTTTATAATCCATCAGAGGAATTCAATATATGCAATATATTTTAAGGAGTCCTTATTTGTGAATTTGAATCAGCTGAAGCTCATTGTCTCTACTAAATTTGCAAAATGTGATTCTCAACTGTAGCCTTTGCATTTGCAAGGTGAAACTGCTTCATTTTATTAACTCAGAATAAGAATGCTAGGTTTTACTGACAAAAACCCTTACTGTCAGTGTGGGGTCAGAGCCAAGATAGCAGCTGGAAAGCAGGGACTTGCCTAGGGCTCTCCCCCAGGACCCTCCAAACACCAATAAAAAATGGCTCTGAACAAACTCTAGAACTGCAGAACTCACAAAATAGCAGAGGGAAACAGGGCTCCAGCCCAGGACAGCCTAGATGGTCGCTGGGTAAGGTCTATCACACATGGAGCTGGGAGCAGAGGGGAGCAGAGCCCAGCGTGGGCTGTGCCCTGACCAACCAGACTGGGAGCCGGGCAGAACAGGCCCTAGTGCCCTGAATCAGTGAGCTGTGGCAGTTACCAGACTTCTCAACCCACAGATGCCAAAGACAACAGAGAAGGTTAGTGGGAAAAGCTGCGGGGACAGAATGAAAGGAGTTTGTGGTTCAGCCACCTCCCAAGGGGCAGTGGAGGTGATGCAGCAACAGAGCTACTGCTGCAGTTGCTTCTGGCCCCAGGCCCACATGGTGGGAGGAATTAAGTGGCTGATCAGAGCAGGAATGCAGAGCCTGCTTAAGATCTGAGTCCAGTCTAGGGTTGGCAGTTCTTGGGGGAGGAGGAGCGCTGGTGTGGCAGAGCTTGCTGTATAGAAATAGCTCTGAAAACAATAGCACATCCCCTCAAGTTTTGAACAATGTACTCTCTACTCTACAAGCACTCATACCCCGAAAAAAAACTCAAGGGTCAAGTAGTTGGTTGGGAACATGGCCAGGCAGCGAAAATGCTCTCAGATTCAGACTCAGACTTTGGAATCTTTCTTTGGTGACAAGGAATTCCAAAACATACAGCCAGAAGAAGCCAGCAAAGTCAAAGAGCCTACATCAAAAGCCTCCAAAAAAGCCATGAACTGGTCCCAGGCCATGGAAGAGCTCAAAAAGGATTTGGAAAAGCAAGTTAGAGAAGTAGAGGAAAAATTGGGAAGAGAAATGAGAGTGATGCAAGAAAACCATGAAAAACAAGTCAATGACTTGCTAAAGGAGACCCCCCAAAATTGAAGAAAACAGCATCTTAAAAAATAGACTAACTCAAATGGCAAAAGAACTCCAAAAAGCCAATGAGGAGAAGAATGCCTTGAAAGGCAGAATTACCCAAATGGAAAAGGAGGTCCAAAAGACAACTGAAGAAAATACTACCTTAAAAATTAGATTGGAGCAAGTAGAAGCTAGCGACTTGATGAGAAATCAAGATATTATAAAACAGAACCAAAGGAATGAAAATGTGGAAGACAATGTGAAAATTGGAAAAAACACTGACCTGGAAAATAGATCCTGAAGAGATTATTTAAAAATTATTGGAGTGCCCGAAAGCTACGATCTAAAAAAGAGCCTAGATATCATCTTTCAATAAACTATCAAGGGGAACTGCCCTGATATTCTAGAGCCAGAGGGTAAAATAGAAATTGAAAGAATCCACTGATTGCCTCCTGAAAAAGAACCCCAAAAGAAAACTCCTAGGAATATTGTCACCAAATTCCAGAGCTCGCAGATCAAGGAGCAAATACTGCAACCAGCCAGAAAGAAACAATTTGGGTATTGTGGAAACACAGTCAGGATAACACAGGATCTAGCAGCTTCTACATTAAGGGATCAAACGGCTTGAAATATGACATCCCAGAGGTCAATGGAGCTAGGATGAAAACCAAGAATCACCTACCCAGCAAAACTGAGTATCATACTCCAAGGCAAAATATGGATTTTCAATAAAACAGAGGACTTTCAAGCTTTCTCAGTGAAAAGACCAGAGCTGAATAGAAAATTTGATTTTCAAACACAAGAATCAAGAGAAGCATGAAAAGGTAAAGAAGAAAGAGAAATCACAAGGGACTTACTAAAGTTAAACTGTTTTGTTTACATTTCTACATGGAAAGATGATGTGTATAATTAATGAGACCTCAGTATTAGGGTAGCTGAAGAGAATATACATACATACACACACACACACACACACACATATTTAGACAGAGGGCACAGAGTGAGTTGAATATGAAGGGATGATATGTAAAAAAATAAAATCAAATTAAGGGATGAGAGAGGAATATATTGAGAGAGGGGGAAAGGGAGAGATAGAATGGGGTAAATTATCTCGCATAAAAGTGGCAAGAAAAATCAGTTCTGTTGGTAGGGAAGAGGGGGCAGGTAAGGGGGAATGAGTGAATCTTGCTCTCATCGGATTTAACCTGAGGAGGGAATAACATACACACTAAATTGGGTATCTTACCTCCCAGGAAAGAAGGAGGAAGGAGAGAAAAAAGGGGGGACTATAGAAGGGAGGGCAGATAGGGGGGGAGGTAATCAAAAGAGAACACTTTTGAAAAGGGGCAGGGAGAAAATTGAATAAAGGGGTATAGGATAGGAAGGAGCAAAATATAGTCAGTCTTTCACAACATGAGTATTGTGGAAGGGTTTTGCATAATGATATACATGTGGCCTATGTTGAATTGCTTGCCTTCTTAGGGAGGGTCGGTGGGGAGGGAAGAGGGGAGAGAATTTGGAACTCAAAGTTTTAAAAGAAGATGTTAAAAAAAGTTTTTGCATGCAACTAGGAAATAAGATATGCAGGCAATGGGGCACAAGCATCTGTCTTGCCCTACAAGAAAGTAAGGGAAAAGGGGATGGGGGGGAGTAGGGTGACAGAAGGGAGGACTGACTCGGGAATGGGGCAATCAGAATACATGCCATCTTAGAGTGGGGGGAGGGTAGAAATGGGGAGAAAATTTGTAATTCAAGCTCTTTTGAAAATTAATGCTGAAAACTAAAAATATTAAATAAACAAATAATGATTTAAAAAAAAACCCTTACTGCCAATGTACACTGATTCCTTGGAACAAAAATAAATGTATACTTTATATTTAATCTTTCATTCTTTATTCATAACGAAGCACAGGTTGTGCATCATAAAGTATGATTCCCACAGACTCAAAAGAGATACAAAAGATAAATTTATGTGAGGTATAGTAATGTGTATAATTTAGAAACATCCTAAAAGATATAGATTATGAACAAAGACTAAAATGTTTAACAGGAAGTAACAACAGCACCCTTTGACAAAGGGCAATTTATTGTGATGGAAAGAAAGTCAAGGTCATAGGGAGAAAATAATAAGCTTCAAAAATACTGCCTCCTCTGTTCCTTTAGCACCCATGAAAATAGTAACTAAATGGCTTGTAGTTAATGAAAAGTCAAAGTGTCATATCTACAACTAATTATAGTAAGAAGTGAGGATTGACCATCACTATGTCTAGCATTATTTAATACAGACCGGAAAATCTCACAAGCACAATATGCAATAGATGCTTGAAAAAAATGGCTACATCAGATTGCTATATGTCCAAATAGATAAATAGCAATCACAGATGGAGAAAGATTCATATTGGTCTATACTTAAGAACAAGCAGAATGAAAAGGAAGTCAGTAAAATGTATTGGTTGTGTCCATGATGAATGGTCAAGCCATAAATATGTAGAGAGGGTAAGATAAAACGTTTCATTTTATAGCTTGCCAAATAGCCTAAATGGGCAGTGTCTTTCTTTTAAAAAAAAAAAGAAAAACAAATGGATTAAACTATTTGCTTGCTATTTTATTTGTATTTGATTTTCTCTTGATTTTTAATATCTTGTTTTCAAAGCTACTGACACACAAATGGTAAGTCTTATTCTTGGATTCAACTTTATACCTTAATTGGATCTCCCAGAACCTTTTTTCTGATAGCAGAGACTTAGAGAAGTGAGACTTAACTCTGCAGCAAGATGAGACATCAGAGCAGTACTTAAAATGGAAAACAAAGAGACATATGTTTATATGTATATGTACATATGTGTATGTAAGAGACAGAGATGTAGATACAGATGAGGAAAATGATGCCTATAAAGGTCAAGTTACTTGCCTAGTATCACACAGATTGTAAGTAGATTTCAATACTGATTTTCTAATTCCAAAACCAGAGGTCTTTCCTCTCTTATCACATATTTAACCTTTTTTTTTTTTTTTTTGCTTTTTGGCAGGGCAATCAGGGTTAAGTGACTTGCCCAAGGTCACACAGCTAGTACATGTGTCAAGTGTCTGAGGCCGGATTTGAACTCAGGTCCTCCTGACTCCAGGGCCGGTGCTCTACTCACTGTGCCACCTTCCTGCCCCTGAACATTAGTTTTTATATGTGAAAAATGAGGGTGATAATACTTGTATTTACCCTATGCAGATTTGTGAGATTCTCATCAGATTTGATGATTACAAATAATTACAATTTACATAGCACTTTAAAGTTTGCAAAGTGCTTCACAAACATAAATATGTATATATTTATATGAGTATATACAGATATGTATAGTACATATGTATATATGTATGTGTACATATATTAAAAACCATTGAATATATATAAATGCCATCTTTATTAAAAATAGCACCTTTATTTCTTCTCCTCCTCCTTCTCCTTTTTCTACTTCTTCTATTTCTTTGGTATAGTGTGGGGCCTTAGTCATCAGAAGAACAAGCAAACCATCCAATTAGTATGAGTTTAGAGGCCTGCAACAGCTCAGGGACCCAAACAGTTCCCCCAGCATAACACAATGATAATGCAGTTTCTGCCATTACCTTGAGACTTTGTTGGGATTATCACAATTCAAATAATCCTAGTGTGGGTAATATTTTTAACTATTGTTAAATTTAAATTTTCATCCCAGCATTAATGATCCGAAAAAAGATTTTCACGGAACTTGAGGGAAAAGAGTATAAGGAGGAAAGGAATAAACTGGAAAGGAAGGCAAGAAAGAGGAGGGATTGAGGAGATAGAGAAGACACTTTTTACCCATTTCATGCTGTCTCCTGGGGCAAGCCCTACTTCAGAAAAGACATTCTTTCACTTCTGGGCCTTTTACTGAAGTCTATGTTATTTGTTTTTATTTAACGAAAAAGTAAGTTCTGTCAACTCTGTACTACTAGTAGAATCACCTGAAACAAATACTGTTTAGCCACACTAGAACAATACTGATCCCTGAGGCATCCAGCTAAATGAGATTTATGGAAACAGTTGTGTAAGCTGGAAGCTATAAAAGTCCATCCAATTTTCTCCTAGAATTTTTTTAAAGGGAGGGAAATAATATCTAAAATGCTACCAGGGCAAGAATCCAAGATCTTTTCTCCTTCCTGAATTAAGCCCCTACAGGGCGAAATATGCGTTTTTCTCTCAAAAATGAAGAAACACCGGTGAAGTCCAAATCTTCCTTTGCAATCAAACATCCTCAGGAAAGATATGACATTGACAATCAAATTCTGCTCAAAGCATTTAGAGGATTGTAAATAGATGGATAGAGATCAAGTTAGAATAAAGTTAATTATATTTCTAATTCGTTGGCAAAAATCTCTCTCCATTCATCCTCTTAAATGTAACTCCCCCTCCCATTCCTCTTCCCAGGAAACCATTCTCATTGACCCTCTCAGAATTTGACTTGTCACGCACAATGCAGCTACATGCACATTTCTGAAATTCATAGCAGATGGACTTTTCCTTATTACTTGTCTGGCCTCTTCCCCTTAGATAAAATAAGGCCAAATAGATGCATAAAGGGCAGTCTAGGAAAGGGGACAAAAATAAGAATAATAAACTGTGTATTTTTTCCTATTTAATATAATACTTTAAATTTAATGAGAAATGAGTATTAATAGTATAGAAACTTATCTGAGATCCAGTTACAATGGTCTCCTTTGTGTTTCTTGAACAAGATGCTTCATATCCTGAATCAGGGTATTTTCATTGGCATTTCTGGGATGCTCTGCTTCCTCATCTCTATTTCCTGATCTCCCTGGCTTCCTTCAAGTCCCACATAATATCCTGTGTTCTATAAGAAGCCTTTCCTTCTCCATCTTAAAGCTAGTGCCTTCCCTCTGTTTATTATCTTGAATCATCTTGTGTGTAGATTGTTTATACATGTTTGTGTGTTATCTCCCCCATTAGAGTGTGAACTTCTTTAGGATTGTGACTGGTTTTTAACTTTTTTTTTGTATCCCAAATGATTAACAAAATGCCTAGAAAATAATAGGCCCTTAAGAAATGTTTTTTGACTAGGCAAGTATTTTTTTTAGCAATATCAAAAGATTTGCATCTAAATGCATTCTAGTCCTCAGGGTATATATACAAGAGAATGAGAAGATGACAGATATCTGGATGGAGAACTGTCTGACCAGTCTGCATAATTGGACAAGTCTTTTGGCCTCTGTCTTACCCTCAGGGAATCTACTATTGCACCCTTCTAAAATATCATCACAATAAATTCCATGCATCTGAAGGTAATACTTTATTGTACTTCTAAGAAGAATAATAATAATTGTTAAGAAGACAACATTTTCAAGGCTTTTTGCAAACAGGAAGCTCATTTAACAAATGTAGTAGATGAAGAAGCTTAGCATGAAAACCTATATTGTAATCAAAGACAGAGTCCCTTGCTATTACAGTGGAGTTTTCCAAGGGATTTTGGAAAAAAAAATTGATAGATGCACTTCAGTACCACATAGGAGAAGGCTAAGATTTTGCCCTTCTTTTTCATTGTAACATTTTATCCCCCCCCATTAGATTATCTTGAACAGATTTGTGTTTTATGCATTTATTAGGATCTTCAATACAAGAGCTTGTTTAAAAGGCTCTAATAGGGCTGTTTAACAACTCTTCATGAGCCCTGGAAACATCTCTTTGAATGCCTGAGAAAAGCAATAGTAGAGCTAAATGAGTGAGATGCACAGCATAAAGCACAATTGATGTTTATCTTTACAGTCAGCTACTTTGTTAGTTCAAGCATTGTTGCTAGACTGCAGATATTAGACTGTCACAATGGTTTTCCTAAACTACTAAGCCTTTTAGAGAAAATAAAAACACGTGCGATGTGAAACTGAAAGTTGCTATCATTACATGTTTTATCCATTTTATATTCAAGTCTGAGGGAGAGGGACTTTCCATAAAATGGATATTTATGTAAAAGGAATGAATCTATAGAGATGTAGTTTTTCCACAGGGACTGCCAGTCAGTCACATTTGGAGGCTAGATTTAGTTCCAACATGGTCCTAGATAATATTTATCTGTAGATAAGACACAAGAGACAGGAGCAGGGAATAAGTTAAAGGAGAAAGGAAGGAGAAAGAAACAGTGTCTGAGACCACAGTACAGCCATGTTTTTCTACATCAGGTCTATTACAATGAGAGTAAGGAAGAGGGAAGAGACACATGAATATAAGATTTGGGGTGGGGCTGGGGGTACGTTTAACCAGCACCACTTTGTAGTGCTTGGGTTTTAGGTTCATGAGCCAGAGCAATGGACTAATATTTCTTTGTTATGGAAATGTTAGGGGTATGGAATGGAAGACCATACTGCATAGTTCACCATGAGGTTGGGAACAAGAGAATTACTGAAAACTTCAATAGTGCTCCTCAATACCAGTGTGGGAAACCTCATGAGAGTTAACTGCTAGTGACTCACTGCTGTTACTGAGAGTTTTATTTTAAGTCACTAACCTTCTGGATTATATCTCTCTCATTTTGGGAGACTGAAAAGTGAAAATAATTAAACCTTGAAAGAGCCAGGAAATGATTGGGATTTATCATTCTATGATGCATGTGTGTAAATATTTAACTTCTTCCATACTTTAGACTAATCCAATTAAATTCTTTAAATATATTTTTAGACTGAGCTGATTTATACATACAATGCAGTATCTAAGAGGATGTGAGGAATTCCAAGTGGGATGATGAAACATAAACCAAAGAGAGTAGTGCCAGGGAATAATAGATTCTCTGTGGCCTAACCAATGCATTTGTGAGGGAAAAACATATAATACAGTATTTGAAGTGAGGTTCATTACACAAATACTATTTTTTCAAAAGTCTAATTTCTACATAGATGAACAAAAAAGCAAAACAAATGAAACTCCTCAATTTAAATGTGTGAGTCCCTAGAAGCATAGACCTAGAAGTAACCTTAGATATCATGTAATTGTAAAGAATATACATGGAAATGTAAGAAATGTATGTTTATCAAGGTTGTATAAATGTATAGATATAAGACTTATGGGAAGGTATAGATAGATGTGATCTGAAGTCTAGGACTGGTTCTGATGAGAGGAGGAGAACCAGCATGATAGCTTTTGAGGACAGAAAAGTAATCTCAGAGAGTACCACCAGGCCGGGTGTTCTTTCCTTCAGTTTCTGAGAAGGGTACCAGACCAAAATATCTATACATCCTACCTCACCAATATTGTTGGAATAGATGTACATAGATTTAGAACAATGCCACTTCCTTGGCCACTATCACTTAAAGTTATTACAAGTTTTCACTCACCAATTTGAATTCTTCTACCAAATGTTTGTGGGGATTAAAATTCCCCAATCTACAATAAAAGAGACTGAGGCAGAGTTCTGAGCCAGTGGCATTTCATTAAACGGTCCATGGTCCCCTCTAATGAAGTGGACCTCAGATCTTCCTTATGATCTGAGATACCCCCTTCTTCCAGGACTTTATTTTTCATAAGGCTTGATACCAGATTTGATATCCTGAACATTCTAACAGAGCTATACAAAGTACAGAATCTCCTTGGTTGGTAGATCTTGCTTTGCAGGCCAAAAAATTAAGCATCAGCTACAATTGGTATGTCAGCAGGGGGGTCTTGGTTGGATGAAGCATGGGGCATCTCTACTGACTAGTCATAAAATGGTCATAAGATGGTCCCCCGATCATGGGGGACTTTCCATGTCATTGTGTTATCCCTGACATGCTGGGCTTGGTCACCATGACGAGGAAAAACAAGGGTGGAGAGCCTCTAGTTAGCTTCCCATGATTAAACAAGTGAACTTAACAATCTGCAGCTCACACCTCTGGGGCCTAATATACAGAACTCATAATCATTACTCTTATGGAATCACAGCAAACTGACTAATACTGATTGGAATAACGTAAGGGTACAAATAAATTATTTCTCACATGTTAGTTATACCAAGTCTGTCAGAAATAGTCAGTCATCAGTAAATCCATTTATTTAAGAAAATAACACTTAGAAATTAGAGAAGTTAAACATTTATAATATCAGAAAATACATGGAGTGATGTGATCTTTACATACGAGCAAGATGAAATTTCAGCTCACTCAAGAGAGAGGGTCTAATCTCACCCAAAGATAAATTCACCGAAATCTCTCAACAGGGAAGCTGGGAAATCAGGGACATTTTGAGGAACTGGCTTCCCCTACATGCTTACAGCTTTCAAAGTCTCTGTCTCTTTTCAGTTTCTCTGTCTCTGTCTCTGTCTATCTGTGCCTCTGCCTATTTTCTTTCTGTCTCTCTCTGTCTCCTTGTCTTTCTGTCTCTGTCTTCCTTTTTGTCTGTCTCTGTGTCCATGTCTGTCTCTTTCTCTCTGTCTCTGTGTCTCTGCCTCTGTGTCTCTTCCTCTGTCTCTCTGTGTCTCTCTCTGTCTCTCTCTCTGTCTCTGTTTCTCTCTGTCTGTCTGTCTCTCTCCCCTCACGTGTCTGGAAGTGACCATGAAGAGAATCTGGTTCTACCCCAGATTCCTTTGAAAGAACAAAAATGTCTCTTCTTCCTTAAGTTCTGGCACCAACTTCTCCCTTTAGGAAGACGGTAGCAATCACATTAGTATTCTCTTCACTAAAATAGGAGTCACATATAAGTAATAGCTTTCAGAATGTTCCAAGCTCAAAAGCTGGGTTATGTAGTCAATTGCCTCATTTTTACAGATGAAGAAATTGAAGTTCAGAGAAGCGATGTGGCTTGTCCAATGTTACAAAGTTAGCAAGTGTCAGAACCATTTTGTACTCTTAATTTTGTAAAATAGAGATCTGGGTGCTCAGATTTCAAATCCCATCCCTTTCCTCCATAATGTGCAGTTGCTGAGAAATCTAGGTGGGAAAAATGGTAGAACAAACAACCCTGGCCCAAAGTTATATTCCTTGAACTAAATATGACAAAATTATTCAATTATTTTGATAAAAATGTACAGGCATAAGTAAAATTGAAAGACAAAGTTATGATTTCTTAGTGAGGGAAATAAAATTAAAATTCTACAAGATCAGAGGTATACTTTGTCTCTCTCTATGTATGCCTTGCTCATATGTATGTTATTCATGCATGCACCCCTCCATATTGCTGTATTGGTTACATGTGTTCCTCATATATGTGTCCCTATGCATATACACTATTTCTCCTGAAGGTAGTATGTATCTGTAGGAAAGTGGACTCAAGTTTTGAGAGTGGTATTTGGGAGTGTATTGCTATACTATTTCATTAAATTCCTTGCTTTGACTATTGTGTTCTTTGACTAGTAAAAGTATCCACATTGGTGGGAGCTAATGAAATATAGTTTGAAAAACTTCAAACTCACAGAGTACCTAGAGCCTGGGATTACTTTCTGGCAGTTGTTGCAACTACATATACATTAACACAGGGAAGCTCTGTAGAAATGCCCATTTTATAACAAAATAAAACCTAAAGTTTCATTTCTGAGAAGAGTTTTTATCCTATTTTGTTTTGTTCTGGTGTTGCCACTTTCTTTTTTATAACTTCTGTAGTTAATTATGAAATTATAAGTGGATGTACTATTCTAAATTCCTTTAAGAAATGGGTCTGTATTTTAAGGATAGGTGGATTTCGATTTCATTTTTCTTTATTTGGTCAACATAATAAGCAGTATGTTTCTGCTGTTCAATTCTGATTCCTCTCGGGGGAAATATTTAATGTGAACAACACCTTGTTCCATTGTATTGAAACAAAAGAAGTGGCCCAGTAGCAAGAGGAAAGGAGAAGAGAAGTGGTTAATGCTATTGAAACACTTAATGTTAGAAGACAAAAAAGTAAGGAACCTGAGGAAGGTAGCACTGCTATGAAGGAGGCTTTTTTAGATGTTAGTGCAAAACTAAGAAAAAAGGGGGAAAAGACATCTTAAAGAAAGACACAGTGAAAGAAAATGATACCAGATAGGTTACTCATGAATACTATAATGATCAAAATACCAATCAACAAATCCTTGCCATATCATATTATAATATGGTATTTCAGACCCCTCATTTTTCAGAATAGACAACCAAGGTCTAGAGAAGTTAAATGATTTATCTAAAGTCACACAGAAAGTTAATGAAATAGGCAGGATTAGACACCAAGTCTCCTTAATCTCCTCTGAGCTTTCCTAAGTCCCAGTATATCTGACACTTTCTAAAACATTTTTTTCCTCGAGTTTTATTTGTTTTTCAGTTTGATTTATTTATAGCTATTTGATTTTTACCATGTCCTAATAGCAGACTCTTTAACATGCAGGTATATAAACTTCAATACATTGTAGTAATTGGCTAATCAATCAAGAAATTCTCATTTATTCCCCATCCTCTGAAGATGTATGGAGGTCATTTTTATGTTTGACAAATATGTTTAAGTAAACCCTAGAGACAACTTAAGTCGGAAGAGATGCACACATTAAAGTTGTTGCAGTAGTAGATAGTTCTTTTATATTCCCATTAAGTGAGTTGATTTTCTTGAGCTTATTATAATGCAGTGAGTAAATGCAACATAGAATGGCATATGGTTTCTACATATGGGCATACTATGATTAGTGTTTGAAAGTGCAATTTGCCTTTTAGTTGCATTATTGGTATATGTGATGTGAATTAACTACGTTGTCATTTGTACTGATGATACAAACTCAATGTTTAAGTATTTGGATGATGTATCGATACTTTCCTGTTGTAGTTATACCTATATGCAGAACCAATACTTGGGGGTGAAAATAATCTTCTTAGACATTTTTAATATTTTTTAATTGTACATGTTGTAAATGATCAATAATGAATTCACCCAGAGTGACACATTACTTAACACTGGTACTATATTTTGTTTATATTGTTAATTGGAAGATAGGGAATTTTTGACCTATGACACTCAGAAAAAGAAGAAACGCAGACTGCCATTCATTATTCTGAGTCCCTATTGGTTTTGAGAGTGGCTTTAGACTTAAGAGACATCAGCAGATACATACTCCTCTTCATCATTTATTAGTCAGTGGCAAGCTATTTTATTGGTTCTCCTACTTCAAGGACTCATGTAAAATGTAGCTGAACCTAGGTCCTTCTTTCCCCTACTTTTTTGAGAAAAGATTTTGTATTCTTGGTGCCAATATGCCCACTACGGACTCCTCATGTCAGAAAGAAATAACTGAAATTTCTGTATTATTTTAAGTTTTGCAAATTCTTTATATATATGATGTAATTGGATTCTCACAGAGGCCTAACCTGGAAATTGTTACACATTTTATGATTCCCATTTTACAAATTAGAAAATTAAGGCTCACAGAGATTAAGTGACTTGAACAGGTAACATAGCTAGTAACTTTTTGAAGTAAGATTTGAATACAGATCTTTCTGACTCCAGTCCTGATATCTGATCTGCTGGGTCACTGTGGCTCTCTGATGAAAGGAGTCAAAATGTTAGTACATCTCTTTTAAAAGACTCTTCACTACTGAGTTTCAAACCATTGTAATAGTTTCAAAGTGTTGGAAACTCTGAGTGCAGTGGTTCGTAGCCCATCCTTCCTTCCCTAACCCTCCAACATGACCACAGGTTATCTAGGGAATCAGGGATCCTTGACTCAGTTTATATGCACGCAGAGTACTAACAAATTAAGTGACATATGATTTTATTCAAAGTGCTCTGGAAAGGCTTTCCTGATTAAAAAAAAAAAGTCTGACTTATTGCTTGACATTCTTCACTTTGTTAAGGTGACTAGAATTCCATCAATTTTGTACTTACTTTAGGGGCAGTGGTCCACCATGATCTTAATGGGCTTCTATGTGTCCTATGTGGGAGACAAGACAGTCCTGAGGAGGTATGGTAGTATCTAATATTAGCTTATGGTGACCAAGGATCCTATGGTGGTTTTGGTGATAAGAATGTGAGATGAGAAACAGTTCCATCAGGGAGCAGAGACCCTAATTCCATTGTCATCACTTCCCTGAGCACCAAGGAGGAGAAGTACTTTGAGACAAGGCTTGCAGGGCTGACAATCCCTCTGTAGATAGCACAGAAGATGCTGCATAATTATTGTAAGTCCTGCTTTGTGATTTGAGGCCTGCTGGCCCACTCCTGTTCCTAATATGGCCTTTTTTTCACTAAATAACACTGTGCTATTCCATGCCATTAGTACCAAGCTCTAGCTCCAAGAACCCCTCCCTGACAAGCCTGGCCAAATCCCTATGTAGAAACACAAAGACACAAACACGTGCATGCACACAAAAGCAGAAGATCTTATTGATGTATGAAAATACTTTGATAAAATTGAAAATAAAAAGAGAGATCAAATTCCTCTCCAACCCTCAACACACATGCATATTCTTACAAACACATTCAGAAATGAACACTCTTGTATTCAGATATGTATTCCCATTAAGAACTACACATTCAGGGATAAGATACACAAATACTCAACTCATACAAATATAAACACACGGATAAAGAGTCGCACACACATTCAAGCATACTGAGAACAGCACAAGACACACACACAAAATTAGACAAATTTAAACACACATTCACAAATACATTCAAACACAAAATCACACATAAAACTTCAGGTAAACTGAGGCGAATTAAATGACAAACATACTTAAGAATAAAAACAACCAGATACAAATACAGAAACATACTTTTTTTTTCCTTAAAGAAGGATATAATGTACATCACTCATAAAATATACACAATCCAACATTGCTGGAGGAGCAGCTTCAGGCCTCAAGTTCCCTGAGTTCAGGCTGTGCATTCTTCCCACCCCATGAGAAGAAATCTGGTACCACAGAGGAGAGAGAAACAATCTTCTTTTCCATGATATGTTGCCATTCATTGGAAAGAGCACTGGATTTGAAATCAGATAACCTAGACTGGATCTCTACTTTGCCATTTATTACTTATGCGACCTAGGGCAAATCATTCAAAATCTCTGGGTCTCAATTTCCTCATTTTCAAATAAGGAAGTAGGACTAGATGGTCTTTAAGATTCATTCCAGTTCTAAATATATGATCCTATGATTGTTTTTGTTTTTGTTTTTTTCATTAGGATCATAACTTAGGACTAGGTAGCTACATAAATATTAAGTATTCTTAACAATGCTAATGATCAGAAGATATTAGTAGTTCAATTTTTTCTCCTGTTAAACCACATTACTAATGACTTCTCTCTTCTAAGTAGGAAAATATATCATTTAACAGAAGCTTTGACATTCTTATAGAAAGGATCTCTAGTCTAAGGCATTGTAATGAGTTGCTTGCTTTCTTATTTTTATCATGAAAACTTTTATTTAACAAAAAAGCTTACTAGACCCACTTGGGTCTAGAAACTCATTTTCATTTGTTGCCAGGTAACATTGATAAATGATGTTTGAGAAACCTGACTGAAGGGAGTAGGGAGGGGGGCACCAAGAAGAAGCTATCAGTGGCAAAGCAGTAACAACATCAGCACAAAGATTAATGCTGAATCTGTAGAATAAAAGGGATGTGAAAGGAACACCCTTGAGAGGCTATGGGCAGGCAGCAGCATGTGGAACAATAGAATAAAAGTGCTATAGAGGAAAAGGAAAAGATGATGCCACAAAGCAACATCTAGCTATCAAAGGTAACCTGAAAGATAGCATGAACATCTGTAGAGCTAAAAAATATTTGAAGTTTTTCCATAAAATCTATTTATCATTATTTCACTGCATAATCATGGCCACTGCATTACTATTGAACCCTGTTTTTTCAGTCCAAAAATTGGTTTATAACCTTTCATCGCGTAATCATCACATGCTATAATTCCATTCATCACATCTCTTAAAAGGTAAACAGAGAAGCAACGTATTTACCAGTGGCATATGGATACATAACTCTCTCTCATGCATTCTGAGCTGCAAGCCTAGAATTCTCGTGCATGCACATTGTCAGTGTATTTCCAAAAGCCGAATTGCATGGTTTGTTTGGAGCGCTGCACTACTAACTGTATTGTCACTGTACCCAATGAAGAGCCACAGGCTCTTCAAGGAGAAGTAGGGAGGCAGGCGAAGCTGCCATGAGTAAGTCATATGTTAGGGTAAGATTTGCATCTTCCCACTCTAGCCAAACTGTACAGTTCATCTGCCTACAATACATTAACATGAGAAGCATTTCATTTTGATTATGAGTGAGTATAAAAACTATTCTGCGGACTTCAAGCTGAAAGTGATAGTGTTTGCTGAACATCATGGCAAAAGCTTTGGAAAGACAGTTTTCAATTAGTGAAAAGTTGGTGCAAGACTCACAGAAACTAAAACACAGGTAATACTGGCACAATTTGTTTTTTAAAAGCTTAATGGTTGCACTCCACTTTTTTGCAAAAAATTGGCATAAAATCTGCGACAATTATGTGGCGAAATATGGTAATTGAAAAGACTCAGCCAATCTTCTATATCCATCATGAGAAAATATAAACCAAAAAGGGAATCCCATTTGTGTATTTTTGGGTCCATTGGTTATCACTTTATGTCTGTAGTACCCATAAATGATTCTTCTATAAAAGAAACTCCCCCACAATTGACCTCTAGGGTGTATTGGAGGTTCATCCTACAGAAAGCATGAAATTGAGTCCTCTGATCCACCAGGGCAATCCAGTCTACATAGCAAGCGTTTCCATTTATATAGATAAGAATGGCTGATACTTCTTCCACCTTCTTAAAGGTAGGGACCTGTGAATGAAGTTTGTCAACAGACCCTGTCAGAGTAACATCTCCTCCACAAGACTGCTGGAGTGTCATTCTCTTCTATATGTCAGACCACTAAAGCCTATCCCTTGGGGTCATGAATCGTAGTGGGTAGGTGAGTATCTCAACAGGTACTGTTAAAATACATGAGGAGGAAGCAGGCTCATCTTTGTTCATTCCATATCATTGACTATCACTAGCACCAACAGAAATTGTTTGGCCTCCTCTATGGAGAAGTTTTAAAAATATAAAAACAAGATTCACACAAAATAAACCTAATGACAAAATATGGACATGTTGGATTCTATGCCTTTGGAGAAAATACTCTTTAATAAGATCATAGGTCTGAGGAATTATAAAAATATCCACTTTTCATCTTGAAAAAGGACAGTTAATGTCCCCCAAGTCAGTCAGTCAATAAGCATTTGTTAAGTACCTATTATGTGGCAGGTACCGTGCTAAGCAATGATGACAAAAATTCCCCAACAAAAACCAGAAGATAGTCTCTCCTCTTAAGGAGCATATAGTATAATGGATAGAAAATAAACAAATAACTATGTAAAAAGCAGGATACACACACACACACACACACACACACACACACACACACACGATACACATATACACACACACACGATATACACACACACACACACACACACATATAAACACACATGATGTCTCCAGAGGAGAACATGAGGCTGGTGACTTTGCCCAGCCCTCCCTCACTTAAATCCAATTCACTTGCATGTCATGGTGTCACCTCCTAGATGTCATGGTCCTCTTGGAGAATGAAGGACAAACAATAACCTCTGTGAATAGTAATAGAGCTGCCCTGCTGGAGACCCAAACAGAACTGGCCAGTTGGACAACTTAGCTCTTTCTTTCCTTCTTTCTTTTTTCCTTCCTTCCTTCCTTCCCTCCCCCCCCTTTCCTCTCCTTTTCCTTCCCTCTGTCCACATAAATAGGGTATCATACCCTTACCTTCAGGTGTTCTGCCCAAAGGAATGTAAATTTTGATCACTGAAACCTCACAAGATATCATGGGGTGTTCTGGCTAGATCTTTTTTCTTAAGGTCCATGCCTTAAAACCAAAATCACTAGGGCTGTCATTGATTGGCCAACAGTAGGTTCCAGACCAAGCTCCACTTGGTCATTGTTTGGTCCCTGTTTGTCTCAGAGTGAATGGAAATAGCGAACTGTTTCTGTTTTGGCCAGAAACTCTGAAGGTCTTCCCCTCCCAGTTTGATTTTTTTTAATAGGTAAAAGTGGCCATTCTTAGCCTCATTTCTTAACTAATCTTAATCACTGAATGGGCATTGACTCAGTCAAACTGAGACCTGTTAAAGATCTCAGCTCAAAAAGGCCAAGATCTCCTCTTGAATCCAGGGCCACCTCCAGTTGTCCTGATATATACCTTTTCACTGGACCCAGATGGCTCCTGAGGAGAAAATGAGGCTGATGAATTTGCTCAGCCCTCTCTCACTTAAATCCAATTCACTTGTATGTGACTTCCTGATGTCATGGTCCTCTCCAGGAATAAAGGACAAACAACAACAACACACATACATGCAAACATGTACACATGTCTCTTATTATCAGATCAATACATATAGAGCTAGATACAAATCAATTCCTTCATTCTGAATCACTTTATTTACTGCTCCTCAGTTGTACTGAATGGCAAATGTGCCAAATGCTGACCTTCACCCTTTTTGGAAAGTTCATGCGACAAGACATTCCTGACAAATCTTTCCTGATTTAAATATATAACTTAAGTGTTTCTCTTCATCTTGGCTCGTCATTATTTCATGATATAATTAATATATCTTTCAGTAAATCCTTCCTTCCTTCCTTCCTTCCTTCCTTCCTTCCTTCCTTCCTTCCTTCCTTCCTTCCTTCCTTTCTTCCTTGCTTCATTCCTTTATTTCTTCTTCCCTCCCTTTTTTCCTACTTTTAATAACCTCTGGGTATATTTGCAAGTTTATATTAAAGAATTTCTCCCTGACGGAAATATAGACTGATAGGAAATATAAAACAAGTCTCATTCTTATTCACACAATTTAGCATACTCCTGTTCCACATCTAGTAGGCAATTTTCTATTGTAGCTGACAATATTTTGTCAATATAATTTGCAAACTATATATGTATACATACACACAATTAGATTTTTCACTAATATTGTTAAAAACTAAACTTGTCCCTTTCTCAACTATTATTTATTATTTGTTAGGATTTTTTCCTTTGGCATATAGTCCTCTAATATCCATTATTGCCCATTCTTATATTAATTTCTAGGTCTTAAACAGATTGTCATTATCTTCACAAACTATTCTTCATGAAAATAGTCTCATCCTGACCTGAAAATGATCCTGGTCTCCTGAAGGCTATATCAGCAGAACATAAGTTGTGACAGGTTCTAACATTTTGGAAATACTGTGAAGACAATTCTAAAAAGAGATTATATATGCTATATGAGATCTAAGACAGTGAGGTATATAAAATCATGTTGGCCACCAGGTGATAAATTATTTTATGACAACCCATGTAAAAACTATCTCATATGAAACATTCACTTTAACTTTTTGATATTATCCTTATTATGTGGTTATTTCCAATTTTCATGCATACATACACACACATACACACACACAAATGCACACAAGGAAATACCTATCACCGTTATTCAACATTCGATAGGCAGCCACTACACAAATATTATTCTAAATGGTGTTAGTTCATGATATTAATTTAAAAACAATCAAACAAACACGAGCAATGTATTTCCTTGCTTAGAAAAGCTTGCCCTGTAAGAACACTTCACATAATAAGTAAGAGCTAACATTTATATACTAATTGCTATGCACCAGACACTATGTTAAGTACTTTATAATTACAGCATTATCTCATTTGATTCTCACAACAACCCTGGGAGGTACGTGCTATTAGTATCTCCATTTCACAAATGAGAAAACTGAGGCAAAGAGGGGATAAATGATTTGCCCAGGGTCACTCCCCTAGTAAATGTCTGAGGATGGATTTCGACTGAGTTCTGACTGTCTCCAGAATTGTTGTGTCTAACAGACATTGCTTTTGGAATTTATTTATTTGATTTGATTACTTTTTACAAGTTGGGTTCATGCAATGATTCCCACATCTCATTTTCCCCTTGTAAACCATGTTTGATCTTCAGCCTTACTTTTCTTCATTCCCATCATAACTTCCTAGAACATGAAAGGTATGCCCTTGTGGGGGCAGGATACTGACATATTGGTGAATGTTTGAATCTTGTTAGGCTCTTGTTCTGTTTTGTAATAACTCTTTCTTTCAGCAAATGCTCCTTTTAGAGGCTTAAATTTTGTTGCTTAAAGGCAATGGAGATCTCCAACTAGTCCCTTTCTCAGGTTATGAGTGATACTTGATTTAAATTGGGGTGATAATGTCTATTCCATGTGATTTGAAGGAATGGTACTGACATATACTGACCCTCTTTTATTGCTATAATCCATTTCTCCCCTCCATCCCATCTCACACTAAAATATCATTTTGTTGCCTTGGTTGAATGTGACAGCCTTGTGATTTTTCTCTCTGAATCCAATTAATCTGGCTATGCCTTCTGGCCTTTTTAGTTTAGTTTAGTTTTTTTGTTTTGGGGCTTTTTTGTATACATCTCTCATTCCTCCCCCACCCCCAAACAAGTTGTTTATATCTTTAGAAAGCTTATCCACTCATTGCTCAGATATTACAAGCTCTGATGTGGCTTGCCCTTTTGTCCTTGCTTTCCTCTACTGGCTTACTAATGATCTCTTTTTTTTAAAAAAAAAATATTATTATTTTGTTCCCTCTCAGTGTAATCCTGGCCTTTGATTCAGCTTTCTCCTTTCACATATGTGCCTTATACATCTTTGAGGTGTATCTAGTAGCTAGCTTTCTTATAACAGGCATAGAAGCCATCAGGACAAAATCTTAATATTAATGCTGTGCAAGGTAAGGGTTTGCTGGTGCATAAATTTAATTAACTGAAACCCAAATGTGTCACAGTAGTATGGTAGAATGGAAATTGCCCTGGAACCTTTGACAGGTGGATATAGCTTTGAATTTTGCCTCTAACCTTTAATAGCTGTGTATATATATATATATATATATATATATATATATATATATATATATATATGTCATTTAATCTCTCTGAATCTCAGTTTCCTTATCTGAATAATGGCATTTACTTCATTGGTTTGTTGTGAAGATCAAATGAGATAATGTATATAAATTGCAAAAATTAGTGATGTATCTATTTCTCTCTATATATGTGTATGCATATACATATATGTTATCATCATCATTATCATCATCAAACTAACTTTCCACTGAAAACATGACACCAAGAGGAAAGATGAATCATATTTTTGAGCATGTAATAGACAAGTCCTATCATCTGTTCTTGAGGATTTAGCATTTGGCTGTCACTAATGGTATACTCTAGAAGATGTGGCTGTGGGACATGGATCCAGGTTTGACACTGCCACTATGTATTATCTATAGGCTTTACAGAATATGTAGTTATGTACCTAAGGACAATAGCAGAAACCAACATCAGTTTTTCAGCATCCATATTCTGGTAGTAGTTTTTAGTAATCAGGTTGTATAGTCTTCAGGGACTGAAAAAATAAGAAATGTTTTGAAGAGACTTATTGGGGAATAAAGGTTGATCATAATGCTAATTAATATGGACTAAAGGTTGGAATCATGTTTCATCCATGTTCTGTAATATTGCACATGGTACTAAATTCAGAAACATGCTCAGAATAATAATACATACACATGTAGTATTTTATAGAGAAGCACTGTTACATTATACTGTTCACAGAATTCCATGGCAACAGAGGGGGAAAAAAATCTCTCAAATGCCTCAAGTTGTTACAAACCCAAACAACTAGATTTACTTGCTATTCTACTGTCTGGAGAAATCTGATGTCTGAAAACTGTGTCAAGGGCCTTGTTTTTACCCCAGGGTTAGAAAAAAAATGGTTTTTAGCTCTTGAAAAAATCTCAGAGATTATTAAATACCACCCACACATTTTACAAATGAGGATATTGAAGCCCAGTAATATGAAATAATATCCTTAGCCAGATCTTCCATTTCCTCCATAACCTTCGCACCTATACCATCCTGCTTCTCTCCAAAGTAACACATGGATTGTTAAAGGGATTTAAAATTTTTGAGTACTTGGGGATTTGTTCTTCCCTTTTCACTGTGGGATTCTGTGAGAAAGAAACCTTCAGCAGTGTAACAGCTTTCTTTCACAAAGCACAGTTCTGTTCTTTTCCAGTATTGCCCCAGGGTATGACATTGAACATCTCTGTGTGCTCACTTAATAAAGCTGTTACTTGCTTGGAAGGAATTGCAAATTTTCTTTCTCACATTAATATATACTCTTGATAATATAAAATTAGAGAGGCAGATTTTTAAACAGGTTAGAAGCTGGAAAGAATAAAAAAAACCCACTAAATTATATACGGTGCTTTGCACCATGCCTGACACACAGTAGGTGCTTAATAAATGATTGTTGACTGACTGATGGGAAACAAATAGCTTTACTTATCAAAAGACAAAAAGTTCTGTGTGTATGTCTTAATTTTTAGTGACTAGATGTCATTTTAATTCACTGACCCTGATAGTTCATAGTTTTAAAGAAAATTATTGATTTGAAATGACAGAAACAAAAACTAGGCAAACCATTTTTTAAGCTGATATTTTTCCTCTTTGAGGCAGACTGACAGAATGGGATGTTGGTCTAGACTAGACAAAAGCTCAAATATTCTGGCAAGGAAGAAGGGAGAGGGAAGGAATAGAGAAGAAATAGGAGGGGAAGGGTATGAAAAGGACTAGAATGGAAGGGAAAGGAAAATCAGAAAAAGTTGGAATGCATGGGCATATAGATCCTGAGGTAGAGAGGGAAAAAACAGTTGAAGTATAATTTAAAAAAAGGTGCTCTGTATTTGGTCATTAAGATAAATTAGATAAACAGACTCCTTAAATATAATAAAGGAAAGAAAAGTGATGTATCCAATTAATGCTATTTAAGGAATAATAGATTCCAGAAGTGTTAAGGATTCTGGATAATTGATCAATAAGCATTTAAGTGCCATATATCTGCCAATGTGTGTATATGTATTGAAGGGTTTCAATAATATTTTAAATTTTTAAGTATTCATAATTTATCAGGGTATATAATCCTTCTACCAATGCAAATGTTAGTCCTTTTATCACTTTTTCCTTTCTTACATTTTTTAAGAGTTACCGTGGCTGAAAATTTCATCACCCATGGCTGTATGATAACTTGTCATCACATTTATTATCACCATCCTCATACAAAGAGATTAAAGTGGTGGTTTGTTAGTCAGTCATAAGACCATTGGGAAGCTAGGTGCCTCAGTGCATAGAGTGCCACGCGTAGAGTCAAGAAGACTCATCTTTCTAAGTTCAAATCTAGCCTCAGGTACACACTAGCTGCATGACTCTGAGCAAGTCACCCTTAACCCTGTTTGCCTCAGTTTTCGCATCACTAAAATGAACTGAAGAAGGAAATGGAAAACCACTCCACTATCTTTGCCAAGAAAATCCCAAATGGGGTCATGAAGAGTCAGACATGACTAAAAACAACTGAAAAACAAACAAAAAAACCCAACAACATAGGATCATGGATTTAGAGCTGAAAAGGACCTGAAAGGCTACCAACCCCATGTTTTATAGATGAAGAAACTGAAGTATTTAGGGGTTACGTGACTTACACAGGATTACACAAGTAGTAAATTCTGAGATAGCATTTAATCTTAAGTCTTTGTGACTCCTATTCTAGTATTTTTTTACTATGTCAATTACCTGTCTCATAACAGGGACCATAAATAGATTAAAGTAGCACCTTCTAACACTTACTAGTTTTGACATTCACTAGCTACTTAATGCTCAATAAGTCACTTAACTTGTATATGACTCAGGCAACTTCCCAGGATTTAGATATGCTGAGTCACAGATATTGGACACTTCACTGGGTAGGAATACTTCCTTCTGAATATAATGAAGCTACCATTTAAGAGATTGTCAGGATATAATGAATAAGATTTTGCCCTTAGAATCAGAAAGACATCGGGTTCAGTTTCTACCTCAGTCACATACTAGTTGAGTGATCATGGACCACCCACTTAACCTCTAGTGCCCAGATGACTCTCTAAGAATCTGGGTTGTTGATATGTATTGAATCAATTAATTATCATTTATTAAATGCCTACTATGTACCAGATATTTTATTAGGTGTCAGAGATAGAACGACAAAAGCAAAAACAGTCTGTGCTTCCAGGAAACTTGTAGTCTAGCTGGGAGAGAGAAATGAGATCCCTATAGCAAAGATACTACAGATCTAGATCCTCATCCCCACCCCCACAACATACACATATACACTAAAAAGAAGAAAATATATATTATGAAAATTGCTCAATTGTAACTTCTACATATTATCTCATTTAATCATAACAAAAATTTCACACTTTTATGTGATTTTATGAGATAGGAGGGCTCAATGATGGGAGAAGAGAGGGAGGGTGGGAAAGAATTTGAAAGTTAAAATTATAAAATGATAAAGGTTAAAATTGTTTTTTACATGTATTTGGGAAAAATGAAATATTTTTAAAAAAATATAGAAGGGCTTCTCAAATATCATACATGGGCAATATACAGGTTCAGATAAAAATGACTCAAGAAAACAGGTATACCATTGTTTTAACATATAATTTTTATGGGACTGACTTTAAATTTTAAAGTTAAGTTTCCTGAAAGTGGCCCACTGAGCAGAGTCCAAACAGAATTAAGTAGAAATCATTCAAGAGTGAGAAATGATTTTATCTAGGTAGCCCAATGCTGCTGGGGAGATCTTAGTAGAGATTATTTCTTTGTCCAAGGGTGACATGATATCACCAGCAGCCACTTATTGCTTTGAAGGGTATATAAACTGTGAGCCTGGCCACTATGATTGTCTTTGGTCCAAGAGACGGACGAATGACCATTCTTTTGTTAATAACCTGCTGGCCTTATTGATAAAATGATGAAATTACCCAGAAACTATGTCTCTCCAACCTTTTACAAGGGAAGGGTTTTCAGACATAGAACTGGGATGTTTAAAGTCTGAAACCTGAATAAATATGGTGGCAGTCCCTGAGTTGTTTAGGAGGACTCTTTATGTACAAACCTACTGCTGTGGAAGATAAGGAAAACTGTCACACATCTGTGCCTTCATAATTTATGATTAGAAAGAAGTTATGGAAAAAAAAACCAAGAAATGTGAGCCCTAAACTAAAATACTTTCAGATACTTTCCCAGTAGCTATGTCACTTTAAAGTGAGAGCAGTGATGGGCATTTGTGCTGTCTGCCCACTAAATTACTGATTTCTTATCCTGACTTTCTCAGCCTCAGCCTCACTATCTGCTGGTGCTATTTAATCATCTCTTAAATTGCTGTCAAGTACAGATCAGAAAGGGACCATTGTACAGTACTCTGAGCACTGCTCCAATTGGAAATTATCATTTTGATCTAAACTCAAGTGCATTTTTCTTCCTGATCTAAAAGTTCATCATTCCACTAAAGACTCTGTGCATTGTTGGTCAGATCTAGACATGGCATAATAGATCCATTTGTACCAGTTGTCAGTACTTTTCCAGGTAGTACTCTCTCATTCTCTCTGTCTCTGTCTCTCTCTGTGTCTCTCTCTATCAATTAGTAAAAGACATGGAATCAGTAATATTCTTTAAGAGATAAAGCAGTGGAGAGAGTGATGTACTTGGAGACAAGAAGACATGAGGTCAAACCCCACCTCAGACACATGAAATTGATGATACTAGGATACTAATTCTCATTGCCTCAGTTTCCTCAGATGTAAAATTAGGCTTACTGGTTGGACCTGATGACCTCTCAGGTCTATTACAACTCTAAATCGATGATTATACCATGGCATTGTGTAAGCATTAAGGGTGAGTAACAATAGATGTATAGCCCTGTTATGCATGTGCTGTTATCCATGAATACATTAAAAAATCAGAAAAAATCTGTCCATAACAATAGGAATTCTCCAGAGAATTTATGGAAATAAATGGCCAGAACCTGTAGATTATGGAAGGTTTAGGTGAGTTGGGATCTCACTCTTTAGATGTTGTATCCCTCTCTCCAGTAGGAAATAAACCCATTGAGAGCAGGGATTATTTCATTTTGTCTTTGTATCCCTGATTCCTAGTTTAGTTTCTTATGCAAAGTGGGCGCCTAATCCAACTGCTTCTTGAAATGAATTGAATTGAAAGTTCTCGTGGCACAGTGGGAAAGGATACAGATTTTGCACTCCACTTTGCATCTGCTTCCCTGACTGATTTCAACTCCCTGGAACAAGATGTCCCTCTCAGGATAAGCTTTATCACATATAAACTCACCAACCTGCTGCTAAGTCAAGTCTTAATTATTTACACCTCTCTCAGCTTCCTCTCTCTTCCCTTTGGAGGACTGGAGGGCAGAGTACCAAACTCCTTCCAATGTTTTCCCTTTAAAGAAAGCAGAAGCCAGACTCACAGGACTCAGCTTTGCATCTGCGGCCCTGCCTGGTTTTAACTCCTGTACAAGATACCCTCTCTCCTCTACGCTTTTTCCTAACTCTTTCGTATATTGTCCTTGCCTTTAGATAGCAAATTCATTAAGGGCAAGGACTCTTTTAATAATTACATCCTCAGTGCTTAGCACAGTGTCTGGCACATTGTAGGTGCTTAATAAATATTTGTTGGTTTGGATTGAATTTGTATTTAGAGGACCTATGTTTGAAATCAGCTTTCTCACTTTGGATGTATGAAACCCTGGATGATTTATTTAACATCTCTGGGACTCGGCACCCTTATTTATAAAAGGAGGGTGCTGCATTTAGTTGCTCTCTAAGGTTTTGGGGCACCCTGACCTCAAACACTTACTAGCTATATAACCCTCAGCAAGTCCCTTAACCCTGCTTACCTCAGTTTCCTCATCTGTAAAATAAGCTAGCAAAGGAAATGGCAAACCACTCCAGTACCTTTGTCAAGAAAACTCAAAATAGGGTCACAATCAGATATGTCCAAAATGACTGAACAACAGCAAAAAGGTTCAACTTTAAATCTAAATTTCTATAAACAAATTTTAACTTTAGGCAGCAAAAAAAATGAGAAGTGTGATGATTCTGGAGTGAAAAGATGTGGCTTCAAATTCTACTTCTATAAATGACTGTCAGACTTTGGTCAAGTTACTGTATTTACATTTCCCTGGGCTTCAGTTACCTCAACTGTAAAATGAAAGGCCTTTGAGGTCTCTTCCAGCTCTAGATCTATGATCCTATGAATTGAATTAAATTAGAAAAATAGTTTTGTCAGTGCAATCATGGATTCATTGAAGAATCAGAGTATCTCAAAAATATTTACAGTCACCATCTTTTAAATTTCATTGTTTTAACCACCAGAAGTGGCGTAATTAAGGCATAGACCTCATTTTCATTGCCTTCGTCTTTTCATTCCTTCCTTTCAAAATTGATGAGATATAAGCAATAAAACATGCCCATTCAGATACCCTCTCATACTGGTCTTATAAATTTTATTTTGTTATTTTTAAAATTTTGGGGGGGTTAAAGACCTGATAATTTTTGTTGTCTATGTGTGGCACCTGAATTTTCATCTAATTAGATCAGCTCCTCAAACATGTCTGTATAATCTTTAACATAAGAGGATACTTCAAATGCCACTTGAAGTGTCTAATAACACGATTTTAATCCTGGAAGGAAACACACACACACACTTATATTGATGAGCTTTTATTACTTAAAAAAAAGACAAAAGAGAAGAGGCAATATGGAGAATTCACATAAAGAACAAAGGGCAGAATCTGACACTGGTAGGCATCTAATAAATACTTGTTAATTGATGAAGAAGATCAAAAATTACTCTTGAGGTAGTTTATTGTCAAGGAAATGTCTATAAGTGGGAGAATCAAGGCATAAACCTTACCTGACATAAAGCTATTATGAGACTGTGTATAAGACATTTTACCCCCTTTTCTGGGCCTCATCTCTGAAATTATTAGGAATAACTAGATCATATAATTTTCATGCCGTTAAAAAGTCTGATTTATTTGATATTCATAAAACTTATAGAAAATATTAATTTTATATATTTGACATGCAACTCAATTAAAAAATTGATATAATAAAGCCTTCTTGATTTTTCCAAGATTTTAAAAAGCTATCTGCATTGCATTTATTTCATTTTTAAAAAATAGATTTTTATGGATATTTTATTTTTACATAGCCTAGATTTTCCATTGTGTCATTCTCTTTCCCTCCTCTAGAAACCCAGCCCTAATCACAAACATTTTAATATATTTTTCATTATATTTATTTTTAAAATTTCTCCTAATATATAAAGTAACTCAAGCATAACAATTAGCAACTATCTGTATGTGTGTTGGTTTGTGTTTCTGTGTCTGTATAAGAGTTTGACAGGAATCCTTTAATTAAAAGGTAATGTAGTCCTTATAGCCATCCGAAAGTTCTCTGCAAAAAAGATTTGGATTGTGTGTTTGTATTCTGATAAAGCCATGAGGTATGACAGTGCTATCAATCTTTGTACTCAGATTGTGAAACTGGCAGCCGCCTTATGGCAAATAGCCTGAATGAAGCCGCATCATTAATCAGATACATGCCAAAAATGTCAAGGTCCACATTTTTCAGTAAGCCAGATTTCTATGAAGGCAACAACAGAATATGACCAGCTTTTCGGTTTATCCTCTTGACAAGAGAACATTTTGAAAAAATCTTTGTGATGCAGGCATGCCTGTCTGATTCATGGTCTGTGCTTTCAAAAAGGGATTTGATGGAGAAGATGAAAGAACTTCTCTGACTAATAAGCTTGCATTCACTTTGGGATTTGTGCACCTGAAAGAGAAAATTAAAACTCATATCAAAAAAAAGTGATGAATAATATACAACAAAATATTAAGCCAACTTAATCTTTCAAATGAAAGGGAGAGAAAATGTCTTGAATAAAATATTTTGAAGAAGATACAACAGCTGGTGCAATTGTTATTCATGTCTTATTTTTATTTAGTAGTTAAGTAACCCCATCTCTATCTATAGAGAAAAGGAGGAGGCAGACAATATGTTGGAGTGTTATGCAAGAACTGAGGCAAGCCCTTTGGATTCTTCCGCAGGCCCAAACTGTGTGATTATCTCATAAATTAAAAAATCTTCAAACTAACTCAGATATGTCCCTTGCCAAAAAGATTTGCTGATGAAATCATGCTAGGTTATCTCCACTGAAATCTGTTCCAACTTTAAAAACTGTTACCTCCTGTTTTGATTACTTCCCTAAAGTGAGTTGGTTTCAATCCTGCAATCCCTTGATGAATCATGATACTTTATCCCAGTACCATCTTGGTAGCTTTAGAAGTGGGGGTAAGGACTGAACAGGCAAAGATTAATCAGTTCCATTGCCAAAAAATGTTGTATCTTCCCAGCCAAAGCAAAGCAGATAATTCAGCCCAAATTGTATATGGTCTGAATTATCTGGATTGGCTGCCTTCCCAGATAAAATTCACGAGATAATTCTGTGTCCCATTTTGCTTGGATGAGTAGAGCTGCCTTTAGATATGAGTTTATAGGGAACTAAAAATCAATTTAAGTTTTGTTCCTGTTTGCACTCTTGATTATTAGTTTATAACTGAATTTATATTCCTTCTTTGAGGAAAAAAAATTTAAGATTTTAATGTAGAATTCAATCTACTGAAATTGGTAATCTATTGAAATTTAATTTATTTGGAACGCCAAAGAAAATCTCATTTCAATATCAAAAAGTGGAGAGTACTAAATTTAATTAGTGCTCTTCATATGTTAAATGTTCACTGACTTTCAGGGTCTCTGTTCATATTCTGTTTTAGAATATACTATAATACAAAATAAACATATACAATCAGTTTGCATACTCAGCGAAGGTCACTTGTTTGATTTCCTTGAATCACTTTATTTGTTATGGTTATAAGATCTCTAAATTATCACGCCCACTTTCAGGGTTCATAAATCAATGACAAAATTTATACCAAGCTCGTATGTTTAGATCAGTAACATGTAGCCCAGAGTATGTGATTAATACTTTTAGTATTCTCAAACTCTGACTTCACCAGGCACAAATCTAGTTCTAATTATATATTTTCTTTTATTTCCACAAAGTTGGATGGAATTTTTTGTTGTTAAATTGGAGGGATTCTAACAAGTGTCTTTTTAAATAATGTGTACATCTAACTAACTATACATATATATACACATATATATCCATGTGTGTATGTGTATGTACACATATGTCTCTCTGTGTATATGTATACATACATATATGTACATATATGTACACATGTGCATATTCATATAACAAAATACTGAATAGTATGTATGTTGCACATTTCCTTGCTACAGATTCTGATGTCCTAATTTACTAAGTAGTATTAGTCTACAAATGGTTAATTAGTGTTTGGATTAGAATTTGGAGATGCAAGAATTTACACAAAAGACTCACTGAGGAAAGCAGTTAATAATGGCTCATGGAGTGAGTATAAGACACGGGTCTTTCAAAACTATTCACAAGCTAATATTAACTGTTATTTTCCACACTCTATTACCTTTAAGTCTGTAGTCCTATTATACTTTATTTTCCAAACATTCTGGTTAAAAAAGTGAGCTTTACTGTGCTATCAGTAAGGATAATATTTTTCCTCATTTCCATTTTCATTAAGAATTCTTTATATTAGAAATTAATATATACACCCAATAAATTAAGTTTTTTTGAAGGAATATTTTAAGTCAGTTTGGAACATGATAGTCTCTATTTGTCTTGAATGTACTTTAGGGAAATAACCATTAGTTTCATGGATTTAGAGAATTAATTTAAAGGCCTCCACCATTCTGGCTATCTTCTTCTAGACACTCTCCAGTTATAAATATCCCTCCTAAAATGTAGGACTTCGAATTGCAGACAATACTCTAAATACGATCTGAATAGAGTAGAGTACAGGGAGACTATCTTTCTATATCTTAAGATGCTATCTATACCTCTCTTAGCACAGCCTAAGTTCACACTTGCTTTCATGGTTTCCCTATCACAGAGCTGAATCATATTGATCTTTCAATCCCACTTGGAACTCTCACATCTTCTTAAAAATGGTATTTAGTTTTTGTCAATTAATAAAAATATGTTTTTCTTTTAAAATTCCCCCATGGGGTGGTAGGAGGTAGGGAGGAAAAACAAAACAAAACACTCGTAACAAATATGCATGGCGAAGCAAAAATAATTCCTTTATTGGTCATATTCGCCTGCCCCCCCCCCCCAAAAAATCTCTGCCTAGAGTCTGAGTCCATCATCTCTTTGTTAATAGGGTAGAATGTTTTCTCAGGGGTCCTTTGGAATCATGGTTAGTTGTTGTGTTGATCAAAAATTTTGAGTCTTTCAAATGTGTTTTTTCTTCATGATGCTATTGTTACTGTATAAATCCTTTTCCTAATTATGCTCATTTTGTCCTGCATCAATTCACACAATTCTCAGTTTTAATCTTTAAGCTTCATCAGTGCTCATAGCATAATATTACTTTATATTCATATACCATAATTTGTTCAGCCATTTCCCATTTGATGATTTCTTCATAGTTCTTAATCCTTAAATACACAACCACCACCATGAGAACAACCTACTAAAATATCTTTGTACATAAAGGGCCTCCAAAGTCGACTACATAACCTATTTGTTTAAATTAGACCTAGTTATTTAGCTACTGAAAAAAATGGTGAATTCAGTGACATGATCTGCTATATATTTCAGTTGCTATGAATTATAAATAATTAAGAAATAACATATTCGTTTACATGAATTCAGAATGCAATTAGAAAAAAAAACTTTTTTGAAAGAAAACACATTTTTAAATTATAATCAGTGTACATATATCAAATATCCATGTGAAATGACAGAAAAGCAAAATTAGTCTATTTTTTCCATTTTTTCCATTTTTTCTTTTACCTCCCTAATTTGGTTTTTAAAATCCTCCTTTAGCTCTTCTAGTAATGCTTTTTGGGCTTGAGACCAGTTCACACTACCTTTTGAGGTATCAGATGTGGGTATAGTGTCATTGTTACCCTCTTCCAAATTGGTATTTTGATCATGCCTGTCTCCATAAAAAGAATCAATGGTCCTTGGTTTTTTTGTGTTCTTCATGTTGGTTAGCCTTTTCCTGGCTTTATAATAAATTTCTGCTTTGGGGCTCAGAGCTCCCTTTCCCAGCTTTCTTATTCTGGGGATTGTGAGTCTTGTTGTTGACTTTGTGAATTATAGCCTTCAGTTTCCTGAGGTGTGGGGGTGGGGTCTGGCTCCCTGATGTCTCTTTCCGTAGGGTTGCTCTCCAGCACTGTTGCTCTTCAGCAATGGTCTCAGCTCTTTGTTGTTTGAGCTGGGTGTCTGGCACTTCCCCTGGTGGAGCAAGAGTGCATCTGGGCTCCTGGTGTTGACCCCTGCTGGCTCTGCCCTTCTGGGACTCAGGTACTCCCACTACTCGGCCACTGAAGCCCCACTTCTGTCTCCTCTATTCCAGCATTTTTTTTTCTTTTTTTCCCCGAGGAATTCTCTGGGTGGGGAGGGGAGGGATTAGAGCTGTTTACCTGGCCATTATGTCTCCCGGAAGTTCAAGAAGCGTTTCATACCTTTGGGCTGCAAGCCTCATTGAGCTGCACCTCTCGTTGCTTCCACAGACTGCCATCCTGTGTTGGGAGGCCTGGGGATCTCTGCTGGTTTTGGGTGCCTGGCTTTCTCCCAGCCTGTCTCCCACGTGGGTTTCCCGGCCAGCCGCTTCTGCTTTGGTCCCATCTGGAGCAGCTCTGCATGCCGAGTGCTCTCCTAGCCCACAGATTTGTTCCTTCGGCCTTTCAGACTCTCCTGGCTGGGATATTTGCCCCACTCAGAAACTTGTGGTTTCTAACTCTCTTAAATCTGTTCAAATTCACTTTTTTATAGGAATCTGACAGAACTTGTGAGAGAGCTCCGGTAAGATGCTGTTTTCATGCAGCCATCTTGGCTCTGCCCCCAGCACAATTGGTCTAATTCTCTATTTGTATGTATCCAGCTTCCCTTAGCTTCAAAAATTAATATTACATATTGATAGCTATTTTCCCCACTTGTGGAAAGGAAAAGGCCCTCAATATTTTATTAAAGTATTTGTTCCCCTGTCTTCTCATTTTTGAAATCAGTTCAAATACCAAAAATAAACAAATAAAAAGTTGCTATCAATACAACTTTGTTGGTATGATTTCTTTGTTTTTTTTTTCAATGCTGCAGAGATGAAAAAATCATTTTATTTAATCATTTTTGTTAATTATATTAACTTCCATGCCTTACATTGTCACAATACATTCAAGGATTGGATTTTTAATCTTTTTTTTTCCTGGAATAAGATTAATACTCCTTTTAATAGACTAAAATGGACCTAAAATTAGAGATGATTTCTTTATTGATGACAGGCATACAAACATAAAAATAATTTTATTTGAGTTTATCAAGCACTATATGAAATAAAATATGTACCAGCAAGTTTGGCTTGCTAATTCATACCTCAGAAAATCCTGTCAATGCTTTGCTTCTGTTCTACCTTTGATGTACACTTATTGACTACTATGAATGGAGACAAAGCAAAGAAGGTCTACTCTCTGGTGCTAACTTCCCAAGCATTTATCTAGACACTGTCAAAGACATTTGTGACTGAAAACACACAGGGGCTAGACTTGTAGGGAGGAATAAGTGATGATCAGTCTGTGGGTAAGCTCTTGAAGAAATGTTAAAAGAGGCAAATGAAGACTCTTCATACATTGATTGGAGCTTTATTGGTGGATTTCTGTAAAGACAGAGGCAAGAATGTCAAAGAAAGAAGGAGGGACAATTGGCTGAAAGTTATATTTCTAGAATACCATATGTCCTCCAGAATTCATCTCAAATACTACTTTCTAAATGCAATTTTTCCTGATTCCCCCAACTGCTTTTACTCCCTAAATCATGTATTTATTATTTTGAATATATTTATATTTTCTTTCCCAATCAGAGGTAAGCTGCAGGAGAACAGAGCTTGTTTATATTTGTCTTTATTTATTAATAAACATTTGTTAAGTGCTTGTTATGCGCTAAGTACTGTGGTAGTTTCTCTGATTAAAAAAAAGGACATTCCTTGTCCCCAAGTACCTTACGATCTAAGGGAGGAAAATAGTACACAAAAGGAAGCTGAAAAGTGGGGGAAGGTAAGTGAAGGGGCCACCAAGGGAATTTGGCATAAAGGCATTATGTTTGTGGACTTGAAATTAGAGCAGCTGCTGATTAGTTGAAATTAGAGAAACTGATGGAAAATGAAGTTACTTGGAAAGTTCTGAGCCCTCTATAAAGGAAGGCTTTGGGAAGAGTTTATCACTTCAGCCTCTAATAAGGTGGTGTCCTCTATTTATAGACCTCTAATAAGAAGGGAGAGATGACTGAGGGAGCTGTGAAAGTGTTGACTATCCAAGTTAAGTGAATCTTTATATCTAATTCACTTAGTTTTCACTTAGCTCAGGATCTAGAATATAATACACACTTACATACTTGTTCATGGATTGATTAATTTTACTTAAGACCTCTAAGACAACTTTAGAAGACAGCTTCTGTTTGCACTGGGGCTTAGGGAGCAATCTGCCACTAATAAAACAAGGGAATGTAAGCAAACTACCATTTTGTTCAGAGAAATGGTTGAGAAGTACTTACCCACCAACTGAGTCTCTGGTGCAGGATTAGGAGTAGTAAACAGATACTTGATTGAGTCAGTCCACCATACAAGTTGACCATAAGATACAGTTCTGATGCTCTGGTTTCTAGCAAATATGGAGAAAAAGGAGAATTTAGAAATAAAACCTATTAAATTTATGTTTCTGCTAGTGACAATACCTCTATATACATATAATACAAGTTGTTTTCTGATGCTAGAATAGAATAGATAAAAATTGGCTTCTGGATTTCAACTTTTCATGTAATGTGGTAGCATGCTTATTGGTAGAATGGAAGAAGGTACTTCAAGATAGAAACGAAGAGAATATGACGAGGCAGAGGAAAAAGCTCATGTTAGTCAGAAAGTTGGATTGTACAATGACATGACAGAGAAGGAAAGAAGAGAAAACATTGAGCATTTGAAGTTGTATATATGTATATATTGCTTCATGCATAGTGCAAAACTAGACTGAGGAAGACATAGGTTCTTGTGCTCTAATGATCATATGGATTCACGGGTGCTACCAAAGTAAAGATTATGAGGAAAAGATGAATAGTGGTAGCTTCTGGCTCCCTTCTAAAGGTCACCAAAACAAGCATGTTAACCATATGTGAACCATAGGAGTATATGCTATCTGAGATTTGATGGAAATTCTCCTGAACGATCATAACTGAAGAACACTTCACATGTTGGAAATCATACCATTGGAGAGGAAACTAAAAGGCACTGGTAGGGATTATGAAGCCCTAGACAAGAAATAGCAGAGATATTGGTGATGCTTAATTAACAATGTTAAATGAAGCTAGGGACTTCTGAAGAGAAAAGTGTCTATGGGAAGTTAAGTGGTTTATGAAGAAGATGATGTGGGGAAAATGGGAGTTGAATTCCTTGATTACAGTGTATAACTGAGGAATCACAGACTTTTGTCAGGGAAAAAATGTACCAAATGAGGGCAAATAAAATTTATATTTTTTATATAACTCATGAATGTGGAAACAATTTATTTATCAACTCTTAAACTAAGTTTTTTGACACCTTTCATTTGTTTGTTTTAACACCAGGGTCATTTCCATATATGCCACCAGAGCCATCCCATAACTTTCCCAAAAGTGAAATCTTAAGGTCTGGAGCATGCAGATGAGGTGTGTTGACCAGAGCAAAATAAGGAGGCAAGCTAATAAGGAATCACTTGTATTAGCTCTCTTAGCCTATGGTCCAAACAGGCCCAAGGAACAGGAAAGTAAAAAAATCTCAGGGCCTCAAAGTCTTGGCGTTATGTAAGATCCCTGCACCAGCTACAAGGAAGAGCTGCTACCCAGCTGAGGATTGTATACTTCATAGATCCTATCTTCTCTAACCTTGGTACTTCCTCAGAATCTAGCACATATTTTTCTTTAGATTCATAATTTCACTATTGTGGACATATCCATCTCTACTCAGATTATAACCCTTACAAGACTTCTCATTCTGTACTCTTCTCTTTCATATTTTTCTTGGATAGGAAGAGTTGGAAATGAATAAATATTAGCTCAATGAATGTGAGGTGAACACCATGGACTCAAACATAATGCCATATTTCCTGTGTCAGACAATTTCCTACATACTCAGGCTTCTTGTCCTGGCCTCTCCTGGATTGCTCTTTTCCCCTTCCCCAAACCTTCCTCTTCTTTCCTTTGTTATTGCTGTCACAGGTAGAAACAAATTATTTAAACTTAAAATGGAAGGTGAAGTAAAAAACTGCCCACATAAATGTTATAAGATGTCACAGAAAAAGGCAGGTTGCTGTGACTGTGGTTAGCTTTTTCTAAGTCTGAAAGGGTTCTGATATTAGAAAAGCTAACCAGAAGATAACCATGAAAGAAGGTAAGGAACTGAATAGAACTTTAGGAAAAAAAATGGATTTGGTATATGTAGCTGACAATTACTGACTCAGGGATAGACAGAGTTTACATGATTCTCACTTATACAAAGCATTTTTATAAACCTTGTACAAAAGACCTCACCAAAAAAGTAGAAATACTAAATAGTAAAGCAGAAATAATATAATGCCATTTTTTATTCAATTGAAGTCTTTCAAGGAAGATTTTAAAAAGCAATTATAGAGTAAATAACCTAATTCAAAAGAGCTGGCGAGTAAATATATCTATATCTATTAGTATACATCTATAGATAGAGATGCATATCTATCTCTACATATCAACAAAAGAAATTTTAATCAAAGAAAATTAAAATTATAAAAGAATATAACCCCAAATTATATGACACAGTTAAAACAGTTCTAAGGGAAAAATTATATTTCTAAAAACTTTCATGAAACAAAGAACAAATCAATGTTTTGGTTATACAATAACAAAAAACCCAGAAGAAAAAAATGTTTGAAAAAAATTAATAAAATTTAGAAATGTTGAAAATGAATAAAATTGAAGTTAAAAGCCATTGGGATAAAAATAAATAAAACTATGAGCTTTTAAAAATTATTATTATAGTGCTAGTCTAACTTAAGAAAAATAAGAAAAACCAAAATTCTTGATATTGGGGTGGAGCCAAGATGGCGGCTGGTAAGCACGGACTAGAGTGAGCTCCGTACCTGAGTCCCTCCAAAAACCTATAAAAAATGGCTCTGAACCAATTCTAGAACGGCAGAACCCACCGAACAGCAGAGGGAAGCAGGGCTCCAGCCCAGGACAGCCTGGATGGTCTCTGGGTGAGGTCTATCCCACACGGAGCTGGGAGCTGGGAACGGAGTGGAGCAGAGCCCAGCCTGAGCGGCGTGGACCATCCAGACCAGAAGCCGGGCGGAGGGGGCCCTAGTGCCCTGAATATGTGAGCTGTGGCAGTTACCAGTCCCCCCTCGACCCACAAACACCAAAGACTGCGGAGAAGGTTAGTGGGAAAAGCTGCGGGAGTGGAAGGAGTTCGAGGTTCAGCTTCCAGCCCCGGGGGCAGCGGAGGTGGGGCAGCTACAGCTGTTGTTACTTCCGGCTCCAGGCCCACCTGGTGGGAGGAATTAAGTGGCGGATCACAGCAGGAGTGCAACAGCCTGCTGAAGATTTAAGCCCAGTCTGGACTGGGGGTCCTTGGGGAAGGAGGAGTGCGGCTCTGACAGAGCTGGCACCTCCCCCCCAAACGTAGAACATAGAACTCGTAAGTCTACAAGCAGTCATACCCCACTGAAAAACTCAAGGGTCAAGTTAGTGGGTTGGGAATATGGCCAGGCAGCGAAAACGCGCCCAGACTCAGTCTCAGACTTTGGATTCTTTCTTTGGTGACAAAGAAGACCAAAACATACAGCCTAAAGAAGACAACAAAGTCATAGAGCCTACAACAAAAGCCTCCAAGAAAAACATGAACTGGCCCCAGGCCATAGAAGAACTCAAAAAGGATTTGGAAAAGCAAGTGAGAGAAGTAGAGGAAAAATTGGGAAGAGAAATGAGAAGGATGCGAGAAAACCATGAAAAACAAGTCAATGACTTGCTAAAGGAGACCAAAAAAAATACTGAAAAATACACTGAAGAAAACAACACCTTAAAAAACAGACTAACTCAAATGGCAAAAGAGCTCCAAAAAGCCAATGAGGAGAAGAATTCCTTGAAAGGCAGAATTAGCCAAATGGAAAAGGAGGTCCAAAAGACCACTGAAGAAAATACTACTTTAAAAATTAGATTGGAGCAAGTGGAAGCTAGTGACTTTATGAGAAATCAGGATATTATAAAACAGAACCAGAGGAATGAAAAAGTGGAAGACAATGTGAAATATCTCCTTGGAAAAACCACTGACCTGGAAAATAGATCCAGGAGAGATAATTTAAAAATTATTGGACTACCTGAAAGCCATGATCAAAAAAAGAGCCTAGATACCATCTTTCAGGAAATTATCAAGGAGAACTGCCCTGATATTCTAGAGCCACAGGGAAAAATAGAAATTGAAAGAATCCATCGATCGCCTCCTCAAATAGATCCCAAAAAGAAATCTCCTAGGAATATTGTTGCCAAATTCCAGAGCTCCCAGATCAAGGAGAAAATACTGCAAGCAGCCAGAAAGAAACAATTTGAGTATTGTGGAAACCCAATCAGAATAACCAAAGATCTGGCAGCTTCTACATTAAGAGATTGAAGGGCTTGGGATGCGATATTCCGGAGGTCAATGGAGCTAGGATTAAAACCTAGAATCACCTACCCAGCAAAACTGAGTATCATGTTCCAAGGCAAAATATGGAGTTTCAATAAAATAGAGGACTTTCAAGCTTTCTCAGTGAAAAGACCAGAACTGAATAGAAAATTTGACTTTCAAACACAAGAATCAAGAGAAGCATGAAAAGGTAATCAAGAAACGGAAATTGCAAGGGACTTACTAAAGTTGAACTGTTTTGTTTACATTCCTACATGGAAAGATGATGAGTATGATTCATGAGACCTCAGTATTAGGGTAGTTGAAGGGAATATCCATATATATGTATATATAAGTTAATGTATATATATAAGTGAATGTGTATGTATGTATATATCTATGTGTATATGTATGTATGTGTGTATATATATATGTGTTTATATATGTATATATGTATATATATATGTAAAAGAGAGAGAGCAGACACAGGGTGAGTTGAAGATGAAGGGAAGATATCTGAAAGAAATAAAATGAAATTAAGGGATGAGAGAGTAACATACTGAGAGAGGGAGATAGGGAGAGATAGAATGGGGTGGATTATCTCGCATAAAGGTGGCAAGAGGAAGCAGTTCTGTGGGAGGAGGGGAGAGGGCAGGTGAGGGGGGAATGAGTGAACCTTGCTCTCATCAGATTTGGCCTGAGGGGGAATACCATACATACTCAGTTGGGTATCTTACCCCACAGGAAAGAAGAGGGAGGAAGATAAAAAAAAATAAAAGGTGGGGGGATGATGGAGGGGAGGGCAGATGGGGGTGGAGGTAATCAAAACAAACACTTTGGAAAGGGGACAGGGTCAAGGGAGAAAATTCAATAAAGCGGGATGGGTTGGGAAGGAGCAAAATGTAGTTAGCCTTTCACAACATGAGTATTGTGGAAGGGTTATACATAATAATACATGTGTGGCCTAGGTTGAATTGCTCAACTTCTTAGAGAGGGTGGGTGGGAAGGGAAGAGGGAAGAGAATTTGGAACTCAAAGTTTGAAAATCAGATGTTCAAAAACAAAAAAAGTTTTTGTATGCAACTAAAAAATAAGATACACAGGCAATGGGGCGTAGAAATTTATCTTGCCCTACAAGAAAGGAAGGGAAAAGGGGATGAGAGGGGAGGGGGGTGATAGAGGGGAGGGCTGACTGGGGAACAGGGCAACCAGAATATAAGCCATCTTGGAGTGGGGGGGAGGGTAGAAATGGGGAGAAAATTTGTAATTCAAAATGTTGTGAAAATCAATGCTGAAAACCAAATATGTTAAATAAATAAATTGCATTTAAAAAGAACAAAAAATTCTTGATATTAAAGAGAATTCACAGAAACTTTAAAGGAAACAAAGAAAATTATGAGACTAATTTGGCTAATTATATATAAAACCAATGACTTAGAGGAATAAATGAATACATACAAAAATACAAAAAATCTAGATTAAGAAAAAAAAATAAGCCAGTGGTTCTCAAAGTGTGGTCCAGGAACTATTAGGGGTTTATAATAACTTTCTTTGCCTTTAGCACTCTCATTCTTTTTTTTTCCCAGCACTCTCATTCTTTCTCAAGTATACAGTGTTATTTTCCATACACTGTATGACCTTTGATTTAAAGATTTAGCTATAAACATAATGAATGAGTTATTTGTTCATCTGCAGAATTGTACTTTTGCCTTATGAATTGAAAAATCTAAAAATCTTACTGTTTTCCTTGTATTCATCCAATATCATCATCAAATAATCATCAAAGATCTTTTGTATGAATTCTTGCCAAAAAAATACAAATGATGCTATAATACTCAAAGTACAAATACACACACATATACACATACCTATATATATGCATATGTACATAGGTATATATAGGTATATATATGTATGTATATATGATTTATTTACTTAAATCTCATTGTTATTTCTGGAACAATTTTATTGACAATTGCACTGATGGTATGAGGCAACTTTCAATTTACATGTGCGTTAAAAATGTAAATGCACACACTACTCTTCTCACTGTTTTTGTTTTGAAAAATTTAGCTATTTCCCATGAAATGTGTTATTTACATTGATATGTAATGTGATAAGTATTGTCATTTTAAAGTGACTAAATAGATATTTTAAATTATCATTTTTTATTTTTTTGCATAGTAAATATCAATAGATAACCAAAAGCATCATGGAGTCATCAATAATTTTTAAGAGTATAAAGATTAAAAAGTTTGAAAAGAGTTTCAATGGAATATTTAACCCAGTATTAGAAACAAAATTTAAAAATCATGAATGATTTTATTACTAAAGAATATAAAACTGCATTTCTAGATAGATTTAAAAGGGAATTATATCAAAATTTCAAAGAACAATCAATTCTAATACTACCCACACTATTTGCAATATTTATAAAATAATATACCTTTACAATCTTTTCTTTTTAATGATACAAATTTAAACTTGATACCTAAACTAGAGAGAGATAAACAGTGAAAGCTGTATCCCTAATGAGACTGATACATTTAATACAAAATATTAGTTAATATGTTAAAATACATATTATATTACGTGTAATATAGCATGTTAGATATATTATATACTAAGACTAGATCTGATTTATAACAGGAATACAAAGTTTGTTCAACACAAGCAACATATTAATAAAGCATGTTAATAATACTGATATTAATATGATTATGTAGGTTATGTAAATCTGGCATTTATGATTATACAACTAGATGCTAAAAAAGTTTTGAGAAAATCTAATACATTATTTTCCCCAGAACACTAGAAAATATAAAGAAAATGGGCCTTTCTTTAATTTAGCTCATAATATCAATATAATCAGTAACAGTTCTCTTGAAGCATCTGAAGGACTATTGTTAAGAAGAGGAGTTAGTTGAGTTGTGTTTAGTCTGATGGGACACAGAAGTAATAAATGGAAGTTACAGGCAGGAAAATGTTAGTTTGGATGATAGAAAACTAACAATTAAGGATAGAGACTAGAGATAAAATTTCACTTATATAAGAAACTCCTGGATAAGGAAATCCCTCTATGGAGCATATCAGCACCTTTGATAAGAAACCTTTCCTAATCTCCCTTAATTCTTATTCCTTCTCTTCACTTTACCTCCAATTTATCTCGTACATAGCTAGTCTGTAAAATGGTTGTTTAATTGTTTTCTGTCCCATTAAAGTATGAGCTTCTGGAGGCAGGCATGGTCTTTTGCCTTCCTTTTTATCTCTAGTGTTTAGCACCTGGCCTGACACTTAGTAGGCACTTCAGAAATGTTTTTTGAGTGACTGAGCTTTTAGCTCTTAGAGGCTAAAGTAACTATTAAGGTTCCATTGTCATGATGTGTCAAAAGTGGAATTTTAAATTGTCTTTCTTGCTTTGAGGCCAGCTTTCTCTCCACTATACTACATGACATCTCACTAATAACTTTACCTATCTAAAAGTGCAGTGGGCAGCCTTGGAATGAGTAGGTTGGAAATGGGGCTTTAGTGGCTTCCTCCTCACTCAGAGTTTCCAAGGAAGGCAGGTTGACCTATTGCTAGGCTTCTGGAGGAGGTTAGTTCTTATTCATTCATGGATTGGATTAGATGAAATCTCAAGAAATTCCAGTTCTGAGATTCTGGAAAGAACACTTCTGAATCTGATTCTAATGGAAAAAAAAGGAGGAGGGGCAGCTAGGTGGTACAGTGGATAGAGCACCTGCCCTGGAGTCAGGAGGACCTGAGTTCAAGTCCAGCCTCAGACACTTGACACTTGCTTAACTGTATTACCTTGGGCAAGTCACTTAACCCCAATTGCCTTGCCTTCCTCCAAAAAATAAAAAAAAAAGGCAGGGGGGAAGACACTATTTACCAAAGTAGACACAATAGGACTCTAAAGGGTCAGTAATCATTCCATGAAAGTTCTGTATAATCTGGCAAGTACTATGTATTCAGGAAGGTCAGACTTTCAAGTATTCAAATAAAAGATTAGTAAGATTTGTCTGCTCAAGAAGAATGAGCTCTCAATGAAATTTTGATCATATAAAAGCCAACAATGCCAGTGAGAAAAAAGAAATGGGGAGGAAAGCTGATTAAAGAGATTGATGTGGGTACATGGGGAACTCATCAACCAATTAGAATTTTTAAAAATGCATACAAACACACACACAACCATACCCCTACATATACATATAAGTCCTATGTATGCATAAATGTGTATACATTTATGCATACATATACAAATATATTTCCAAAATGGATGCAAAATGTGTATACATTTATGCATACATATACAAATATATTTCCAAAATGGATGCAAAAGAGGAACATGTTACTTTCTTTTGGTCTCAGTTTATCTGTCTGTAAAATGAGGCCAATTATATCTATACTACTTACATTGCAGGGTTGTTGTAAAGCTCACATGAAATGACACAGAGTGTGGGGTATACCAAAAGTCTTAGTGCAGTTTTCCTGTATGATATTTTTTTGCAAACTTTAAATCACTATATAAATGTCAGTTATTTCTATATGAGATAATCTCCTGACATAGCAAATCATTATAATTTTGTGACTTACAACTATATATATAATTATATGATATATATGTATATGTATTATATATATATATATATATATATATATATATATATATATAAATTATAAATATTGTGACTTAAAGATTTTTGTGACTTAAAGAATTCATCATCCCGTGGCTGCCTTTGATAGACTTAGATACACTTTTCAAATAATGGACACAAATGAAGAAGTTCATCCCATCACCAGCTCCATAAAAATCTTTATTACTTAGTAAGATGTGACAGAACATACTAAGAACTAAGGATCATCTGTATGCAATGATACAGTATCAAAGTAGGACTTAAATGACAGAATTACAATAGTTATGGTGGGGAGGAATCAATTTTTTTTGTTTATCTTACTTAAAATCATATATTATGAAATCTCAAAATTAGAATGTATCTCAGGGAATATAAATTTCCAAATACACCTCCTGCACATAATTTGTCGCACGGCTTTCACTTAAAGAGTTCTAGTGTATGGGGACCTCTTGCTTCCTGGTGCAGACTATTCTACTTTAGGAAGTGTTTTCTTGAATCAATTCAAGCTCTACCTCTATGTAACTTCCACACAGTGCTCCTAATTCTGTTTTCTGGGGTCGATCAAAATAAATTTTGTTTTACCCACTTGAAAATTCTTCCAACACTTCAGAGCAACTATCATTTCCCAATCCATTAAGCCTTCTTTTCTCCAGGCAAGTATCTCAAGTTTCCAGGATCCTATCTACAATAATGATAACAAATGATTATTTAATGATGGCATAAAGGCCTTTAGCAAGATGGAAACTACATTATTCAGAAGACTTATTCTACTTTTCAGGAAGGTAAGGTATAAATAGTATATTTTAGGACAAGATCAAAAACAATATGAATCACAAAGATGATAATCTCTTTTGGTATGGTTATGATCTTCCCTTGTCAATCTGGTTACCTACTCTGGATGTTTATAACTTTCCGTTAGCTTTCTTAACATGTGGCACCCAGAATAATTCATAGTCTTCCAGCTATAGTCTGACCAGGATGGAGTAGATTGGAATAATCACCCCAGGCAGGGAAATTATACCAATTGTTGTAGCTTAAGTTTGCACCAGCTTTTTTGGCTTCCATATATCAAATTCCCAGTGAGAATATCACCTGCCAGAAGATTATTCAGTTGTCCCCAGTTGGAGATCCATTTCCCATTTCTGTCATTAAAAGAGGTCCTTCTTTTTCTGGCAAAGGGAGGATAAAAACATTGTCATTTTTTGTAGTCTCAAGCCACAACTGGAATGACAAGAGCCTTAGGAGTTCTCCTTTTCTGGCAAGTGGTACACCACTAATATGGTGTACCATAGCTCTAAGAATGCCGTACTACAGATTTCTGCATTTCGTTACATAAACTATTCCCTTTACCCTGGCTCAATCAACCTGTGATCAGACTTAATCAGACTTAGTCCATATGAAGGTCTCCTATTGATCTTTGGTTTTATACAGTCCCCTTATTCATATTTAATAGTCACATATTCAAGGCCACACATGTATATCAGTAAGGCAGGATTCATGACCTTGAGGATTATCATGAACATTCCTGGTTCAGAATCGCAAAGTATGAAAAACTCTCTAGGTAGAAGGCAGAGGAAGTCTACCATTTATTTAAGCACCAAAGAATCAAATCCCAGAACTAGTAATTCCAATCTGATATAGCATTAATTGTATTCCAGAACCAGTAAGCCCACATCAAGGTAGCAACAAGGAGATTAAAACACAGTATTACAGGAAAGAGCCAAGTCATCCTGTAACCTCTCCCCCCTGCTAGGGTTTTCCCATAAACAGTTGCTCACGAATCCTAACTGTTTGCTTGTCTGTGTCCTCTTCCCCCTTCAGTCCTCTGGTCTGCAGCTTTCTGGTCTCCACTCTCCCCTCAGCACTCTCTTCTGCAGCCACTTTGGACTTGGAGTTCTTACTCCTTCTCCCTGGGCCGAATTCTGAAGTCTGGCTTGTCTTCTGACTTCTGAGTTCTTGGTTCAGCTACCTTCTGTGTGTATATGTTCTTTTTAGGGCTTTATGCCCAATAGGCAAAAGAGTGTGGGAAAGATGTTTAATCAGTGATTGGCATCACCAAGGTATGGACCTGCCTCTCTTAACTGTCCCCACCTGAGGCCTGTGGAATGGGTGGGAAAGATTTTCAATCACTTTATTGCTACAACATGCTGATGTTCTTTCTCCCTCTGAAACTAAGGGATGTCTAATACCCAAGAAAATGCTGTATAACATATTCAGAAGCCAAAAGAATCTGTCTTACTGCTCTATTTCCTTTTCACTTAAATGGGATTACTTATTGTAGTGAAAACTTTCATCAGTCTCTGACAGGAGAATTGCCCTAGGTAGGGCTGATTTAGGAAGTACTAAGAAATATAGTCCCTAAGTATAAGGAAGAAGGAATGAACATCCCTATTCAAGCTATATACATAGACACAGAGCAGATAAATGGCACAGTTGATAGAGTGGCAGGCCCGGAGTCAGAAAGACTCATCTTCCTGAGTTCAAATCTGGCTTCAGACAGAGACAAGCTGTGTGACCCTGGGTAAATCATTTAATCCTGTTTGCCTGAGCTTCCTCATCTGTAAAATTAGCTGGAGAAAGGAATGGAAAACCTTTCCAGCATCTTTGATGAGTGGAATCATCAAGAATCAGACATGACTCAATAACAACAACAACAGCATACACAGAGACACACAATTAAAAAAATTAGAATACTAATAACATAAGGACATAACTGACAAAGATGAGAGGTCTGGACTAGCAAGGAGAGAGATATCTTTACTATTTAGCACATAATAAGCACTTAATCAATGTTTTGTTCCTTCCTTCTTTCCTTCCTTCCTTCCTTCCTCCTTTTTTTATTGGCTTATGGATAGAAGAAAAGCTTCTCTCTCATTGTGGTATACTAATTCTCAATAAACTCACTGTCATGACTAAGTTTCTCTTTATTTTATAACCCTTCTTTCCTTCCCCTTTCATTTCTTAGAAGAGGCAAAATAACTCTAAATACCTTTAAATAAGAAGAAAGATTAAAGGTATCAACTACTTAAGGTTTGCTTTCTTTAAAAAAAAAAGAGTCTATAAAGAATTCTGAGAAATAAATTATCTCAATATAAATATTAATGTCTTCACTCTTAAAATATTCTTGTTTTTTATATGGAAATAAGTCAAGGTGTAGGTTTAGTGGCCCCTAAAAACTGTTCTACTAGAAGAAACTTTATCTTTCAATGGTTAGAAAAAATGTCTCAATTCTACAATTGACAGCCCTGAAATGAGATCAGGACATGAGACTGAGGGAACCATAAATGTGTCCTTTATGTGTCAACTGTAGTCTCCATTTTACATCTTGACACATGTATAGATATGGTTCAAAAATCATGGTCATTTCTAAGCAGGGTCTTTATCATTGAGTCACAACATTCCAAGCAGCAGTCACTGTTCCCCTCCTAGATAATGCATTTAATCAAAATGGGGTAATGTGAATCTGAATCAGCTCAAAAAAAAGCCAGGAATATATTCCTTTTAATTCCTTTATTGATGAACTTTTTTTGCCCCTATAACTTTTTTTTTATTTATGGCCTTATTTCCTTCCTTCCTTCCTCCTTCTGTCTCCTTACCCACTGTTTTTCGAAAATGGAAGCTTTTATGATGAAAAGCCTTATAGTGGAGGAGAGATAAGAAATGTCACTAATGGAAATATTTAAGACATTCTGTTGTCCCATTAGTAAGACATCAGAAAAAAATACTGAAGTTTAATTGTGTCTGTGGATGTCTCAATTATGTGTAATGTACTGAGGTAGTGCTTCTCTTCAGGACCCAAATGCTAGAACTGGCTAAGTTCCCATGAGCATTCTCATTCTCTCTTCCACAAACCCACACTCCAAACCACTCAGAAGTTGAGTAGTAAAAATTCATACTTCACTCAGTGATTGTATTGATCTCTGGCAATTGTCTAACCTGATGGCCTATCTAGAGTTTCGCTCTCCCTAACAAAAAATGACACATATATAAGTGCATAATTCTCTCTTATCCTTGCCAAAAAGAATTCACAGCTCTAATTATATATCCAGTTTCTTCAAGTTACCAGCATTCATACATCATTCCTGACATATTGATTACTTTGTTTATCTCATCCTGTTCCTGGCTTAGACCAAAACATCTCTTTCAGTTCAACCGGTTCCTCAATTACTGCATTTTTTGCATGTTATCTGGATATACCTAAATGCTCTTGGATTATTCTCAAGATTTTGCTTTTCTCTGTATGGTGGCTGAATTGTATGCCTTTCAGAATGAAGAAGCTAAAATCATCTTGGATCAGCTTGTACTTATCTCTATCCTTCTCTTTTGTTTGCTTAACCATTTATGATATATCTGGGTAATTATATTTTTAGGATCACATATTATGTATGTATAGATTCTTTTTCTTAAGTTTTAATTTAATTATTTTTATTTGCATATTAAATTTGGTTTACAGTTCCCTTGGTATTTTAAACAATTCTATAGAGTGCTGAGATATTTCCATTTTCCTTTGATCATTTGAGTTTATGAGAATGAATTCTATCTACCTAAAGTCATTTGTAGCAGAAATTGGAGGGTTAAAGGGGGAAAATTAAGAAAGAAAATGTAAAAGTAAAGGTGGGGGTGGGTGCAATGGCACTAGGAAGAGTTTTATATGAGTCAAATCTCATTTTTTTCTTTTTTTAAAATTTATTTTCTATTTTTAGTTTATGATTCTCATTTCCACAAGTTTTTGAATTACAAATTTTCTCCCCCTTCTTTTCCTTCCCCCTCCCCCCAAGATGGCATGTGATCCAATATAGTTTCTTTGTATACCTTCACATTAAACTTATTTACACAATAGTCAAGTTGTAAAGAAGAATTATAACCAATGGAATGAATCATGAGAAAGATGAAACAAAACCAAAAAAAGAAGGAAAAAAAAGAGAGAGCAAATAGTTTGCCTCAATCTGCATTCAGACTCTGTAATTCTTTCTCTGGATGTGGATAGTTTTTTTGATCATGAGTCTTTTGGAACTATCTTTGAACCTTGTATTGCTGAGAAGAGCCAAGTCTATCAAAGTTAGCCATCACAGATATCGTGTGTGTGTAATCAAGTATAATGTTCCCCTCACTCAGCATCAGTTCATATAAGTCTTTCCAGGTTATTATGAAGTCTGTCTGCTCCCCATTTTTTATAGCACAATAGTATTCCATTACACTCATATACCACAACATGTTTAGCCATTCCCCAATTAATGAGCATCCCCTTGATTTCCAATTCTTTGCCACCACCACAAAAAGAGCTGCTATAAATATTTTTGTACTTATGGGTCCCTTTCCCACTTGTGTGATCTCTTTGGGATACAGACCTAGAAGTGGTATTGCTGGGTCAAAGCGTATGTACTTTTCACATTTCTCTACAAGGGAGAGATAACACCAAACAATTAGAAGATCTAAAAGATACATCCTCATCTTTTCTGAAAAACTGAATAAAATATGTAGCTGAGGAGAACCATGAGATCATCAGAAAGCTGTATAGAAAGAGAGAAAAAATAGGGGCATCCTATTTTGCTCTCTAGTTGGATCTGAGGATCTCCTGCTGGTTTGCTGAGGTGGGGCTTGCTGCTGGCTTGCTGGGACACTTGTCCTGGATTGCCCTTCAGAATGAAGAAGCTAAAACCATATTGGATCAGCTTGTACTTAATCTCTACCCTTCTCTTTTGTTTGCTTAACCATTTATGATATATCCAAATAATCATACCTTTTACCTGAATGAAATAGACCTTTCTTGTCAGTCCTCCAAGTCTCCTCGGCTAAAAGACTATTCCATCCCATCTTTCTGCTGGCTCTACTCTTCCAGGATTTGTTCTGGGGCACTATTTTATGGTTGTTTAGGGGTGAATATGGGAGAATTACAGTTATTTACTGCTTACTCTGCCATCTTGGTGGAAGTCCCAATAAAAGGAAATTCTACCTAAGATATAATTCTCGGGGACAAGAAGGAACTGACTGTTGTGGTAGAAATGATAGGACCATTGGAAAGAATTATTCTTCCCTAATTATGGAATGATAAGGTTATGTTCAGATAAAAGAATATCAGAGTTTTGATTCCAGAGGTAGATCATCTGTGAATAATGACAAAGCATAGTGTGTGGCCATAGAGACTGTAATAGAGGATAGGAAAGCCAAGAACACCCTGACTTTTATGCTAGTTTTGAGGAGAATAGATTTCAAATGATACAGAGAAAGCATGGTTGGTATTCCAAGAACTATAATTCTATGTCACAGCTAGGTGGCACAGTGGATAGAATACATGGCTTGGTATCAGGAAGTCCAGAGTTCAGATATGGACTACATACTTATTAGCTATGTGAAACAGGGCAGGTCACCTAGCCACTGTATACTTCAATTTCCTCAACTGTAAAATTGGGATAATGATAGCAGTTATCTACCAGGATTATTGTGAGGATAAAATGAGCTATTTGTAAAGTACTTAGCACAATGTCTGACACATAATAAGCACTTGATAAATGTTTGTCCTATCTTCTCTGCCTCCTCCTGCCTCCATTGAAAAAGTTAGCCCAGGAAAGGTGACAAACTCTTAAGAGTTAAATTCTGGATACACACAAGGGAACATTCTAATGAGGACAAAAATCGTATTGATAGATCTTAGAACTTATCAAGTGAAACATACACACATTCATATACATATGTGTTGTTTGGTAAGTATGCACACATATTTTACATAAATACAAACATTTTTAGTATCTTCATATATATGCATATTATATACGTATGTTTATACCTTTATACATGCATGCATATATATAAATGTCCATGTACTAATATAAATCTTTATATCAAATGTATACATATTTTATAAACATATCAACTATATCTACACATGTGTATGTATATACACATATATTTATATGTGTGTGTATGTATATGTATATATACCCGTATGTGAGTATTTGTATAGGAGATTATTGTTTTTGTCTTTCGTTTTCAAAGAGGACCATGACTTCAAGGAAATGATGACATAGAAGCAAGGGCTAGCAATAGGATGAATATGAGAGTAGGATAAGAGTATGTTAAATTCTCTGAAAACAAACTGTCAAGAAAGCTAAGACTTATGGTATGCTGTGGCTGTCGAAGTAAGCTAAGAACAACAAAGAGGTTTGAAAATAAATACTCAGAATGAGGGAGTTCAAGATAATTTCATTTTAGTAACTTTTTACATAAGCAAAGTAATGACAATTTGTCATTTATAAACAGGGATTTAAGCAATTAAAAAAAAGCTGAAAATATGTCAAACTAGAATGGACTATAATTTATCAAAATCCCATTACAAAGAGACACTAAAACAGGGATGGGGAACCTCTCCTTTTATTAAGGGGATTTGTTCTGAGAAGTTTGAATTCAATCAGAGGGATGCACTTGAGAACCTAGAGGGCCACACGTGGCCCTGAGGCCACAGGTTCCCCACCCTTGAACTAAAATTATCTTATTTCTTAAAATGTTTTTCTATATATTTGATAAGTAATTTAGCGGATTTGTTCAATTGTAAGTAGCCATATTTTATTAACTTACTTGATGAGCAGGTAGCTAGGTGGTGCTATGCATAGAGCACTGGGTCTGGATTCAGGAAGATACAAGTTCAGATTTGACCTCAGAATCTCACTAGTTATGTGACCTTGGACAAGTCTCTTGACACATATATGTATATATACATATGTATATACACACATACATATATATGTGTTTGTATATATACATATATGTGTGTATGTGTATACGTGTATGTGTATTATATAAAATTTCCTTTAAGTCTCAACTAAAATTCCAAGTTCTATTGGAAGCCTTCCTTAACCCCTTTTAATTTCAGTGCATTGCCTCTTTAGATAATTTTCTGCTTATTTTGTATGTAGCTTGCTTGTATAGATTGGTTTGAATATTGTCTGTCCTATTAGATTGTAAGGTCTTTGAACACAAGAACTGTCTTTTCCCTGTTTTTTGCATCCCTAGAGCTTAGCACACTGCCTGGAACAGAGCACATGCTTGTTAAATTGTTTTTCCCCTCCTTTCCCTCCATTTTTTTCAATTTAGCAAATATTTCTTTATTTTTCAAATATTTTTTCTAATTACATGTAATTTTCTAAACTTAAAAAAAACAACTTGAATCCCAAATACTCTTAATTTCTCTCTCCCTCCTTCCACATTGAGAAGGGAAACAATTTGATATAGGCTACACCTGTGCAGTCATGCAAAACATTTCTATATTATTTATGCTATGAAAGAAAACACAGGACCCCCCGCCCCCCAAAGAAGAGAAAGTCTCAAAAAAGCATGTTTCAGTCTATGTTCAGAATCCATGAGTTTGTTCTCTGGAGGTAAGTAGTATTTTTTTCATCAAGAATTCTTTGGAATTGTTTTGAATCACTGCATTGCTGAGAATAGCTAAGTGAATTACCATTCACAACTGAGAACTGTACAATATTGCTGTTACTGTGTATAATGTTCTCTTGCTTCTGCTTATCTTTCCCTCCATCTTAACTACTCCAACCCAAAACTTTTGAATTACTCAACCTGTGAGAACTATGCTACCCAGACCTTAATAGGATTGTCAAGAAGAAGTAATAAAAAATCCTTTTTATAGACATGGCCCCAAACAATCCAATTAATCACCTGCCATTAGCAGTGTATTGTGCTAAATGTTCAAGGTGACATAAAGTTTAGAGAAGACAGTTCTTACTGTCATAGTAAAGCTACATAGAACATCCATATTATAAATGGAAAATGCTAGGAACTATTATCTTAGCATTATACAGAACTTTGCAAAGAAGGTGAAATAGGTGGTTGAGAAAAATCTGAGTTCAAATTAAACCTGAGATACTAGCTCTTTGACTATAGGCAAGTCATATAACCTCTCTCTGCATCAATTTCCTCATTTCCTCTGTCACATGCTGAAGCTATTAATGGGTATGTGAGCCTTTCAGCTCTGGCTAGACCCTCTCTTCCTTGACTGCTGTTTGTGCTGCTAGAACTTGGAACCTTTTGCATTTTAAATTCTTTCCCACTTTTCCCACAACAAAAGAATCTCCCGTATGGGAGTTATTTATGTCAGTTACTTATCCTACCCAACCCCTACCCAGGGTGGACACTCCTCCCTACTCCCCACCACTACCACAATTAACTATTATCTAAATTGATCTTAAAAAGAAAAAAAAATCATAAAATAAAAAAGAAGGTAGAATTAACAATAAATAAGAAATTTTATGAAGAGATTCTTATATGTATACATGTATATGTGTGTGTTTCAGGTACTATTTCCAATTAGATTAACTGAAAAATATACATGAAATTCATAAATATTTACAAAAGTAAAAAATGGTTAGAATAAAAGAATAAAAATAGAAAATCACATTTAAGAATGAAAAATAAAATAATTTAAAAGAAGGAAAGAATAACATTGCATCAAATATTTAAAGAATTAATAACTGTAGTTCTAAATACATTACTCAAAAAACAGAAAAAGGAGACACTTTACGAAACCCATTGAAATGATCCTGTATTCTGATTTGGTTCTGACAAAAGCCAGTCCCCAGGTAGTTTATGTTCAATACTATGACAAAACTAAACACTCATTGTAGGTCATCCAACAGTTAACAAAAAGAGATTTACTTCACTGCAGTAGGAGAAGGATATTCAACAAGGATAGGCAATGAAGATGTACAGCATTGATTCAGCTGAGATCCCTCACTTGAGCTATCCATTGTAGTCAGCCAAACATAAGAGAGAGCACTTGCACCAGCTCCTACATGATTGATTTATATTCAGGAAATCACAAAGCAATTTCAAAAGCTTGAGTCAACCAAGGCTCAGCACCTTTTAAGGAAAAAAATGACAGTGGCAGTTGTAAGGCCCTTAAGAGCTTCTAGAGAATCTTCCACCACTTAAATGACTTTAGGGCTGTCACTGATCAACCTTGATTACTGGTATTCAAAAATTTGATAAAAGCAGCAATAAAAGAGGAAGAGAAAAATAGAAATAGAAAAAAAAAGTGTTAACAGCTACCCAAAGGATTGGCTAAATATTGGGAGAACAACAACAAGAAATTCAGGCTTCCCATCCTTTTTACCTTGTTGCTGGAAAGCAAACCACCTCTCAACAATGCCACCCCTCAGTCCTCCAAGTGTTCCTCAGGGAGCTGTGGTAAAATGACCAATTTTTGACTGGAATAAATGTGGAGGAGTCAATTGTTTCTATATTATAGTAAGAAATGGGCTACAATGGACTTATGTTTTGTCTTTCCGCACTTGTCTGCCATTAAGTTGCTATCACTCCTCAGCGCTGCTCTGTTTTTTTGTTGAATGCTCCACTGCTGAGGTACATTTCAATGTTCACTCTGGCTTGAGTCCGTGCCCACTGCCACCCCACCCCCAATACTTTGGATTGTGGTTCTAACTACTAACCCTGGCCACTATCTCTAGGGTCTATATGTCAGCCTGTTGCCCCTTGGGCACTGCAACTGAGACCTACATGAATGACTGCTGCCCACTCTGCTATGGTCAACTGCTCTGTTACTCTATTCTGGAACGATATTGCCAGGGTCCTAAACACTACAGCTCTGCTACTGAAGTGTGACTTTGTAGGGGGGTAGGGTGGGGAGAGGGAGAGGTGGGGTGACTCTTCCCCTCTAGGGAAGACCTAACTGTATCCCTTTATTTTGGTCTATCATTGGCACCTACTCTGAGACAAGTGTCTTCCCAAGTTTGATAATGCCCCCATATGCAGAGCATTGCTTCAGGCTTATGATGGCACTGCTTTTCTGTGCTTGTCAGTAGTGCTGTGGATAATTCTACACAAAAGTCTCACTCTGGTCTCTTATTCAGAAACTGGGTGCTATAGGCCAGAGTGTCACTGCCCCTGCCTGGTTCACCATAGCCGATGAGGTCAAAAATTTCCATAGGATCAGGCAACGTCAAAGGATTCTGACCCATTTGTTATATGAGGGCTTGGGTTCTTCTTCCTGGTGTTCAGTTTACAATATAAAAAATTTCTTCTGCTACCAATATACCCCCACTGAGGAAACTAGGCACTCCTAACATCTCAAAGTCTTGGAGCTGACACCAAGACTTAGGAAGTCAAGCTCAACAACACCAACCTGTCTGGAGTTGAGAATTCATCTGGGGTTTGAATACTGTGGGAGCTCCTCTTTAAACTGAGAGGTAGACAGGGGAAGCACAGGGTTAGGGAAGGGAAATATAAAAGGAGAGGAACAAAAAAAGTAAGGGAGAAAGAGAGGAACTGAGATAGGAAATGGGGGAAGGGAGAAGACATTGGGAGGGTCCTTCTTTCAATAGGCCTCTGTGAGGCATGGGTGATAACTATTAGCAAAACAAAGGCATGAATTATAAAGGCAGAAAATAACTCATTCTTCTGAATTTTTACTTTTCTAATAATAGGAAAAAAACTTTTTCAATCCTCTTTCTTTAAATCAAGACAAAGCAGCCTAGACAATAAGCAGGCTGCTGGAACAGTCTAAGCAAGAGGTGCTGAGGGCTTGAACTAAGACTGAGTTATTTTGAGTAATGAAAAAGGTATGGACTTGAGAGATATCATGGAATAGAACTGAGATTTAGTAACCAGCTGAATATAAAGGGTAAGGGAGAATGAGTAGTTAAGGATAAGGCTGAGTTTGTGAACCTAGAAGACTGTAAGTATAGTGGTGCTTTCTAAAGAAATAAAGTAGAGAAGAGGATTGTATTTGTAGAGAAAGATATGAAGTTCTCCTTTTGACACATTGAGTTTTAAATCTAGTGCCTGAAATCTACTGGAAATACAATTCGAATTGTCTAATAGGCAGTTGGTTAGGTAGTACTGAGAGAGTAAATATGTTTGGCTGATCTGAAAGATCTGACAGATCTCTGAATCACACACATTGAAATGATAAACTAATGTGAGTTGATGATGTTACCAAATGAGATTACAGAGAAAGAAGAGAAGACAGTCTAGGAAAAGCCATGGGATAGATCCATAGTTAGGGAGTATAATATGGACGGTAATCCAGCAGAGATTGCTGAGATTGTGTTCAGATGGCTAGGAAGAGAACTAGGAAAGCCAAATGCCAGAGAAAAAAGAATAACCAGAAAAAGAGGGTTACCACTAGTACCAAATTCTGAACACAGGCCAAGATATGAAGATTAAGAAAATATCACAAATTTGACAAATTTTTTTCCTTATAGTGATACAAAATCATCAACTAAGAGGATGAGGGGAGGGAGAAGTGTGGGTGTTTGAAATGGAAAGGTTTAGAACAGCCACAGTGGACAGTAGACAAGACAATCAATTATGGAGGAGTAAAAGGATTATTTTACTGCAGTGATGGTTCACTTGGGTTTGGAAAATATAAATTTGTGATGGATCCATTTGGCACTGTGGAATGACTTCCTCCAGCTGCTTCTGTGGCATGTGAGTAGAAGTCAGGGAGATGTAGGGTTAGAATTAATTCCTAATTGATGGGAATTCAATTAAAGCCCTGCCAATGCCTGAAGGATAATAGAACAATGAAGCAAGGGAGTAGAGGACAGTGTGGAGTTGAAGTCATTTGTTACAGGATTCAAATTTGGAAAGGAGGAACGTGATATTAGAGCAGGGGTAGTAGCCTGAGAAGGTATTGAAGGGTGAAAGTTTTAGAGGCAGAACAGAGAATAAGATTAGGAAGGATAAGGCATAAATGTCAGAGATTTTTATCATGAAAAAAGGATCCTTTATTTTATGTGATGCAGAGATCTAGGGTTTAAAATCAATCTTATATGTGCCTAAGGTGTACATCTGTTGCAGCGATTCGGCTAGCAGCTTCTGTGGGGGTGAAAAACCAACACAAGCCCAACAACAAAAATGCTGCAAGCACAGGTTCTTTTGATCTGCTTTACTAAGGAAAGCAACGTTAAGGGGCTAACAATCTCAATTTAATCGAATATGCAAATATCATTCACTTAGTTCAAGGGAAAAAGCAAGCACCCTGAACTTCAGAGCAAATACAAACAAATTACAAACATCAACAGACAGACCTTGTCTGATTCAAATCTCAATGCATAGTTACAAAGGTTTAACAAAGTCCCAACATCTGGGTTTACAAGTTGGAGGGCTCTTAATTACGGCTGCCCAGAGTCTCCACATCAGCACTCCTCCAAGAGTGAGAGCCCCCTGCAAATAGCTGCGGTCTGCCTTTTTATACACTCTTTACCTGTCATCAAATGTCATCTGAGCTACCAGAACTCAGGCTCCTGCTATTGGCTCTGGTCTTAGCAACTCCCCTTAGGACCCTGAGGGCTTCGTGCCCACATAGGCTTAGCACCTAGTACATAGGGGTTTGGGCCTGGGGCTTTGCATCTAGTAAGGCTCAATCAAAGACACTTAATCATTTTAAAACAGTAAGAAAGTACCAACTTAATTGATATTAGAACATCAGATTTGAGGAGACAAGGACCTTGGGAAGTTAGGGTACCCCCTGGTATATGAGAAGGAATTGGGAAGGAGTGGAATTTTATTCCTCAAGAAAGAAGAAAAATTGACTTTTGGTTGAACTATAACCAGCATAATCTAGATTGGTTGACACATCTGGATATCATGAACTTCAAAAGAAAAGAAGAGGTAGCCTTTAGGTTTCTTGTGAAGGACCAGTGTCATGGACATATAAGAAAAGGTACAGCAGCCCAGGAAAGGATGCTCAGGAGTTCAAGGTCATTTGGGGAAAAAGTTCTTTATGATCACAAGAAGATGGAAAGAGCATCAGAGGAAGAGATTTAAATGAAAGGAACTGAGAGGGTAGAATCTAAGGGGTGGAAGGATTCAAAGTAGGACATAGTAGGATAGTATTGAAGAGGATGAGGACAAGGGAGGGGAGATTAGATATACAGAAGAGAGTAGTTTAGGCAATGAGTAATTAAGTATTACAGGAATTAATGTAAATAGCAGTTGTTTCTGTTTTGTCAGAAATCCTGAGGATCTTGAACTCCCAGATCTATTTTTTTAAGAGGCCATTCTTTGCTTCATTTCTTATTAAGCTTTAATCACTGAATAGGCTTTGTCTCAATCAAACTATAAGACCTGTTAAGTAACCTTAGCTTGAAAAGGCCAAGGATCCCCACTGCATCCTGGGTCATCTCCACTTGCCCTGATGTATATCTGGCAATTCCAGATGGCTCTGGAAGTGAAAATGAGGCTATTGACCTTTTCAGTCCTCCCTCACCTAAATCCAAGTCATTTGCATGTCATGGCATCACCTTCCTGATGCCATGGCCCTCTTCCAGGATGGATAAACAGCAATGGGGGTAACAGTGCGTAGAAATAGATCTACTGGAGGCATATTGTGATTAGATTGGAAAACTCACAGCCCCAAGGTGTCTGAAGATCTATCCTGGGACAAGGTGGTAGGACTAGATGTTCACATGTATGTGTTTGTATTAGACCTCCTTCACCCATGTAGCAGAGTGACAGAGTCCCCTCAAGCTGCAAGACCTCCTTCCTCTAAAGTGGGGTGGGATAGGAAAAAAAAATCTTTTCTTATAATTAGATAAGAATTAACTTCCTATTCATAGTGATCACACATTTATAGATGAGATGATTAATAACTTTAGTAAAGTAGCAGAATAAAAAAAATAACTCCATATAAATTATGTATTTTTTCATATATTACTAACAACACACAGGAGGAAAATATAGGGAGAGAAATTATGTTTATGATAACACAAATGCATCAAACCTTTGTAAAGTAGAATTATCCAAAACTGGAATGGACTGCTTTAAGATGTAGGTAGCTTTTCAGGAGAGAGAGAGAGAGAGAGAGAGAGAGAGAGAGAGAGAGAGAGAGAGAGAGAAAGAGGGGGATGGTAGGGAGGGAGGAAGGAAAGAAGGAAGGAAGGAAGGAAGGAAGGAAGGAAGGAAGGAAGGAAGGAAGGAAGGAAGGAAGGAAGGAAGGGGAAAAAAAGTTTACACCCTTAAAGAGCTTCCATTTTAATGAGAGAAAACAGTACATAAGGGGAGCTGAAAAATGGGAGAAAGGGAAGGCAGAGTCAGAGGGAGAAGGCAGATGAAGGATAATGGAAACATAGCTGCTATGGGCCTTTCCTCAAAAAGTTGGTTCCAGGAAGAACTCACCAGTGAGAAAAGGGAGGGGGGGATGGATACAGGATTGGAGTTCCAAGGCAGGTATAGCATGGTGGTAAGGTCTGGGGAGTGAAGCATAGCTAATCTTGGTTCTCCTTCGAAATATGTATTTATGTATTTGACAAGGTCCTAAGTTGAAGGTAAAGTAAGTAAAAAATAAAAGTAAGTTACAATATAATATTTCCCCTATCCTGCTTCAAACTCTATTATCTGTGTATTTATATTCTTCTTCCCTGTTAAGATCCTTTAGGTAAGTGACTATGCCTTACTTGGCTTAATATCCCTCAGAGAACCTAGCACTGTGACTTGAACATAACTCAATAAATATTTTGGTTGAATTTAATTGAACTGAGTGTTAACCAAGTTTATCAGTTAAAATATCTCTGATTCATGGACACAAATCCCACCTTTAATTCTGAAAAACATATATAAACATGCACCTTTGAGCATAAGGAAAACCTAGCAAGAATATATATTTTACCACTATTAAAACACCCACAGCCTCAGGAAAGTCATTTAACTTCCAAAGTTTCCTCATCTGAAAGATGTAAATGGGGTAGTAGGATTAAGTGACTTATATAGTTCCTTCCTGTACATAAGGTGGATTTTAATGTGTGTAAAGTGGATTTTTGTTATTATTTTTTAGAGTTCAGTTTCCCAGGATCCATGGCCATAACAATATCTTTTTTCCAGGTAACAGATATGAGTTCCCAGGCTCATGGTTCATAACATCTCCACCATGCTTGCACAACATTATATAAGGATAAATAATATAAACATATGTGCTGAAATTGTAAATATCCACTGTGATTGCGCAGTGAGATATAAGGATGAGGTGATATAAACTTGTAAGGCTATTGCTGGCAATATGCCTTCTTTGTCTGATGCCCCATAAAACAGGTGTTCAATAGTCAGTGAGTTGAGGAACCTTTATGGTTGAATGCACAAGCTGGAATACTGTGTGCCTTGATTGGCCCCAATCAAGGTTGGGAGGGGCGAGTCTGTGTTTGTCTCAACCGGCCCCCGTTGAAGCTTGAGGGGATTTAGGGGAACCCTTTAGGGTTGAATGCACAAATTGTGCCCGTCTCGACTGACGCCATTGAGATGTAGTTGTAGTTGCACCGCACCCCCCTTCTGGCCAGCCCCTGCAAGAAGGGTGATTAGGGAATGCTGTAGGAGTTTGTAGTGCTTCCTTAATCCCCAATACTGTGTTAGAGAAGACTAGACTAGAATAAAACATATTATTAACCCCTTTGAAACTGTCTTTCCTGTCTGACCAGATTAAGAGTGAACCTGTTAGAGGCTGGAGTCTGAAGCCTCCAGTGCCTCCTGTGTATTATCTGTCTAATGCTTCCATAAATAATGTTCTATGATTTTACCCCCTTGTGCACTAGAACACATCCCAGGATTTTTTTCAGTCTCTACATTAGTTTCAGTTCTCTATCAGACCCACTCACTTGCATAATTTTTCAGTTTATTTTTTTAACTGGGTAGCTCTATTGTAGCTGTTTCAGTACCCTTTTTAAGATGTTGTTTTATGTAATAGCAGAATTCCTGGTCTATTGGCCAGAGTTTGTTTGTTTTCTGATTATTGTGCTTTTCCAGTACATTTTGTGCAGTTATTTTCAGCAATGTTCTTAAATTTAGCCCGATATTCCATACCACCCACTTTCAACTCCACAGGGAGGTGCCCTACAAAGACCTCAGATACACAGAAAAGGGGAAATGGAGAGGGAGGACAATAGAGCCTGGAAGAAGTACCAGAGGGAAAAACCTAGGAAACCCGTTATTGACTGGGAAAACCTGGGAGAGAGACCAATACCAACACTGCATGAAAGGGTAGTACAAGAGACCTCTACTGTTCTAAGTGCCCATAAAAGACTGAGGCTGGGTCATTTTCACAGGAGGAGTGAAGAAATTATAATATTTAGAATGGCTAGCATTTTTATGACACTATCTAGTTACAAAATGTTTAGATTTTAGACTTTATAGAGAAGGTTAAAGGAGACCTCTAGTCTTGCTAGGGACCTCTTGCTCTTAGGAACTAGGTTGGGAAAGAAAGTTGATAATCATATTGTTTAGTACTCAAGACTGTGCTGTTTTTGAGATTTCCTCCTGAACCAGAGTACAAGGTGAGCAGCTTCCTCCACCCAATTAAGTTTATCCTTAATGGATCAAATCAATCTATTTATTAACCCACATTTACATGGTTTAATTGTATTCTATCCATTAGTAAATATTGTGGCCTATCTATGTGCTCTCTACCTGTGACTCTGATTGCATTCACCCATAAATTCTTCACAAAGAATATGCAATGTGTCAGTGGTCTTATTTTAAATACATTTGCTTTCCATGGATATCAGTACAGCACTCAGACCATCCTGTTATCCATTATTCATTGCTTTCACTATACTGACCCATTTCTTTTTCCAGTCACACATTGCTTTAAAATATATTTTTATTCAACCTCTTAAATATAGTCCATTATTGGTATCCTGTATGTGTCAACCTTGCCTATCTAGTTTCCTTAGGCTAACCTGAATTTTAATTCTCCAGAGTTTGTGGTGTATAAAGACTTTCCAACATGTTTTATCTCTCAGAGAACAGTTTTCTTAGAAGAACTGGTCTTGTTTCAGAGAGATTTTTGGGATCATTAAAAGCTCTACGTAGTTTCTCAAATTCAATCCAAACTACTCTCCTCCCCTGATTCAATACTGAGCCCAATTTCTGGTCCTTCTATAGCACCTCTCCAAGAAATATAATGAATTGACTTTATAACTGAAATGTCAGTGTCTGGACAAAATATTTTTTATTCATTTGGTTCTTCATGTATAGATCATCTGTTCCATTTCTTTTGGATAAATATGAATGTCATGATGTGATGGTTTTAACTGTCAGTGAGTGAATAAACGTTTATCAAATAGCTACTAAAATTCGGGAACTGTGCTGAGAGTTGAAGATTCAAAGAAAGGCAAAAGATAGCTCTCATATTCAAGGGGTTCAAGCCTAGTGATGGAGAAAACATGTAAGCAGTTGTGTAACAAAATATATATGGGATAAATTAGAAATAATCAACAGAGGGAATATGCTAGCATTATGAAAAAAATTGGAAGAAGCTTCTTCTACAAGGTAGGATTTTATCTAGGACTTGAAAGAAGCCAGAGAAACAAAGCAGAAGAAATGAGCAGAAAAAGCATTCCGTGTGTGGAAGACAGCAAGTGAAATGTGCAGGAATTGAGAGATGGTATTTCTTGTTTAAGGAACATCAAGAAAACATAAAACATTTTTTTTATACAAATAAACTCAGATCTAAATAATTGAAGTAATATTTATTGTTCATGGGTAGGTAAAACCAATATAATTTTTAAAAAAGAAAATTTTACCTAATCTATTCAATGTCATCCCAACTAAATTGCTACATACATATTCATTATATAGTATATATAATATATAACTGTAATATATATATTACATTATACACATATGTATATATTTTACTCAGAAAAAAATAATAAAGTTCATTTTAAAGAGCAAAAGCTCAGGAATTTCAAAGAAACCAGGAAAAAAAGAAGTAAAGGAAGAAGATTAAGTAGTATCAGATCTTAAACTATATTATAAGGGAGGGCATTATTGAAGTGTATAAAAGATAATTTTGGTTATTTCAAATTAAATTCTCCTTGTATAAATATGACCTGTGTAGCCAGGAATAGAAGGAATGCAGAAAATTGGGAAAAATATTTCATAGATGGTCTCTCACGTAGAATGTGACTGGTTTGGAGTACTGCTGTGGTGTAGGAAATGATGAGCTGATTGATTTAGAAAAAATGGGGAAAGACTCAGACCTCTGAAGGAAGATGCCATCCACCTTCAGAGGAGCTAATGAGAGGTAGAAATAAGCATAGTTCAGTCTTACATATATGTGTATGAGTGTATGTATGTATATGTTTATCGATATCTATGTGTATGTATGAATAGATAGATGTGTTTAATTTTGCCCTTCTTGAGGGTGTGGGGGAGGGAGGAGAAAAAAAATAAAGTAGAAAGTGTAGAGAAGAGAACAAAATAAAGCCAACAAGGAAGCAAAGAAAAACTGGGCAGCTTTGAAAACAACATGTACTATTTAATATATAGGTTTTCTTGAAATGCATAGTTATTATTTTATATGAAATCCTCTCTTATGGTCTGCTGTGCACTTAGCAATTTTTTCTCATTTTATATTTATGTTTAAAATAAAATATTAAAAAAAGAAACATCAGTAAAACCAATGTGACTTTGGGATTAATTAAATAAGCACAAATGCATCCTCAAAGGAGCTTCTTGAATATCTAACCACCTCTAGTGAATCTTGTGGCAAACATCTTGTATATTATTAACACTTTGGTCTGCTTAAGCCTCTGTTTTATTATTCATTTAATGTTCTTAATAAGAGGTTTGTTGCATAGAGCAATAGCTTTGCTTCCATTCGTCAAAAAATCTTTGACACCCATGAGAAACTCCTAATGGAGGAGAACTTCTAAGGCTACATTTTCCTTTATTAAGTCAAATGCAGGTTTTTAAACTTCATCAGCAAAGATAAAGACAGTGGGATCTTTTATTTTCTGCAATTTTCAGTCAATTGTGGAACTTGAAAAATGTGGTTTGCTGTAGAAAATTATTTGTTAAAACCTCCTTGTTCTCAGGGGCAGCTAGGTGGTGTAGTGAGTAGAGCACTGGCCCTGGAGTCAGGAGGACCTGAGTTCAAATCTGACCTCAGACACTTGACACAATTACTAGCTGTGTGACCTTGGGCAAGTCACTTAATCCCAATTGCCCTGCCTTCCCCCCTCCAAAAAAAAGCTCTTAAAAAACCTCTTTGTTCTCATATTTTAATGTTTTCTTGATTATCTTTTTGGTGTACTAATATGATCTGCAAGTTGTTCTGTTCTTTTGGTCTCCTCTCCTCCCTGAGGCAACTATTGAAATAATTCTTCAATGTTTTCAAGATTATTTTGTCTCCTCCACACATTTCCTAATTATCTCTTTGGTATGGTCCATATAGTCTTCTCAATTTAATTTTTTTTAAAAGACTCATTCTTATGTTCTTGTTTAGCATGTTCTAAACAGAGGTGTTAGCATTCAAATGTACTGGTTCTGTTGACATCGACGATGAAAACTGATTGCTATAGAAATGCTGACAAGTCTGTTCCAACTTATATCTATCTATTGTACTCCTAATAGATGTTTTATCTATGGCTGTTTTGTATGAAGTGCCTTGATTCTCATGCCAACATTTTTGCACACTCATTTTCACTTTTACTGATATTTACTAATTTGTGAGGGGCAAGTACTAATATTCTGGTGCTCTTCTCCACAGTGTTTAATGAATGAGTTTTTATTGAAAGCTGATATTGACAATTGTATCTTTCTGTTTGATAAGGAGCAATCAAGTATTTTACTGCTTAAGAAAATTCTTGCCCTCTTCTGGCCTTATTGTAGAAACTGCTTGATACCGTTAAACTTTTTCTTCTTTTTTGTCTTTATTTCTTTATTTAATATTTTTTTTATTTTTCAACATTGATTTCCACAAGATTTTGAGTTACAAATTTTCTCCCCATTTCTACCCTCCCCTCATCCCAAAATGGCATGTATTCTGACTACCCCTTTACCCAGTCTGCTCTTCCATCTGTCACCCTACTACCCCCCATCCCGTTTCCCCTTACTTTCTTGTAGGGCAAGGTAGATTGCTTATATATCTTATTTCCCAATTGCATGTAAAAAAACAAAGGTTTTTTTTGAGCATTTGTTTTAGGCCTTTGCGTTCCACATTTTCTCCCTTCTACCTCCCCACCCACCCTCCTTGGGAAGGCAAGCAATTCAACATAGGCCACACATGTATCATTATCCAGGATACTTCCATAACAGTTATGCTGTGAAATACTAACTATATTTCCCTCCATCCTGTCCTGTCCCACTTTATTCAATTTTTTCCCTTGACCCTGTCCCTTTTCAAAAGTGTTTGCTTTGGATTACCTCCTCCCCCAATCTGCCCTCCATTCTACCTTCCTCCCTATCTTACTCCCTCCCCGCCCCCCCGCCTGGCTTTCCTGTAGGATAAGATACCCAATTGAGTGTGTATGTTATTCCCTCCTTAGGTCAAATCTGATGACAGCAAGAGTCACTAATTCCCTTTCACCTGCCCTCTCTTCCCTTCCAATAGAATTGCTTTTCCTTGCCAATTTTATGTAAGATGATTTTCCCCCTTTCTATCTCTCCCTTTCTCCTTCTCCCAATATATATTCTCTCTCACCCCTTAATTGTATTTATTTGTTTTTAGATATAATCCCTTCAATTCACCCTGGGCCCTTTGTCTATATATATGTGTATTCCCTTCAGCTACCCTAATACTTAGAAAGGTTTCATGAGTTACAAATATCACCTTTCCGTGTAGGAATGTAAACAAAACAGTTCAGCTTTAGTAAGTCCCTTAAGATTTCTCTTTCCTGTTTACCTTTTCATGCTTCTCTTGATTCTTGTGTTTGAAAGTCAGATTTTCTATTCAGCTCTGGTCTTTTCTTTGAGAATGCTTGAAAGTCCTCTATTTTATTGAAAATCCATATTTTATCCTGGAGTATTATACTCGGTTTTGCTGGGTAGGTGATTCTTGGTTTTAATCCTGGCTCCTTTGATTTCTGGAATATCATATTCCAAGCCCTTCAGTCCCTTAATGTAGAAGCTGCTAGATCTTGTATTATCCTGATTGTGTTTCCATAATACTCGAATTGTTTCTTTCTGGCTGCTTGCAATATTTTCTCCTTGACCTGGGAACTCTGGAATTTGGCTATAATATTCCTAGGAATTTTCTTTTTGGAATCTTTTTCAAGAGGCAATTTCTGGATTCTTTCAATTTCTATTTTACCCTCTGGTTCTAGAATATCAGGGTAGTTTTCCTTGATGATTGCTTGAAAGATTATGTCTAGGCTCGTTTTTTGATCATGGCTTTCATGTAGTACATTAATTATCAAGTTATCTCTCCTGTATCTATTCTCCAGTTCAGTGGTTTTTCCAAGAGATATTTCACATTGTCTTTCATTTTTTGATTCTTTTGGTTCTGTTTTATAATTTCTTGATTTCTCATAAAATCACTAGCTTCCAATAGCTCCATTCTAATTTTTAAGGTAGTATTTTCTTCAGTGGTCTTTTGGACCTTCTTTTTCCATTTGGTTAATTATGCCTTTTAAGGCACTCTTCTCCTCATTGGCTTTTTGGAGTTCTTTTAACATTTGGGTTAGTCTATTCTTTAAGGTGTTACTTTCTTCAGTATTTTTTGGGTTTCCTTTAGCATGTCATTGACTTGTTTTTCATCGTTTTCTTGGATCACTCTCATTTCTCTTCCCAATTTTTCCTTTACTTCTCTTACTTGCCTTTCCAAATCCTTTTTGAGCTCTTCTATGGCCTGAGACTGACTCATGTTTTCCTTGGAGGCTTTTGATGTAGATTCTTTGACTTTGTTGACTTCTTCTGGCTATATGGTTTGATCTTCTTTGTCACCAAAAAAAGATTCAATAATCTGAGTCTTTTGCTGCTTGCTCACGTTCCCAGCCAACTACTTGACCCTTGAGGTTTTTGTCAGGGTATGACTGCCTTCAGAATGGCGAGTGCTTTGTCCTAAGCTTCAGGGGCATTGCACTGCTGTTTTCAGAGCTACTTCTACACAGTAAACTCTGCCACACCAGCTCTCCTCCTCCCTGAAGAGCCGCCAACTAGGAACACGACCCAGATCCAAGCAGGGCAAAGCAAGAGAACCCTGCCTCTGTGCTAGCAAAGTGCTCCCTGCACTCCTTCTCTGATCTGCTGCTTTATTCCTCCAACTGGGTGGGACTGGGACCAGAAGCAACGATAGCTGGAGCTCTGGAAGCAGCTACAGAAGCTTCCTGATGCTGCCGTGGGCTGGGGCTGACCACGCTCTCCTCTTACCCTGAACCAGCTGCTTTCCCACTGACCTGCTAAGTTGTCTTTGGTGTTTGTGGACTGAGAAGTCTGGTAACTGCCACAGCTCAGTGATTCAGGGCCCTACATTCTGCTCTGCCTGATCTCCTCAGCACCTGGTCTGTCTTGGTACCCCCATCCTCTGGGCTACGCTCTGCTCCCAGCATGGTGTGATAGACCCTTCCCAGCAACCATCCAGACCATCTTGGGCTAGAGACCTGCTTCCCTCTGTTATTTCTTAGGTGCTGTAGTTCTAGAATTTGTTCAGAGCCATTTTTTAACATGTGTTTGGAGGGATTTGGGGGAGAGCTTAAGCAAGTCCCTGCTTTCCAGCCACCATCTTGGCTCTGCCCCTGATACCATTAAACTTTTAAAGACAATGATCTCAATATCTTTGCTTTTTTCTGCTTTTCTTTTCTTTCTTTTTTTGCATTAGCAGTTTTTTTGAATAGTTTAGTTTGTTGTACTATAATTCCATGCAATATCTTTTCATATTTATTCTTTCTTGTAATTTAATTGATTTTGATCTTTGCTGTAACTAGTCAATCATCTGAATGTGTGGAGACAGCAAATCCTGAAAATACTCCCAACCATAGCAACCAGTGATGTCTTGTCTATAAAATAAAGACCATTTCATTTTTTTTGGTAATGTGGACTTTTTGTCATCTGTATCATCTGTATCCTCTTGTATCCTGCATCCTCCTATATCCTCTTAAACAAAGAATTTATAATATGTAGGCATTATAATTCTGAGCAGCCTATAAGAGTTAGACTTTATGTGATTCTTTAACTTGAACCATATTTTCTAAGATACCATTAACCAACTTCCCCTATACATGTCTCCTTTACACTTTCATTGAGAATGAAAGTTTATGATTGACTAACAATATTTAACAATATCTGTTGTTCTCTTAATATACTATACATCTCTCCCTGAGACATTGTATTATTTATTCCACCTTTGGGGGCTGAAGGGGTCTCTCAAATTATATTTTCTGTCATCAGCTTGATTCACTCAAAGCCCTCTGATCAGTGATACATGCACCCCAAAAACCAGTAAAGGAATTCAGATATTTAAAATTGTATGATGCTGACCAACTCCCTTTATTATGTATCTGTCCTGAATCACTCCAAAAAGCCCTACAAATTCCACAAGACATTTCTCCTCAGGCATAAACTAGAATTGCCTTCATCATGACATTCTTGCTTATACCAAAGCAGGGAGATATAGTCAAGTTCTTCCATTTTTATGTCTGAATTTGTTATTGTAGGTTTAGTTTATATATTTTGCCTGCATCCTACATCATCTTGCCAAGTTTTTGTAATGGAAAACTGGTCATCTTTACTAGTCTCTTTATAACTAGAAATCAGGCTTTCTGTATAGAAGCAATGACTATTTTGCAACATCAGAGTTACGCAAGCTGTTTGTGAGAAGGAATAATTTTTACCTTCCTCATGTGGTAGAGTTGTCCTTTCAATCTGCTGATTTCTGGTTGCTGTGAGACCTGTTGTTAACTGTTCTTCATAGAAAATGGAGACACATGATAGCATCTCTGCTTACATAATTCTGCTTCATCCTCTCTCCATTAACCATGACAAGATTAGGGTCAGAGGACAGTAGAGTGAAAAACCTGAGTATCACTGGCCTCAAGCTAGATGGTAATGGAGCACTGGTGGCTTAGCCTATGTCCAGTGTCCTTGCGATGCTGAAAGAGAGCCACTCACCCTCTTCAGATAAATAAGATTGCCATATTATAAAACATTGAATAGCCAGCTACCCTGCCAGTTGGCAGCCACTCTCATAGCCTGGCACAACTAAATTCAGGGACTCAGAAATCTGAAAAGTAATAATGGCAGTCATCTATTTAATTTTTTTTATGTGAATTCCCTATGCTGCTTTATCACCTTCCTTTACTATTGAAGACATAATCAACAAGGAATCTGAAATAGCTTTTATCTTAGTCTCTTCTGATCCAAACTAACATTATAATGCTTATGTTTTAAAGAGTTTAATTTTATTTTCAAAATACATTTTGTGTAGTTTCTTTAACACACACACACATAGGTATATATGTATATGTGTGTGTATACATATAGTTAACAAAGTTTTTCATGTGTCCAAGATAACCTAGGAAGAAGAGATCTGCTTTTGAGAGAAGCATGTGGGTGGGGGCAGCCTTGTCCATTAGCTTGGGAAACAGAATAGGCTGTGTATTAAAGCTACAGTACTGGGGCAGTCACAGTCTTCTTCCTGCCCCCAACCCCACCCCCGCTGGTAACTGAGGTTTTGAAGGTTTTCTTCATCCCCAAAAATGTGTGTCATGAAATGAACTGGGTGAGGGGAATGACTACCATTCTGTACACCCCTTTCAGGGGTCTCAGGACCTGTGGTCCTGAGAAACAAGATTGGGGTTTTGTTGTGTCATATTTTATTTATCCTTTTCAATTTTAGCCATAGGCAGTGGAGTCTCCTTACCTAGACTTCAGTTATGGTGAACTTGAAGGCAGGATTCCAGGCTGGATGTTCCTTCCATCCTAGCAAGGAAGATGTGAGAAGACACAACATTTGGTACATGAGTACAAGAAGGGTCTTTGGATTTGGGACTTTGCAGGAACAAGCTATAAAACAACTTAGTTAAGTTGTAAACCTAATCCCCTTCTGCTGTCCAGACACTGAGATGGTACAAGGGGGTATTATGACCACCATGTGTTGGGAGAGGGGAGTGTATGTTTGTTCTTGCTACATTTAGAAGTACATATTAATTTTTAAAGGCTAATTCATGACTGTTATGTGGTTAAATGATACTGAAGTTTAAAGAACCCCCTTAAACTTGAGGGAACAAGAGCAACACAGAGTGGAGCTAATAGTAGGGTGATTAGATGACTCCCAAACTCCTTTAAAGGCCCCCAAGAACTCTTGTGGAGGGGTGAAATGTAGCATACCTGGCATTCAAGCAACAGGTGCTAGGGTAGGCACTTTTGCTGTTTTGTTTTGGGGTATGTTTTATCCTATTCCCCTACCAACATGCTATCTCTAATAATAAAGAGTAAAAAAAATTGAGCAAAGGTAACAACACATTGTCTGGATCTGAGAGTATACACAATATTGAACACCTATAATTCTCTGCTTTTGTGATGAAGGGATGAAGTTACATTTGCTTAATTCTTCACTGGGGTAGAATTGGTCATTATAATTATCATGTAGTGACATTTTAAAAAGAAGTTTCCATAATGAGAGCTGTTTCTTACCCTCAGTTAAAAAATCATCTACTTTTATCACTTGGGCAATAAAATGAAGAATGGTCTTATTGCCTGATTAGACTTACCAGTTCTGACATGTCTATTCCATGAATGCTCTGAAGGAGTTCTGCTGAAAATCTTTTAATACAATGATCTTTGCTATAAAGTTGACTATCAGTTATCTTTTAACAAAGGTGAAGGAATAATTTATCAATTTAGAATGAGACAAACTGACAATGATTAGAAGCAAATATTTTTTCTTTTGAAGATGACACTTTGATACTTCAATGGAAGTAGCCATCAATATTGGTAATTCCCCTACAAAGACACCAGCATGGTGCAATGAAAAGAGTAATGAGTTTGAAGTTAAGAGCACAAAGGTTTGAATCTTCACTTTTCCACTTAATCACTAAATGGCCTTTAATAAATTGCTTAACTTCTTTGGGCCTCATTTTTTTCTTCTTCTATAAGAAGAAATTTTGGACTAGATGACCTCTAAGGTCCCTGCAACCCCTCAATATCTGATCTTTTTACTAGTTCAAATTATGCATAGCCATATTCTTCTGGCCATGCCTTATGGATTAGAACAGGGATTTTTAACCATTTTTCTGCCATGGGCCCATCTGCTAGTCTGGTGAAGTCTATTAATCCTTTTCAGAATAATGGCTTTAAAAGGATAAAATAAAATATATGCAATCATAATGAAATTAATTATATTAAAATAGTTATTAAATATGTATATGTGTGTATAGATAATTGATAGACAGACAGATAGATAGATATGAATTTTATTGTCTGAAGGTTCAGAACCTCTACAGAATGTACAGATATCCACTATAAATTGTTTGTCAGTTGAAGTTTTTAGGAGTCAGCTTACCATAGTCTATATAGAGTGCTGGATTGGGAGTCAAGGAGATTTGAGTTTGAACATCTCTTCAACTACTTTCTAGCTGTATGACTTTGGTTAAGTCACTTAACTCCTATCAGCTTCAGTTTTCTCATCTCTAAAATGGCCATAATAAATATACTTTTTTCACTGGGTGTTATGAGGATCAAATAACATATGTAAAACAATTTACAAATGTTACCAGACTAGTGCACAGGAAAGTTCTTGGCATTTGAGCACGAAGGTAGCATAGTTCTGACAGCCCGATCCAAATCTCAGCTGGGAATAAGACAAGAGCAGCAATCAGGCATTTCAATACCCAGGCCCAAGCAGTATAAGACAACTCAGCACCCATGCAGCCTGTTCCAGAGCCCATGCAGAGGAAAGGGTCAGGGTAGTACCTGGGAAACAAAGCATCTACTTTCTTTTAGCATCATCAACATGCGAGTCTTCAAAGTCAAATGGTCCTCAATGCCTGAAGAATCCTTCTTCTGGTAGATCTATCTAGAGTTCTCTCATGGGTTCACAATCACATGGAAAAATTCTGGAAGATTTTTTACCTAAACAGATATTTCCGGTATTCACATTCTAGTGTACCTCCCCTCCTTCCCACTTTCCTCTACATAGGAAATGTGGAAAAGCCTAGAGGAATATCATAACCTACCTGCTTTCCTGAATATAATAAGAGACAACCAGTTTCCTCTTCCTCCTCCTCCTCTTCCTCTTCCTCCTCCTCCTCTTCCTCCTTCTCCACACAAACACACGCACATGCTTACATCTACGCATACTAGAATCACAGAATCTCAGCAATGAAAGGTATCTCAGAATTTATCAGATCCAACTTACACATCGATATGAACATGTTCCTCTCAAATTTGTTGATGCTCACCCTAAAATGTGGCATCCAGAACCAAAATGGACATAATATTCCAGAGTGGTCTGACCAGGACAAAGAACACTGTATTTATCACCTCTTTATTTGCAGACACCATGACTTTCCTAATACAACCTACATTTTCAATTTATGAGGATTTAACAAGTCACAGGGGAACATCTAACAAGTCATTAGAATGAGAAAGTGACAACACACACAAACAACAGGACAAAGCAATGATAGTATGATATCTCCCTGATTTATAAATCTTGATGACTTTTGTTCTGTTCCTTATATCATCCAATGAAGGTCATCATATGCCAGGATAGACCCCTATAGACTGTAGAGGTCCCTGGTCTATAGAAGGGAAAAGGAGTGAAATAAGGAACCAATAAGGGGAAAACTGTATATCAGTGAAGAGACATTCTGAGAAAAATGGAGATGGGATTAACTTAACTGCAGTGTCATGTATCTCCTTCCAAAGAATTGCATTAATGCATAGTACTCAAAATGAACAAGTTGAAGTTTAACTTAAGGATAGAAATAAAGATAGAAGCTGATAATGATGTATTCTAGGAGGCTTATTTTAAAGGGAAAAGAGAGATAGAAAGGTACCTCAATAATGTAAAAGAATAATGAGCCTTTTTTTTTAGAAAGGCTAACACTTGGATTTGAAAGCATAAGGAAAAGACAAAGCATCAGTCTGCAGCTGATAAAGTTGGAAAGGAAAGAAACGTTGATGAGATTGAGGTTTCTATCATTGTACAAATTATTCTTTAAGCATTAAAAATCATTCCAGCACCTGTGGCCACTAGCATAATTTTAATGTGGACAGATGGTAAAGCTAACCCAGAAGAGTTACCCTTATGCATAACTAGTACGGTATCCAAATAATGGCAAGGTTCAAATGTATGATAAGAAACAGGTTTGATTTTACTATTTTTTCATCCAATCTATTGTCAGTACTTGCTTGTTACCATGAGCAAAATGAGAATTACCATTACACACAGAAAAAACATTCAGTATGTTTTTTTCAAATACATTACAGCTCAGTCATAATGCTACCCCTTTTGTAGTTGGGTGGTAGATTTCATGGAAGGGAAAGTTCAAGGAGTACATCTCTAGAATGATGGATCACCTGAGGTAAACCTTGAAATAGAAATATGATACTAAAAATAAAGAAAGTAAGTAAATCATCCCCATAAGACTACCCTTTTCACCATTTTGTCAAAGGTGGTTAGGCTTCTACTGTTAGTTCTGACATAAGTAATTTGGTTTTGCTGATCTTTTTCAATGAATTTAATCTTTTAGAATGCATTTTTTTCTTTTCCCCCCAATCTACCTCCTCCCATAGGCTAAATCAACTAGCAATTCTTGCCAAGTGAATCAGAATCTTGGTAGAATATATTCAATATGCTTTACTTCACTTAATACCACAAATCTTAAAATATTTAATTGGTACAATGGAATTTTCCTTCCACTTTCAAATTACAAATCATTTTCCATTGAAGGAAATTTACATATGTTTGTAAATATGTAAGTTTGTATGTATATGTATACACACATCAATTGTGTTTGTAAAGAAGGAAAATAATAACTCATAATAGCTAGCATTTCTATAGCACTTATTATGTGCTAGGCACTATGCTAAGCATTTTACCATTACTTCATTTGATCCTTATAACAACCCTCAGAGGTAGATGCTATTATTATCTCTATTTTACAAATAAATAAACTGAGGCAAAAAGAGATTAAGTGATTTGTGCTACATAGATGCCTCAGAAAGGAAATCATATTCTTTTAAAGATTATTTTTACCAGGCATGTAACTGGATTTCTATTGAACTTCAACAACTTAAATCATTGCAAATCTGCCAAGATGCAATGGCCACTGACTTCTAACCAGTTAGATCATGTTCAAAGAAGATGAAGAAAATAGAAAATTAAATGAAAATTAATATTCATTATGTATGTGAGTGCTATGACCAGAAAAAGGAGGTGATATTACTGAGCTTGCAAGAAGAGGCTACAGTTTTGACTAACATACTCCACATCTTCCATCACTTTTACATATCCATTTGTTGTTATTGTTGAGTTGTTTCAGTCATGTCCAACTCTTCATGACCCCATTTAGGGTTTCATGGCAAAGATACTGCAGTGGTTTGCCATTTCCTCGTCCAGTTCATTTTACAGATGAGGAACTGAGACAAACAGGGTCACATAGCTAGTAAGTGTCTGAGGTCAGATTTGAACTTAAAGAGGAGTCTTCCTGATTCTGGGCCTGGCACTCTATCCACTGTACTACCTAGCTGCTTACATTTTGTACCCACATTTGTTGAAGTCCTATATTCTTGGAATCTTCTGGGAATTGAACATATGATACCTGGATAATGGAACCCCACAAAAGAAATATAAAATTGTGCTTGAGGAAGAGATGGATTTAATGGGAACCATCTTCTACACATATTATCGGGAAAAATGATCCAATCAATAGCAGACATAGGTATCTAATATCAAGTGAAAACAACAATAAAACCTTATATTGTGGATTTTTGGTACAAGTCTTCCCAAAATCAAATCATTAAGTAAATTATTGGACACACATTTACTACACTAAAATGAAATACAAAGGTGTAGATATAATCTTATTGCCTTTCCCTCCCCATCCCATAACCCATTTTAAAAAAGCACCAGTTGTTCCCTATCACCTCTGGAACAAAATGTAAAATCCTATTTGGCTTTTAAAACCCTTTTTAACCTATCCACTTTCTACATTTCTAGTCTCCTTAAAAGCTATTCTCTTCTAAATATCCTCTAGTTCAGTGACATTGGCTTTCGTGTGGCTGAGCATGGTTTGACCAGATCATTTTCATTGACTATCCATCATTCCTGGAACACTCTTCCTAATCATCATCATTCCTGACATCCCTAGTTTACTTCAAGTATCAGCAAAAGCCACACATTCTGCAAGAAGCCTTTCTTAATCTTCTTTAATTTCAGGACCTCTCTGAGACTATCTCCAATTTATCATGCATGCATTTAATTGTATATAGAGGTTTGCATGTTGAATTCCTCAGTAGACTGAGCTCCATGAAAGAATGGATGGTTCTTGCCATTTTGTAAGTCCTCAGTGGTTAGCACAGTACATGGTATAGAATAGGCATTTAATAAATGCTAGGAGACTGATAGTAATCCATCCAATTCCTGTCTTCAGCCATTAATGCTCTAGTGTATGATATGACTCAGCTTTTGCTTTATTCATATTCCAGGACTCCAAAGAATTTGGATCTTTTCAAGATCCAATTCCCACAAGATAAAACCCATTTCAATAACTTACTCACCTGGCATCAGGAAAGAAAACACACACACACACACACACACAGAAGAAGAAGCAACCACAGCCTCATGACTCATGAGCTGTCACCCAGTTAGAATAATCTTTATGCTTTAAAGTCAACAGGAACAAACTGAGAGGGATTATCCCCTTTATTAATCTACTTAATTCTGACTTAACAACCATTGGAGAGTTCTCCATTATCCCATAGTATCAGATCTCTGAATCATCATGTACAGAAGCTGGTGTTCATTAAAATATTTGCCTTAAAGGCAAGACTCAGTCAAAGGCACTTGATTGGCTTAGTGCTGAGAAGAACTCCAAAAGAAAAAAAAAAACAGCAAAGAAAAAAATCCCACTTTGCTTGCCAATACATTCCACCCCTCTAGGATCCTTGGCCTTCACTATCTAAATGGCCATGGATCTTGGAACAAATACAGGCACTATACTTTGTTTTGCCATCCTCATCATCAAAATGTAAAGCCAGTTATGGCAGCATGCCTGAGGACTGCTGCTGCGAATAATTTTAAGGATCTAATCACATAGTATAATGAACTATCTATTCAGAACTAAACCTTCTTCAATAAACTAAATCATAACATTCATAGCAACATCCTTAAGTAAAACATATCATCATATATACATATATTATATGTAATATATAATATATATATAATCTCATTATATACACACATATAATATATATAATCTCATAACACTTAGTATGTCATATGATACATGGCATGTATCATTGCATTCAGTAGCATTCCCCCAAATACTTCTTTATATAAGCAGGGGGTCCCAGGCCAGGGTCTTCCCTAGCACAACATATCACCCTTAAGGGGTAGCATAAAATACAAATACCATCCACCCCTAGGTCATAGTAAGTTACAATCTCCTCAGTCAATACAGAGTGTCCAAGTATATTCTTCTTTTATCTTGATTTGAGGCTGACTTCCAAACCCCACGGCTCCTCCTCCATGGGCTGACCACTCCCATCTCTTGCCTGGGTTCACACACAGATAGCTTTCTGCTCCTGCACCTTGTCTCAGCTCATGGGGACTGCTCCACTCCAAGCTCTTCCTGCTCCAGCCTGACAACAGGCTCCAGGGGCTTCTGCCCACAGCTTCTGTTTCTAGGAAAACAAAGCTTAACAGGGCTGCAACAATATTTACCCACATTACCAGCACCATCATCTCAATTCACTCATAAAGACCAATACACAGGGCTTCTGTCTGAGAAATTGACACAGATCAACAGACAGGAATTGTGTCTGAGAAATTAACACAGACAAACAGACAGGGATTCTGTCTGAGAGATTGTCACAGACCTACACACAGGGCTTCAGTCTGAGAGATCTGAGAGATTCACACAGATCAACAGACAGGGCTTCTGATCGAGATATTAACACAGGCCAATAGATGACGTGCTGACATTAAAAACAATCTTTTTCTTAGGCCTGCCTACAAAGAAGTTCCCCTAGTTTGCTCATGCTTGCCTCTCTCAGCTCTGCTTGTCTCTCTCTACCCACACCTCTCCTTCCAAATAATATATACTGTTTCCAATCAAAGAATCTTGTTTCAATCAGAGACTCTTGACTCAATCAAAGGTAAGACTCAATCAAAGGCATTTGATTGGCTTAGTGTAAGAACTCCAAAAGAAAAAAAAACAGCAAAAAATCCCACTTTGTTTGCAATTGCAACATAGGGAGGGAGTATCTGAGTATAATTCAAGGAATGGTCTTCATAGGTCAATTGACCCCCATTATACTCTTCTCACTAATTATGGAATTTAGAAGTTGGTAGGGACCTCAGAAGTTATCTAGTCCAATCCACAAATGAAAGGAATACTTACCATTATATGTTCAACAAATGACTGTCCAGTGTCTGCTTGCATATACCAGATTAAGAAAAAACTACCACCTTTTAATTCAGGACACTCTGAGTCATAAACTTCCTTGCCAGGACCTAAAATTGCTCCTTGGCTTCTCTAACAAAGGGGAAACATTACCTCAGACTTTGTGAATGGTGTCAATAATGAATCTTTGATGGACAGAAAGCTATTTCCCTCATTATAGTTACTTGCCTCATTAAGGATCACAGTTTTGAATCAAGACAGGTCTTGTCTATTTACAATAGAAAGTTTCTCATTGACCCCATGACACATTTTGAATGAATGCAACAACAACAATACCATCAAGAGCTGACGTTTATATAGAACTCTAAGGACTGCCAAACATTTTACAGATATTATCTAATTCAATTCTCACAATAATACCCTACTGGAGGAATTTCAGTGGAAGAGGGGTGAACTCTTCTATACCTTTGAAACCATTGAAACATTAAAATTTTGCATTTCCAACCATTATATATTCAACATATCAGTACTGAAGAGGCCTTGAGGTTGTCAAATAGTCATTTTGTGAGTTTGATTAGACAACTCATATTGATACTCTTATAATGTTGACACCTAAAAGAAATCCCTTAGCATATTAGATTAAATGTGCACCTATCTAAGATTTATGGAAAGATATGGACGAGCATTGCACAGAAGGAAATGATGTGAATATGAATGTGTTGTTATCTCTACCACTGGAGAGAGTACCCACATTAATGATACAATTGATCCATCAAACTATCAGTACACTGAAATGGGAGAGGTACAGGTATGTAGTATCTACTCAGTAACTTTGACTGCCAAGAATTTATCTTGTCCTCATGACAGTCATAAAACTGAACTACTCAAGGGACTATTGTAGTATCTATTATTTCCACTAGAAATCCTCAAGTTTTCTCTCTGTGAAATAATCAGCCAAAAAAAAACCTTCATAACAAACTCATTGTGCTTGATTAGCACCTTGAAAATAAATGTTTGCTTTCCTTCTTTGTCTCCTTGCTTCAATCTCTTTGATAAAAAGAGAGATGAATTATGTCAATATGAAATTAAAAAAACTGAGAAATAACTGAATCATTCTGATCCATGTTGATATAACTTGAGACAGAGAATTGTACTCCTACCTTTCTAACTCTAGGTATTTTTCCTTCCATAATATGTTTGAGGATTTGCCTTTTATTTCTTTTTGCCCACATTCTATAGACTATTGCCTCTGTTCACCTCTCCAATTGCCTTTCAAAACACAGCCATATACAATGAGGCAGAAAAGTCCAGTGGAGCACATCGTGATAATTAAGGGAACATCAAACATTCTGAAAGTTTAATGAATAAAACTTTCGGCTTCTTCCTTCATATTAACCCTGTAATTAATATGTTTATCATGCAGTGATATCCATTATAATTCTAATGCCAGGTCTCCCAGAAGTCAGTGAGTTGTAGCAGAACAAAATCTTTGGGGCTTCAAGTTTCCATTAGATCATAGAGTTCTTAGTCAAAAAGAAGACTTCAGTTTTACAATTTACTCATTAAAAGTTTTTCATATTAACTTTGTTTTCCAATTAAGCCTCTTATACATGAGTCATCTGCTTGTTTACATGACTTTTCAGGAGGAAAAGAAATGTACCAACAAAAGTCCTTCAAATTAGATAGGAAATATGTTATTAGTTAACATTATGATCGTAGTATAATTATGCCCAAGTATTAAGCAAAATATGTGAATAGCAACCCTTCTTTAGAAGTTTGTATCACTAATCCCAGGTTATATCTTTTATGTAATACTGGAGTACGGTATTATCTCTTATCTAATAGAGCTTTATCGTTGACAAAATGTAATTATTTCATCCTGGTTCACAATGTTTGTGAACTATTCAACCTGGCATGAACCTCAAAAATGACCAGTTCTAATCTTTTTATTTTACAATGAAGAAAATGAGGCTCAAAATGGGTGACAGGAATTGTCACACAGCTAGTAAATGGCACAGTTGTGACTCATGCTCCAGGCCTGTTGACTCCAACTAGTTTATTAATCTAGGGACTAAGGAATAGCCTCCCAAATTTCGCCCACTGGCCAGTCTGCTGCAAACCTAAGGCAATCAGGGGAGCAAGGACTCTTGGAATCTTTTTGGTCCTTGACTTCTTTTGACAACAATCTTGAAACCCTAAAATATTTAGCTTTCTCTATAGAGAGAAGAATTTAGTGGGCACTCTCAGAATTTAGACTATAGGGAAGTTTTTAGTTCAGCAATATATCAGAAGAGCACAAGGACCATTAGGAGAATTATTAGCTCAAGGATGTACAAACGTATCAATACTTATAAATAATACAAGTGTGTATATATACATATGCATACATATATACATATGTGTATATATACATATATGTATGTATATATGTGTGTATGTGTATATGTATGTGTATATATGTATATGTGTGTGTATATATATACATATATATATGTGTGTATATATATACATATATATATGTGTGTGTGTGTGTATATATATATATATATATATATATATATATATATATATATATAATATGTGGAATAATAGTGCATTGGATAGCTAGTATATATCAGAAACAAATTTGCATTCAAGCCTGATCTTTGAAACAAAACATACTGGCTGCATGACCTTGGGCAATTCACTTAAGTTCTCAGTGCTCCAAGCAGAGAAGGTACTGAATTGCATTGGTAGAGAGTTTCCCTCGTCTAAAAGTTTTCTCTATCAATGAAATCATAGGCTCAGTTCCTATTCCAGTCCATATACAGTAAAAATACTCTTCTTGAATTATATATTCTTAAAATATAAGGTATTTATTTCTATAATGAATATGGTACTGAATTCTCTTTCCAGAGTTTAGTAGGACACTTGTGGGTAACTGTTTAGAATTCACCAGCAGATAAAGTATCATTAAGATATGAGATATCAGTAGCTCCCATATTACCAAGGACAATGATAAGTACCTTGTCGAGGAGATACCTCATATTGATGTCCAGTGCAAACCTTTATTACTATGTTAATCACATTGAAATATCTTTCTTCCGGTTTTCCTTTGCCATAATAAAAGGGAAAGCTGCAGTTATTGGTTATCATCTGGGTTGTATCAAACAACAGAGTCAGGTACCACTAATTTATCCTGGAATGACAGTTCTGCTAACAGCCAATTCTTCCCAGGGGAGCCTAAATAAAGCTGTGACTACTGGATAAGGACTACATAAAGTAGGTGAGTCAGATGGGTAGCAGAATGAGTAAAATACTTTGTTCATTAGTATTCCAGAGATGAGGGTGCTGCCTGTGAATAAAATGAACAAACTCTATTTATACTAATAAACTGCTGGTTCTCAATCCCTTCAAATTAAAGAAAATTCCTTTCAAATGATTTTTTAAGATTCTTGTTACTAATGGTATGAAATAAAGTAAAGCTGATTAAAGCAAACAGACAAATTCTGCTTTCAGATCAGTGTTATTCCAAATCTACCAATATCATGAAGAACTTATTTTTTAAAAGGGTGCAATTTGATTGCTATCAATTCATGTTTTATAATTAGAAGAAAAATGGAATGTAATAGTTTGCCTTGACAGGTGCCTCACAACAATATTCAGGGATTTTATCAGAAGAGAGAAAGGGACAGCAAGAAAGAAGTAGAAAGAGAAAAGGGAGAGACAGAGAGAAAGAGAGAGTGAGAGAGAGAGAGAGAGAGAGAGAGAGAGAGAGAGAGAGTGAGACAGAAAGGGGGGGATGGTAGGGAGGGAGGAAGGAAAGAAGGAAGGAAGGAAGGAAGAAAAACGGAAGAAAAAAGAAAGAGAAACAAAGGAAGGAAAGAAGAGGGAAGGAATCAAGGAAGGAAAGAAGCAAGGAAAGATGTAGGGAAAGAGAGAAGGAAGAAAAGAAAGGAGAGACAGAGCCCGAGACAGAGAGACAGACAGAATTTTTTTTTTCTTTCCATGATGTTACTTTTCCTTGCTACATACCAAGGGATTAAGGCAAGTTAAGGTTATTTTGGGTGAAGTAGGCTGTTTTGGCCTCCTTGTTGTGATAACTTTTATGGTGGTTAAAGTTCTCAAAGAAGTTGTGGTGATAATCAAATCTTTACTTTTAGCTTTTCAAATTTGGGGAATTAACAGTTGTTTGAATAAGCCATGTTACAGATATTATTATCTATTCTTCAAATTAGCATGTTATTTTAAATTCTACCTAATTGGCATTTTTATGGCACGATCCAAATCACCCTGTGCCCTCGGTACACACACACACACACACACACACACACACTCACACACATATATATGGAGAGAGCGAGAGACTATATATAGACACTCTATATATACATATATATGTATATACATGTATATGTATATGTGTGTGTGTGTGTGTGTATATATATATATATATATATATATATATATATATATATATATATACATATATATATATATGAATATTCCCTTCAACTATGGTGATACTGAGAAAGGTCTCATGAGTTACAAATATCATCTTTCCATGTAGGAATGTAAACAGTTCAACTTTAGTAAGTCCCTTATGATTTCTTTTTCCTGTTTACCTTTTCATGCTTTTCTTGATTCTTGTATTTGAAAGTCAATTTTCTATTCAGCTCTGGTCATTTTCATCAAGAATACTTGAAAGTCTGCTATTCCATTGAAAATCCATTTTTTGCATTGGTGAATTATACTCAGTTTTGCTTGGTAGGTGATTTTGGGTTTTAATCCTAGCTTCTTTGATCTCTGGAATATCATATTCTAAGTCCTTCGATCTCTTAATGTAGATGCTGCTAGATCTTGGATTATCCTAATTATGTTTCCACAGTACTCGAATTGTTTCTTTCTGGCTGCTTGCAGTATTTTCTCCTTGACCTTTGAACTCTGGAATTTGGCGACAATGTTCCTAGGAGTTTTCTTTTGGGGATCTTTTTGAGGAGGCCATCTGTGGATTCTTTCAATTTCTATTTTACCCTTTGGCTCTAGAATATCAGGGCAGTTCTCCTTGATAATTTCTTGAAAGATGATATCTAGGCTCTTTTTCTGATCATGGCTTTTAGGTACTCCAATAATTTTTAAATTATCTCTCCTGGATCTATTTTCCAGGTCAGTGGTTTTTCCAATGAGATATTTCACATTGTCTTCCACCTTTTCATTCCTTTGGTTCTGTTTGATAATATCTTGATTTCTCATAAAGTCACTAGCTTTCACTTGCTCCAATCTAATTTTTAAGGTAGTATTTTCTTCAGTGGTCTTTTGGACCTCCTTTTCCATTTGGCTAATTCTGCCTTTCAAGGCATTCTTCTCCTCATTGGCTTTTTGGAGCTCTTTTGCCCTTTGAGTTAGTCTAGTTTTTTAAGGTTTTGTTTTCTTCAGTATTTTTTTCAGTATTTTTTTGGGTCTCCTTTAGCAAGTCATTGACTTGTTTTTCATGGTTTTCTCGCATCCTTCTCATTTCTCTTCCCAATTTTTCCTCTACTTCTCTAACTTGCTTTTCCAAATCCTTTTTGAACTCTTCCATGGCCTGAGACCTGTTCATGTTTTTCTTGGAGGCTTTTGATGTAGGCTCTTTGACTTTGTTGTCTTCTTTAGGCTGTATGTTTTGGTCTTCTTTGTCACCAAAGAAAGAATCCAAAGTCTGAGACTGAATCTGAGTGCATTTTTGCTGCCTGGCCATTTTCCCAGCCAACTTACTTGACCCTTGAATTTTTTGTCTGGATATGACTGCTTGTAGAGTAGAGAGTACTTTGTTCCAAGCTTGAGGGGATGTGCTGTTGTTTTCAGAGCTATTTCTACACAGCCAGTTCTGCCACACCAGCATTCCTCCTCCCCCAAGAACCACCAACCTGGACCTGACTCAGATCTCAAACAGGCTCTGCACTCCTGCTGTGATCTGCCACTTAATTCCTCCCACCAGGTGGGCCTGGGGTCAGAAGCAACTGCAGCTGTATTTCTGTAGCTGCAACACCCCCGCTGCCCCTGGGGCAGTAGCTGAACCATGAACTCCTTCTTTCACTCTGTCCCCAGCAGCTTTTCCCACTAACCTTCTCTGTCGTCTTTGTTGTTTGGGGGTTGAGAAGTCTGGTAACTGCCACAGCTCACTGATTCAGGGCACTAGGGCCTGTTCCACCCGGCTCCTGGTCTGGTTGGTCCTGCTGCCACCCACGCTGGGCCCCGCTCTCCTCCACTCCCAGCTCCGTGTGCAATAGACCTTACCCAGAGACCATCCATGCTGTCCTGGGCTGGAGCCCTGCTTCCCTCTGCTATTTTGTGGGTTCTGCAGTTCTAGAATTTGTTCAGAGCCATTTTTTACAGGTTTTTGGAGGGACCTGGTGGGGAGCTCACATAAGTCCCTGCTTTCTAGCCGCCATCTTGGCTCCACCCCAACCGGTGTTATTTTCTTTACCAAGCTATTGAATGTTTTCTCATGATTTTCATGCATCACTCTCATTTCTCTTCCCAATTTTCCCTGTACCTCTCTTACTTGATTTTCAAATTCCTTTTTGACCTCTCCCTTGGCCTGTGTCCAATTTATATTTTTCTTGGGGGCTTTGAATGCAGGAGCTTTGACTTTGTTTTCTTCTTCTGGGTGTGTGTTTTGATGTTCCTTGTTGCCGTAATAACTTTCTATAGTCAGAGTTTGTTGTGTTTTTTCACCATTGTTTGCTCATTTTCCCAGCCTATTACTTAACTTTTAACTGTTTATTAAAATAGGGCTCTGCTTCCAGGATGGAGGGTGAACTGTTCCAAGCTTCAGGGGTTTTGTACACCTGTTTCCATAGATTCTTCTAAGGACCTGTAAGTTTTCAGTTCTTCCAAGGTGGTATTATCTAAGGAGAGTTATTTACTCCTCTCTTGTCTTGTGCTCTGGTTTGCAATCAACCACAAGCACTTTTTTTCTGTCCTGGAACTGTGAGGAGGGTCCCTCTCCACTGTGATCATAAGCTCTAGTGTGCTAGTTCTCTTCCTTTCCCTTGGACTGCTGCTAAGGACTGGCACCTGGATCTGAGTATGGGCAAAGCAACAGAGTCCTGCTTCGGGGCTAGCAAAAAGACCCCTGTAATCTTCTGACCAATTGTGTGACCCCCTTACTATCTGTAGACTGAGAGCTCTGGAAGCAGCCACTGCCCCTGCTATTGCTGATTCAGTCACTTCCAAGGCCTGCTCCTGGTTTGCTATGGCCAGGCCTGAACTGGTGCAACCTAGGCTGAACTGTGCTCTACTCTCACCCAGGTGTGACAGACCTTTCCTGCTGACCTTCTAAGTTGTCTTTGGTGTTTGTGGGCTGAGAGGTCTGGAAACTACCACAGCTACCAGTGATTCTGTTATCCTGAGGCCTCCAGATTTTGCTGGTGCCTGGTCTATACTGGTCAGGCCTGTGCTAGACTGCACTCCTCTCTCTCCCTGGTGCAAAAGATTTTTCCTGCCAACTTTCCAAGTTGTCTTGGCCTGGAAATTTGTTTCACTCCATCTTTTTGTGGGTTCTGCTGCTCAGAAATTTGTTTAGAATAATTTTAAAAGGTATTTGAAGGGTTTTGGGGGAGAGCTCAGGTGAGTACTTGCCTTTACTCTGCCATCTTGGTTCTGCCTCTTATCTTTCTTTCTATGAAGACAATTTTCTAGTGATAGCAAATGAGGACAGCAAGGAGTAGAGAATCCATCAGACCTGGGAAGGTGAATTTGTTTGAGCTTTCCATAGAATTGAGGGGTGCTAGAAACCTTAGCACCAGTTCAAAGCATTCTGTTATACATAAAAAAATGAAACCTTTAAACTCTGGCTACTTATGCATCAAGGGCTTCTGTTTATCAGAATCCTCTAATTCTCATTTGGATTGAAATGTTATTTACCCCATGGCCTGAAGACTTTTCCCATGAAATTATGTGGCCTCATGGTTCTTGGACCACTTCTGAGTAATCTAGAGGATTTTTACAATATTTTACTTCTTACTTCTGAACCATATTTCTCAACATAATTTTTTCCATAGTTTTGAGTAAAATCACTGGCTATCAAAGTATTAGTTCACTTGGTTTTGTAGATCTCAGATTCTTTCTAAAATTCCTTCACTTTCACAGCCTCTAAAGGATGTTTAGGGCCTAACTTGCAATTGTGTTTATGGTGGTCTTCTTGCTTTTTCTTATTATGAGTATTGCAAAACAAAATGACCAAGTATTCTGTGATATTATGCTTGTAATTAATGTTCTGCCCCTTCCCAAAGGACCTTTCCTCAACCACTGATACTGTTCCCTTAATATATAACATATACCATCCCCTTTATTCTTTTATTTTTTGCAGGGGGTAAGGCCAGGCAGTTGGGGTTAAGTGACTTGCCCAAGGTCACACAGCTAGTAAAGTGTGTCAAGTGTCTGAGGCCAGATTTGAACTCAGGTCCTCCTGACTCCAGGGCTGTTGCTCCACTCACTGAGCCACCTAGCTGCCCCCATCCCTTTTATTCTCATCCTATCCTGGTGATTCTAAATCCCCAGCTGTCATTGTACAAACCTTGTACCCATTCCCAATTTGCCACTCCTTTAGAACTATCCACTTCAGCCCTACTATACCAAGATCCCACAACATATCTGCCCTTCTCTTCCCCTATGCCCTCTGGAATACCTGCTCCATAATGAATAAATTTCCTTTCATCTTAAAATTATTGCTATCATTGAGAACTGGCTCCTTGCTGATGACAGCATTTCTACCACTACCATTTCTAGTACTCTTTCTGTTAAACATCCTGACTTATTAGTAATCATGGAGGAAATTGACTACTTGTTCCCCATCACCACATACAAGTGCTCTCTTTCTACCACTTACCCTAAGCAACCTCTCCTCTTCTGAGGATCACACCATCCAAATATATAATGTAATCAGTACCCCAGAACTTTATTCTTCCCTCCTCAATTTGATCAGTACTTGATTCATAGGTTTTCTTTCCAATCCATCTCATACCTTCATACTAGAGATTTTTTTCAAATATATTGGTGCTTCCCCCAAAACCTTTGCTTTCAAGTTCCTCAATTTATTCAATTTCCATTACCTGCTATTCTACTCTTCCTGAATTATTAACAGAGATGGTCATGCATACCCTTGATCTTGCAATCACTCATAAATATCCCATTTCTGTTTTCATAAATTCTGAAATTTCTTTGTCTGATCATAAGATTTTATCATTTCATTTTCCCATGTCTTATGACTCTGTGTTATTCATCCTTACCATGACCACTACTTCTTCCATCTTTCAGTTCTTTTCCAGACGATCATCCACATACTTACTGAATGCTCATCCCTTCTTTCTGTCAACCCCTTCATGAATCAGTACAACTTTACTAAATGACACTTGAATCACTTGTTCTTTTTTCGTGGTGCTAACCATACCTTGCTAAATTCCAACCATGGACTTCTTCATCCATCTAGCTCCTTTACTCCTGTTCACATGGCTGGACAGACTTGGAAGAGATCACTAAAGCATAATGTTCAAGTATACTGTAAATCTGTACTATCTAATCTCAGCTAAGAGCAGCTAGTCAGTATAGTGGGCAGAGCACTGGGCTTAGAATCAAAGACTAATCATGAGTTCAGATCTGGTCTCTTACTAGCTATGTGACAGGGTTAGTCACTTAACTTTGTTTGCCTCAGTTCCTCACACGTAAAATGTGCTGGAGAAGGAAATGGCAAACCATTTAAGTACCTGCCAAGAAAACCCTGAAATGGGATGACAAAGTGTTGGACATGACTGAAATGACTCCATAACAACTACAATCTTGACTAGGCCCTCAACTAGTATAGGATATTTCCTGATGAATTCATTATCTCACTCCCTAAAGTGGCATTTTCAAACCTTCTTTGATCTACGCAAGCCTCCCACCTTCTTAGCCAAGGATTTCACCTTGTACAGGGGTAGGGAATTTATGACCTTGAGGTCACCTATGGCCCTCTAGGTCCTCAAGTGAGGCCAGTCCACCAATCCAAAAGGATTCAGTCAAAGAGCTGCATTGAGAACCTACAGGGTCACATGTGGCCCCAGGGCCACAGGTTCCCCACCCCTGATCTTGCACTTCCAGCCAATCACAGAAAAATGAAGCCATTCAAAAGAGTTCACTTTTCCCCTCTCCTCCTTATCACACAAAAAAATAAGACATCTTTCCTGATGATTATTTAACATCAGTCTTTGATGAAGGGGTGTTCTCTCCCTACCAAATCTTCCCTTTTACATGTAGCTGTGATTTTACCCCCTCCCATGTTCTCTAAACAGATTACCACTACCCTCAATTCCCACTACCAAATGTACTTTTTCTCATATCTGTAATTTCTCCCTATCTTCTAGCCCCTTTTTGTTACGGGCCGTGTTAGAGCTGAACCCTGTCCTCCTCGGACCTCCAGGCCCAGGGGCCTGCTGAGATAAACTCAGGGCTTTGGGATGTGGGTGGAGCCAGGAGGAGGGGTCTTGCCTTTGTTGCCTCCCTAGCAATCCCAGGTCTTTGCCCGGACCTGCCTGACCATGTGGAGTTTCCGGTCTTTGCCTGGACTGCCTGCCTGCAGGGAGCTTTGGGTAGCGAGGGAAGAGAAGGGGAGGAGAGTAGGCCCAGTCTGGGCGGTCCTAGGACCCAGGTGTATAGAGTTTTACCTGCCCTTCACCCGCGTAACCAAAGAATGTACCTACGTCACTAAAGATATAAATGTGCTGCTTGCTGAAATAATAAACGGAGTCATTTCACCATCTTGTTCGGCTCCCGCCCTGTACATTGTCCGCGAGATCAGGTCCTTTGCTTAGGCAGAGGCCTGGGGCTTGGGGGGAAACCTGAGCATAGTTACGAGGCTTCGGAAGCTTGTGACAAGTGGTGCCCATACGTGGGATGGTGACACGGGTTTGGCCACACTTGTGTGTTCCCGCGGTACCCAAGGTGCCTCCTTTGGGGAACAAGAAGGAGATGATCAGGAGGGAAGACTACGTGTGCACGCACAGCCTTGGTCCAGGTTCAACTCAGTGAGAAACGCTTTATCTTTTCGTCTCCGCGGACAACTCAGTTTCATAACCACAACTCAACAAAGCTGATGAGGTAGGAGGTCTATCTTCTTATCATGGGGCAGTATGCATCCTTTACAGACTCTAAGGACTTAGAGACATTCCGTAGACTACTTCACAAGCTTAGCAAGAAGCAAGGATGCATGATTTATTTGAGAAAAGTTAGGGGCATCACACCGCAGCAACAGCTGCAGACACTGAAGTTCCTCAAAACAAAAGTTTTACAGACTTTTGGGGCTATTGGAACAGAGCAAGAGGAGGAACTTGCAAACTTGGCAGATTTAAAGGACAAGATACCAGAAAAAGGCAACTTAGACTGTGATCCGGAGGAAAGAATGAAGTCTCCTTCAGCCCCTCCTCCAACACCTCTACATAAATTCAATCCGTGCATTTGGGAACTCAAAATACATTACAGGAAAGTTCGGAAGAAGCTAGTAAGGGAAAAATATCTCCTAAACAACTGGAAGAGACCAACGGGGATTTGCCACAGTGAAGCATGGCACCTGGCCTCTGTTACATCAGAGGGCCAAGTATTTTGTGTATAGGATTCAAACAAATCCTCCCTGTGTCTCTGTGTCTCTGTGTGAGTGTAATCAGCCACCCTGTAATCTTCCTTATCTCTTTCTCTCCCTTGCTGACCCCAGGCTCTTCAGAGCAGCAGGTGGGGCAGGGGAGAGAGAAAGAGAGAGAAAAACGTAGTTTTGAAAATTGCTGGAGGGTGATGCTCTTTCTTTTTCACTTCATTTCTTCAAATGTGGCCAGTGTGACACATCATACTGATGTGTGTGTGTGTGTGTGTATATATATATATATATATATATATATATATATATATATATATATATATATATATACGTATATGTATATATATATATACACACCCACACACAATACATACATGTATAATATGTACATATATATGTATTTGTGTATATATGTGTGTATGTATGTGTGTATATATATACACACAGAGAGAGACAGACAGATAGCATAGACTTCATTAAGAGATAAACAAAAAGTTCAAAATGTTAAAAATTGTTGTTTGTTCTTCATTTTCAAAGAGGACCAAAGACATCATAAGGTGATGTTTTGACTTGTGTGTGAATTGGATTTAAGAGGAGCAGAGCTGCATGAAGTTGTCAGCCTCACTCCCTCTTCCAGAATGATTAAAATCCAGTGGCCATACAAATGTCAGGATGACTAGCAATGGTCCAGGATGCAGTGGATGATCTTGGCATCTTCAGTGTCTGACCAAGCTCTAAGTACTCCACAGGTTCTGCTTCAGCCTTCATGATGTTGTAACAAATTGTTCTCATCTGCCCATTCCACTAGGAGAAGTCTTCACATGCTTGAGGTAGACATCCCCCTGACTCACTAAATGGTTCTGAGGTCTGTTGGTAACCAACTTGGTTTAAACCATCTGCTGAGATGGTTTTACTGGGGTGTGGCTGCTGCACATACTACAGCTTCTTGGAACCATAGGTGAGAGTTGGGTTATAGATGGACAGCAAAGGTGGGTGAGCAACCCTGAAAAGGGCTTGGCAAGACCTCACACCAGAGGTCCTCCTTGAATAGCCCGTATACCATAATCACATGTAAGCTTCTTTAGTGAGACCACTTCTAGAATATTCCATTCAGTTCTGGATGCTATAATTTGGGGAGGACATTGAAAAATTGGAGTTTGTATAACCATTTTTTTTGCATGAAGCTTTTCCTAATACTTTCAATTCTAGTGTCATCTCTCCCAAACTAATGTAGACTTAACTAATTTATACTTATTAATATTTATTCACTTTATATTTATGTTGTATATGCTCATATAGGTACTTCTCTCCTTCTGCTCCTTAGAATGTAAGGTTTTTGGGAGTAGGGATTCTTTGCAAGTGTATGTTGTTTAGTCATTTCAGTGGATCTTTTTTCCTTCATTTTTCCATTTCAGGTTTCCTTGGCAAAGATACTAAAATGGTTTGCCATTTCCTTCTCCATTTCATTTTTACAGATGTGGAAACTGAGGCAAACAGGGTTTAGTGATTTGCCTGGGGTCACATAGCCAGTAAGTGTCTGAAGCCAAATTTGAACTCAAGAAAATGAGTTTTTCTCACTTTAAGCCCAGCACTCTATCCACTGCACCATCTAGCTGCCCTGTATTTAAATACCTAGCATCTGTCACAGTGCCTGGCCTGCCTGTGTGTGTGCAGTGCATGTGTTTGTGCACCCACGCACGTACACACACACACACAAATATAAAAATACTTGCTGGGTTACTGACTGATTTATTGAGTAGGCTTATAATCATTTTTTTGTGGAAATTTATTGAGCGAAGGCAGAATGTTTATGCTGAGTTGATGGCACCTGCTATTTTCAAGTATTTGAAAAGTCATTGTGTAGAAGAAGGAATAGATTTGTTTTTCTAGCCCTTTCCCAAAAGCAAAATTAGAAGCAATGGATAGCAGCTGCCAAAAGGTAGGTCTGAGCTATATGTAAGAAAAAGTAATTTTTATTAATTAGGCCTGACCAATAATGGAATAAAAGGTCTCCAATTAATGGTGCGTTCTTCATCACTGGAAGTTAAATTGATATTGGACATGCACTTGTATAGGTGACAGTATGGAGATTCCTGACCACAAATATTATGAACTAGATTACCTCTGATACCCTTGTTGAAGAGCTGTGAACACTAGTTCCTTGAGTGGAAATTATTTGCTAGTATCAACTACCCTATGTACATATATATCTCTACTTTACCTCAAAATCATTGAATGGATAGGTTACAATTTTCTTTCCCTCATTCTTCCTTGAAACTCTGAATTCCACTTCTAACTACATTCCATTAGGGACCCCGTGCAATGCCTGCTGGCTCAGGCCTGGTTGAGAAAAATTGTAGAGAACAGGATTAATTTCCCTCATCCTGAAGGATTAAAGTATTTTTGTACCTTAGTTAACTTGCCTCCCACAATGCTATGTATAAATATTGGATTTTTTCCAGTGAACTTCTTTATCTGATAACATTTTTTCTCCTTATATTGAAATCCAGAAATTATTATTAGAAATGTCATTACTTTATAGTTATGGCTTCGGGGCTATGCCACCAATCTTATTAGCGATGAAAATGAAACTAAAACAGACATCCTAACAACAATAAAAGAGCTAGGAGAGTTTTGCTAGGAAAAAATAGTGTACTTCCACAGTAGTCAGAAGCTGAAAAGTTACTAAAACATTAATCGGATTCACAGAGGAAAATTCTTACCAATGTTTCCCAAGCCTCATCTATACATAATGACCCTATACCCAGCAAAAGAAAAACAAAAATAAAACAAAACAAGAACAAACAAAAAGCCAACAAGCTGTTCAGATTTCTGCGTATTTCAAGTAGCCCTAGTAATAAAAGCAAGTAAAATGCTTAAAGAAATGTTCACTTACACCAATTTCTAAAATCAGATTTTCTACCCACTTTGCACCCTGCAAAAGAATCTCAAATATTTCCATCTAAAAGGAAATGTTGAATCCAGTGGCACTAAAACTCCTGGGCATGAGAACACAGTTTTCTTTTTATTTTTTTTCCTGAGAACTAAAAAAGCTAGGGTGTCTCTCTTACTTTCTTAGAAGCTACTTCAACATGATGGTTTCCAAGGAAACCAAAACCTGAAATGAGAACAGAGTCAGAAAATTCACAATTAGAAGGGGAAAAAATTGATCATTTATCTTGACCTTATCATTATCAGCAATGCATTCAATGTTTAAATTCATAGTGGGTTGTAGAAAGAGAAAATAGTTACAGCAACAAATAGCTGTGAAGTCATTTATAGTCCTATAGTTTGATATCTATACTTCCAACTTTGAGCCTAGCTTTTTTAATGAATATTGAAAGAAGCTCTATACATGTAATATGTTCTAGCAGAATTTAACCCTTTCATTTTAGATTTTTTCATTCATTATTTTAAAAGAATTTGGCATCCAAAATGTTCATAGCTTTTGAATTGTTAATATGTGTTGAAATCACATGGCAGTTTTCTTAAGCCGAATATGACCCCATGGTCCTATAACTCGATATACTATCACATTATATAAAGCTATTGTTTCAGGAAGGGTAACTTCAGAATATCATCTTATGACTGCTATATGGGCTACCTTTAATTCACTTAAACCTCAAGTCATCTTGAAATATACCTGACATGATTATGGAAGTATTTCTAATGGTCAGTCACATCCATGGTATAGAGACACTCTAAGATCCACCCCAGGGGTAGCCAAAATATTAGATCATGACCAGGAATGGGAATCCTTTTGATTAGAATACATTCCAGAATTAAAATGGACTCCTCTATGTGGTTACAGATTCATATAAGCTGCATTTATTTCTGAACAGTCAGTGCAACCTGGGTACAGATCATAAGAAACTATATACTCCAACACACCTATTTACTATTATTCATACTTCTTCAAAAGAGACAGGTGTCATTGATTCTTCCCAGGACCTATAAGCAAAGGGGTATTTTAAGTCATCAGCAGCTTGTTTTAAGGGAAAAATGGAGCTTGAAAGAAATTACTTAATAGGGCTAATGCTGCCTAAATATGTCATTGCTGTATTTGACCTCACAGCTAAGATTAGAGAAGGCTGAGTGGAACCTAGTACAAACATGAGCTTTACCATTATGCCGTGAAACAAGCAGGCAAGAAGAAAGCCCGAGCATGTTCTCACGCGTGCGCGCGCGCGCGCACACACACACGCAATAGACGCAGAGATTCAGCCACACCCACAAAGGGTTAGAATCAATCACTTGAAGGCGGGAGATGTGTATAGTAGCAAAGATGTCCGTGAGGTCTGCATAGGTAAATATTATATCTTAATGAAATTTGGTTTGAGAACAGGTAATCAATGTCAGACGAGAAGACATTCCTTGTTAGATCTAATTGTGGTGAAAAAAAGTTCCTGGGTTGTGTATGTAAAACAAATTCAAAGGAGAATGTTTCCTAATGGGACCAGAAACTGAATGAAGTTTTGAGTTGCTAATCAGGGACCCTTTGTAAAGAAGTTGGTGCTGCAGTCACTGCAACCGACCACAAGCCTCATCCAATCAGAAGCTGTGATCACTTACATTGCTAACACAGGGTTAGAATGAAACAGGACAGTGAAAGGTAGAGGCTGTTTGTTATTGCTTATATTTTCATGGTCATTAGGACCATTTGGCCCAAGTTTCTCCATATTAGAATCCTATCATTCATAACTATAACAATATACTTCAAAAATCACAATGATCATAGCCACTGTAAAAGATACCACAAGGAAGGAGGAAGGAAACAAGCAATCGTTAAGTGCCTATTATGTGCCAGTCACTGTGCTAAATGCTTTACAAATATTATCTCATTTGATCCTCACAGCACTGTGAAGGTAGGTGTATTATCCCCATTTCATAGTTGAAGTGATTGTGTTTTGCCCAAGGTCACATAGCTACTAAATATCTAAGGCTGGTTTTGGATACAAGTCTTCCTGAGTCCAGGGCCAGAACAGCTACATAAAAGCTATGTTTATAGATTTAATTTTAATATTCATTTCCCACTCAGTTATACTACCCTGGACTTCTCTATCATGCCCAAGGCACCTATTCATCCTGCATCATTACTTCAGCCCTGGAACTCACACCCCGTAAGTGCCCTCTATACCTGTGACACCTCCCTCTGATTAGACCCTGGAAAGGGCCTCCTAGAACCAACCTTTTAGGACGGGTCCCAGGCCAGGCATACATTCTCCACCTATGCTCTTTTCCCCTCACCCTATGCTCCCACCTCCCTTCATTTCCTTTTTTGTATGTTATTTGTTAGTGCCTTGACTTTGAGACAATTTTATGACCACCGACTGACTGTAAAAGGAGCACATGTATATGGAGGCTCATCCACCTTCATTTGCAATTTCATTCTATCTCCTCCAACAAATTGTCCCTTTGTCATTGCCACTCTATTATTTATCTTCAATCTCTCTCTGCCTACTTCTACTACCAACTCTAATGCTTTTTTCCACAGAAAGCCTTTCATCATCCCTCTTAATTCTAATATCTTCCCTCTCTTAGTTATTGTCTATTTATCCTGTATATTGATTATTTGTACATATTTGTTTGCTTATTATATTGCCCATTATATATGTTTGCCTCTTCCTGTATTCCCAGTGCATGGTACTGTACCTGGCATTTAGTAGGCTCTTAATAAATGTTTATTGACTGGATCACTGACCAGGCAGATCTCAAGTACTATAAATTATCCATGAGTTACTGATCTACATCGATAAAGCAAGATTCCATTCTGAGAATCCCATATTTCTTTGTAATTACAGGTCCATACCATATGTATAAATGTATGTGTGTATATCTATATGTGTATAGATATACACTGTACATATATATACTTGTATGTGTGTGTGTATTAGCATGGTTATCGTACCCCTCTCTCTATGTTCTTTCTCTGAGTTGGCTTTCTTTCTCAACTAACATTCATTTTTACAGTTCAGAATTTCCCCAGAGATGAGACAAATATTATAATAGATTTAACATTTTAAAGAATGCACTGATAAGTGACTATTCCTCGACACTGTATGCTGTAATTCTTGACTCCACCATTCAAATACTTCTCATTCAACAAATCATTCAGCTGATTCCATTCACTCTTTACCAAAACATTTACTAAATTGATGTCAAAGAATGAATAATTATATCATATCTTCTACCCAAAAATATGAGATACAGTCTTCGACCAATGTACCTAGTATACTGAGGGAGAATGGGCACAAATTTTAAGTACTGTTACAGTGATACACATGTGTAGGGAACACATCTGTCTAAGGCCAGTCACAACTCTGGAATTATAGGCCTTTATGGCCATTCTTTGCTAAGATGAAATCTGCAAAAAACCCTTATTAATGGGAGAACTGTTATTGGACTGGTCACCCCCTTCCCTAAGCTATGATGCTTCAAATCAATTACTAGACTGGCAATGTGGTCCACTCCATGGCTAGACTGCTTTAGTGCTGAACAGAACTGCGCATCTGTGTGTCCTGACTGCTCCTTTTCATTGATGGGGTAGTTCTATGTTCTTCCAAAAGTATAAAGACATATATTTAGCCTGGGATTTCAAGAACACTCCAGTTCTGCTTCCTTGGCTGGACTATTAGGATTTTCACCTCTTAGATAGCAGGTTGAGGGCAGGAAGTAAATCTTCTCTTTTGTTCATCAACTATTCCTAGAAGGAAGTGGCAGTGCATAGAGAGAGGACCTTTCTTCAGAAAGCTCTGATCTAGTTCCACCTTACCAGTTTAAATCTAGATTCAGTGAGAGAGCTTGCTTCTAGCTCATGATGATAATCCTCGTCTTTTGGCTGGCAAAGCTATAACCAGGCAATGATTACTTGTTCAGTAGTTACTACACAATTCTCGAGTTCAGGATTTACTTGATATGCACTCTAAAGTTCACCTGGCAGACATATAAAAATTAGATGTTGAGAAACAGGATTGTAGATAAATCAATCAATCAATCAATGAACATTTATTAAGCATCTACTGTGTTTCAGACACTGTGATAAACACGAGGTATACAAAAAGGGGCAAAAGACAGCCCCTGCTTTCATGGAGCTTTCAATCTAAAGGAGGAGACAACAGGAAAACAAATATAGACAAAGCAAGCTATGTGTAGGATATGAAATAATTAACAGAGGGAAGGTACTGGAATTAAGAGGGGTTGGGAAAGGCTTTCTATAAAATATGGGATTTAAGTTGGGACTTTATAAAAGCCAAGGAAGTCAGTATGCATAAGTGAAAAAGGACAACTTTCCAGGCACTGGCGACAGCAAGAGAAAATTTCCTGAGCCTAGAGATGGAATGTCTTATTTATGGAACACCAGTATCATTGGATTGAAGAGTATATTCAGGAACTAAGGGGCAAGTAGACTGGAAGGGTAGTAGGGGCTTATGGAAGAGTTTTGAATGACAAACAAAGCATTTTGTATTTAATCATAGATGTAATAGGGAGTGACTAGAATCTGTTGCATAGGGGATTAACATGGTTAGACCTGTGCTTTAGGAAAATTACTTTGGTAGCTAAACAGAGGGTGGATTGGAGTGGCAAGAGACTCAAGGCAGACAGATCACCAACAGGTTATTGCAGTAGTACAGGCATGAGTTGATGAGTGCCTGCATTAGGGTAGTGGTGTTATCAGAGGAGAGGAAGGGCCATATTCTAGAGATATTACAAAGATGAAATTAACAAGCTTTGGCCAAAAATAATGGGGCAGTAATGATGGGCATGGGATCTAGACCCCAAAAAGGAAAAGCCCCTGAAATTTCCCACATGGCTGAGGTCACTGGCATTCAAATGGGGCACTCAGCCCTTCCCAGTTAATAATAGTTTCATTGTGGCCCTCATTTTCTATACCTGACCCCACCTTAGACCACCAATCCTTGGGCACCGGACCCTTCCCCGTCCTTCTCTGTTACCTCCCAGTCAACCCAGACTGTTTGGCCACTGCTAGATTTTTCCCACAGTCTTTCTGTATATAAGATCTATTCTGCCCCACATTAAATTTCTCAGATTTCTTAAGAGTCTTGCCTCTTTGTAGTCACAATCTGCATTCAGACTCCGTAATTCTTTCTCTGGATGTGGATAGCTTTTTCTATCATGGGTCTTTAGGAGCTGTCTTTGAACCTTGTATTGCTGAGAAGAGCCAAGTCTATCAAAGTTAGTCATCACAGATACCATGTGTCTGTAATCATGTATAATGTTCTCCTGGTTCTGCTCCCCTCACTCAGCATCAGATCATGTAGGTCTTTCCAAGTTATTATGAAGTCTGTCTACTCCCCATTTCTTATAGTACGATAGTATTGCATTACAGTCATATACCACAACTTGTTTAGCCATTCCCCAATTGATAGGCATCCCCTTGATTTCCGGTTCTTTGCTACCACAAAAAGAGCTACTATAAATATTTTTGTACATACAGGTCCATATCCGCCTTCTATGATCTCTTTGGAATACCACAAAAAGAGCTGCTAAGTATTTTTGTAGATGTGAGTCCTTTTCCCATTTTTATGTCTCTTTGGGTTACAGCCCTAGAAGTGGTATTTCTGGGTCAAAGTGTATGAACATCTTTATAGCCTATATAGTTTAAGCATAGTTCCAAATTGCTCTCCAGAATGGTTGGATCAGTTCCCAACTCCACCAACAATGTAACAGTTTTCCAATTTTCCCACATCCTCTCCAGCATTTATGATTTTCCTGTTTTGTCATGTTGGCCAATCTGACAGGAGAGATGTCACCCAGTGTTCTAATAAACCTTGTCTTTGGCTAAAAAAAGGCTTGGGTTGAATTCATTTAAGGCAGGACCTGTGTCACTTGCCCTTAAATATTGGGGTCCCAGCACCTCTAGACCTCAACATTGGAAATGAGAAATTGTGAGGAGTTGAAGATAACTCCTAGGGTGTGAGCCCTATGGACTGGGAGGAATATGGTATTGCCCTCTGTAGTAATAGGGAAGGTAGGAGGGTAGAAGGTATAGAGGAAAGATATTCAATTCAGTTTTGGAAGTGTTGAGTTTAACGTGTCTACTGAGCATCCTGTTTGAGATGTCTGAAAGCAAGTTGGAGATATGAGATTGAAGGTCAGCAGAGAGGTTAGGTAGATTTGAGAATCATGAGCTTAGAGATGGTAATTAAATCCTGGGAGCTGATGAGATCTCCAAGTGAAGTAGTAGCCAGAGAAGAGAAGAGGGGGTGACAGAACCCTGAGGGATACCTACAGTTAGAGGGGGTGCTCTGGAGGAGGAGCCAAATTAGAATTTTGTTGAATAATGATCAGATAGGTAGGAGGAGAAACAGGAGAGAGTAGCATCCCAAAAACCTAGAAAGAGAGTATCAGGAAAGAAAGGGTGATCAACAGTGTCAAAAGCTACACAGAGATCAGGAGGATGAAGATTGATAAAATACCATTGATTTGGCAACAAAGAGAATATTAGTAACCTTAAAGAGAGCAGTTTCTGTGAAATGATAAAGTTGGAAGCTGGATTGTAAGGCATTAAGCAGAGAGTGAGAGGAGAGAAAATTAGAGGCACCTACTGTAGATGGCATTTTCAAGGAGTTTAACTACAAAGAACAGAAGTGATATTAGATGACAGAAGGAATAGAAGGAACAAATGAAGGGTTTGATTGTTTATTTTTTTCAGGATAGGGGAGACATGGGAATGTTTGTAAATAATGAGTAATGTAAATAATAAGGCAGTAGATAGGGAGAGGCTGAAAATAAATGATAGAGTAGGGGATTACAAGCAAGATTAGCCTTGGTAAGGAGTAAGCCTATTTCATCAAGATGAGACAGGGATGAGACAGCTAGTGACAAAAGGCATCTGAGTGATAGAAGATGAGGAAGAACTGCAAAGAAGGAGCTCATAGTAAATGGTTTCACTTTTTTCTATAAAATATAAGTCAAGAATCTCAGCTGAGAATGTCAGGGTAGGGGAGATGATAAAATGTTTGAGGAAGGAGGGATGAAAAGGTTTGGAAGAACTACTGTGGAGAGTGGGATTGTGGCTTATTAGGATTACCTAGCAGCAGCAAGGGCCCAGCTGAGGTTTTGTAGCATAAATTTGTAGTAGATCCTGTTGGAATGATGTGATGTTTTCTACCTTTGTTCAGCAGCATGTGTGTAAAAGCAAAGGCAAAAACTGGTGAGTCATCCAAGGCTGAGGCTTGGTATATCTTTGCTCCTCTCTTCCTCTCTGTCTCTCTGGCTCTCGCTCTGGCTCTCTCTTTCTCATGCACACACACACACACACACACACACACACACACACACCACATAAAGAAACATAACTAGCATCTCTGAAAATAGCAACAGCAGATTTTGTTTTTATGCTTTAATCTCATATTAGAAAGGTTTATTCACATTTTAAAAGCTATACATCTCATTTTTTATCACTCACCACCCTGAAGAAGAAAGCAATTAGAAACGTCGCTTTATGTAATAGGCTTCTTACTACTCATAGTAACCCAGCATTTCTCTTTCTTCATTCAAATCCCTCTTTTTCCAAAACATTCATTCTTTAGATTTATGCAAGGCTTTTATGTTCAGCAACTGTTTTACTTCGGATTCTCTGCTCCTAGTAGTTTCAGTCAGATTTTTACATAGGAAGTAAGAAAAAAATTATGTACTTTTTGTAATATCCAAAGTATATTATATATGATATTAATCACCCTGTTTGTTAACAGTGAAGCTGAAATTTTAAACAATTCACATGGTATCTAATGTGCTATGACTATTTAACTGTAAGATATAATGATAGAAAAAACATCTAATCTCTCTCTCACTAACACACCTTTGTAAGAAGCTATAGTTAAATTCCTAAGCAAACATGAATCTGGTAAGAAAAATAAATTTAATTCAATGCTGACATTTTGTACCTTTGATCTGGGAAAAGTCAATTAAACTTCTGAGTGCCAGTTTTTTCAACTAGGTGACCTTTGATGTCTCTTTTTAGCTCTAGACAGATAATCATATATACATATATACATACATAGATATATATGTATATATATATATATACATATATATCTATGTATGTATGCTCTAATCGACTAATGTAAGGTGTTTGCTGCCCATATTAGTCGTGTATGTCCACTTGGGCTGTCTAATTGCAGCTCACGGTAAGACATAGGACAGGTATCACTATTTTATTGCTCTCTTTTCTCCAAATAAAAATTACTTCCATCTTTGGAAGGAAAAGGATAAGGGGCCATGAGGTTGGCTGCTTTGTTCTGATGGGGGATACTGGACTAGATTTATATCTATTTGTCCCCTAAATATTAGTTCGGGATTTTTTTTTGGCTTGACTCCTATGTACCAAACGCTAGTTACACAACAGACCACTACCATTGTTGTTGTTGTATTTGTCCTTCATTTTCGAAGAAGACCATGACTTCAGGGAAATGATGATGTGACTTGCAGTTGACTTTGTCTTGAGTGAGGGAGGGCCGTGCAAGGTCACCAGCCTCACTTTCTCCTCCACAGCCATGTGGGTACAGTGGCCTGATATTCATCAGGACGACTGGAGATGGCCCAAGATGCAATGGGAGACCCTAGCCCTTTTAGGCTAAGGCCTTTTCAGGTTCTCACTTTGAGTGAGGTAACGCCCATTCAATGAATAGGCCTCTTTAAGAAGTGAGTCAAGGGATTTAATTAGAAAATTAGAAAATTTAATTAGAAAAAAATTAGTTAGAATTTTTTTTCTTTTTTTAGAAGTTTTAATTGGAAAAAAGAAAAACAAACTGGGAAGGGATGGCCCTCAGGGTTGCTAGTCAAAAGAAAAATGGTTACCATTGACATTCACTAGTGAATAGAAGATAAACAAATTTATCAAAGTGGATAGCAAAAAGAAATCAAGGAAACTCTATAGATTAGAATATGCTAGAAAAATACATGAGAATGAGTTACCTCTTTAGATGACAGTAAGCTGAGATCAGCACTCAACCAAGAGAAAGCTGCCAATCTCACCCAAGTAGAGAAGCCAAAAGTTTCTCTGACCACGAACCTTGTGCCTTCAATTTCCCTGCTGGGTGCAGCATTTCCTTGACCAGTGAGCCAAGGATGATAAGTGAGCAAGTAGCCAATATGAGAAAGAGTGGCCAGGGTGGCTGTGTCTTCTGGGAGGATACAGGTTTCAGTAATATCTAGTAGATGGAAGGAGAAGGAAAGAAAAAGATTAGGATGAATGGAAGTTTTATGCCTACAAAATAGACCTTTTCCAGGGTGTGATGGAAGGGCTAGGTGGTATTTGGTTGAAACTTTGTGGTGGGAGGGTTGAGGAGGAAGGGAAGAATGAATATGGTGGTGAGGAGTAAGAAATAGTGTCTGAGTGATCTACATGGGTTCACAATCACTGGGATTTGAATGGTTTGACCAGGTGTGAGAATATTTATCATTGATTAAAGGGTACCACTCCACTTTTCAGTGGAGGATGGAGATTGGGCTAGAGGCAAGTGCATTGTAAGATGGGAGACACATGTTCAGATAGTGAGATTGGAAGTTCTACTTCACTACTCTTCTTCTCCTCTAAAGGTGATTAGAAAGGTGCACAGATGGAACTGGAAATCAAACTTGAGCAGCAGGAAAAAGAAGTGCTGTTTCCTACCAACATTCCTCTTCTTTCAATGGATAGGCACCTCAAGAGATAGAAGGCCTGAGGACAAAAGGTAGGTTGCTCCTCTTTGAACCAGAGGTGGAAGTTTCCTTGTGCTACCACACCTGGAAATTATTGCTTTGGGGCAGGTGAAAATCATTTGGGGCAGATAGAAGAGAGTATTCAGAAGAAGAAGATAAACATTTGGCTAGTGTGATGGGAGTGACATAAGCCTAAGAATTTGATTGAACAACAGAACCAGAACTACTATATCTACAATAGATAAGTATTACTGTATCATCATGGTGGAAGAAACTACTGCTAGAGTGGTATTTGGAACTCAATAATCAGTTGATATTTTAAAATCAACATGTCTAAAATATAACTAATTATTGTTTCCTCCAAAACGTTCTCTTTCAAAGGCACCATCATCTTTCTAGTCATCCACCCTCACAGCCCAAATGTCATCCTTGACTTCACACTCTCTCTTGACTTCTGTATACAATTAGTTAAGTTTTCTGGATTCTACATTTTCAGTTTCAAACATGTATATCCTCTTTTCTCCTCTGACATTTCCACAATCCTGGTGCAGGCCCTCCTTACCTCAAACCTGGCCATTTCACCAAATTCCTTTGCTTTGAATTCATTATGTACTCCAGCTGACTATTAAAGGTAAATACATTAGTTGGTACCAATATCCTATTGGTCTTTCTCCTTCTTATGTCCCCACACCAGTCCATTCAGCTATAAATGTGATATTCTTAAAGCTCAAGTCACCCCACTATTCAGTAAACTGTAGCGGCTTCCTATTATTTCCAGGATCAAATATAACACATTCTATTTGGCATTTAAATCCTTTTACAACCCATCCCCTCCCTACCTTTTCAATTTTCTTAGATGTTACTCCATTCTGTGAATTCTATAATAGTCACTCTGGCTTCCTGGCTATTCCTTAGACAAGACATCCAGTCTCCATCTCTGCCTATTTCTCATGCCTGGAATGTTTTCCCTCCTAGTCTCCTCCTCCTGGCTAACTTCAAGTCCCATATTTTACAAGAAAACATAATACTTATGCCTTCCTTCTGTTGAAAAATTTCATTTGATTTTGTCTATATCTTGTTTGTACAGTTGTTTGCATGTTGTCTCACCCATGTGATTCAGAGTTGTTTTTTTCCCTCACATTTGAATGTGCTTCCTACTATTAGTAGTGCATAACACACAGTAGGCCCTTAATACATGTTTGTTAAGTTGATTAGAGCCAGAGACAGGGATAAAGAACTAGGTAGACACCCCTGAGTGTCTTAAATATGTGTATGAGAGAATGTGTGGGTGGATAGGTAGTTGTGTATTTATGGGAATGTGAAATTTTGGCATTATTGTTAATTATTTCTCAAGTGAAGAATGAACTGAGTCTTAATGCAAGGATTCTAGAAAATTTTTGCCCAACTGATGAGCCACTATATGGCTACCCTCTGCTTTTGGTTATGGTTATTATAATAACAAACAGATGCTAGATCTTGTTACTGCATCAACTATATCAGTAAAATTCATACTCAACAACAAATATGGCCCAGTGAGGGATTATGAAATTGTGAACTTCAGAATTGAGGAGAGAATTATGGATAGCACTGAGCTACACAACTGTAAATAATGCTTTGTTTGCCATGCATATTCAGAAATTTAGATAAATATTGAATGAAATCAGAGAGCCTTCCTCAAGCACAAAGCTTTTTTTTCTTTTTTAATACTGAATTTTGTCAGATTTTCAAATGCACACACATAATTTATATAACATAATTAATTTTGGGATCAATGACAGTGGGAAAGAAGGTTAACCTTGTGTGGAGAGAAAGTTTGGGGCTTCTTTTATGGTATAAATTGAGGAATGGTAAAAGGGCCGCAACACAAAATCTTTCCTTCTCTGGCTTCTATCAGGTATGTGAAATGTTTTGTGACATTTATCTGCCTAGGCTAATATCCTGAGGGCCTCTGCAAAAATGCAAATATTAGGTGGAAGCTGTCACAAGTTTTATGTTATTGCCTATCATTAAAACATAAGCTGGTATAGGTTATCAAATGAGGGAGCTCTGATTAGATCCTGGGGGAATGGGATATAGTGCAGGTATGTTTAAAAAATAGGCAGGCAGGAAAATTTGGGGGCATGGTTTGCTCCTGGAGAAGGGTGCCACTTCCAGGTTCAATAATTGTAAAATCTCCTTATCTGACCCTAATCTATTGGTTTTCTACTTCTCCCTCTGTCTTCCCTTACCACATGTTGCTCCTGTTCTATGGTATGACTTTCAATCCTTTGATCCCTCAGGTATCTCCCAGGCCATCATCCCTGCATCAGTCACTCCCTCTTCTTTTCCCCATTTGGACCGCTTGGTGGACCACTTCAACTCTATACTGTTCTCTTCCCTTCAGTCCCTATCAATTTTATTATCACAGTTTTGCTCTGCCAACCCTCAGCCTTGGATGACTCCCACTGTCTCCCACTTTTCCTACAATGTACATGTTGCTGAAGGAAGATAGAGAAAACCACTCAGTTGTGATTGTGCCAATCCAAATGTATGTCACACAACTTCAACTTGGCCCTCACTACTTCTGGGTAATCCTACTATCCTGTCTCACTAATTCATCATCCCATTTTCCACAGCAGCTTTTCCAAAACTTTTCATCCCTCTTTAAACTTCTTATGGTTGGATGCCTCTCTCCATTCCCTCTCAGCTGAGATCCTGGACTCGTGTTTTACAGAGGAAAAGAAAGACCATTCACCATGAGTTCCCTCTTCTCCCCATTCCTTATTCTACTATATTTCCTCTTTCACCCAAGTCTCACATGGAGAGGCCAACTTACTCCTTACCAAGTCCAACCACTCTACTTAATCAAGTTATCCCAGTCCACCCCATCTCCTCCAACAACTTGCCCCCTGTCACCCAGACTTCGTCATTTATTTTCAATGTCTCCCTGTTTCCCTCCTGCCAACAAACATGTCCATATTTCCTCCAACCTGAAAAAGTCTCATTTATTTCTTCCATTCCCAGTATCATTCTTTTCTGTTCTTTGTAGTTAAACGCCTTGGAAAGGCCATCTATATAGATGCCTCTGTTTTTTTCTCTTCTCACTTTCTGCTTAACCTTATAACCCAAAAGCACCAATGTTCTCTTAGTAACCAAATCAATGCTATTATAAGAGTCCCTATTCTCCTTGAGTTCTATTTAGCTTGCTGATCCCCCTTTTCTCCTTGGTATTCTCTTCTCTCTAGGTTTTCAGGACATTATTCTCTCCTGTTTCTCCTCTTACCTATCTGACCACTCTTTATCATTCTAATGTTGAGTCCTCCTCCAGAGCACTCCCTCTAAGTGTAGGTGTCCCTCAGGATTCTGTCCTGGGCCCTCCTCTGTTTATACTACTTCACTTGGTGGTCTTATCACTTGCCAAGGATTTAATTACTGTCTCTATGACTCTCTAATCTACCTATCTTGCCCTAACCTCTCTTCTGACTTCCAATCTCACACCTCCAAATGCCTTTCAAATGTTTCCAACTGGATGTCCAGTAGATTTGTTAAATTCAACATTTCCAAAACTGAGCTCATTATCTTTCCTCCATGCCCTACCCCATTTTGCCTTCCCTATTGTTGTGATTTCATGGTGTTTGTGGGGGTTGTCTCAAAGAATTCAGACTCAGACCATCTCTAATCTAAGTAAAGGCATTTTTTGACACTGATGCTCTCCAGCAGACTGAATTCCAAGAGGAATAAGTAAATTCAGTAAGATAAGACAAGCAATTTTATAGTGTACTGATGCTGATTACACAACAGAAAATATGAATATTAAAAAGGCAGAAGAGGTTTGTCAAGGGATTAGGCAATAGGGGAGGGGTCCTAGCCTAGGTGGAATTGTGCATGCAATTATCCACAATACAGAAAAAAAAACCTTTTGGGGGGAAGGACATGTATGTATGATAATGATAGTATAAAAAGTCTCTCTGTCATAAGTTCACTTAAAGGAGAGCTTTTGTTATTACTGAGCAGATCCCTACTTAGGGAAAGTCCCTTTATTGTTTTGGGGTCCACATCCTACTCAGGCATCCTGGTGGTACTGCTTTCTAATTGGCTGGCTATTATAGTCCTGTCTGAGATTAGATGGATGTGATTGTGGATAAGTACATGGACACACCTGCTGTTTCTGTGAGAAATATGAGGAATGGGTCTGGGGATAGTGGCTAGTTAGAGGCAGTGGCTAGCATTCCATCACATACACATGTCTGCTGTTCCAGTGGGGCATGAGTTCATGGACACTCCTGCTATTCTAATGAAGCAGGGAGGCATATATGAGGAAGTTAGGATATTGAGTACAGGGCTCACTAGCTAGGTAGGGGCAGTGGGTTTGCTGTTCAGTGAAGTCTATGATTGAGTCTGGGGTCCTGTGGTATGGTTAAAGCCAGATTGTGTGCTTAAATCAGAACATTCCTGCTGTTCATTGAGGCCCATGAGGAAGTTAGAATATTGGAGCTCGGGGTAGCTTTATTAGGATTCCATCATTATTGCTGTAGAGGGTAACACTACCCTCCTCTCAGTCCTTTAGGCTCACAACCTTGGAGTTATCCCCAACTCCTGACTACCTCTCGCCCCTGAAATCCAATCTGTTCCCGGAGCCTGCCATTTTTGCCCTTTTCAATATTTCTCCAATACCCATCCTTCTTGCTTCTAACAATGCCACCATTCTGCTGCAAGCCACTATTTTTTCATGCCTGGACTATTGCAATAGCTTGTTGGTGGGTCTTACTGCTTCAAGTCTCTCCCTATTCAAACTCATCCTCCATTCAGCCACCAGAGTAATTTTCCTAAAGTACAAGTCTAACCTTGTCACTCCAATATTCAATAAACTCTAGAGATTCCCTATAATTTCAATATCAAATACAAAATGCTCTATTTAACATTCACAGTCCCTCATTACCTACTCCTCTCTCCTGCTTTTCCAATCTACCTATGTTTTACCCCTTACCACATACCCTTAAATCCTGTAACACTGGCCTCCTGGCTGTTCCATGAACAAGATACTGCATCTCTTGGCCTCAGAAATTTTCTCTAGCTGTTTTCCATGCCTCTCCTCAACTCTGCCTTCTACAGGAAGACTTCCCAAACCCTTTAATTTCAGTGTCTTGCTTCTGTTACTTATTTCCAATTTCACCTGCATATCACTTTTTAGTACATTGTTGTTTGTATGATGTCTTCCACATTAGACTATGAGCTCCTTCTGGACAGGGCCTTTTGCTTTCTCTTTCTTGGTATCCTCAGTGCTTAAAACAATGCCTGTTGCATAGAAGGCACCTAAATGTTTGTTGACTTGACTTGACTACACTCTTTCATGAAAGAGTGCAGAATAAAACTTATTCTGAAATGATGATGAAGCTAATATATAAAGAACTTATGTGACAAAAGTATATATCTCATAGTAGCTACCAGTTCCAAAAAGCCATTTTCTCACTGTCATAGTTGATTAACCAGTCAGTCAGTGAAGAAGTATGTATTAAGTGTTTTTTTTACTATATTCCACTCTGATGACAGTTGGCAATATAAAGGGAGGACAAAAAAAGTAAAATGAAATAAAATGGCCTTGCTTCTCAAAGAACTCATATTCTAATGGAGGAGAGAGTATTCAAATGACTATGCACATATCAAATATATAATGTGCAACTGGAAAGGAACCATTCTTATTTTTTATTAATTAATTATTATTTTTTACTTTACAACACTCAGTTCCACAAGTTTTTGAGTTCCAAATTTTCTCTCCCTCCCTCTCCTGTCCCCTCCCTCCCCCAAGACGCCATGTAATCTGATATAGGTTCTACATTTACCTTCACATTAAACTTATTTTCCCAATAATCAAGTTGTAAAGAAGAATTATAACCAATGAAATGAACCATGAGAAAGATGTAACAAAACCAAAAATTAAATTAAATTAAATTAAATTAAAAAGAAAAGAAAAAAGAGAGAACAAATAGTTTGTTTCAATCTGCATTCAGATTCCTTAATTCTTTCTCTGGATATGGATAGCGTTTTCCATCATGAGTCTTTTGGAGCTGTCTTAGAACCTTGCATTGTTGAGAAGAGCCAAGTCTATCAAAGTTAGTCATCATAGAAGCAATGTGTCTGTGGTTGTGTACAATGTTCTCCTGGTTTACTCCCTTCACTCATCATCAGATCATATAAGTCTCTCCAGGTTCTTATGAAGTCCATCTGCTCCTCATTTCTTATACTACAGTAGTATTCCATTACATTCACATACCACAATTTGTTTAGCCATTCCCCTATAGAGGGAAAGTTCTAGTAGCAGGGGAAGGGAGCAGAAAAGACCTCTGGAAAGAGGGTGAATTTGAGTCAAGTCTGGAAGGAAGCCAGGGAAGCTAGAAGTCAAAGCTGAAGAGAAAAAATTCTAGGCCTGGGGAAGACCTGGTGAAAAGACAAGGATTCTGGAGATGTAGTATTGTGAATGAAGTAGAAAAACATAGTTGGATTATAAAGTGCATGTTGGGGGTCAAGTATAGAAATAATGGAAAGGCAAGAAGGGGTCAAGTTGTCAAAGGTTTTCTCCTTGCATTTAACTCTCTATTGAGATCGAAGAAATATTTTCTTGTTGTCGTCCATAGCAATACTTCTTTCCATCATGGGGGGTCACAGTCCCTGAAATTGCAGTCATCCTTTGTTTATTGTCTTTTGATGTCCTTCTATAGACACTTCCTCTGTTGTCAGCCGCTGCAACTCTGATAGTTATTGCCCCCTCCTTCAATAGATTCAGCAAGAAGCTCTAGTTGACAGTAGGTCGATAACTCTAATATACGTCCCAAACTCTAATGATTGAAGAGCAACTACATTTCAGAATAACCGTTACCTTAAAATCAGGAAAGAATAAACGCAAAAGAAATAGAGTGGTCATGTGTTCAAGGTCATATAGTGCCAGGTGGTAAATAGGGTAGTCAATCGTCCCTCTTGCCAGCAGGTCAGAGCAATCCTTGTTTCACTTTCATCAAATAAGAAAGAAAAGACTGATAGGCAGAAAATTCCCTTCCATATGCAAAGTAAGTTCTGGCTCAGCACAACCTGAATCATTATTCTTCAGGCTTCATAGCCATTTACAAAACTTTGCAACCTCATATGCTTTTACCTCCTCAGTTTTGCATGGATGGACAATCTTCGAATTCCACATGTTGAACTGGAACTGCAGAGAATATCTTGGCATGTTCTATATTACCCACTAGTATATGCCAATCAGAACATCCTCTAAGGACTGGGTTCTCACTGGTAAATTGCCCCGTTACATTGCATCAGTCCCTATTTCCAATTTAGGTTCTTTTAGGGTGTAGTAGCAATTTAGATTTGAAGATCTTTCCCACCCATTAATAGGCCATGTGACCTGCTTGCATCACAGGAAGCCTAAGTCACATGTGGTAGGAGGAGCTTCCTGACAGGAAAAGAAAGTTATATCACAGGAAATGAAGAGAGAGAGAGAGAGAGAGAGTAGTTATGGCTGCTAATGTCCACTGTTGTGATAGTTAGAACTGAACAGGCTGATTTAGCTGTACTTTGAGTTTGTTTTGGAGAAGACCCTAGCAGGGGGTCAGAGAGGTTTTGGGATGGTGAGACTCCATGTTATGATATCATATTTTGCGTTCCTTGCTGTTATGATGAAGTGGGCTATCTGGCTGTGGGAGCTAAACATTTGGTCATGGGATATGGTTCCCTGGTGTCTGAATAAATGGTTTACTTCTTCTACCTTCTTTGTGGAGAGTCTCATATACTTTGTGATACAGAACTACATAGGCATTTTGATAATTATCATTTACACTGTTATTATTGGCTTACTGATACATAGGCAAGGACTATTTTTCTTTTTGGCTTGGTGTTTTCAACACATAACAATGTTTTACACATAATAGAAGCACAACATATTTTGGGAGTTGAGGATTACGATGGATTGGATTGATATATAGACCCTCCCTAAGGAAGAATCTGTTGTTATTTGAGCTCTGCTTTCAAAGAGCTATTATTTCTATCAATGTTCCTCAGACTCAAGTCTGTGGGCAAGTATGGCTCTAAAACTATAACTCCTTCAATTTTCATTTGACACTACCATTCACAGAATATTTCCATTCTGATGTCTTCCATCTTTGCAACAAAGAGCTTTGTAGAAAATTCGCATATCTATCTATGTATCTATCTATCTGTATATATGTATATTATATATACATATAAGTCTGATTCATATATATACAAAAATATTTATGCATATGCATATATATGTGTGTATGTGTGTGTATATGTGTGTACATATGTGTTTATACGCATGTGTGTTTCTGTTTTGCTTTGTCCTAGGGAATTATTTTCTTCCTGACCTATAGCCAACACTTCTTTCCTTCACAAGGAGTCACAATTTTTGAAGTTGTCCTCTCTTGACATCCTCTTACAGACACTTCTTCACTGATTCTGTTTCTATTTCTTTGTCTTTGTCTCTATTACTCTCTATTTCTGTCTCCACGTATATAAGTGCATATGTATATGTGTACAAACATATAGGAAAATGTAAATATATGTGTGTGTGTGTGTGTGTACACACATAAATGTTTGAGTGGGGAATGTATAAGAAATGCCAACCTTAAGCCTTTTAATAAAATCTCATTTGATTTTCTCCTTTCTTACCACTCCTCTTGGACCCTCCAAAAAAAGAGTTTCAGTATTTATATACAATTTACCACTGATGCACAATTGTTGAAAGCAATTTTTGCCTGCATATTTATTTTGCCCTTCTTTCGTTGTTCAGTTGTTGACTTTTCATGAACATATTTAAGGTTTTCTTGACAAAGATGGTGGAGTGGTTTGCCATTTCTTTCCCTAGATCATTTTATATATGTGGAACTGAAGGTTAAGTGACTCGCCCAGGGAGACACAGCTAGTACATTTATGAGGCCCGATTTGACTCCAGACCAGGCACTCTGTCCACTGTGCCACCTACATGCCATTTTACTCTTTTACCAAAGTATTATTGGAAAGTATTAGACATAGAAGCTTATTGAAAACAGTGGGTCCCATGGTAACTGAGGCTGAGGCTTATTTTTATTGATAGAACATGACACAGGACTAGACTATGGGGGGAGTATGATACACTGAAAAGAGCATTGGCTCTGAAGTCAGAGGCTCTGAATTCAAATACTGCCTTTGGGCAGCAAGCTTTCTATTTGTGACCTTTGGCAATTCATTTAAATTTCATTTTTTTTCTAATTTTCAAAACTGAAAAAGTTGAGTAAGATGGTCTCTGACGGTCTTTCCACTTCCAGATCACCTCTGCCTAGAGGATGTCTAAGGTCCCTCCAACCTTTCAATATTAGTTCAGGAGGTCTTTACTAGCTTCTGTCTTTTTTAACATGAAAGAAAAGATGAACCCTTTTCTTATAGAACAATTCTCCCCAAATTTTTGCCCATAGTACTAGCAGAAAATAGCCCCAGAAAAGAAAAGAAAAAAGTGTTAGGCTAAGCACTTAATTGAAGACTGCTTACCTAGGGGAGGCAAGCAAAAATGCAGAGATTTTGAGCAGCAATAAAGCAGGTCCAGTAGTACATAAACACTAAGACTTCCAAACCTCTCAAAGCCAAAGCAGCTTGAGGCCATCTACTGTCAAAGATTCTAGTAGCTGTAAGGGCTATTTGAACCCCAGAGTCCTGGAATGAGTGCAGCACCTGAAGTAAATACATTATCGGAGTTGCTGACTCCTGCTGTGTAATAGAAAAATCAGTGGACTGGAAATCAGGGAGTCTGGCATCTAATCCCAGTTCTGCTGATTATTTGCTATGTGTTATTTGAGTTCTGTAGTCCCCAGTTTCTGTTTTTTTAAAAGTAAAATGTAATTACAAATGTAGGATCTGGATTAGTTGGTCTCTAAGGTCATTGCTCTATCATAAAGTTGACAAGGGCCTAAAATAGGGATTGAGTGGTAAGATTCCAGGCACAGGGAATACTTTTAGCAATCCAGTTTTGTGGAAGTACAGAGTTCTTGGGAGGGAGAACAGTGAGATAAGAATGGAAAGCTAGGTAAGAGCCAGATTGTGGAAGGCCTCCATTGCCAAAACATTTTATTTTACAAGTAATGATTACAATTTACTTAAGGGGGCTCAAATTTCTAAGTTGTCTGGTTTCTCTCCCCTCACCCATTTTCCAGCACAAACTTGGGGTGGGGGGTGGGACTAGTAGGCAGAATGACATAGTAGAAATGACTCTGGATTAAGTGAGAGGACCTATATTCAAATCTTAGATTTACTACCACTTACCGTGTGACTTTGGATAAGTCACTCAGTACCCTTGGATATCAGTTTCCTCATAAACAAATTGAGAGGTTGTATCCAACAACTTATAAATTCTTTTCCAGTACAAAATCAGTGATCCTATGATATGTAGCCTGGAGAGTTCACACTGTCAGGGAAGAAATCAGGCCTGTCCTCTAAAGAAGGTGACTCATGTATACTGCAGAAACTTATATCTCTGATTAGCAGATTTTAAAAATAGGTGCATGTGTTACTGATGTACCATGTGTATGGTGACACAAGGATATCACAAAGTATGACTAGAATATGGAGAGGAGAGAGTTCTTGTGGGCTGCAGCAGTCAAAGAAATCTTCATGGAGGTTGTTAACCTCGAGCTGAGCTCTGAAGAGTGGGTTTGATTTGAGCAAAACTAATATTGGAATTTTTCCTAGGAACACTTTCCAGTCTACTTCAGAGGTCAGTAACTGTCATGTGCAAGGAAGTAATTGAAGTTAGAATGAGGGATTTCTCTGCTCTTTGCTACAGACTGCAGACAAAACATCAAGACTTATGTCAGCATCAGTGAAGATTGAACCAACTGCTTTAACTTTACTTAGAGTGACTTTCCTTCCTTTTTTTTGTTTTGCCCTTCAGTAGATTTTTGCACTTTCTCTGGTTTTGCCCATAGTCTAGCCCTTCAGTGAACTGGTACTTAGGGACACTTCTTTCAACTGTGTTCTATTAGTGACCACAAGCTGTGCTCTGATGCACTGGGTGACTTTTGGATTGGCTATTCATAATAGGAAATGTTAGCATCGACAGAATAATTGGAAGGAAGTGGGGAGACAAATACTGCTCAGGAAAAAGAAGTGAAAGTTAGGGCAATGGTTGAGGAAGATGGTTAAAAGTTAAACTGAAGGAAACCAAATACAGGTCACTTTTAAACAATGGTCCAGCACAAAAAGAAAGAGCAACTAAGGGGGAAAAATGAACTTCCTCGAATAGTTGTCTATAATGTACATAGAACTGAACTTATATAACAATAACAAAGAAATTAGGTGTAGTAAACCAATATATCCCTTTAAAATTTTTAAACCTTAAATTTCCCTAAGTCTTTTGTCTGTCAAGCAATAGAAATTAATTTTGCTTTTGAAAATCTATGTATTTGATTTCAATTTTAATAATATACAAAGGAGAAACAGAAGAGAACTAGAACATAAGCTATTAGTAGCTCTTTAAAGTGTTTTGAATGGAAAAAATGATTTGCTATAAGCATCTTTTCCAAAGAATAGACTCTTTAAAAACAAACCAGCTAGGATGCAGCTTATCCCTTTTAATCAGATCTATTTTTGCTTTTGGTTTGTCTGAGATCAGGTTGCTACCCCTGCTTTTTTTTTCACTTCAGTTGAAACATAATATTTTCTGTTCTAGCCTTTTATGTTTACTCTGTTTGTATCTCTCTGCTTCAAATATGTTTCTTGTAAACAACATATTATAGGATTATGGTTTTTAATCCACTCTGCTATCCACTTCCATTTTATGGGAGAGTGTTGCAACAATTCACCTAGCAGCTCTTGTTGGGGTGAAAGACCAACACAAGCCCAACAACAAGAAGTGTGCCAGCACAGGTTCTTTTGATCTGATTTACTAAGGAAAGCAATGTTAATGGGTTAACAATCTTACTTTAATCCAACATATACATATAAACTCACTTAGTTCAGGAGGAAAAGCCAGCAACCTGAACTTCAGAGCAAATACAAAGAAGTTACAAACATACACAATATAAACAAACCAGATCACAATTCATAGTTACTAAGAAACCATCAACATCTGGGTTGATAAGCTGAGGAGCTCTTAACAACCACTATCCCAGAGTCACTCCTCCTATGGCTTAGAGCCCCAAGCAAAAAAATCTGTTCTCTCTTTTTATACAGTCTTCAGATGTCATCAAACATCATCTGAGCGACCAGAACTTAGGAGCCTACTATTGGCTCTGGTATTAGCAACTCCCTTTAGGGCCTTGGGGGCTTCATGCCCACATCAGCTTAGTACCTAGTAATTAGGGTTTTGGGTCTGGGGCTTTGCACCTAGTAAGACTCATTCTAACACACTTAATTAGTTTAGCATTCTAAAACAGTAAAAAAGTCCCACCTTAATTACCAATACCGAGAGTTCATCCCATTCACAGTCACAGCTATGATTATTGTGTCTTTCCATTTATTTATGCTTTTCCCTCCCCTTTCTCCCTTTCCCTCCTAACCAGTATATTGCTTCTGACCACCACCTCCCTCCATGTGCCCTCCCTTCTATCTGCCCCTCTCCCTTTTCTTTTCCCTTTCCCCTCCTATTTCCTATAAGGTAAGATAGATTTCTATACCCAGTTGAGGGTTTATGTTATTCCTCCTTTGAGCCAAATCCAATGAGGGTAAGGTTCAAACAATGCTTGCCTCCCTCCTTTGTTTCCCTTGAAGTCTTTGAGCCTCTTCTTGTGATCAATTTAACCTTTTCTGCCTCCTCCTTTCCACTTTTCCTAGTACAATCCTTTTTTTTGCCCTTTTTTTATCATCACATCGAAGTCAACCTATACCCATACCCTCTATCTGTGTATACCTCTTCTAAATGCCATAATAAAGATACAGTTCTAAAGAGTTACAAGTGTCATCTTCCCATGTAAGGGTGTAAACAGTTCAACCTTATTGAATAACACCTTTTTCAAAATTTTATCTTTCCTGTTTACCCTTTTATGCTTCTCCTAAGTCCTGTATTTGAAGATCAAATTTTCTGTTCAGTTCTGTTGTTTTTTTAAATTAGGAATGATTGAAAGTTCCCTATTTCATTGAATTACCATCTTTTCCCCTGAAAGAGTATACTCAGTTTTGCTGGATAATTGATTCTTGTTTGTAACCCAAACTCCTTTGCCTTCTGGAACATCATATTCCAGGCCCTCTGAGCCTTCAATGTAGAAGTTGCTAGGTCCTATGTAATCCTGAATATGGTTCTATGATATTTAAATTGTTTCTTTCTGGCAGCTTGCAATATTTTCTCTTTGACCCAATAACTCTGGAATTTGGTTATAATATTCCTCTGGGTTTTCATTTTGGGATCTCTTTCAGGAGGTGATCAGTGTATTCTTTCAATGACTATTGCCCTCTGGTTCTATGACTTCAGGACAGTTTTTCTTGATAATTACTTGAAAGATGCTGTCAATGTTCTTTTTTTGATTGGGGCTTTCATGTAGTCCAATAATTCTTAAATTATCTCTCCTGGATCTATTTTCCAGGTTAGTTTTTTTAGTGAGATATTTTACATTTTCTTTTTTTCTTTTTCTTTTATTTTATTTGACTAGTCCTTGATGTCTTATAGAGTCATTAGCTTCCACTTGCCTAATTCTAATTTTTAAAAAATTATTTTCATCAGTTAGCTTTTATACCTCCTTTTCCATCTGGCCAATTTTAGTTTTTAGGAGTTGTTTTCTTTAGTCAATTTTTGTCCTTCTTTTTCCAAACAATTGACTTCTCTCTTGCATACTTCTCATTTTATTTCAGTTTTTCTTCTAGCTCTCTAATTTAACTTTTAAAATTCTTCTCAAGCTCTTCCAAGGATGCTTTTGGGCTTGAGACCAATTCCTGTTCCCCTTTGGGGTTTCAGATATAGGTATATTGATAGTGTTATCCTCTTCCGAGTTTATATTTTGATCTTCCCTGGAACCATAAAAGTTCTCTAATAGTCAAGATTCTTTTTTGCTCTTTGCTCATGGTGTTTGCCTATATCCTGGTTTTTAAAGTTGAGCTCTCCTGCTGGATCACAGAAGGCACTGTCCTAAGCTTCTTGTGCTGGAGGCCGAAGCCCTGGTCATTAGCTTTGTGATGTGGAGCCCCAGGTCCTGGAAGGTGTAAGGGCCTGGCAGCTTACCTAATGTTAACCTGGGGTCCTAGTGGTGGTAGCTAGCATGTACTAGACCCCTAAGTGTAATGTTTCTGCATTTCCCCAGGCTACACTGAATAATGTGGATGTCCACTGCTAGAGGACACCTACCTGCCTGGGGCTATGTCAGTGCACATGGTGGTTCTTCAAGCTAGAGTTTACCAGTTGCCTTGCTGTGCTAAGGGATGTGGGAGGTCCTAGTGTTGGGGTTTGCCTGCTCCACTGTTCTAGGGCTCAGGATCTCCCACTGGTTCGCTGAGTTAGAGCCTGCCTCTAGCTTGCTTGGATGCTTCCTGTTCTGGACAGTGCTCCCCTTTTGCCCAAGTGATACGGACTTTTTTTTTTGCCAATCCTTTAAGTCTCCTGGGCCAAACGACTGCTCCATATTGTCTTTCTGCTGGCTCCACTATTCCAGGATCTGTTCTGGGGAGCTGTTTTATGGGTGTTTGAGGATGAGAATGGGAGAGGGACAGTTATCTACTGCTTACTTCATCATCTTGGCTTCTGGAAGTCAGACTGCTCCTTTTTCTTAGGCCATTAACACACAGGGCCAGGAGGAAGAAATGGAATACTACATTGCCCTATCAATGCTATTTTCAACCTGTTCTTCTCACCACCAGTCACTAACCTACTTCACAATTCATTATGCTTCACACAAATCTTTGTTTCTGTCACCTCTGGACCTCCAGTTCACTCTCCTCCTCTTTCCCAACAAAGCTCCAAGCCTTCTTCTCAACCCTATTATGTTTTCTTTTTGAAGATCTTGGCCTCCTACTTTCTCAATTAACTCTAATTCCGTGTCCTCTTCAGAAAAACCCTCCACCTATAGAGGACTAAAATTTAGAAATACTGACTAGTCACTCAAATGATTTTTCCCTGTCTGCTCAAATAATTCAGATTTATAACTTTGGAAATTATGAAAAATGGCCAAGATGGAGAGAAGAGGGGGAGAAGGAGGAGGAGAGGGGAGGGAGAGAGGGAGAGGGAGAAGAGAGAAAGGGAGATACCCCCTTTGACAAGGCATTATTGTGGGAAAGAAGGTCTCTACCAAAGGAACCTTTATATTCAGGGCTACATGCATTTTGGGGAGTGTACATTATTCTTGGGAATTAATGGATGTTAATTCAAGGATTTCCCCTTCCTTATATTAATGAACTCTGTGTGTATGTACATATGTGAGTATGAGATTGTGGACTGTCCTTACAAGCTAATCAGGCTTAGTATGCTGGGGAAAGTTTAAGTAGGAGAGAAGATCATAAATATCTTTACCCAGGTTTCCAGGTTGAGACAGCTCTTCCAAAAGGAGGACAGAGTTTGTAGTTAATGGAATGGGTGTGACAGAAAGACAAGGTGATGAAATTTAATATATCTGTGAGTGACATTTTGAGTAAGTTGATTCTAGGTTCTAATACAAAGGAGAATGTAGGACCCTCCAGAGCAACCCCTTCCAAAAAGAATGTATTATTTGGGCCCCCTGAAGTGATTATCTTAGGTTCAAGGTACACTGTGGGTCTATACATCTACCACTATAATTCATGAGTTCCCACCTTTTTTATATTCACTCAGAAGATATGATTAGACCAAACCAAAGACATTTATTAAAAGGCATGAAATGTAGCTGCAAGATATTTTTTCCATAACATAAACCTAGGTCACATTCTCCCACAAATATACGTAGTGTTAGTGCAAGGAGTGAGTATTTATAGCATTTACAAAAAGGAAGACATATAGAGAACTCATGTGGCCAAAGTGACTTACCCCTCTGGCATCATCAGGCTCACTAATTTCTTCTCATGATGTTCTCATGCTGCTTATGTAGAAGTGAAAGAAAACCTTAAGGGAATGGCATTAAGTGATTATAAAAGAGATTGGTTGTTTATAAGATAAAAACAATATTGGAGACAGCAGATACCTACCTAGTTTGAAGTTTGAGAATGATCACTCTATAATGCTCATTAAATATACTGCCAGCTCTTGGGTGATGAACATAACCTCTCTTGACCTAGGTTTCTTCATTTTTAAAGTGGAGTTAGAATAAAAGACTCCTAAAATCTTTGTTATGATTCTGAAATTATCTTACATAAATCATGTGATTGCTTGCCACTTAATAAAGAATAGCCACTTCCTATTAAGTGTTCTTTATTCCTCATTTTATAATTATTATTCTTACATTGATGAACACTTCTTGCATTATTTTACTATTGTCCTCCCTCATCTGAGAATAGACTAGAGTTAAGATTGTTTCTTGAATTTAAAATTTGTTAATCTACCCTAGTTTGATAGCGCAGCTAGACTCCTAAGAAATCCCTTACAACTTTATTTCGTTGATTGTGCCCTGGTCTCACGTTCTTTTTCCTCTTTCTCGATCAAAACTCCATGTACTTTACTTGTAGACCTAGCTTTGACCCTGAATCATTTGCATTAGACTCTGCTTATTGTTGGAGAGAATAATGATTCAACAGTGAATGCTTGTTTTGACTCAAGAGCTTTGGAGAGAACACACACACAGTTTTAAATTCTCTTCAGGGAGAGATCTGTGGAAAGAATAGATTTTGAAAGGCAGACATCTAGGGGATAGCCAGCTCTTCAACATGCCTCTGACTTTTAACTTATATTTTATAAAATGAGGAAATTCACATTGGGTTACATAGGATATCTCACTCAGAAGAACAACCCATTCACATTATGTATTGGCTGATATAATCTAATCTGTATAACTTCTGTGATTTCTGTTTGTGCTTTCTTGGATGAATAGGTTTATTCGTTATTCACTACTTTGGGTAGTCTTTTATATGACTAGAGTTTGGTGGAAAGGAGTCAAGGCAGTGAATACAAAATTGAGATATCCCTTCCACTTTTAAAAAGCAATGACCCAAAAAGTTCCCTGAACTTAAAAAATCTTTCCCCTAGAGTAGTAATATTTAAGGAGGGTTGTGATGATGGAGAATGTAAAATCTAATCTGGTATCCCTCTCTCAGAAGACAACTTGATGAAAATGTTGACCCTTTTGGCCGTTCCCCTCCAGGCCAAAATCAAAGTTCCTCTTGGAAAGGAATGGGAGAAATTACAGATAAATCTATCCATGCTTCTACCCAAGCCACATTTAGGTTAACCATGCTATGATGATGATGATGATGATTATAATAGCTAGTTTTTATATAGTGCCTATTACATGATTTCATTTGATTCTCACAATTGTAAGAGTAAGTTGCTATTATTTTCATCTCCATTTTATATTTGAGGAAACAAGCAAATAGAGGTTAAATGACTTACCCAAGGTCATATATCAAATAAGTGTTTGAGGCTGAATTTGGACTCAGGTCTTCCTTACTCCAGGCCCAGTGCTCTCTCTTCTTTCTAATCTATTTTCCATAGAGATCACACAGAAGTCAGTATGATATTTTTAAAGCATAGCTCTTATAATGTCCTCCACTTCTCTCCCTTTCCCAGCCTGCTCAGGAAGTTCAATTGACTTCAGGTCCCTCTTGATAATAGGATCAAATACAAATTCTTTTAAAAATCCTTAATAAACTGCCTCCAGCTTAATTTTCCCAATTTATTGTGCATGATGCTTCTTCATACACTCTATATTTTCTTCAAAATGGCAACTCTTTTGGCTTTTGAAATCGATATGACGTGCTTGCTGTTGCCAATCTATTCCATTCCATTTCTCATCTCTATGCTTTGGCACAAGCAAAGCTTCCTGCCTAGAATGCACTCTCACATAGTCTATGCCTTCTAAAATTCTTGCGATGATGTGAAATATAATTAATCTTTCATATAAAGCATTTTAAACAATTGAACACAGTCATTGTATCTGTTGACTTGTTTGCTTTTGTTTGTTTTTTTTAGGGTGATATTCCCAACCCCAGCTTTCTTATAGAAGTAGAGTGATGAAAATATCTGACATATGAATAACTATGATCATTATCAAGGGAGAAAAAAGAGAACAATATTATAGCTAGAAGAGAAGGGAACAAATTCATTTAAAGCTTCATAGATTCAACCAATAAATAGAAAATTCAAAGATCACAAAAAGATTTGCTTTTCACTGCACCTCTAGAAAATGAGTAAGATTATTAATTTTATTTTCAAATATAGTTAAAGAAATACTAGAGAATAATGGCTTCTAAAAGTATTTTATAGGAAGGAACAATTTTAAGTGGTATTTCTCCTACTTACTTTTCACAGTTTTTCAAATTTATCCAGTAGTATGTGTAAAACAATATATATTATAATCCATTTCTTGTATAACAGAAATGTTTGGAGAGACAGCATGGTGTGATAGATGAAGAGTTAGCTCTGGAGTCAGGAAAATCTGGGTTCAAGACCTGCCTTTAATATATCCTAGATATTTGGCTGTGGAAAAGTTACTTTAACCTCTTAGTGCTCTAGAAACTCTCAGACAAATTATCCCCTGGTGGAGGAAGTTTCCATATATGGAAGTCCCTATACAGATGAAAGCACAATCTTGGATCAAAAACAAACTAAAAATGAATAAAGATATTTTATTAGAAACATCTTTTAAATTGTCTTCTAAATATAATGTATGTATGCATATATGAATATATGTAAAACAATTAAATATAGTTTTCTGTATTTATATTTAAATTATAATACTGCCACAGAAATACAAGTACAATAATAATACTAGCAATTGCTATAGTTATAGAAGAACACATTTAGAACCTGGATCAATTTCATTATGTTTTTTTTAATCAAATGGAATGACTGTAAGATAAATTTGGAGACAATGTATTGGTTTTATTATCTAGAGTTTGGCAAAGAACAAAATCAAGGAAAAAATATGAGCCCTACCTAGTGTTTCGAAGGCTCCATTTTTTAAAGTAGTAGAAAAACCACCAACCAGCATATAAAATGGCTCACATTACAATTTAATCTATCTTCCTCAGAACAACAAATTACTTTCTGAGGGTTTGCTAGAGATCCTGCGGGCATTTTGTGTTTCCCTGCTGCCTGAGTATCTTGCATGCTCAGTAACAATCATTTTGGGAGGCCTGCTAAGAACATCACCAGAAGAATGAATCATTTGAAGAACCTTCCTCTGAAAATAAGAGCAAGGAGAATAACTGGGCCAATATCGAATGTTCAAATTCTGTATTTGATGACATCAGAGAGAGTTTAGACTACATGTGTGTTTTTTATTCAGTTCTGAAACTACATTTAGGAATATTTACAACCTGGAGACTATCCAAGGATGAGGAACTAAAATGGTCAAAGGTCTGGAGTTCGTTCCGTGTAAAGAGTCTTTGAAGATACTGAGTGAGTTTAGACTGGAGGAGGGAAGAATGAAAGTTGTCCTCTAACATTTGAAGGTGTGCTGTATGGAAATAAGCTTAGACTTATTCTACTTAGCTCCACAGGGCAGAACAATCAGCAATAGGTAGACATTGCACAGAAGTAATTTTAGGTTTGATGTAAAGAAAAACATCCCATGAATTGGAGATACTCAAAAGTGGAATCTGCTACATTTTAGAGATAAAATCGTCTTTCTTATAAATGTTTACACAAAGGCTAAATGTAGGACATTTTGTAGAAGCAACTCTATTTCAGGCATGGTTTAGACTACATGATATTTCAAGCATGGGTTAGACTTCATGACTTCTGAGTTTCCTTCTAGTTTTGAAATTTAGTGATTCTGTGATGCTTATTCCTAATGTTTCTTTAGAGTGCTTTAAGCAATTCCAGAGTACTTCATGATGATGAATAGTATGCTCCATGATACAATATGTGACTTACCCAATGTAAATCAAGTTTGTTTTGAAAGAATAGGATTATCTGTTTCAATCAATGGATTAGTGGCCATAACAGAACAAAAACCTGTGTAAAAGATGTTGGAAATGATGCTGGAATCACAGGGTTAACTTGTACTCTGATGATGAAACAAGAGGGAACACTGTTGCAGAGTAGGCTTGCTATTAATTCAGCTGCCTACATGGGTCATGACTGCTAAATTAAATGTCTTTGGTGATATATTAAGTTCTCAAAGTTCATGACAGATTCTGCTCCTCATCTGTTTTGAAGCTGACAGCTGTCATTTCCTCTGTAAATCACAATGAAGCTATAGTCTTTGAGTATATGACAGTGAGTATAAGTAGTGCTATGACTGACTGACAAAGAGCATTTTAGAGAGAGACAGAGACAGAGACAGAGAGACAGAGTGTGTGTTTGTTAAGTATTCTACCTTTGATGAAAGCATTGTTTCTAACAGTTTTAAATCCCATCATGATGTCCTAGTGGAAATCACAAATTATATTATCACTAGGGTTCTAACATTTGTTTTATAATGACCCCTTATTCCCTCAAATATGCATAGCACCTAAGAGAAGTAAGAAAAGTCAAAACAAACTAGTAAGAAAAAGCTAGATTATATTGGCGTTAAATCAGGGGTTTCTTTCCAATTCTGACACTAAATCCATGTATGACTAAGATTTTTTTTACTTATCTCCTGTTTCAGCCATCTATAAAATGGTGGTGGGGTGGGGGAGCCTGAGACTCTCAGAAACTGAGATTATGATGGAGAGGGAAAATCATGGTCAAGTATTTTGGGACTTGAAAACTAGAACTTTTATATAAATGCCAAGTATTATGATCATATAAAATAATCAACAAAAGCACTTACTGTTCTTTTAAGATTTCTGTAAACAAAGGAAATAAAGAAACAGGTTTTGTCCTTTTCCTACAATTCAGTCTCAGTTTCTAAGCCTAAGGGCCTCCTTCCCACCCCTATGTTCAGTCTGCATGCCATTAAATCAATTACAATCTCACTTTGTGGAGCTCATCTGTAGCTCAAGTTACAAACTACAGTATTTTGTTAGTATGTGGGATGCAAGGTAGTAATTATTTGTGCAAGCTGTACTTCCTCTAATTGAAAAACTAAGTATCTAGATCAATTTAGGAAGAAGAGAAGGAATGGAAGAAATGACTGATCCTTTTTAATTTAGAAACAAAGCATTGTTAATAATCCAATGTGTGACATTATTAACTTTGTATTTCTGTTTCCATATTTAACATATAACAACACAGAGTTACACAGTCCTAGTCTTGTGTCATTTTTGTTGCTGCTGTTATGTCCCAGAATCGGAAGAGTTCTGAAAGGTTCAACCTATAGTTGAATGAGAATGCTTTCCATTACTAACCCAATAAATAGTTGTTCAGTCTCTGATTGAAGACCTCCAATGCACAGGAACTCACCACCTCCCAAGGCAAGATTATTCCACTTTTTGACAGCATTATTAATAGGGAGGAAAATGTTTTGTTTTGCTTTTTTTTTCCTTATAAGAAGCCTAAATCTTTTACTGCTCTGAAACTTCCAGCCAGGGCCTTGTTTTGCCCTCAGAAGTCAAGCAAAAACAACAACATAAATCCTACTTCCATATGAAAGTCCTCCAAATACTTAGTACTAGTGTATGACCTTGCAGAAATCATTCATCTGTTATGGGACTTAGATTCCTTATATGGAAAATGAATGTGTTGGATTTAACAACATCTGAGTTGGTCCCTCCTAGCACTGACTCTACAATCCACCTTGAGGATAGATATTGTATCTTTATGTATTATATTCCCAGGACCTTGGAGTAAGGCTAGAATGTTCTCTAGTCCTCTCATCCTCTGGATTGTGCTTTTCTCTAAAGGATCCAACATGTTTATGTCTCTCTTATAAAATGATGACTGGGCCTAAACACTTTAGTCTACACCAAGGCACAGTATGACAGAAGTCATGCTACAGTTGTCTTGGACATTATTTCTTTCTTAATGCAGCTAAAGCTTTTATTATCTGTTTCTTTTTGTTTTTAGCAGCTTTGTCACACTTTTGAACTGATGTTGAATTTGTAGTTTATTAAAGAACTTAACACTTAAAAATTTAAAAAAAAACCCAAGAATCATTATTTAACTACAACCTCATCCTACCCCCCATATTGATTTTGTGACCCCAAATAGGAAAAGTATTATAATAACTCATGGGTAAAGTGTTTTGTACTTGAACAAAGCTAGTGACCATACTGTGGGTCATGGGACTATAGATTTAGAACTTGAATAGAGTGAATAGAGCATCTGCCTTGGAATCAGGAGGACTTGAGTTCAAATCTGGCCTCATACACTTGACTCTTTACTAGCTGTGCAACCTTGGGCAACTCACTTAACCCTAATTGCCTTGCCTTTCCTTCTCAAAAAAAATATATATATATCTCGAATCACTTTTCCATCCTTGACAAAAATCTAACTTTGTACCAATAAGTGATTTTTGAACAAATTGTTATAGTCTGTTTGACAGTATTTAAAGATTTTTAATGGGTATTCATTTATCACGTAGGTTTTTAATTATTCTTTTTTTTCTCCTTAATTTAAATATTATAATTCTGTCTCATAAAAAGGGTTTGATAGCATGCTTTCTGTCCAAATTTAAAAAAAAGACTATTTGTGTAGTATTGATATTAACTGTTCTTTAAAATTATCTTATGGATTATTGGGATCAGACTTTTAAAGAGAAAGGAAGAGATTTCAATTCAGTGGTGAAAGGAGGTCCTATAAAAAAAAAACCCATGAAGGGGGAAAAATATATTCTGGAATTGGATATAGGAGCCTTATAATTAGCATAATCTAAAGAGATATTTTGTTTAGGGCGACTATAACCCAGTCTCACCTCAGTAGTTTTTTCTAAATTTATTTTTTTAACCTAGTTCCTTTCTCTCTTCCTAGACAATGATTTATATCATTATTTGATCTTCTCTTACTTTGGGTATTTTGCATTTTTGAAGGTAATCCTTCCTTCAGTGTTCTCAGTTTATTTAGTTTAAAGCTGTGTATATTAAGTTATGACAATTATTTTTAATTCTTTTGATTTTATTGTGATTGTACATACTTATCATATTGATTTCATTTTCTGCCCTATTTGTTTTAATCAAGTTCATTAAAGTTTAGATACTTGCTTATTTTTCAAAGAATTGTTTTTAGTTTGTTCAGTCTTATTTATTATATTGATTTCATTTTCTGCCCTATTTGTTTTAATCAAGTTCATTAAAGTTTAGATACTTGCTTATTTTTCAAAGAATTGTTTTTAGTTTGTTCAGTCTTTTTAACTTCCAATATATCTATTTCTCCTTGAATTTTCAAACTTTCCTCTTTTATGCTTATTTTGTATTTTCTACTGCTACTACTGCTACTGCTACTACTACTACTACTACTACTACTACTACTACTACTACTACTACTACTAGCTAGCTAGCTAGCTAGCTAGCTAGAAGTTAAATAGTGCTTTAAGGCTTGCAGATTTCATTACAATTATTTTCTTATTTCATCCTCACAACAACTTTGGATGGTAGGTGCTATTATTTTCCCTATTTTATAGATGAGGAAACTGAGGTAGACAGAGGTTAAATACTTGCCCCTGGTAACACAGCTAGTAAATGTCAGAGACTGGTAGGACATAAGCCAGGTCCTAATGCCAGGTCCAGCACACTATCCATTGCAATTGTTTGTGTGTTGGATTTCTAAACTTTTAAAATGCCTATTCAGGTGATTCTCCCACTCTTTTTATATTCTGTAATGATATAGTTTTAGGGATATAATTTTACCCCTGAGTATTGCTTTAATTCCATCTCAGAAATTTTGGAACATGGTTTTAGAATTATCATTTCCTTTCACATTATTAGTATTTCTATGACTTATTCTTTGACCCACTAGTTACTGAGAATTTCATTATCATCTTGAGTTAGTTCTTCATATGTTTGTCATTTTTGAATTGATTAATATTTTTATGAATTATGATCTGCAAAGGATTTATTTATTATTTATGCTTTTTTACATGTATTTGCAATGCCTCTGTGCCCTAAAACATACTTAGGTTTTTTTTAAGATACATGTGTGCAAATCAAAGGAAGACAAAAGATATTCCTTTCCCTCAAGGAGTTCACAGTCTTATGTAGAAAGAGCACATAAAAACTGAAAAGGTGAGATAAAAGATACCTTGTGTTGATGCTTGGTGAAGTCTTGAAACCAGTTTAGAAATGATGATATGACTTCCTTAGGTGCCCTCTTCAAGTGGACATTGCAGGAGGGTCTTTCCTATGACCACCCTTTTACCCAGAGGGAAAGAGGGACCCCAAAGACAGAGAGTAATGATAAGGTCTGAGTTTCAGTGTTGATATCATCTTGTAGAATAATGAGTTCTTTAGAACTCCAATTTTGAAGATGTCACAAGTCTTTTTTTACCTGTAGTTTCTCCAATAATTGATTCACTTCTCTGTTTTATATTTTGCTATTTAAAAAATTATCAAAATTTATTTTTTAAATTCAGTCAATTTTTCCTTTATGAATTTAGATTTTGTGTCATTTGGAGCATACAGACTTGGTTTTGATATGAGTTTGTTATCTGTGGCTTCTTCAGCATAATATAATTTTATTTTTCTTTCTTTATATTGTAAATTTTTGGTTGTGGTTTCTCTGATGATATGATTACAATTTCTGCCTTTGTGGATTAACCTGATGAAATGTAAGCATTTCTCATTTTTATTCTGTGTATCTCTTTGCTTTGTAGGTTGTTTCATGTAAACACCAGATTGTGGGTTTTGGTTTTCATATCCAATCTGTCATTCATTTTATTGGATTGTTTAATCAATTAGCATTTAAATTTATGAGTTGGGTTTTATTTTCCTTCATCTGTCCTTAATTTTCCTTTTTCCTGAATAGGTTCTTTTTTTTTCCTTTTGCTTTAAAAGACAGTACATCCACTTTAACACCACATTATTCCCATAGTCTCTCTTCCACTTACCCTCAATACCACGCCCCCCCACCCCACCACTCCCTGAAATACTTTTCCTTGTTTTGGAGTTTTGATTGTTATTGTTTTATTTTACTTTGATATTTTTACTTATTTATATAGTTCTTCCCTATTTTCTTAGTTGAGTATTTTTTTTTCTTTAAATGCAATTTATTTATTTAACATATTTGGTTTTCAGCATTGATTTTCACAACATTTTGAATTACAAATTTTCTCCCCATTTCTACCCTCCCCCCCACTCCAAGATGGCTTATATTCTGGTTGCCCTGTTCCCCAGTCAGCCCTCCCCTCTATCACCCCCCTCCCCTCTCATCCCCTTTTCCCTTCCTTTCTTGTAGGGCAAGATAAATTTCTACGCCCCATTGCCTGTGTATCTTATTTTTTAGTTGCATATAAAAACTTTTTTTGTTTTTGAACATCTGATTTTAAAACTTTGAGTTCCAAATTCTCTTCCCTCTTCCCTTCCCACCCACCCTCCCTAAGAAGTTGAGCAATTCAACCTAGGCCACACATGTATTATTATGTATAACCCTTCGACAATACTCATGTTGTGAAAGGCTAACTACATTTTGCTCCTTCCCAACCCATCCCGCTTTATTGAATTTTCTCCCTTGACCCTGTCCCCTTTCCAAAGTGTTTGTTTTGATTACCTCCACCCCCATCTGCCCTCCCCTCCCTCATCCCCCTGCCTTTTATTTTTTTATTTTTTTTTATTTTTTTTTTTTTATCTTCCTCCCTCTTCTTTCCTGTGGGGTAAGATACCCAACTGAGTATGTATGGTATTCCCCCTCAGGCCACATCTGATGAGAGCAAGGTTCACTCATTCCCCCCTCACCTACCTTCTCCCCTCCTCCCATAGAACTGCTTCCTCTTGCCACCTTTATGCGAGATCATCCACCCCATTCTATCTCTCCCTATCTCCCTCTCTCAGTATGTTACTCTCTCATCCCTTAATTTCATTTTATTTCTTTTAGATATCTTCCCTTCATCTTCAACTCACCCTGTGTCTGCTCTCTCTCTTTTACATATATATATAAACATATATATATATATATATATATATATACACATACAGACACATACATACATATACACATAGATATATACATAATACACATTCACTTTTATACATATATATATATATATATATATATATATATACATGCATATTCCCTTCAACTACCCTAATACTGAGGTCTCATGAATCATACTCATCATCTTTCCATGTAGGAATGTAAACAAAACAGTTCAACTTTAGTAAGTCCCTTGCAATTTCTGTTTCTTGATTACCTTTTCATGCTTCTCTTGATTCTTGTGTTGAAAGTCAAATTTTCTATTCAGTTCTGGTCTTTTCACTGAGAAAGCTTGAAAGTCCTCTATTTTATTGAAACTCCATATTTTGCCTTGGAACATGATACTCAGTTTTGCTGGGTAGGTGATTCTAGGTTTTAATCCTATCTCCATTGACCTCCGGAATATCGCATTCCAAGCCCTTCGATCTCTTAATGTAGAAGCTGCCAGATCTTGGGTTATTCTGATTGGGTTTCCACAATACTCAAATTGTTTCATTCTGGCTGCTTGCAGTATTTTCTCCTTGATCTGGGAGCTCTGGAATTTGGCAACAATATTCCTAGGAGATTTCTTTTTGGGATCTATTTGAGGAGGCGATCGATGGATTCTTTCAATTTCTATTTTGTCCTGTGGCTCTAGAATATCAGGGCAGTTCTCCTTGATAATTTCCTGAAAGATGGTATCTAGGCTCTTTTTTTGATCATGGCTTTCAGGTAGTCCAGTAATTTTTAAATTATCTCTCCTGGACCTATTTTCCAGGTCAGTGGTTTTTCCAAGGAGATATTTCACATTGTCTTCCATTTTTTCATTCCTCTGGTTCTGTTTTATAATATCCTGATTTCTCATAAAGTCACTAGCTTCCACTTGCTCCAATCTAATTTTTAAAGTAGTATTTTCTTCAGTGGTCTTTCGGACCTCCTTTTGCATTTGGCTAATTCTGCCTTTCAAGGCATTCTTCTCCTCATTGGCTTTTTGGAGCTCTTTTGCCATTTGAGTTAGTCTATTTTGTAAGGTGTTGTTTTCTTCAGTGTATTTTTCAGTATTTTTTTGGGTCTCCTTTAGCAAGTCATTGACTTGTTTTTCATGGTTTCCTCGCATCCTTCTCATTTCTCTTCCCAATTTTTCCTCTACTTCTCTAACTTGCTTTTCCAAATCCTTTTTGAGTTCTTCTATGGCCTGGGGCCAGTTCATGTTTTTCTTGGAGGCTTTGGTTGTAGGCTCTATGACTTTGTTGTCTTCTTTAGGCTGTATGTTTTGGTCTTCTTTGTCACCAAAGAAAGAATCCAAAGTCTGAGACTGAATCTGGGCGCGTTTTCGCTGCCTGGCCATATTCCCAACCAACTAACTTGACCCTTGAGTTTTTCAGTGGGGTATGACTGCTTGTGGACTTACGAGTTCTATGTTCTACGTTTGGGGGGGAGGTGCCAGCTCTGTCAGAGCCGCACTCCTCCTTCCCCAAGGACCCCCAGTCCAGACTGGGCTAGATCTTCAGCAGGCTGTTGCAGTCCTGCTCTGATCCGCCACTTAATTCCTCCCACCAGGTGGGCCTGGAGCAGGAAGTAACAACAGCTGTAGCTGCCCCACCTCCGCTGCCCCCGGGGCTGGAAGCTGAACCAGGAACTCCTTCCACTCCTGCAGCTTTTCCCACTAACCTTCTCCGCAGTCTTTGGTGTTTGTGGGTCGAGGGGTCTGGTAACTGCCGCAGCTCACATATTCAGGGCGCTAGGGCCCCCTCCGCCCGGCTTCTGGTCTGGATCGTCCACGCCGCTCAGGCTGGGCTCTGCTCCACTCCATTCCCAGCTCCCAGCTCCCAGCTCCCAGCTCCCAGCTCCCAGCTCCCAGCTCCGTGTGGAATAGACCTCACCCAGAGACCATCCAGGCTGTCCTGGGCTGGAGCCCTGCTTCCCTCTGCTGTTCTGTGGGTTCTGCCATTCTAGAATTGGTTCAGAGCCATTTTTATAGGTTTTTGGAGGGACTCTGGTACGGAGCTCACTCTAGTCTGTGCTTACCAGCTGCCATCTTGGCTCCGCCCCCTTAGTTGAGTATTTAATTGAAAATTCTTTTCCTCTCATCACTTACTTTATTTTTTATGTTTTTCACTGAACCATTTTAGAAGAAAAAAAAGAATTCCTTTATTCTTTTCTTCATTAATTATCTTTTGTTTCTGTCTGTTTTAAACTTTTATTCTTTAATTCTTGGTCTTTATAATTATGTATTCCTTCTTCAGTATCTGTGTTTATAAAATAACTAAATCTTCCAAAATACTAATTTTGAGTTCTTTTAAAAAAATTAAGTTACTGTCTTATAGACCTTGTTCTATTTTTCTTTTGTGCTTCAGTCTTACAAGTATTATTTTTTGTGTGGGAGATCTTGAGGATTGAATTATTGCCTGATGTAGGAATTTCCTAGGGTCTGATCATATGATTTTCCTTCTCTTTCAGCCAGATGTTATTCTGCTACAGAGGCACAATAATCTCTCAAAGGATGTAGTCTCCCTAAGCAACAAATTGCTGCAGATTATACTAATTCTAAGGCTCCTATATCTAATTGAAGATTGTTTTTCAACAAAACCTTCTCCCACTACTGAGCTAAAATCTTTGACTCTCTTCTCTTTAAATCCCTTCCTTTATCACTTACCTACTCTGCTGTAGCCACTTTCCCATTTTTTTCCCTTGCTGATTGATGACAGGAGTTATTTTCTGTTCATTGTTGACCATTGTCTTGATCAGTATACATCACATATTCTCCTCTATAGTCACACTTTTTCATTTCCTTTTTATACATTCTCCCTGCATCTAATTCTGCAATGTATCAAAATTCATTGATTCATCTGGAGGGTATTGAAATATTTGTTCCATGCTGTTTCAGACCTGTATCTCTATGGTCACTTCTTTCTTTCATTTAAATTCCATTTCCAACATTGTCCCCTTTTATACTTTTAAAAAGAAATCTTTTAATAGTCCTTCTTCTGTTGTTTTTAATCTCATAATTATCCTCTTATTTTCCCTTTTAATAATCTCTAAAGATGTTATAATTTATTTTAATAATTGTGCTTTCCTTGATAAGTTTATTTTAACTTGCTTGTGTTTCTCAAGTTTTAGGTGTTTACAAGTTGAATAGTCTAGTCATTTCTGTTTTTCTCTTAAGGAATGAATCAAAAGTCTAACTTTTATTCATTGATCTTTTTTTCATTGATGATTAGGTGCAAGTTCATAGGGGTGTGTCATTTTCTGTTACATCTCTTTCTTCATTTTTCTTTTATTCTAATCCTGTGGTTACCCTGTGTGTCAAATAGTCTTATGTTACTTTAATTTCCTTTACTTTTACATTTAAAGGTCTTTTCCCTAGTCCCTTGAAAAATTTATTGGTTTTTTTGTGACTAGAATATTAGGGGTGTGTGTATGTGTGTGTGTGGGGGGGGGGTGTCTGTTTGTGTGTGTTTGATTGGCATTGTTAAAGCATGTTGTTTCTAGAGGTTGAAGTAGATTTTTTTTTTCTAGAGGCAATCTGTAGGCCCTCTTCATTGATCCTGTTGTTTGTAATCAGAAATTCTGGGAAGTTTTCCTAAATTAACTGTTTTTACTATAGTGTAAGGTTTTTTGATTTACCATGTTCATTTGTTTAGTATTTTGTGCTGCCACCGTTCGTTTTATATGAAAAAATAGAAAATATTCAGGTTAATAACTTGGAGAATATGAATAATGGGAGTATTTTATTATTTTTGAAAAAGTGTATTCCAATAATGCTTTAGTAACAGAAGATGAGAAATGATTACTAATTACACATGTATACATACAGGCATACATATTTATATTGTATATATACATGTGTGTATTTATGTATGTATTTCTTATTTTCTTGCTACTATAAGTCCTCGTGTGTGTCTCCTTTTCACACAATCACTTTGTATATTTGTGGAAGTGTGTAATCCAGGTTTTGGTAGAATATAAATATAATTTAATTGCTTCTCATTTTCAGTAAGTATTTTAATTAAGGTCAATTGAGTTTGATTGGCTCATTTGTTAATGACATAACACTGTGGACTCATGACCTACAACATTTATAGGAATATTCATCCCCCAAAGGTTATCCCTTTGATAATGACTTATAGTAGTTATCCTTCTTTTGGAGAAAACTCAAACTAACAACATGGAAATATGGAAGCCCCACAGGGAGAATAATTGAATGCCTCTGAAAGAGTGGGGATTGGGAAGTGAGTGTGGGACTAGAAAAAAATGCTTCATTCTCCTTCATATTCTCAAGCGTAGAAAAGCACTGTCAGTCCCTTTACTTTTTCTAGCAGGATGAAATTCACTCAATTATTACTTAGGACATTCATTGATGTAACCTGATATTGGCAAAATAGTTATATTGCATATTTTCTCCAAATCACAGTGCTATTTTGTTAGACTTGGTTGAATTCAAAGATTCTTTTTTTCTGTTTGTTGGTTATCTTGAGGGGGTAGCATTGCTGATTGCCCTCCCCCCTCAGGTTTTTAATCTTTTTGGCCAGGTGTTATGGCAGATTTCCTTTTTTCAAGATGTAAAATTCATCAAAAATATTAAGGTTCCTCCCTATTTGGTTTACTTTGTCCGTGATGTCTATAACATATACTCTACTTCCTTGAACAGAAGCATTTTAAATGGCAAGGAAGCTTAATTTATTAGAAGGCAAGACAATGTGATAGTAGACTCAAGGATAAAATACAAAATCCAATTATCTAGAAAGATTTAAACATCCAATTTCATCTTATTGCTGTTCTCTAGGTAACTTCTATATCTCTCATTGTTTGTTTCATAATATAGCATTTTTGTTTGTTTGTTTTCACAATTCAAACACTAGATGTGTGGAAAGTTCAGAAGTAGAATACTACAGTGGAAAGTGCTGAACTGGGAGTCATGGGATATAAGTATGGATCTCAGACATGCCACTTCTCTGGGCTCAGTTTCCTCATCTGTAAAATAAGGGAGTGGGATTATATATCCTTAGAGTCAGCTTTCAGATCTTGATCTATGATCCTATGAATAAAGAACATTACTTAAAATATGATCTCACTTTTTTAATGAGAAAAGGATTTATGGAAGTACATGTGCACTAATACATACATATATTTGTACATATGACAAATTCTCCATTGTCTGATTTAAGCAGAATATATTTAAGCTTTGTATATGTGATAGGAAAGCTGGAATCATTTGACATTTGTGTAGCAATAAAAGTGTGAGTGGTGGGATTAAAATAGCACATAGAAGAAATATCTGTTCTTAGATCATCTCAAATTTACTGTCCCAATTGATATTCGTTGTTTCTTTAACTATTCCAGCAGCAATTAAGAAATAATTTGAAATAATTTTTGGTGGTATGCACCCTGTAGTAAATTTGGTCTTTAACGGGCTTGTAAATTTTAAATAGACACTACTGAAAGTGTTAAGTACAAAATATGGACCTATAAAACTGTTTTAATGTGGTAGAAAACTTTCTTTGGATTATAAAAAGAGGCCATCAGTTTTTCACCAGCAAAATGATGATATCTTATGATGTGTTTCTGCTTTCACACTGATCTGTATAAAAATTATCCATGGGATCAAATGTGGATTTGCTGACTCCTGTGGTTATACTAATATTTAACAAGACAAAATTCCAATCTATGTTAATGTGAACACCACATATTGATAGAGTGAGAAGGTTCAGAAATTGTGTACACTTGTACTTAGCAGTAAAACTGAATTAATTGGGGGCAGCTAGGTAGCGAAGTGAATAGAGCACCAGCCCTGGAGTCAGGAGGACCTGAGTTCAAATCTGGCCTCAGACACTTGACACATTTACTAGCTGTGTGACCTTGGGCAAGTCACTTAACCCCAATTGGCCTGCTCCCCCCAAAAAAACTAAAAAAAACTGAATTAATTTATGTATATACACACACGTCAGCATCACAATGGCTAAGGAATTTTGAAATTAAATGTTATTATCTGTGAAACAGATTAAAATATATATTTTTTAGAATTCATCTATTATGGTAGATTCACATAGTTTGTAAACATGTCAATGAGTTTTACTGAATCTATTATTTCTCTACGAAATTTCATAAAAATAAATCTCAGTGACAAACGTCAGTCTTTTCTTACTAAGTCAATTAATTCTATTTAGATATGGGATAAGGTGGTAAAACCATCAAAATTCATTTGATCATGACTATGCTAGAAAGAGTTGGATTGTGAAGTTCCTTCAAGTTTTATAATAGTTTATTATCAGCTGTTATAAGTTCGTTTTTTAAAAATTCATTTTATTAGTAACTAGGTAATAACTCAACTTAGTAAAATTTACATTTAATGCTATGTATATAAAACTGCAGGTATCATGATAAGTTTTACAACCAGACTATTGCAGAAGCAACCATTTTGGAGTCTTTGACTCCTATAATATTTTTCCTGAAGTGCCAATTTCTTTTTTTTTAATATTGTATCATATTTCTATTTATTTAGCTAAACATTTCCCAATTCCTTTTTTTGTCTTTGAATCTCTAGAGAGTAAGCTTAACATAGTAGATAGAAAGCCCACCTTAGCATTAATGTAATGGCAAGCAAAGTGGGATTTTTTGTTTTGCTCTTTTTTTTTTTTGGAGTGCTTTTCAGCATTAAGGCAATCAAGTGCCTTTGATTTAGTCTTGCCTTTGTTTGAATCAAGAATTTTGATTAAACCAAGAGTCTTTGATGAACTGCTTAAGTCACATGAGTTTGAGTCACATAGTTGTGATACCCTCTGACCCTGAAGAAGTATATACATACTCTGAGGTTAGCATTTTGCTGGGGGCTTACTCAATGGAAAAGTGTTCATGTGATTTGACCAGACAAGACTCTGGGTAGCTGTTAAAGATCCCTCCCCCACTCTGGCTTTGAAAACCCAGATGTTGGTGCTTTTCTCTCTGGTAACTATGTGTGTATTGCTGTGGAGAGACGGTGAGAAGCCCTGTCTGCTGATTTGTGTTATTTGCTCTGTTTATATAATTTCTGCTTGTAATTTATGTTTGTGTTTTCTCTGAAGTTCAGGGTGTTGACTTCTTCTCCTGAACTAAGTGAATGTGATATATGTTAGCAGCCCTTCTGTGTACTATTGTTATTGGCCTTATACCTCCACAGCAGCTGCTAGCAGCATTGTTGTTACTGCTAGGAAGTCTTTTTTAAGGGCCAATTTCACTCCCTCACTTATGAAATTTCAGTGGCTTTTTATTTCTTCTAGAATAAATTGCAAACTTCTCCAGCATTTCATTTAAAACTCTTCACAATCTTATCCCATTCTACCTTTCCAGGTTTACTGATCGTCATTCCCCTTCACCCTGTCTACATTCCATCCAAACTTTGTTCTGTTTTATCATAGACTAAACATTCCACTTCTCAGAATTGTATCTTTCCACAGGCTACCCCCTGCCTGCTTTCTAGCACCTGCTCACCTACCCTACTGAGAATCCCTAGTTTCTCTCAAAATTCAGAAAATGTTCATTAAGGTAGTCTTCTTTAATCCTCAAGGTTGTTTGTTTTTGTGATGCTTAAAAAATTCTGAGAGATGTAGTTTCTGGGTAATGTAATCATTTTATTAATAACACCTGCATGTTATTAATAAAAAGGATGGTCATTTGGCCATCTCTCTTCCACCAAAAGACTCCTAATGGTAATGAGCTTACTTTTTATATGCCCTTTGAAGAGGAGGTGTTCCTGAGGAGTGTTAAGCAACTCTTATTGATCAACACAATAGGAGGAGGACTATATTAAAATGAGGGTCAAGGGGTACTTCACTTAGGTCACCCAAAGCTTGGTCAAAGAGACATCAAGTTCCATATCACATTTTTGACAAAAGGGAGAATCCACATTTTCCCAGACCTGTCTGAGCAAACACAATGAGCAGGAATACACCCATTAGCCCAAGCTTAGAATTTCTTTTACTGTATTTTTAGATTTTGGTCTGGGTAAACCTTTAAGAGAGATTTCCCAAACTAGTTGATTTCTAGATGAGGAAGCAGAAAAAGGAGAAAAACCTTGGTCTTTATACAGTAATTAGTTATTAAACAAGAAAGAAATAATTAATTTCTCACATTAAAATAATTTTCAATTTGCTTTGCCACTAAACAGGTCAAAATAGCAGAAGTTAGCTCAACCCTTATGTCTCTACTATTAGAAAATCAAATTTGGAAACCTTTAGACCAGGGAATTTACATTTTTAGGTTAGTAAGCTGTCATATTTGTTACAGTCCAGGGTTGACAGGGCAAAGGGTGCAGGTCTGCCTCAAAAAAATTTGACCACTCAAGACTTCTTTCAGTGAGAGACAAGGTTTATTGTGTCACCAAGAGAAGTGAGTGGAATTTTAAGAATCTGAGTGTTTGGTAAAGACAAGAGACACTTTTTTACAGGGAAAAATATTGTGGGAATATTTTGATGGGATCAAGGAGTGGCCTGGGGAGACCCAGAGGTAATAGAGAAAAGGTCTAGATAGGATTAAGGGTGGGAAATAGCCTGGAGTGGTCCAGGAGTAACAAACAATGAAGAAGTTGAGCTTGGTCAGAGGTAACAGAGAATTGAAGGGCTGGGTCACAGCCACCATAAAAGCCCAGTTGAAAAGATTATTGAATATCTAGATGGAGCTGTGTGGGAAGGTTCAGGAGCTGGGTTGTCTTTTGGGGTTCCAGTCCCATACCCTGTCAATAATGATATATCTAAGAAGCTCAGATACAAACTGAAAATTAGAACTCAATTTTTATACTTGGAATTACTCATTCCCCCATTAGGAGGATGAGATTCCACTAAAGAATTAATATTTTTTTTATAAGAAGATGGACTCGAACACAAAATTTAATTCATCTAAAAATTGCCAGATTAATTTCAGTGGCAATAAAAGATTCAAGGATGGTATGTATAAATACATTGAATAATCCATTTCAAAACTGTACATATAAAGTAAGTTATTTATAATAAAACATTTCCAACTTCTAGCCATGTTTACATGAATAACCCCTAATACAAGTGGATGTTTCTTTAAGGCATTTACAAAATGGAACAGAAACCAGTCTTGTTCTAAGGTAACTAATTGTACTGATAATCCCTTTCTTAACTCAGAACTGAGACAGTTATGATATTCACTACATAACAGAATAATATCCTGATTTCATAAGTCTTTGCATTATTTGCCTAATTATCCCCATACCATTATGAGAAATTATCCAATACCTAAATATATAATTAATAACAGCAGATGGCCATGCTAAATATTTATTCTCTTAGTGATTCAGAATTTGGAAAGGACTAAAATTCTATGCCAAATAGCTCAAATCATATACCTGCATCTTATTATAATAACTTAGATGTGCTCCAGTATTAGCCTATAAGATAAAGATTTTATATTGTGTTCATACTGATCATCTGACATAATTATAGAAATTTCCCATAAAAGAAAAATAGGGACATAACTATACAGTAAGTAATGCTTCCCTAACTTAATGTTAATTCTAGGCAAAAGTTATATAGATAGCCAATTGCATTTAGCAAGGCTTAAAGTCAGCCAGGTGGGATATTTTCCATTCAAGAAATATCATATTGGGGAAATTGAGTCAAGAAAATCCTACTGCAGCCCATGTCGAGTCATTCTTCCAGCCTTTCCAATGAGAACTCCATCTGCAGTTCATGAATGTAAAAGCCCAGAGGGTTGTTGGCATCATGGATCATTGGTTCAATAACATTCCTTGATGGTTGAACCTGGAGTGAGACTCAGAATAATACCAGGTATAATCCCACCAGGTCTTAAATAGCAATTTCCAGTAATCAAAGATTTAGGTGAACTCAGCTCTCAAGGATCACATAACCTAGAAAACAAGGATTGACTGTAATCTCACATTACTAACAGTAAGATTCATCATGGAAAATCATAACTCATGTTGATATAGCCATCGAAAGCAAAACTCTTTTGAGTAGTGGAAGGGAGAAGGGAGAAATAAAAGCATAAATGGGGGTGGGGAGATAGGAGGGAGAAAAAGACACAGATAGTAATCATAACTGTGAATGTGAATGGGATGAACTCTCCCAAAAAATGGAGATGGATAAGAGAATGGAATAAAAATCATAGTCCTACAATATGCTGTTTACAAGAAACACATCTGAAACAGGGGAATACACACAGGGTAAAGGTAAAAGGCTGGAGTAGAATATATTGTGCAAGGGTAGCAATCCTAATCTCAGGCAAAGCAAAAGCAAAGATAGATTTAATTAAAAGAGATAAGGAAGGACACTATATCCTGCTAAAAGGCACCACAGACAATGAAGAAATATCATTACTTAACATATATGCTCCAAGTGGTATAGCATACAGATTCTTAGAGGAGAAGTTAAGGGAGTTACAGGAAGAAATAGACAGCAAAACCATACTATTGGGGCACCTCAACCTCCCCATCATTGAACCTGATAAATCTAACCTCAAAATAAACAAGAAAGAGGTTAAGGAAGTAAATATAATTTTAGAAAAGGCAGATATGATAGAACTCTGGAGAAAACTGAATGGAGATAAAAAGGAATATACTTTTTTCTCAGTGGTACATGGCACATACTCAAAAATTGACTATGTACTGGGGCATAAAAACCTCACAATTCAATGCAGAAAGGCAGGAATAGACAACGTATCCATTTCAGATCGTGATTCAATAAAAAATTATTTGTAATAAAGGACCATGGAAAGATAAAGTAAAAATTAACTGGATGCTAAATAATCTAATCCTAAAGTATGAGTGGGTCAAAGAACAAATCAGAGAATCAATTAATAACTTCATTCAATAGAATGAAAATAATGAGAAAACATACCAAAACTTATGGGATGCAGCAAAAGAAGTTCTTAAGGGAAGTTTTATATCTCTAAATGTTTACGTGAATAAAATAGATAAAAAGGAGATCAATAAATTGGGCATGCAACTGAAAATGCTAGAATAAGAAAAAATTGAAAATCCCCAATTAAATACCAAAATAGAAATACTGAAAACCAAAAGAGAGATTAATAAAATTGAAATCAAGAAAACTATTGAACTAATAAATAAAACTAAAAGCTGGTTTTATGAAGAAAAAAAACAATAAAGTTCATAAATCTTTGGTCAGTCTTATTAAAAAAAGAAAGAAGAAAACCAAATTAGCAGTATCAAAAATGAAAAGGGTGAATTCACCTCCAATGAAGAGGAAATTAAAACAATAATTAGGAATTATTTTGCCCAATTTTTTCCCATAAATTTGACAACCTTAAGGAAATGGATGAATTTTTACAAAAATATAAATTGCCCCAATTAACAGAAGAGGAAGTAAAATATCTAAATAACCCTATCTCAGGAAAAAAAATTGTGCAAGCCATCAATGAACTTCCTAGGAAAAAATCTCTAGGGCCAGATGGTTTTACATGTGAATTCTATCAACCATTTAAAGAACCATTAATTTCTGTACTTCATGGAGTATTTGGGAAAATAGATGAAGGAGTCCTCCCAAATTCTTTTTGTGGCACAAATATGGTACTAACACCTCAACCAGGAAGAGTCAAAATAGAGAAAGAAAATTATAGACCAATTTCCTTAATTAATATTGATGCAAAAATTTTAAATAAAATATTAGCAAAAAGATTGCAGCCACTTATCAGGAGAACAATACACTACAACTGGGAAGGATTTATTCCAGGAATGCAAGGCTGATTCAATGTTAGGAAAACCATCAGCATACTTAATCATGTTGAGCATATCAACAATAAAACTAGATCAATTGACCGTATCAACAATAAAACTAGCAGAAACCATATGATTATCTCAATAGATGCAACACTCATTCCTATTAAAAACACTGGAAAGCATAGGAATAAATGGAGTCTTTCACAAAATTATAAATATCATCTACCTAAAACCATCAGCAGGCATTATATATAATGGGGATAAGCTAGATGCATTCCCAGTATGATTGGAGGTGAAATAAGGATGTCCATTATCACCTGTATTATTCAATTTGGTACTACAAATGTTAGCTTTAGCAATAAGAGAAGAAAAAGAAATTGAAGGAATTAGAACAGGCAAAGAAGAAACTAAATTATCACTCTCTGCAGATGATATGATGATTTTCTTAGAGAATTCTAGAGAATCAAGTAAAAAGTACATAAAATAATTAAAAATAATACTTTAGCAAAGTTGCAGGATATAAAATAAACCCATGTAAATTGTCTGCATTCCTATACATTACTCACAATACCCAACAGCAGGAGATAGAAAGAGAAATTCCATTTAAAGTTACTGTAGACACTATAAAATATTTGGGAGTCTACCTGCCAAGAAAAACCCAGGGCCTATATGAACACAATTATGAAATACTTTTCACACAAATGAAGTCAGATCTGAATAAATTGAAAAATATCAGTTGTCATGGTTAGGCTGAGCTAATATAATACAAGTGACAATTTTACCTAAATTAATTTGCCTATTCAGTGCCATACCAATCAATCTGCCCAAAAATATTTTACAGAGCTGGATAACATAATAACAAAATTCATCTGGAAGAACAAAAGGTCCAGAATATCAAGGGAATTAATGGAAAGAAATGCTAGGGAAGGTGACCTAGACATACCAGATATTAAACTATATAATAAAGCAGCAGTCATCAAAACTACTTGGTACTGGCTAAGAAACAGAGTGGTAGATCAGTGGAAGAGGTTAGGTACACAAGACACGATAGTCAACAACTATAGCAATCTACTCTTTGATAAACCCAAAGAATCCAGCTTCTGGGTTAAGAATTCACTATTTCACAAAAACTTCTTGGAAAACTGGAAAAACAAAAGCATGGCAGAAACTGGGCAAAGAGCAATATCTTACACCATATACAAAAATAAAGTTAAAATGGGTTCATGATTTAGGAATAAAGGCTGATACTATAAGCAATTTGGGAGAGTAAGGAATAGTTTACCTGTCAGATTTATGGGAAAGGGAAGAATTTATGACTAAACAAGAGATAGAGAACCTTACAACATGCAAAATGGATAATTCTGATTACATTAAATTGAAAAGTTTTTTGCATAAACAAAGCCAATGCAACAATGATTAGGAGGGAAGCAGAAAATTGGGAGAAAATCTTTACAACCAGTGTGTCTGATAAAGGCCTCATATCTAAAACATACAGGGAACTGAACCAAATGTTTAGGAATACAAGTCATTCCCTAATTGAGAAATGGTGAAAGGATGTGAACAAGCAGTTTTCAGAGGAAGAAATTAAAGATATCTGTATTCATATGAAAAAATACTGTAAATCACTGTTGATTAGAGAAATGCAAATTGAAACAACTCTTAGGTACCTCACCTCTCCTGTCAGATTGGCCAACATGACAAAACAGGAAAATGATAAATGCTGGAGAGGATGTGGGAAAATTGGAACATTGCTGCATTGCTGGTGGAGTTGTGAACTAATCCAGCCATTCTGGAGAGCAATTTGGAACTATTCCCAAAGGGCTGTAAAAATGTGAATACTCTTTGACCCAGCAATACCACTTCTAGGGCTATATCCCAAAGAGATCAGACAAGTGGGAAAGGACCCGTACGAACAACAATATTTATAACAGCTCTTTTTGTGGTGGCAAAGAATTGGAAATCAAGGGAATGCCCATCAATTGGGGAATGGCTGAACAAATTGTGGTATATGAATATAATGGAATACTATTGTGCTACAAGAAATGAGGAGCAGATGGACTTCACTATAACCTGGAAAGACTCATATGAACTGATTCTGAATGAGGGGAGCAGAACCAGGAGGTCAATATACATGATTACAGACACACAGTATCTATGAGGACTAAGTTTGATAGACTTGACTCCTCTCAACAATGCAAGGTTCAAAGACAACTACAAGAGACTATTGATGGAAAAAAACCTATGCATATCCAGAAAAAGAATTATGGGGTCTGAATGCAGATGAAGGCAAACTTTTTCCCCTTCTTTTTTGGTATCATTGCTCCATTTTCATCATTCACTCCATTTATTATAATTCTTCTTTACAACTGGACGATTATGTAAATAAATTCCATGTGAAGGTAAATAAATATAGAACCTACATTGGATTACATGCCATCTTGGGGGGGGCGGTGTAGGAGGAGGAGAGGGAAAGAGAAAACATTCAGAAACCAAAAACCTGTGCAACTGAATGTTGTTTTACAAAAATAAAAAAAAAAACCATAAATTTATCTTGGAAAAAAAATAAAAAGTAAAAGGAGAAAAAAATTTGAACTGGGAAAGTGGAAGCTAATGAATCTGCAACATCAGCAATCAGTCAAACAAAATCAAAAGAATTTCCAAAAAATAGAAGAAAATGTAAAATACCTCATTGAAATACTATTGACCTGGAAAATAAATGCAGGAGAGATAATTTAAGAATTATTTGACTACCTGAAGGCCATGATCAAAAAAAGATCCTGGACAGCTTCTTTCAAGAAATTTTCATGCAAAACTTCACTGAGGTTCTAGGATCAGAGGGTAAAAGAGTCATTGAAAAAATCCACCAATAAGGTCCTGAAAGAGATCCCAAAATGAAAAAACCAAAAATTATTGTATCCAAATTCCACAATTAACAGATCCAGGAGAAAATACAGGAAACAGCCAGAAATAAATGGCTCTGGTATCAAGGAGCCATAGTCAGGCTTACACAGGACTTGGGATCTAATATTCAGGAAGGCAAATGAGCTTGGATTACAACCAAGAATCAACTACCCAGCAAAATGGAACATATTCTTTAAGGGGAAAAGATGGACATTCAATGAAATAGGGGACTTTCAGACTTTCCTGATGGAAAGAGCAGAGCTGAACAGACAACTTGATCTTCAAATGCAAGACTGAAAAGAAGCATAAAAAGGTAAACAGGATAGAAAAAATGTTATTCAATAAGATTTAAATTGTTTTCCCCGATATTTTTAACTCTTGAGAACTCTATCTCTATTAGGGCAGTTAGAAGAAGCATACACAAACAGAGTATGCATAGAGAGGGTATAAGTTAACTTTGATGTGATGACACAAAAAATTAAGGAGAGAGAAAAAGATTGCACTGGGAGAAGAAGATAGGGAGAGGCAGAAAAGGGTAAGTTATATCACATGATGAAGTAAAAAAAAAGCCTTTCACAGTAGAGGGAAAGAAGAGAGGGTGGCAAGCATTGTTTGAACCTTACTGTCATTGGATTTGGCTCAAAGAGGGAATATATACATACTTAGTTCGGTATCTAAATTATTTTGCTCTATAGGGAAGTGGGAGGGGAAAGGGTAAAGAAGATAAAATGAGGTGACTGATAGAAGGGAGGACAGAAAGGGCCAAAGTAAGAAGGGAAAAGTAAAAGAAAAGCCGGGGGGGCTGATAGAAGGAAGGGTAGATTGAGAGAGGCAGAAGCAAAACACTGGTGAGGAGCAACAGGGTGAAAGGAGAGAGAAAAGTATGAACAGGGGGGAACATTGGATGTAGGTAAATACACAGTTAGTAATCATAACTGTGAATATGAATGGGATGAACTATCCCACAAAATGGAAGGGGAAAGCAGAGTGGATTTAAAAAAAAAAAAGTATTCCTACAATATATTGCTTACACGAAACACATCTGAAGCAGAGAGATATACACAGAATAAAGGTAAAAGGCTGGAGGACAATGTATTATACTTAAGCTGAAAAAAATAGAATATATTATACTTCTGAAAAAAAAAGCACAGATAGCAATCATAATCTCAGAGGAAGCAAAGGCAAAAATAAATCTAATTAAAAGAGATAAAGAAGGAAACTACATCTTGCTAAAAGGTACCATAGACAATGAAGTAATATCAATACTAAATCTATATGCACCAAGTGGTACAACATCCAAATTGTTAGAGAAGTTAAGTGAGTTACAGGTAGAAATACACAACAAAACTGTACTAGTGGGGACCTTAACCTCCTCTTCTCAGAATTAGGTAAATTTAACCACAAAATAAACAAGAAAGAATTTAAGAAAGTGAATAGAATTTTAGAAATGTTAGATATGACAGACCTCTGGAGAAAAGTGATTGGGGATAAAAAAGAGGATACATTTTTCTCAGTGGTACATGGCACCTACACAAAAATTGACCATGTACTACAGCATAAAAGCCTCACGATTAAATACAGAAAGGGAGAAATATTAAAAACATCCTTTTCATTATATCTTGGGGGTCGGAGCCAAGATGGCAGCTGGAAAGCAGGGACTAGCATGAGCTCCATGCCAAGTCCCTCCAAAACCTATTAAAAATGGCTCTGAACTAATTCTAGAACTGCAGAACCCACAAAATAGCAGAGGGAAGCAGGGCTCCAGCCCAGGAGAGCCTGGATGGTTGCTGGGTGAGGTCTTTTGTGCACGGAGCTAGGAGTAGAGCAGAGCAGAGCTGAGCCCAGCATGGGCAACACGGACCAACCAGACCAGGAGCCAGGCAGAACGTGCCCTAGCGCCCTGAATCAGTGAGCTGCAGCAGTTACCAAACTTCTCAACCCACAAACACCAAAGACAACAGAGAAGGTTAGTGGGAAAAGCTGCTGGGGACAGGGTGACAGAGTTCGTGGTTCAGCCACCACCCTGGGGGCAGCAGAGGTGGGGAAGCTACAGAACTACCGCTGCAGTCGCTTCCTGCCCCAGGCCCACCTGGTGGAAGGAATTAAGTGGTGGATCAGAGCAGGAGTGCAGAGCCTGCTGAAGATTTAAGTCCAGTCCAGGTTGGGGGCTCTTGGGGAAGGAGGAGTGCTGCTGTGGCAGCGCATCCCCTCAAGCTTGGAACATAGTACTCTCTACTCTACAAGCAGTCGTACCCCACTGAAAAACTCAAGGGTCAAGTAAGTCGGCTGGGAACATGGTCAGGCAGCAAAAACGGACTCAGATTCAGTCTCAGACTTTGGAATCTTTCTTTGGTGACAAAGAAGACCCAAACATACAGCCAGAAGAAATCAGCAAAGTCAAAGAGCCTACAACAAAAGCCTCCAAGAAAAACATGAACTGGTCTCAGGCCATGGAAAAGCTCAAAAAGGATTTTGAAAAGCAAGTTAGAGAAGTAGAGGAAAAATTGGGAAGAGAAATGAGAAGGATGCGAGAAAACCATGAAAAACAAGTCAATGACTTGCTAAAGGAGACCAAAAAAAATCCTGAAAAATATACTGAAAAAAACAACACCTTAAAAAATAGACTAACTCAAATGGTAAAAGAGCTCCAAAAAGCCAATGAGGAGAAGAATGCCTTGAAAGGCAGAATTAGCCAAATGGAAAAGGAGGTCCAAAAGACCACTGAAGAAAATACTACCTTAAAAATTAGATTGGAACAAGTGGAAGCTAGTGACTTGATGAGAAATCAAGATATTATAAAACATAACCAAAGGAATGAAAAAGTGGAAGACAATGTGAAATATCTCATCAGAAAAACCACTGACCTGGAAAATAGATCCAGGAGAGATAATTTAAAAATTATTGGACTACCTGAAAGCCATGATCAAAAAAAGAGCCTAGATATCATCTTTCAAGAAATTATGAAGGAGAACTGCCCTGATATTCTAGAGCCACAGGGCAAAATAGAAATAGAAATCGTTTCCTCAAATAGATCCCAAAAAGAAATCTAGGAATATTGTTGCCAAATTCCAGAGCTCCCAGATCAAGGAGAAAATATTGCAAGCATCCAGAAAGAAACAATTTGAGTATTGTGGAAACATAATCAGAATAACCCAAGATCTAGCAGCTTCTACATTAAGAGATCGGAGGGCTTGGAATATGATATTCCGAAGGTCAATGGAGTTAGGATTAAAACCAAGAATCACCTACCCAGCAAAACTGAGTATCATACTCCAAGGCAATATATGGATTTTCAATAAAATAGAGGACTTTCAAGCTTTCTCAGTGAAAAAACCAGAGCTGAATAGAAAATTTGACTTTCAAACACAAGAATCAAGAGAAGCATGAAAAGGTAATCAAGAAATAGAAATCGCAAGGGACTTACTAAAGTTGAACTGTTTTGTTTACATTCCTACATGGAAAGATGATGTGTATGATTCATGAGACCTCAGTATTAAGGTAGCTGAAGGGAATATGTCTGTAAATATATGTGTGTGTGTGTGTGTGTGTGTATGTATGTATATATGTGAGTGTATTGTGTATATATGTATGTGTATATATATATGTATATATATGTATTTGGAGAGAGAGAGAGAGAGAGAGAGAGAGAGAGAGAGAAAGAGAGAGAGCGAGAGAGAGAGAGAGAGAGAGAGAGAGCGAGCACAGGGTGAGTTGAAGATGAAGGGATGATATCTAAAAGAAATAAAATAAAATTAAGGGATGAGAGAGGAATATATTGAGAGAGGGAGAAAGGGAGAGATAGAATGGGGTAAATTATCTCGCATAAAAGTGGCAAGAATAAGCAGTTCTGTAGGAAGAGAAGAGAAGGCAGGTAAGGGGGAATGAGTGAATCTTGCTTTCATCAGATTTGACCTGAGGAGGGAATACCATACACACTCAACTGGGTATCTTACCCCACAGGAAAGAAGGAGGAAGAAGATAAAAAAGGGGGGATGATAGAAGGGAGGGCAGATGGGGGGAGGAGGAGGTAATCAAAAACAAACACTTTCAAAAAGGGACAGGGTCAAGGGAGAAAATTGGATAAAGGGGGATAGGTTAGGAAGGAGCAAAATATAGTTAGTCTTTCACAACATGAGTATTGTGGAAGGGTTAATACATAATGATACGCATGTGGCCTATGTTGAATTGGTTGACTTCTTAGGGAGGGTGGGTGGGAAGGGAAGAGGGGAGAAAATTTGGAACTCAAAGTTTTAAAAACAGATGTTTAAAAACAACAACAAAAAAAGTTTTTGCATGCAACTAGAAAATAAGATACACAGGCAGTGGGGCATAGAAATTTATCTTGCCCTACAAGAAAGGAAGGGAAAAGGGGATGGGAGGGGAGTAGGGTGACAGAAGGGAGGGCTGACTGGGGAACAGGGCAACCAGAATATATGCCATCTTGGAGTTGGGGGGAGGGTAGAAATGGGGAGAAAATTTGTAAAAAAAAAAATTTGTAATTCACTGAAAAAAAAAGTTTACACCTTCATGACTGCTATGAGAGCTTCCTCTGTAATACAATGAATTTTTGTGAATCTAGACTTATAGTCTTGCACTGAAGAATACTTTCTTAGTCAAACAGCAGGTAATTTCCTTTTAGCATTGATGAGAAAAAGTATCTAGGGGAATTAAATGGTTGCAGAATTCAGATATTTGTCTTTTAATGTTAAGAAACCCCATCTGTCCCTAGATATTTAAAATAAAAGAGAAAATGTCTGTCTTCTTTTATGGTTGCAGTTAAATTCCTTTTGAAAGCAGAGGGATACAATAAATATCCTCTTGGGGTTCCTTTTACCTTTATGATCAGAATAGCTACCAATAAATTGCCTGGACAATGTTGGGCTTTTTGTATACATTGAATAATTGCAAATTACTTTGATTTGAAGTATAACTACATCAAAAGCACCGAACTTATTTGAGGAAAAATAAAGCTAACTTTATAGACTTGTAGAGATGAATAAAGAAAGAATAATTTTACAAAAAAAAATCCTTTTCAGATGACAATGCAATGAAACCTGCATGTAATAAAGTGCCATGGAAAGGTAGACTAAAAACTAATTGGAAACTAAATAGTCTAATAATACAAAATGAGTGGGTCAAACAATTAATTTTAGAAACAATCAATAATTTCATCCAAGAGAATGACATTAATAATGAGACAATATACCAAAACTCATGGGACACAGCCAAAGCAGTTGTTATGGAAAATTCCGTATCTCTAAATGCTTATATGAATAAAATAGAGAAACATGAGATTAATGAATTCGGTATGCAATTAACAAAGCTAGAAAAAGAACAAATTAAAAATCCCCAATTAAATAGCAAATTAGAAAATCTGAAAAAGAGTTTAATAAAAATTGAATTCAAGAAAACTATTGAACTAATAAATAAAACTATAAGTTGGTTTTATGAAAAAAACCAATAAAGTAGATAAAATTTTTGTTAATCTGATTTAAAAATAGAAAGAAGAAAACCAAATTACCAGTATCAAGAATGAAAAAGGGCACATTCACCACCAATGAAGAGGAAATTAAAGCAATAATTAAGAGCTATTTTACCCAACTGCATGCCAATAAATCTGACAATACAAGTGAAGTGAATCTGCACCAAAAAATAAAGAAAGAAATTTCCCAGATTAACAGAAGAGGAAAGAAAATACTTAAATAAACCCATTAAAAAAAAGAAATTGAACAAGTCATCAATGAACTCCCTAAAAAATTCTAGGGCCAGATAGATTTACAAGTCAATTCTACTAAATATTTAAAGAAAAAAAGTCTAATATGGTATAAACTATTTGGAAAAATAGCCAAAGAAAGAGTCCTATCAAATTCCTTTTGTGACACAAATATGGTACTGATATCTCAACGGGGAAGAACCAAAAGAAAGAAAAAAAAATTATAAACCAATTTCTCTAATGAATATTGATGCAAAATTTTTCAATAAAATATTTGCAAAGAGATTATAGAAATTTATCAAAAGGATAATACTCTATGACCAGGTGGGATTTATTCCAGGAATACAGGGCTGGATCAATATGAGGGAAACTATCAGCCTAATTATTATATTTTACCATATCAATAACAAAACTAACACAATTCAACTCAGTTTATGCAGGAAAAGCTTTCGACAAAATACTGCACCCATTCCTATTAAAACCACTAGAGACCAAAAGAATAAATTGCATTTTCCTTAAAATGATAAGCAGTATCTGCCTAAAATCATCATCAAGCACTATATGCAATGGGGATAGGCTAGAAGCATTCCCAGTAAGATCAGGGGTGAAACAAGGATGTTTATTGTCACCACTATTATTTAATATTTTACTGGAAATGTTAGTGTTAGCATTGAGAAGAAAAAGTAATTGAAGGAATTATAATAGGCAATGAGAAAAAAAACTATCACTCTTTGTAGATGATATGATGGTATCTTTAGAAAATCCTAGAGAATTAATTAAAAAGTTATTGGAAACAGTTAAGAACTTTAGCAAAGTTGCTAGATACAAAATAAGCCTATATAAATCATCAGTGTGTATACACACACACACACACACACACACACACACACACACACATCCACACACTGATTACATACATATAACCAACCAAAATACAAAGATAGGTTTATAGATAGATAGATAGATAGATAGATAGATAGATAGGTAGATAGATAGATAGATTACAAACAAAGCTCAGCAGCAAGTGAAATAGAAGTTCCATTTAAAATAATTGTAGACAATATATAATATTTGGGAGCCTACCTGCCAACACAAACCCAGGAACTATATAAACACAATTGCAAAACACTTTTCAAACAAAGTCAGATCTAAACAACTCAAAAACCAGCAATTGCTCTTGTGTAAGTCAAGCTGATATAATACTAATGAGAATTCTACCTAAATTAATTATTCAGTGCCATACCAAACTACCAAAAATTATTTCATAGAGCTAGAAAAATCATAACAAAATTCAAGAATAACAAGAAGAACAAAATTCAAGGACATTAATGAAAAATAAAAATCCAAAGAAAGGTGGACTAGTTGTACCATATCTAAAACTATATTATAAAGCAGCAATAATCAAAACTATTCGGTACCAGCAAAGAAATAGAATAATGGATTAGTGGAATAGGTTAGGTACACAAAACACAATAGTCAATTAATATAGTAATCTACTGTTTTTGATAAACCCTAAGACTCCAGCTTTTGGCATAAGAACTCACAATTTGACAAAAATTGCTGGGAAAATGGGAAAATAGTATGGTAGAAACTAGGCCTAGACCAACATCTCATACCCTATACCAAGATAAAGTTGAAATGAGTACATGATTTTGACATAAATGGTGATACCATAAGCAAATTAGGAGAGCAAGAGAATAGTTTACCTGTCAGATCTATGGGGAAGGGAATAATTTATGACCAAAGAAGAGTAGAGAATATTATGAAGTACAAAATGCATGATTTTGATTACATTAAATTAGAAAGTGTTTACACAAACAAAACAAACTCAACCAAGATTAGAAGGAAAGCAGAAAGCTGGGAAACCGTTTTTATAGCCAGTGTTTTAGATAAAGGCCATATTTCTAAAATATAGAGAAGTGACTCAAATTTATAAGAATACAAGTTATTCCCCAATTGATAAATGGTCAAAGGGTATAAACAGGCAGTTTTCAGATGAAGAAATTAAAGCTATCTATAATCATATGAAAAAATGCTCTAAATCACTATTGATTAGACAAATTCAAATTAAAACAATTTTGTGAGGCTAATATGACAGAAAATGAAAATAATAAATGTTGGAGAAGATGTGGGAAAATTGGAACACTAATGCATTGTTGGTAGAGTTGTGAACTGATCCAACCATTTTGGAGAGCAATTGGGAACTATGCCCCAAGGGCAACCAACTCTATAACATTTGGTCCAGCAATACCACTCTCAGATCTTGTTTCAACAATCTGGCTAGCAGCTGTTGTGTGGGTAAAAGACCAACACAAGCCCAACAACAAGAATGCTACCAGCACGCTGCAAAAGCACAGGTTCTTTTGATCTGCTTTAGTAAAGAAAGCAACGTCAAGGGGTTGACAAGCCTACTTCAATTCAGCATACAAATATCATTCACTTAGTTCAGGGGAAAAAACCACTTCCCTGAAATTCAGAGCAAAATACAAGCAAAGTACAAACATGGACAGACAGACCTTGTCTGATTCAAATCCCAATACATAGTTACAAGAGTTTAACAAAGTCCCAGCATCCGGGTTACAAGCCGGAGGGCCCTTAGCTACAGCTGCCCGGAGTCTCCGAATCAGCACACCAGCTGGAGTGAGAGCTCTAAACAAATTACAAACATCAACAGACAGACCAAATACAGATTCATAGTTACCAACATCTAGGTTCAGCCCGGGAGCTCATGAAAGGGGCTGGCCCAGAGTCACTTGCGCCACCACTGCTGTGGGTAAGAGCTCCAAAGAAGAGAAAGCCAACCCCTGGTTTTATATCTTTTTCAGGGTCAGGGGTGAGTCACACATGTGACGCACCCATGTGACCTAAAATTGTCACAAAGAGGCGACTTAAACCCACATGGTCTAAGAGCCTCTGATGTCCCAAACCTATCACTCAAACTCATGTGTAAACTAGGCCCTCCCTTAATTTGCCCCACCTGGGGCCCCACCTTGGTTACCAAGTCACACCAACATAGGTTTATCACCTAAATGGGGTTTGGGCCTGGGGCTTAGCACCTAGTAAGACTCAAAGACACTTAGTTAATCATTTTAAAACAGTAAGAAAGTCCCAACTCAATTGATCCCAAAGAGATCATAAAAAAGGGAAAAGGACCCACATGTATAAAATATATATAGCAACTTTTTTGTAGTGACAAAGAATTGGAAATTGAGGGGATGCCCATCAGTTGGATAATGCTGAACCACTTGCATTACACGAATGTAATAGAATACTATTGTTTCGTAAGAAATGATGAGCAGGAGGATTTGAGAAAAACCTTATATGACTTATATGACTTATATGAACTGATGCTAAGTGAAGTGAGCAGAACCAGGAGAACATTGTACACAGTAACAGCAACATTGTATGATTAACTGTAATAGACTTTTCTCTTCTCAGTAATACTAATACAATGATCCAAGACAATTCCAAGACTTGAGATGGAAAAATGCTAACCACATCCAGAGAAAAGGAGTCTAAATACAGATTGAATCATACTGTTTTCACTATTTTTGTTATTTTTTTTTGTTTTCTCTTTCTCTTGGTTACTCTCTTTTGTTGTGATTCTTCTTTCACAACATTACTAATGTGGAAATATGATTATATGATTGTACATGTGTATAACCTATATCAGATTGCTTTCTTTATTGGAAAGAGGGGAGGAAAGGAAGAGAGGGAGAAAAATTTGGAACTCAAAATTTTACAAAAATGAATGTTGAAAATTATCTTTACATGTAACTGTAAAAGTATCTTAAGAGAAAAATTACTTTATAGGTTTTAAGATTGTGACAACTCCAAATAGCTTAGTTAACAATCTCATAATTTTCATAATTGATAGTTAAATAATTTTAGGTGAAACTTCTGCTTAAATACAGGCAAAATTTGGAGTTTTAAGTTATTAAATTTTAGCACTTTAAAATATTACAATACTTTTTTGCCACCACAAAAAAACCTGCTGTAAATATTTTTGTGAATGTATGTCCTTTTCCCTTTTTATGTTCTCTTTAGGATACAGACCTAGTAGTAGTAGTAGTGCTAGATCAAAGGCATGCACAGTTTGGTTGCCTTTTGGGCATAGTTACAAATTGCTCTCCTGAATGGTTGGATCAGTTCAGAACTCCACCAATGATGCATTGCTGTTCCAATTATCCCAAATCTGTTCCAATATTTATCATTTTCCTTTTCTGTCTTTTTAGACAATCTGATAGGTATGAGATGTTACCTGAAGGTTTGTTTAATTTGCATTTCCCTAATCAATAATGACTTAGAACATTTTTATATGATTATATATAGTTTTAATTTTTTTTTTTGATCTGGAAACTGCCTGTTAATCAAATTAAGCAAAGGTTGATCTATTTTATTGGCTTCACATGTAGGCATTTTGACGTTTTCCTCTTCTGAGTTTGTTTTGATCTTCCCTGTCACCATTGTAGATTTTTCTATGGTCAGGGCTCTTTTCTGTTTCTTACTTTTCAGCCTATTTGGGGACTTTTAAAGTTGAGCTCTCTTCCTGGCACACAGGGGGCACTATCCCAAGCTTCTTATGTTGGAGGCCATGGGCCTCGTCACTGGCTTTTCATACCAGAGCCTCAGGTGCTTACAGGTTGCCCAGTGCACTGGAGGCAGCCCAGCCTAGTTGTGCTTGTGGTAGTAGGGTTCCAGGCTCACAATTCGCCTTCTGCATTGAGGCTGGAGGTCTCACTACTGGCCTCCTGAGCCAAGACCATTTGGCTTTGCTTATCTTGCTATGGCCAAAATCCTCTGGCTGGCGTGCCCAGACACCATCTACACTGGCCTGTGCTCCCCTCTCACCTGAGACAGGCCTTCCCTGAAGTCCTTCTAAGGCATCTTAAGTTGCAAAATTGTTTCATTCCGTCTTTTTCGTGGGTTCTGTTCCTCCAGGCTTTATTTAATGTTGTTTCCAAGGCAAAGTGGGGAGAGCTCAGGCAACTTCTGGGCTTCTCTCTGCCATCTTGGCTGTGCCCTTATGTGATTTTTTTTCTTATTTGAGTCTTTCAATATGCTTTTTAAAATCTTTTCTGCACACAGATTGTATCACTCTACCAGACTGCAAGATTACTGAGACAAAGGACAGTCTCCTTTTTTTTTATTAAATCTTTATTATATAATTATATATATATATATGTATATATATATATATATATATATATATATATATAATTGTTCATTGATTGATGAGCACACTGGGTATTGGAGGAGATGAATGAAATAAAGGGGAAAAGTCACAGAATGGTTAGTCAGGAATTATCAAAGTAAAACAAGATGTATTTTGGATTTTTGCTGAGAATCTCATAAATGAGAACTGATATTATAAATATACCAAATATAATGACATAATATTTGCTTTTGAAGAGTCTGACACAACTGAAAATGACTGAATGGACACACTATCTCATTCATCACAACAGCTTTTTGAAAACTTTGATCTGTACTCAAAACTCCCATAGTTCCCCCTCTCCCCACCTTATCATACTGTGAGTTCCTTGAGAGTAGACTTCCTTTTTGTCTTTCTTTGTGTACTCAAAGCTTAATACAGTGCTTAGCATGTAGTAGGCACTTAACAAATGCTTATTGCCCTACTAATACACTTTGTCTTATCTCCAAGTACTAACCCTTCTAAGAAAAGCAATGCCATGTTTTGGAAAGCTGAGAGGCCCAAGTGTCTGTGTTAAAATTCTAGCTTTATTACATATTACCATGGTGACTTTGAGTAAATTATATCACCCCTCTGGATTTTATTTTATTCATCTGTAAAAAATGGAATTGATGTGGCTAGGTTCAATAATTTTTCAGGTCCCTTCCAAAACATGATTGACAAGAAGACTTGTCAAGTTCTTAACCATATTGATTTGAGATGATAGTGGGATCACCAGGTAGAGAGGTCTAACAGTTAGTTTGAAATGTGCATCTGTTGTTCAGAGATAAAGATAAGGCTATCAACACAGACTGGGGAATCATTAGTATAGAGTCAATAATCTTAATTGTGGCAATGGATAAAATCACTGTGTTCAAAGAGAATAGAAGAGCAAAGATGCTTTCAACATTTATGTAGGCAGATTGTGTCTATAAAAAAGCAAACAAGCATGGTTGTTGTTACTTTTCAGTGTCTTCCATCAAGAAGTATTCAATTTCTATCACAATGTATGTAGCAAATTGTTATGACAATCAGAATTTTCCCTGTTCTTCCCTTTTGGAATGCTAAGACTATCAAGTCTCCCCTTTGTTTGAATTGGTGGGAAACCTTTTGCTGTCTTTGTTTTGGAGCATTTCTCAGCTATTTCTCAGCACTGAGACAATCAGGAGTCATTGACTCGTATATGATGTGATGCTGGGGATGGGAAACTTTCACATACCCAGCCTGGGTGAGGTCAGAGCCCTCAGGGCTCTGTACAGGATATAATTTAGGGGAGCTTGGAGTTTGACTTTTGGGGTGCACTCATGGAAGGAGTGTTGATACTCTGGGCAAGCCATTGTAACTGCCCCCCGGCTTTATTGGTGCTTTTCTGGTAACTATGAATTGCGATTTAATTAGACAAGGTCTGTTGAAGTTGTAATTTCTGTTTGTATTTGCCTTGAAGTTCAGGGGGTTGATATTTTCCCCCTGAACTAAGTGAATGATATATGTATGTTTAACTATGCTGAGATTGTTAACCCCTTAAAGTTGCTTTCCTTAGAAAAGCAGATCAAAATAACCTGTGCTGGCAGCTCTTGTTGCTGGTCCTGTTGGATCTTACACCTCAACAGTAGCTGCCACATTGTTGCTACACAAATGTAAGCAAAATATTTTGGACCAAAACTATATATTGTTGGGAAACATATTAATCAGGTGGATAGAAGCCTCCCAATCAATATCAGTCTTATTTAAGTGGGTCCATTATATTTTTGATGTAGGTGTTCTCTTTATCAGTACAAATGACAAATGCATCTTTTCTCTTTTTTTTAGATTGTTATTCACATGTTTCTGCAAATCCTTTCTAGAGAATTGACACAGCTCCCTGCATCTCTTCTATTGACTCTGTGCTTCCACAGCTATCATCTTAATTCACATCTATATTACTCCTCTGTTAGATTACTGCAGCAGCCTCCTTTCTAGTCTCCAAGCCTCAAGTATACTCTTAGACAGATAGATATATAGCATGTTGTTGTCCAAATAATCTTTGCAAACCTTAAAATAAGACAGGAAGATGGCTCAGTGGATTGAGCGTTGGGTCTGAAGTCAGGAAGAACTGAGTTCAAATGTGGTCTCAGACACTCCCTAGCTGTGTCACCCTGGAAAAGTCATTTAACCTCTGTTTGCATTAATCTACTAGAGATGGAAATGACTTTGCCAAATATCTTTTCCACTTTCCATGTCAAAAAACCCACTTAGGAGTCCGCAAAGATTCAGACTTGACTGAATGACTGCACAACAACAAGAGCCCTTAAAGTTCTGTATAAATTTTCTATAACCCTAATGCACAGGACTGGCCAAGTCACCACCCTCTTCAAAAAAACTGAGTTTTTTGAATGCAGTACTTACTGAATGAAGTACAAATTTTCAATTTGTCATTCAAAATCCACCACAATTAGACTCTAATTTATAGTTCAAACCTTATAGCATTCTATTCCATACTAGATACTGTCCAGCAAACCAGATCACCAGATATGTTTTTTCTCTCTCTTCTGACATGATTTCTCCATTCTTGAAACTTTCTTACTACTGTTTGCAATTTGTAATACTAAAGTTCTTATTGTGATATAGCATAATTTTATGTGTTTGCCTCATCTGCCCTACACTAGGTTGGGAGTTTCTTAGTTGGTTTTACTTTTGTTTTTCTGCTATTAAACAAGATTTATTACACATTGTTCTTTGATATTTCAATGGATCTGTTATCTCACTGATATTCTCTTCATTAACCCAAGCACATTCTGTATTTAGTGTGTCTCCTGTCTCATAAATCATCCATAGTGAGTCCACCCAATGTGCTTGAGGCCTTTCTCTACATCCCTTAATATTTGTGGAGATCAATAAGACTGTCTATTAATTATCTTCTACTTTTATCATATGGCCCACTGACCTTCTTTCCAAGTACACAGATATTTCTGATAGCTTTCTTTACACTGAAATTTTTCATAGTTAGTGAGCTGACACCCACATCAGAGGAACTTAAATGAGTGGTTTCATTTTGTTTATTGGTTTATTAGAAGGAATTAAGTGAACTGAATACTGAGTTCAGAAATCTTGAAATGGTGACTGTTATTAAGAATGCTGTAGCTCTCTATTTCATGTGTGAAAATGTTGAGTCAAAGTTTACAGACTATATTACTAATAAAGAAAGGACCACTCATTTTATTTGCTGCCTGTAAATTAGCATTTTGAAGATAAACTTCTTTTATTATCTTCTATAATCTAGGAAGTATTATGCTATCTTTTGGTTGATAACCACATCATATGTATTTACATACATGTGTATATGTGTGTATACATAAATATACATATATATATATATACACATATGTATGCAGACTTTACTGAGATAGCACAGAAAATGTTATAAACTAAAATAACTTAAGCAGAAAATTTACTGGATGTTTGTACAATATACCTGAATAACCAGTTACTCTGTTACATGAATGAATCATTTCTTGTACTGTTTCTATGTGAAGAGGTGAAGAGAACATACTGAATTCTTTTGCTTCCACTAATTTTCTTGGCTCTCTTTTTGTACATTTATATTGCAAAAATCATGTGGAGGTAACCAGTCAAATGTAAATTTTGACATAGCTCTCTGTCTCTATCTCTCTCACTCTCCTCCTTATCCCATTAAATTTGAACTTGAAATAATTCCCCATTGTAATTAAAAATTTGATTTTAAATTTTAGGGAACTTTCATTCCACATTTTCCTTAGGCCTTGACCAGGCAGGTCAACACCATTTCACAGCCTGGAATGTCTGAGGTAGGCAAAGTCATGGCTGATTACCTATAACTTGTTTTAGAAGACTCATTAAGAAGAAATTGTATGTTATCTTCATACCTCAAAATTTAATTACCTTTTCATGTAATTGTAATATTAAGAATAATTTGATTTGGCCTACTGTGTGTCCAAGTAGGAATTTTAAAGATTTAATTATATCCAAAAAGAACAATCATATAAAGCTAAGTAGATTTAAGGTGATGATCCATCTAAAAGGATTCCAAATTAAACCATATTTACTAATTGCATGCTTTATAGTTCAGGTAGAAAAGTTTCCAGATTCTTAACCAAAATGGATTAGACAAACTTTAAGCAATGCAATATATGAAATCAGGAGTTAGAGTTCCAGATCTGCTTTGCCTAAACTACGAGATATTTGACATAAAGTCTCTGAACCTCAGTTCCTTCATCTGCAAAACAGAAATAATGCGATTTCTACTATCTATTTCATATGACTATGAAGATCAAATAAGATGAGAGAAATAAACATGTTTTAAAACAAGTAAAAAACCTATCTAAATATCATCCAATGTTATTATTATTATTTTATTTTGAAAAAATATTGAAACTGTTTTCTTAGAGTTGCTTTTCTTTTTCTTTTTCACATTTTATTGTGAACTTTATGCTCTAAGTTGCAGCTCAGGGGAAGATGTATTAGAAATGAGCACCTTTAATTTTCATCCCAGTTTTTCATTTACTTAGCTATTTTGACTTTGGAAATAAGACCATTTTAGCTGAGGATGAAAACTTTTTAGTATGGTTTTAAGTTCTTGAGAACATAATCTCATGCAAATTATTGGTTGTGGCTGGACTCCACAAGAGTTGGGAAAAAATTCTGTTGATTCCTTATTGCTGTGGATAAGTCTCTTGCTTTTATTGTTTCTGGCTGCTCATCTAGAAAGGGGGTAAGTGATTTAGAATTAAATATAAAAATGAATTAATACCATATGATAATATAAATAATATCACCTTATAACTTTATTACATCAATTTCAAGATATAAATTTGAATTAGTCTGGCACCTGACTAAAGTTTTATTATGAATATATAAATATGAAATACTGCTTGCTGCTCAGTATTTGATATTTTGGTAGGTAAAAGCAAGTTTACAAAGAAACTCAATTTCAGCAACTTTCCCCAGAGTTTTAATTAAATTTTATGCTACTCTACATGACAGTATTATATAATAACACAAAGAAATTGATGGTGTAAATATTAACAATGATATAAATTCTCATTTTAGCGAGTACGGACAAATTACATTATAGGTATATAGACTAGAAACAAATGGAGAAAAGTATTTATCAAAGTAAATTACATTTCTTGTCTTTGATTCACCCCACATAACTGCTTAAAGAAGTTTATTATTCATAGCAGTGTACTATTGAAAACATAGTATTATTCAGTTATTAAGAAATTTTTAAATTCGACATTAGGAAGAACTTTTTTTTCTCCCTTTAGTTCATGTTTGATTGACAGAGAAGAGGATTGGCCCTAATGTATGACAGCTGAAGACACTGGGCAAAGATACCTGAATACAAGTTTTTCCATGTGTTTAATAAGTGTCTGCCTCAGGCAGTATTGGCCTATCTCATAGCCATCACTCTATTTTCAGGGCTGTGATCAAGGAATCTTTGAAATCTTATAGAATTTCCTCAGTATACCCTATTTAAAAAAATTGTCCTGACATTTAAATATGTTTACCCCTTTTAGGTTAAAAACAAACATTGCTGGGTATTCTTAGATTGTCTTCACTTAAGGCTGACTCCAATGCCTCATTTTGCAGTAGAATAGACCTTTAAATTTCGAAGGCCATGCAAGAGAAGACCTCATTAATGTGGTAACCCTTTGACTGTAAGACTTCTCATGGAGTATTTATCTGCCCTTTGAGAATAAGCTTAGACAAGTACGGAGAGGCTTATAACCATAAAGCTGACCACCAGGTAAATATTTTCAACCACAACAACTCTATAGAGTCCCATGATGGCAGTGCATAGGTTGGAATTGGGGGATGGAGAGAGATACAGAGAGACATAGACAAAGACATAGAGACAAAGACAGAGATAGAAACAGAGAGACAAAGACAGAGGCAAAGAGAGGATTTGCTTCAGTGAAGGGTATCCTTACAGCTACAATCACATATCCTTACAGTAAAAAATGGCCATTCCAAGATCTAGAGCACATGGCTAGGAGAGCAATGTTCACTTTTTTTTTCCTCAAGGAATAGAGTGAAATTTTACTATCACTTCCATAAAATTTCACTTTCTCTTATTTGCTGCATCTGTTTTATTTCACATCCTGATCCTTACTTCTCCAACCCTTATAAATCTGTTCATACTACTAGTTTGCTCTGATGTTTGGTTTTGTTATTCTTATTGCGCTATTTCTTCCTCTTCATTGTCCTCCTTGTCATCATCATTGTCCTTCTCCTCCTGCCCCCTCTCTCCACATGGGGAATCATATCCTTTCATATGAGTGCTCTATCCAAAGAATATACATTTTGACTGCTTATACTTCACAAGGGATCTTGGGGTTTAGGAGTTAGATATTTTGTTCTTCCCTATTTATTTATCCTATCATTGTCCTTTCTTTTCCCCCCAAAATCGGGACAACTCTTTTGTCTCAAGTAATTTTTCATTTATGATTTCTTGAAATATTGCTCTGGAAAACTAAGCTTTGTTAAAGCCCATTGGGATTCAAATGGAGCTACTTGACTATCCCTTTAAGCCCAAATCAAACTGGCTTTCATTAATTGGCCAATAAATTCTAGCCCAAGCCTCACTTCCTCATTGTTTGGGTTTTAATGGCTCAGAGTGAATGAAAATAGTGTAAATTGTTATTTATATCAATTGTTTCTCTTTTAGCCAGAAACTCTGAGGGTCTTCCCCTCTGCAATATCAATTAAGTTGGGACCTTTTTACTGTTTTAGAATGATGAATTAATTAAGTCTCTTTGATTGAGTCTAACTAGGTGAAAAGCCCCAGGCCCAAACTCCTATCTACTAGGTGCTAAGCTGATGTGGGCATGAAGCCCTTAGGGCCCTAAGGGGAGTTGCAAAGACCAGAGCCAATAATATGCAACTAAGTTCCGGTGGGTCAGGTGACTTTTGATGAAGTCCAAAGACTATAAAAAGAGAGAACAGAGCTATTTGCTTGGGGCTTTCACTCTTGGAGAAGTATTGATGTGGAGACTCTGGGCAGCTGTAGTTAAGAGCCCTCCAGCTTGTGAACCCAGATGTTGATGCCTTCTTGGTAACTATGAATTGTATTTGGTCTGTTTATAATGTATCTTTGTAATTTGTTTGTATATAATGTTGGATTAAAGTAAGATTGTTACATTTAATGTTACTTTCCTTAGTAAAGCAGATCAAAGAACCTGTGTTGGCAGCATTCTTGTTCTTGGGCTTGTGTTGGTCTTTCACCCCCACAATAGCTGCTAGCCAAATTGTTGCAACACCCTCCCAGGCGGATTCTTTTATAAAGGCAAATGAGGCCATCTTTTTTTTGCCTCAATTCTTACCTAGCATTTAATTAGTGAATGGGCATTGATTTAGACAAACTGAGACCTGGGAAAGCCCTTATCTTAAAAAGGCCAAGGTCCCCCACTGCATCCAGGGCCATCACCAGTCAGCTTGACCTATATCTTGCCACTGGACTCAGATGGCTCTGGAGGAGAGAGTAAGGCTGATGACTTTGCACAACTCTGCCTCATTTAGATCCAATTCACTTGCAAGTCAAGACATCACTCTTATCATTCCTCTTTGAGAATGAAGGATGAATAACAACAATCTGTACCTGGATATTATTTCCTGAATCATCACCCCTGCCTTATCAAAAAAAAAAGTCCTCATTTGATTCATCTATCCCCAGCAAATCTTGTCTTATATCTCTCCTGCCTTATGTGTCTAAATGCCTGAAAAGGTCTACAATAGGTGCTTCCACTTCCCCCGCCCCTCCCTTTTATCTATTTCTTATCTCTCTATGCTGGGTTTCTGATGTCATCATTCAATTGAAACTGTTTTCTCCAAATTTACCAATGATCTCATTTGCCAGATATAATGACCTTTTCTCATTCTGCATCTTCCTTGACACCTCTGTGACCTTTGACACTGTCAATCATTCTCTTCCCTTTGATATTCTCTTTTAGTTCTCTGACCACCTCTCTGACCACTCCTCTTTTCCTTCATCCAGGTAATTCCCACAAACTGTAAGTGTCCCACAAGACTCCATCCTGAGTTTTCTTCTCTTCTTCTATTTCATTTGGTGAACACATAAACAAGATAGCTTCAATTATCTTCTCGATGTCAACGATTCTCAAATCTGTATCTTAAACTGAATATCCTTTAGATATCTTAAACTCAGCACACCAAAAGCTGAACTCCTAATCTAGCCCACACAAAACTTCCTCCCTTTCAAACTTCCCTATTATTACTGAGGACATCATCATCCTCCAAGTCATTCACGGTCACAACCTGGGTATCATAGTTGACTCCACACTCTGTGTCTCCCCCCTCCTATCATAACTAGTCTGTGGTCAAGGCTTCTCTATTTTACCTTTGTACCATCTCTCAAATGTGCCCCCTTCTCCCCTCTGCTAGTGTCACCATGCTGGTGCAGGCCCTCATCTTCTCAAGCCTGGACTATTGAAATAGCCTTCTCGTGGGTAAGCCTGCCACAAATCTCTCCCTACTCCAGTCTATCCTCCACTGAACTGTTAAAAGTGCTTCTTTGTAAAAGTGCTTCTAAGGCACAGGGTCTACCATAGCACCCCCTACTCAATAAACTCCAGTGGCTCTTTATCATCTCCACAGTCAAATATACCATCTTCTCTTTAGCATTCAAAGTCCTTCATTACCTTGTCATCTCCCCTGCCCCCAATGTACTATCCAATCCAATGACACTTACTTTCTTGATATTCTTTGAATAACACCCTCTTTCTCCTGACTTCAGAGATTTTCCCTGGCTGTCCCTTGTATATGGAATGCTCTCCCACCTTATATCCATTCCCTGGTTTCCCTAGCTTCCTTCAAATCCCAATTAAATTCCCACCTTCTACAATAAATCTTTCCCAGTTCCTTTTAATTTTACTAACTTCCTACCATTAATTATTTCCTATTAATCCAGTATATAGCTTGTTTGTGCATAATTGTTTGCATCTTTTCTCCCCATTATATTGTGAACTCCTTAAAGACATGGACTGAATTTTGCCTCTGTTTTTTACCCCCTGTGACTGGAACAAAGAATCAACCTCTTCAAGTGGCTGCAAAACCAGTCTTATAGTTGGGGAAACATAATCTTCATCCACTAAGCTACAAATTTGAATACACCAGAAAATTCCAGCTATGGTGCAGAGGAAAGTTCTTTTTAAGATTTCTAATGCTTAGTACAGTGCTTGATATATAATAGACACTTAATAAATGTTTATTGGCTATAATTAAATTGAACATGCATATTCCCTATAAGAGTGGGAGAACTGAATTGGTTTACTCTTTAGAAAATCAGGTAGCAATCATTTTTGAACATTAATCTTTTTTCTTTACATGTTACTATATTGTATATAGATTTTCAGTAGTCTGTTATTTGCACTGAGAGAAAACTGAGAAAATTAGAATTCTTATACATCTGCAAATTTATTTAAAAGCTTAGATAAACATATGAAGCTAGTTCCATTTCTAAGTAACTTTCACATTCTGGAATATCATTATTGCAATCTTAAACAGATAGAATGGAAAAAAAATAAGGACTGAATATTAGGACAGACTTCTAATTGCAAGTTTAATTTTTTTTTTCTTAACCGCTGTCAAAATCTAAGTGATCAATCAGGCAAGGAGAATCAATAAATCTCACAATGTAAATAGTTCTAGTGTTGGTATGAGAAATCTCAGTATCACATCCAAGAAAGAATGGAATAATGACACACAGCATAGAACCCCTTCCCACAGGAATTTTCCCACATTGGCTTTTTCTGAAATTCCATATACAAAAATGTGAAAGGGAGAGAAAAATGTCTAGGTTTTTTGGCTTTGATTGTGACAGAAAATAAATTAGAAAGAGCTCATATCAATAGAGGCTTTTTGAATTTGCATGAATAAAATATGTAATTTTTACTTGTTTAAAAATGTTGATGTGAATCTTCCTCCCTCTACAACTCCTTTCCCCTCTCCCATATGGAGATACAAAGAAGCAGAATGGCCTACTTTTAACTGAGAGAAAAGTTTCTAGTTGCAGTGACAGAAGACAAAAGTATAAATCTTTTGGATATGAAGGTACAACCTCAAAGCAATAAAAAATCCATTCCTCAATGTTTGCTCTATATATTTATGTTCATATTATATGTATATAATATATGTGTATGTTTGTATTTGTGCACATATGTATATGTATAACATATATATATATACATACAGAGAGAGAGAGAGAGAGAGAGAGAGAACTCATTTGTTTTCCTTATATAACTTATAAACTTCGTTTAATTCGCAACAAATTTAGTGCATTGGATTTTGAAGTCTTCTTAAAATTTCCATCCTATGTGATTACAATGCCTTCATTAATTTTAATTTTAAAATCTTTTTTTGAAAAGCAGTCAAATGTATTTGTATTTCTGATTACTTGTGAAAAGATGAATTTTCAAGCAATCAGTGCTTACTAATTTTATCTTGACACATTTTTTGTAATTGAGTTACAAATCCTTAGAAACTGGAATTTATACAAGACAAGGAAAAACACCACACCAAACCTGCCAATTTTAAAATTGTTTCTCAAAGTAAGAGCTAAAAGCACTTCTAGTGTTGGAAGAGTTATAGCATTATAATGCTCTTTGTTCCTAGATGCCTTTCAGTGGGTTGACCATGACCTTACAAAGCTATATATTTCTTAATTACCTTGAATTTTTATTTTTATTATGAACTATCAAATCATCAACAAATATAAGTATTTTTATAAACTATGAAGTCCAGAAAAATAGGATTATATATAAGAACCATGATTATATTCTATATATAGTACATTTAACATATTATCAACATTACCTTACTTTCTGTGCCCCATTGTGATTTTCCTTCTACTTTCTTTTATGTCTCAGTATTTTTCTTTTTTGTATCACTAGCATTGAACTCACTCCTCTTCCTAAATTCTCCTCCCAATGAAAACACCACTTCTAACAAATTAGTATAGTCAAGCCATACACACAGATGGTATTGTATGAGTAGTGTCTGAAAACGTATGTCCCATTCCTCACCTTCAGTGTATCTTTGCCCTACCAAGATGTGTGTGACATTTAGAAAGGTTTGAGAGACAGTTTGGGGGCATTTAAATCATTTTACTAATAAGGCCCACAGGTCATTAGTAAAAGGATGGTCATTTGGCCGTTTCTCTTAGACCAAAGACCCCTCATGGTGGTAGGATCACAGTTTATATGCCCTTCAAAGAGGTGTTCCACAAGGGTGGCAATGAACTAGGATTAGTTAACACAATAACAGATGTGGGATATATCAAAATGAAGGTCTTGGAGTTTATGATTTAGGTCACTCAAATCTTGGTCAAAGCAATATCAATTTCTATATCACTTGCCTTGAAAATAGGGAGAATCAACCTTTCCTGGACCTGTCTGAGCAAACACAATGAGCAGGAATACACCCATTAGACTAAACTTAGAATTTATTTTACTATTTGATTAGATCTTGGTGTGGGGAAATCTCTAAGAGAGATTTCCTGCAGTGGTTCATTTCTGGATGAGGAAGGAGAAAAGGCAAAAAACCTTGGTCCTAATATAATAATTAGCTATTAAATATAAGAGAGAAATATTAATTTCTTATATGTGGGAATAGCATTATCAGTCTTCTGGAATCTTATTTAGTCATGTCATTGATCAGAGTTTCTAAGTTTTTCAAAGTTTTTAATTTCTTTTTTACAATGCTGTGGTCATTTTATAAATAGTTCATATTCTGATCACTTCACTCTGACTTAGTTCATCCGAGTTTTTGCAGATTTCTCTGAATTGTTTCTTACAATATAATATTTCATTAATTTCATATGCCATAATTAAGTCATCCATTTCACAATTGCTAAATATCACCATCTTTAATTTACAGTACCTTATGACAATAAAATGTGCTGCTATAGATATTTTTGTGTCTGTGTCCTTTGTTTCTATTTTTGATCTTTCTGGGAGCATATTTTCATAGTGGTATTGATGGCTCAAAAGGCACGCATAGTTTAGAGACTTTTGGGGCATAATTCCAAATTGCTGTCCAGAATGTTTGTAGCATTTCATAGCCCCAGCAATAGCATACTAGGGTCCTTGTCCTCTCATGCCTCCTCCAGCAACTGTAATATATTTTCCCTTTTTAACTACCACTTGAATGACTATGAGATGAAACTTCTAAATTGCTTTAATTTTTATTTCTCTTGTTATTGATGTGTTAGTTCATTTGCATATGGTTATTGATTTTTGGATTTTTCCCCCTTGAGAAATGCTTGTTTGCATTCTTTGACTATTGGTTTCCTATGCATCTTTAATTTCAGAGTTTGTCTCTCAGTTAATTATTTTCCTTTTAATTCTAACAACAAAAGTTTTGTTGATGCAAAATTGTGTTTTCTAGTTATCTTAATGACCTTTTCATTTATAAAAACAAATGCAAACATGAGAATTGGTCAATCAATAAACATTAAGTGCTTTTAGAAAAGACATATACAAAATGAATACATGATCATGTTTTGCTTGGATTGGAGTAAGTAGAGACTTGAGATAGGGAGACCAAATAGGAAGTTTCATAAAAGTTCAAGCAAGATAGGATGGGGTCATGAGCTAGGGTGTTAGCTGTGTGAGTTAAATGGAATATATTCATATGCAAAATGTGAAGAAAGAAATAACAGGATTTGACAGTCAGATATGTAGGATGGTTACGACAAAGAACTGTGTCTCAGTACTACTAACTGTGTACTTTGTGACAAAAGTCAATTCAGATTGTGTTTGCATGTGTGTGCATACACACATATTTATATATTCATATGTATGCGTATGCATATGTCTATATGCCTGACTCCCCAACCTCCCTCAACTGAAAGGTCAGATAAGGATCTGATCACTGCTCTCTAGATAACTAGTTGTTTCGAAGTAACTCTTACAGCCAATTTATTGAATAAAATTTTTCCATGTTACCTGGAAGTTGGTATTTCTAGGTCAAAGGGTCACAAAGGTCACAGTTTTACTACCCTTATGGTATAATTTGAAACTGTTGTCCAGAATAGTTTGACCAGTTCACAACTCTAACAGTAATGCATTAGTGTCCCTGTTTTTCCACATCCTCTCTAGAATTTCTTGTTTCTTTTCTATCATGTTAGTCAATATGATACATGTGAGGTGGTACTTCAGAGTTGTTTTAATTTGCATTTCTCTAATCAATAGTGATTTGGAGAATTTTTTCATATGACTATTGATAGCTTTGATTTCTTTTTCTGAAAACTGCTTATTCGTACCATTTTGCCATTTATCAATTGGAGAATGGGGTTTTTTTTTATCAGTTTAACTCAGTTTACTATGCATTTGAAAAATTAAGCCTTTATCAGAGAAGCTTGCTGTAAAATACTTTCCCAGTTTCCTGCTTTTCTTCTAATTTTGTCTTCATTGTGTTTTCACAAAAAAATTAATTTTCTATGATCAAAATTATCTTTTTCCCTATGATTCTCTATCTCTTGTTTGGTTATAAACTCTTCCCTTATGCATAGCTCTGACAGGCACATTTTTAATACTCACCTAATTAACTTATGATAACACTAAGTGGCTACTGCGCCACCTAGTCTAAATCATTTACGTACTTTGACCCTATCTTGGTGTGAGATGTTGGTCTATCACTAATTTTTGCTAAACTTTTTTGCAGTTTTCCCAGGATTTTTGTTAAATGGTAAGTTTTTGCCAAAAAGCTTGGATCTTTGGATTTACCGAACATGGTCACTTACTACTATGTATTGTGTACCTAATCTATTCCACTGATCCACCTTTCTGTTTCTTAATCAATACTAGATTGTTTTGATAATTACTGCTCTGTAATACAGTTTAAAATTTGGAACTGTTAGGCCACTTTCCTTCATGTTTTTTCACTTACTCCCTTGATATTTTTAACCTTTTCTCCATCTTCCTGATGAATTTTGTTATTATTTTTTTCTAGTTAGAATAATTCTTCCATAGTTTGATTAGTATGGCATTTAATACGTAAATTATTTTAGGTAGAATTACCATTTTTGTTATGTTGGCTCAGCCTACCCATGAACAATTTGTATTTCTCCAATTGTTTAGGTCTGTTTTTATTTCTGTGAAAAGTGCTTTGCAACTGTATTCATTTAGTCCCTGGGTTTGTCTTGGCAGGTAGACTTCCAAGTATTTTATGTTGTCTGCAGTTATGTTGAATGGAATTTCTTTTTCTAGCTCTTCTTCCTAGACTTGGTTGGTAATGCATAAAGATGATACTGATTTATGTGGGTTTATTTTATATACTTGAACTTTGCTAAAGTTGTTAATTATTTCAACTAGTCTTTTTTGATTCTCTAGAGTTACCTAACTATACCATCATATCATTGCAAAAAATGATGGCTATATTTCCTACTTACCTATTCTTATTCCTTTGATTTCTTTTTCTTGTCTTGATGCTATAGCTAGCATTTCTAATACAATATTTAATTATGGTGGTGGTAATGGATATCTTTGCTTTACCTCTGATCTTTTGGGGAAGGCTTTTAGTTTAACCTCATTATAGATAATGTTCACTCTTGGTTTTAAATAGACACTAATTATTTTGAGAGATGCTTACTTTATTCCTATGCTTTCTGATATTTTGAATAGGAATATATATTGTATTTTGTCAAAATATATCTGCATATATTGATCATATGTTTTTGTTGTTTTTGTTATTGATATTGACAATTATGCTTATAGGTTTCCTAATGTTTAACCAGCCCTGTTTTCCTAGTATAAATCTCACCAGGTTATAGTGCCTGATCTTTGTGATATATTACTGTAACTTCTTTGCTAGTATTTTATTTAAACTTTTTCCATCAATATTTATTGAGGAAATTGGCCTATAGTTTTCTTTCTCTGTTTTTCTTGGGTTAAGTATCAAAACCATATTTGTGTCATAAAAAGAATTTGCTAGGACTCCTTCTTGACCTATTTGTCTCATGCTTTTCTAAAACCTGTGTAATATGATATATTATGGTTTTATACAGGATTGCTAAGTGGCACAGTGGATAGAACCAGGCCTAGGAGCAGGAAGAACTGAATTCAAACCTGGCCTTAGGCATTAATACCTGTGTGACCCTTGGCAAATCATTTAACCCTAGTTGCTTCATTTTCCTCATCTGTAATAGAATCTAGAGAAGGAAATGGCAAATGACTTCAATGTCTTTGCCAAGAAAACCCCAAATAGAATAAAAAATGTTTAGACGTGACTGAAAGAACTGAATAATGTTTATGTATTTATATTTATATATATATATTTATATTTACACATATGCTTATGTTCTATATATGTTCTATATCTTCCATATATGTATATATGTGTATACATATACACATGGATATATACATATATACACATACATATACACACATTTCTGTCATTCCTCATTTTCACTATAAGACTCATGAGGGCAGGGACAATGTCTTTTCTAAAATTATTATATGTCTCCAACACCTAGCAAGTATAATGTTCTGCATATAAGAGATAGCTTGGTGGGCTCCAGGAATAAAAAAAAAATGACTCATTCCCTGTCCTCAAATAAGCTTAGAATCTATAACATAAAAGTAGGCAAATCTTATAGAGGGCAGGCCGTTAGAGTTATGATCTGACTCAGATTTGTCCAGTGGTTTAACTTCAGGATTTGAACAAAATTAGACACCCATAGATTCTATATTATTTAATCAAAGATATTTACCAAGCAATATTATAGAAAAAAACTACCTAACAAGGATACCACATTGATTAAATTGCATACAACTCCCTTAATCTCCACATATACCTGGTTGACCTGAGAATCATTGTGCTAACAGCTATCTTACCAGTTGTAGCCTCAGTACTCACCTGGTGATCTCTATGTATCAATTTTGGCTTAATGATAAAGATTTAGTGGTGCAATTGGCCTCATAGTGCCTTCAACCTATCAATCTTGGCCTACCAATTCTGACTTAAAGATACCACCCTGGTGATATTGTCCCAGTAGTGCCTGCCTTAGTAGTATCACCCTTTAGCAGAAAGTTATGTCAATGATTTGGACTTAAAGGGTTTCAAAGATCAAGGATGATTTTATTTCCTTTTCTGTGGGGTGGGTGTAAGGTGGAGAACTAACCTAAAATACCTGAAGTAGATATTGTGGAGTAAATGGACAAATGTCCCTAAGAATTGTCTTGGATCATTGTATTGCTAAGGAGAGCTATTTGCAGGTGATCATTGTACAATACTGCTGTTACTGTGTACAATATTCTTCTGATTTTGTCATTTCACTTTGCATCAGTTCATGTAAGTACTTCCAGGTTTCTCTGAGAGCATCCTGCTAGTCATTTCTTATAGCACAAAAAGAGCTCCTATAAATATTTTTGTATTTGAAAATTACCATACAGGTCATTTTCCTTTTTTAAAAAAATTCTTTCTAATACAGACCTAGCAGTAGTATTGCTAGGTAAAGGGTATGTATGGCTTTATAGCCCTTTGGGCATAGTTCCAAATTGCTCTCCAGAATAGCTGAATCAGTTCACAACTCTCCTGACAATGCATTAATGCCAATTTTTCCACATCCCCTTCTGCATTTGCCATTTTCCTTTTCTGTCATATTAGTCAATTTGATAGGTGTAGAGTAGTACCTCAGAGTTGTTTTCATTTGAATTTCTCTAACTGATAGTGATTTAGAGCATTTTTTCATATCACTATTGATAGCTTTGATTACTTTGAAAGCTGCATGTTTCATCCTTGATCTATTTTCGAGGTTGATTTTTTTTCAATGAGATCTTTCCCATTTTCTTCCATTTTTTCATTCTTTTGATTTGATATGGAAATCTTAGATTGGATAGTTTCTATCTAGTCTTCTTTCTGTTGCTATAGTCCAGGCCCTCATCACCTCATTATACTACTACATGAGCCTCCTATATGGTATGTCAGTCCTTATTGTTTCCTGCCTTCAATCTACCTTATGCATAGTTGCGAGATTAATTTTCCTAAAATGTCTTTTTTTCATGCCATGAGTATTAATAGGATGTTTGATATGAAGCCAGGAATATCTAGACTCAAATCCCACTTCTGATATTTATTTTGTGGTCATAAATGAATCACATAAACTCTCTTGGTCACACTTGCTTCAATTGTGAAATGAATCATGCATAGTAACTATGTTACAGAATTATTGTAAGACTCAAAAAATATACTGCGTGTGAAGCACTTTTTAACTGTATACTGCTTCTTGTATGTCAGGTATCATTATGATGCTACTCATCTTCATAGGCAGATATTACTTCATTTTTTGCTGCTATAAGATTGTTAAATCTTTTTAGTCAATATTCAAATCTTGTTCTACCTTTCCCGCCCCAATTTATCTTTTGGAGTTCTCAACCCACAGACTGTAATGAGGTCAGAAAACTGGTCAGAAGGAGTTTATAAAGTTTTCATTGTTGGTCCTAGTTGCAGGAATCTGTTGTATCACCCATGCTTAGATCCAGGTCACAATCCTTGATAGCAGGACTCACATGACTCACACTTGCATGACTCACAATAAAAATCTTCTAATTCATTCATTCTGGTCTTTCTACTAAACAGTATTTTGTTATCATGCTGTTCCTCATCTCAGATTTCCAGTATACTACCACTGCTAAAAGTGGAAAAAAAAGGTCAGAGATACTGATAACTAATTAGATATGAAGGATAAAAGTGAGATTTGAGGTCAAAGATGATTACAAAGATTTTTATCTTGACACTAACTAGATGGTGCATGCTACAATGCCACAATAGATTTTTAAATAAACCATCATATACAAAAAATGGAAAGTTAAGAATAGGAATCACTTAGAGATAAGAAATGATGAGTTCCATTCTATCACTGAATATGATGTAACAATGGATTGTTCTAATGAATATATTGTGCTAAGCAGAAATATGGGATTAGAGGAGGATGTGGCAAGAAATATATGAACTCATGTGAAGTGAAGTGCGAAGAATCACATCATTGTGCAGAGTAACATCAACTGATGATCAACTGAAAAACTTGCCTACTCTGATCAATATAATGATCCACTACAATGCCAAAGGACTCGTGATGAAGAAAGAGATAACTGATGAACTCTGAGTGAAAATTGAAACATAAATTATCACTTTCTTTATTCTTCTTGTTTTTTTCTGAAATATGGCTAGTACAGAAATATATTTTGCATGTTTTCACATGTATAAGTAATATATTGTTTGACTTCTTAGTGGGTATGGCAGGGAAGGAGAGAACTTGGATCTCAAAATTAAAAAAATTAAAATAATAATTTTAAAAAGAAAATATCATACATATGGAATTGAAGCTTGCCACAAGTATAGATTTTGTGATAATTAGCTAAAAGTGCTACATATTATAGACTAGAATGAACTCTGTAAGGAACAAATAGGAGTGGGAGAACATCAGAGAAATAAGGATACCTTGAGGAATAACCAAGATTTGGGCTAGCAAAAGGAAGAGAAATCAAAAGAAGAGGAAGAGGAAAAGGAAGAAGAAGAAGAAGAAGAAGAAGAAGAAGAAGAAGAAGAAGAAGAAGAAGAAGAAGAAGAAGAAGAAGAAGAAGAAGAAGAAGAAGAAGAAGAAGAAGAAGAAGAGAGGAGGAGGAGGAGGAGGAGGAGGAGGAGGAGGAGGAGGAGGAGGAGGAGGAGGAGGAGGAGGAGGAGGAGGAGGAGGAGGAGGAGGAGGAGGAGGAGGAGGAGGAGGAAGAAGAAGAAGAAGACGACAACGACGACAACATATGGACGAGAACAGTATAATGTCATGGAAATGTTGTTAAATATTTTCAGCTGAAATCAGTTTTTTGTTACCAATATTCTTTTACTTCTTTTTTATTAATCAGGAGAAAAACAGCACTTTTAACAACTTATGCTTAGAATAAGTGGTTTAATTTATTAGATCATTATGAAATTATTTGAATTTTAATCACTCTATAAACATCAAATTATCATTTTATAAAAATATCTTGGCAACAAATGCAGTGTAAAATTGTTTTAAATGATAATACATTGCCAAAGTATAATTACTTTTAATTAGGTAATTTAAGATGTTCCAAAGAAGTTGTGATTTGACCCAATACAATTTCACCAATAGTTTAAAGACCTAGATTACATGTTGACAATACCTAGTGTTTTACTTGTATAACACTTTAAAATTAACAAAGTGTTAACATACATTATCTCCTTTGATCATCAAAATAGCTCTATGAGGTAGGTGCAATTTATGAGCATAATTATTATTTGCATTTTACAGATAAGAAAACTGAGCCTCACATTGGTCAAGTGACTTGCCCAGGGTCACAGAACTAGGATGTGTCCTGCCTGTGGCAGGACTTCACTTTCAGTCATTCTGATTCTAAGTCAGCACTTCACCCACTGCACCATCTAACTTTTCGTTTAGAAATTTGTACAAATGAACCAGAGCTGTGACAGATAGCATTCATCCTGCAAAACAGAACTACATTCAAAGAAAATCTTAACAGACAAAAGCATAGCATCAAATCTAATAAAAATCAATTGAATAGGGAAAATATGTCTGATACTTTAGTTTAAAAATCTCTCCAAATACATGATGGGGAGGTATATCTAGCACTTAGGAGAAAAAAAAGGGTAATTTAGTGGACTGCAAGTTT